>NC_046669.1:16875000-17500000 GCF_004382145.1 Drosophila mauritiana
ACAATGAGCGCGCGCCCAATGTCAACTAAATATGCGTCGTTCGGTGTGAGGAAGATGAAGTGGGCGCCAGGAAGTCCTGGCAAAAGTTAAGCGCTCAAATAAAATAAAGGAAAATGGCAAAAAGTTTGATAGTGCGAGGAGGAGGGCTGCGATGCTAGCTCCTAGGCTGCCAGGGTACAGGTACTCAGCCTATCGCAGGAAGTGCAGTCAGCGCCGGAAGTTGTAACAAGTTAATGGCAGTTTTTCAAGAAGCCAACTACTGTCAGGTGCACTGGTATCCGTGGATGCAGGGGCAACTGGGACAACTGGGATAACTGAGGCAGCAGCATTTAGCCGGAGGAACAGGAACTCCAGATGCAGGACTAAGTGCATTCAAGTTGGCACTCAAGTGCCGCCAAAGTGCCAGTCGACGTGGCCTAATAAAGTTGCTTAGGCGGGTCTTGGCGGAATTAAGTGGCTGCCTCCTGGCCTCCAGATGCCGTCGTCCTGGGAACTCAGGCCCACACTCGCCTCCATCAGCCCCTTCTGCTCCTTTTCCCGTTTATACACACACTTATATTAATACTCTGTGCCTTTGTGCCCATCAGCCATTGTATTTGTTTGGCATTGTGTGCCCGGGCCATTAGCAGCTCAATTTACAAAACGTCGACTTCTGATAGCGCCGTCTATCTGCCGCAAAGCTATCGGCCCAAAACAATATTTGGCATTGCGGGCGTTCCTTCCCGGCATTGTTTTTGTAGCCTCATCCTCTCTTGGCTAAAAGCTATGGGCGACAAGTGGACGCCTAATGGACCGGCGACCAACTGCAATTCGATACGGATGCCCAAGCTGCGGATGCGAACTTTTCGGGGTTGCGTGGAGTTGATGGAGCGTGGTCATGAAGAGTGCACAGAAAAAAAGTAGGATAGCAATGATCCTTTTTGCTCAAAATGTAATTAATGAACGTTTAAACAAACTATGTGAGGGTATAAATTCAGTTACAAAAAATTTAAGCTAAACTATTTAGTTAACAGTCTGCGCTTAACAGCCCGCTTTAATTGACAACGGCAGGACACATGATCAGGGATCTGGCCACACCGACATCTGTCAGTTTGTGTGGTAACACTGCGTTTTGACAGTTGGGAACTTACTGTCGTTTTCTTTCGCAATGTGGCCAACAAATTAAACAGAAGTGTTTGTTACTTATATAAGTACATAAGAAACGCACAAGATCGCATAGATGCTGAGAAAAGAAAGCTTACTTACTTAAACACCATAGATGCAACTTGGCGAAGTCTGCTTTTTTCGGATTCAAAAAATACACGCTAAAGCCAACCAATCTTAAAACCAATTTTACGATTTCTATGTGGAATCGCAACGTCGGAGTAAGTAGCAACAGTTTTAGGTCCTATTTACATATATTATTTCTTTGTTAAATCTGGTTCGACACAATATTCATATTCTTTTCTCCTAGTACATACAAACATCTGACATTAATACACGCACCTTAAATCATCGTATCACACAAGTCTTCATGCCTGCGGAATTCGAAGGATAAACAAAATCTTTCAGAAATACCCAGAAGTCTGAGAAAGATATTATTAAAACTTTAAAAGAGATCCGTCCTAAATATAGCCTCAGAAATATTGACAAAGACCTACAGCCACATTCATAATGAACTCGGAAGAAAGAGATTTATGTGGTATCCTTGGTTAATTAGCGAAAAAGCACAGACAACATTATCTTATCAGCTCAAATTAATCATTTCTTTCCAGTGCAAACGGCCCACGACTTTGTTGATACATTGGCAAACAAGAGGGGCATAAAAACAAAATCAAATTGCTTGCAAATAGCTAAATAAAAGGATGGCCCAGGACGAGGCTTCGGCTTATTACTCCCCAAGTTGCCAGCCTGCTCGAAGCCAAACATTTCAGCCAGGATATTGTCGACGAACAAGGAACAAGTTTGCGCTTTGCAAATTAATAACAACAGCGATGAGTTTTCTTGTGTGCCCCGTGTGTCCTTGTTGTTGCTCTTCATCCTGCCAGATAGGACAATGTGTGTATGTGTGTGTGAGCGGTAAGTAGGACTAATGCCTGCAGGTTGACGTACGTGCTGTGGCATTTTTATTAGGCATCTCCTTTTTTACGAGCCCCGCGCCGAAGCCCTTTTAATGTCGAAGGCGGCGCCAGACTCCACTGGATGTAAAAGCTAAGAGGGGGAACGTTTCATGGCCCATAAAAGCAACAGTCCCCCGAAAAACACAGTTCCCGGAATTTTGCACCCTTCCAGCTCGATACCGGAAGAGTGAGTGTTACTTTTTGTTTAATTTAATTAGTCACGGCAAAGCCCACACCCCGAATATCATTGTTATTAGTACGTCCATTTTATTGGTCGCATACCGTTGAGGAATAATAACAATTAGGCTTAAATAAGGTCTGGCTACTATAAATACCCCTTATCGAGATGGGTGAGCTCTTAAAAGTACTCAATAATAAAAATCATAAATTTTTATATTTTTAATATATTTAGCGCTTTTAATCTGATAACAAGACAACACATTACATACAAAATTGTACCTTTGTTCCTAATTTACATTTTAGTTGGTATTATTTTTAAAAAAGTCCAGCATACCCGAAATGCTACCCCGTACAGCACGTGTTTGTGTGCGGGGAGTGTATAAAAATGTCGCTCAATTAAAGTGTAGACACTTAAAATTCAACACTTAATTTCGTGCGTAACATTAATGCCGAGCACATAATTAAATTATGTTAATTACGCTCAACAAAGTCTATTAACAACACACTGCTAGAACGAGATAGACAGCTGAAATGGCTGACAGAAGGAGACGGACACCGGGGCCAAATCCCTTTTGGGCCAAAAAGGCCAAACATCAAATAACTTTCAATCAATTCCAATTAGGCCAGCTCCCTTTTGGCATAAAAATTGGATCCAGAACGGAACGACAATTTAATTTCAAGTTTAATGGCAAACAGCAAAAGAAATAACCACAAAACCCGGGGTGAGTTGGTGGCTTTCGAACAGTTTGATGTTGTTATCTCGAAAGCAACCCGTTTCAGCCGTTTCGGGCCACCGCAGGAAGGGATATTGTAATAACAGCTGCCCGACACGAAGGACTATCTGATCCTTGGAAATTGCGCAGGCAAGGAGGAGCCGCAGGAGCTGGAGGCAGACCCCCAGGAAAAGTGGCAAGGAAAAGGCGAAGGAAACGCCGAGGAAACGGCCACGCAGCAATGCATTTTGCAGTTAGCAACAATGGGCCAGCGGTCAAAGCCACAATAAAAGCGTGGTGTGGCATCGCTGGATGGAAGCGAAACTGAAATGAAAACCACAAAACACGCCAAACCCGGAGTCGTCCGGGAAGCCCAGAAAGCAAAGAGGAACGGAAGCGGGCGAATGTCCCACGGACATACAGCTGTCCGTCCGGATGAGTTTGAAGACGTGGCAGTATGCTAGAGTAAACCAAGTTCATTTTCAGTGCAAAAATTTAATCAAGAAGTGCAGTGCAAGGCGAGCCAAAGTGTCAGCGGTGGCATTTCCCACTTTCCACCGCCGTATCCCGTATCCTTCCCCTGCAATCTATTGTCCCCTCGGCCCCTGTCCCCTTAAAATGTCCTGGCGTCCAGCCCCTTGCGTGTAATACGAGATTCGTTCAACATTTACAATGATTTTGTGATTCTTCCGACACTTTATGGCCCAAGCCACGCTGACAGGCTCCCCACTAAACTCGAACACCCTCACTCTATATCCTTTTATATCTTTTGTGCTATATACATACACATCTAAATGCATGTGTATGTATACACATCCCACTGCTGGGTGTGTTTGACTATAATAGAGTGAAAGACTTTAAGCAAGCATCGCTATCGTCATCGCCATCGCCATCACATCACCATCTCGGTATTAAGTTGCAAGCGAAAAAGTTCACTTGTAATGCAGACGAGCAACGAAAATGGAAAATTGGCGCGCAGCTGACACTGCTCCCATTTACCCCCTTGATTTTCCGCCCCCGCCCATTTCGAGGGAGAGTGTCAGTCGATATCCTGCGAGCAGCTTGGTCAAGTTCCCACAGGCGGGCCAGGATGAAAAAGCTTGCGCCGCAGAGCGAAAATAAATAAATATTTGGTTAATTCGATTTTTAGCTATGATTGTCCAAACGCAATTCTTGTTGATATTCAATATTCAAGGGTTGCGACTGGGCATCGCGGCTCGAAATAAGAATACAACTCGGCAACCAAATCACCACTGAAGTGAACTTTTATTGAAACGAAATCGGTTCATGTGATATCCTGCAGCAGGAGCAAAAAATAAATTATAAATTTGATTAAAATTCTCAAATCTTGTTTGTTGTATAAGAATGTAACGGATGAATTGAACAGGAAATTCAAAGCTTGTTTCTCACACTTTTACCATTTTAAGTAACATAAACCGGTTATTTGTCTTTTCATATTTCTGACACATTTTACCAACCGAATGAAAATCGTACTGCTGCCTTAAAAAAAAATTTTTGAAGGCTTTTGCCGACAGCTGCTCTCTGACGTTTGCAGAATATTAAATTGCATAATTAAATCTAAATGTGAATTCTGGAAAAACCCTGCAGACTTCAGCTGAAGCTCATATTCATTTTAGCTGAAAATCTGTTTTAAATAAGTACCTTGAATGCGGTCAAGGATATTGAGCAGTGCACTGGTTAATTATATAATTCTATTTAAATTTACATATCAATTACCGTCAGTGCCAGTTTTCTAAAAAAAAAAACCATTAAAATATGTGCCAATAATGTCGTTGCACAATTTCTTAAGGGCTATAGATATCAAAGCGATTTAAAATATGAAATTTCACAAATGCCAATGGAGCTAAAAATTATTCAAGAGATTGACACGTATTAGTCTATTTCCAATTCAATAAATACAAACATTTCTATTACGCAATTTAAAATCAATCGATTAACTTGAAAACACAAATCTGAATTAAATAAATGCCTGCTCATTTTGATGTTTTAATTAAATTGCGGCGTGGTATAAAGATAAACTTTAATAACATTTTTTGACTGGTATTAGCAACTTTTCTAACCGAGCCACTTGTGAAAAATAAAGTTAAAAGTAATATATTTTATGGGGGGAAACAAGTCAAGAATTTACATCAGGAAACTTGCGTTATGAAGTGGGGAAGCTGAGCATGGAAAACGTATTTCGTAACAAATATTTGCCAAGCATCTTTTGACAAATTATGACTTGGCTCCTCCTGCCCCTTCGCCCCAATCTCGTTTTTCTCGTCCTGCTGCTCCTGCTCCTGCTCCCGTTCTCGTTCCGGTTGCTCTTTGTTTTTTTGCCAGAAAACTATGGCTCAAAGTTGCCATGACAGCGTTGCCACATTATACAACAAGTGCTCGAAATAATAAAGTTAACAGCACTTTAATAGTTACCGCCCGCCACACCCACGCCGCCCACACGGTGGGCGTAGCGAATCAGGGGGCGTGGGTGTGGGAAACGGCAACCGAACGAGGCAACTTCAGCAGCGGCAACATGTTGCCGGGCAACGGGCATAAATGAGGGGCTTATCCTATCGAGCAGCACAACTTGAGCAATAAAATTGCTTTTATATGCGAGAGTCTGTGCCGTGGATGAGCGGGGAAAATAGCCTGAAATATTCCTGGCATGCTCAGATATACAACCATTATGGGCGGGACGGCAGATAAATTTTCCACTTTGATTTCTCTGCTTAATAAAAATCAAATTTAAATGCGGCTGACAACGCACCAAGAAGTCGTCAATTCATCGCAGTACCATGTGTGGAGGCTACACGGAGAAAAACAACTTAAATCTATGAAAAAATGTAAGCAAAAGTATATTTAGTATGTCCATGCGGCAACTTCTCAATCTTAGCCACTTTCTTACCCAACTAGACCTAGTTAACATAACTTAAGGAAAAACAAAAAGTTTGTAAACACGTATCTGCTACTGAAATTCTGTGCCGTAAAATGTAGAATAAATATATTAAAATCAGAATAGAAATGTTTAATTTTCAAGAAAAAATGTGTTTACCATTCCGTCATATTTTCTATATTTCTTCTTAAACATCGAAAGCCATTGTTTTGTAATCCACAAAAGCTAGACACAAATTTTCGGATGTTTTGGTCCTTGTGTAGGAAATGGGCTTGGGGCCAGTAGTGGAGGCATTTATGGCCAGCTGATGACATGGCTTCCAGCGATCCTGATGCTCCTGCTTCTGGAATGTAATAAAGTTTGAAGCTTCCTTCGGTTCCCGACTCTTTGGACTTTATGGCTGGCACATAAAAGGAAATCAAAGCCACCAAGGGGAAGCCATCCCCAGCTGGCCGAGTCAAAGAGTCAGTCGTCCCGCCAAATGGCTTTGGCCCGGGAGTCAGAGCTCTATGGAAACTTGAAGCTGAGGCCGTAGCTGGAGCTGAAGCTGAAGCGCAGCTAATAAGGTCTGCGGGCCTGCAGGGCGTATGCTTAATATTTTGAGCCAGTTGGCGCTTATATAAATGCCGTTGCCCAGAGCACCAAAGCGGAAAGTTCTGCATAAATTCAATTAACTAAAAACATGCAAATGAAAACTTTTTTCGAGGGCGACAAAGCCGCGGGGCGAAAGCAGAGAAATGCTAAAATGCAACTCATTCAGATGCACAGAAGTGGCAATTGGAAGTGGCCACCAGGCGCATCCTCTATCCTCCAGTCCCTCCATTACCTCCCCACCCCCGATGCTTTCTAATTATTTCGCGCTGGCTTTGGAATATCCTTTTTGCTCCGCACTCAGTTAACTATGCGTGTATATCAGCAGTAGGAAATGCAATAATGTAACGAGTAATTGTGCAAAAAAAATAGGAAAAGCAATAAAGAACGCGCAGTTACGCAAAGCGTAGTGGGCGGTCAAAGGCCATGGAATCTGGCGAGGATAACGGCAAGGACACCACTGCCAGCAGTTATGAGTGCGGTAAGCGGTCCGGGGCAACAAAAGTTGTCAACGACAGCAACGGAACGGCAACGGCAACAGCAACAGCAACTAAAACAAAGCCCCAACCTCTGGGCGCTGGAGCGGATCGAGCAGATGGAGCGGTTGGAGCGCATGAGGGGGCGCAGGAGGGCACAGGGAGGGGGCGCATGGGGGACATGGACGTGCAACGTGGCCGCACAAAGTTCGAGCGCAGCTCACGCGCCCCAGCCACGTGATTCCGCTCCTCGGGCTCCTGTTGCTACAGGACTCGCCTCGTGCCCCGGCCCAAAAAGGATATTAATTTCCCAAAGGTGCCGTTTTTGCTGGCGAAAATCACGCAAAATGCGACCCGGCTTGCACGAGTGGGTGGTGGCAGTGTGAGTGTCGGGGGACAACTTAACGGAAGGCTGGATGAGTGGAGCCTTTGTCGAACAGAACATTACACACCCTAGGCTGCAATTAGAAATACAAAGTAGTCCATTCAATGCTACACAGATCGTACACAAAATATTAAGTAGGTATGATTGTAATTCATTTAGGAAAGGTCTCGCTCCGATTACGTGACATAAAGCAGTAATTAAAACGCAAGTCAAATGGAATATTCACTTTTAAGCTGGCTTGAAATGTGTTTTCAATTGATTTTGAGACTTTGGAAAATTGTTGAATTATGGCAAGCTACTAGAAATAAATTATATTATTTAAAGAAACTCGTAAATGCATCATTTTTGTTGAAGTACTTACCAATAAGTTGATTACAATAAATGTAAAAATATTATGTAAGCAAGCTGTGAACTCAAAAAATGCGTTACATGATTTATTTTATATTAATACAATATTCCATATTAAATATTCGCTTTGGGACCAAAATAATTGCAATTATTAAAATACAGCGATAGCATTGTTCATTTCAAAGAAAATCGATTAAAGTTGCTGATTTTACACAGGATTAACAATCGATGTAACCCACAAAACAATGGCAAAAAGCCTGTGAAAGTCATGGGACCCCGTGAGATGATTATATCACCGACGCGAAATAAAATTAAAACGCACGCACACAAATTAAAAACTTTCAATAGCAACAATTTTCATTTAAAAATTCAACACCATGCGCTGGGACAGGCGGTGAGGGGATTGGGAAATGGTGGTGGGGGCTTGGGGAAATGCTCTCGGAAAATGGGGAAAATGTGGGTGAGCTAGCCTGGCATTCCGGCTAGCAACCGCTTGTTGATGGCCATTGAAGTGGGGCGACAAACAGATTTATGAAAACTGAAAAATATCCATTGTAATTTGACTGCGCGAGTGCCAAAGGACCTGCTCCTCCAGCGATGGTAAGCTGCTGCGGAGCTGGCAACAATTAAAACTATTTTGGCCAAAACAATATCGGGTTGTTGCCATCGCCGCCAGCTTTCACAGTTGCCAGTTGTTTGCTGCTCGTTGCGCGGGTTGTTCGCTGCTGGCAACATTTTATTAGAATGCAGGCCGGGTCCGGGTCAAACCGCAAGGGGAGGTCGGTGTGAAGGGGCGCTGGCCACCGGGAGTGGCAAGTGGGAGTGGCCAGCGGGTGGTGGGCGAGGGGCGAAGGCGAAAGGACAAGACCGAAGCTGATTGCTTGCTGCAATGGCTGACAGGACATGGGGCTTGGCTATGCCCTATACCAGCACGGTTATTCGCATCAAAGGAAGTGTCTTTCTTCAAAAAATCCGATTCTAGGAATAACTTTACATTTTTAAGCTGTCAAAAATACTATAATAAATAAAAAAAAATACTATACTGATAATGGGATTTAAACTGGGAAAGGGCATGTGACTTCGGTGCCAACTCCATCTTCCATACCCCATATCTTGTGTTGTTCCGTTGTTTTGTCATTGCTGCTGTCTGTTTATTGTGCCAGCGCTGCAGAACTCGAAAGCATGTCCTTTGGCCAAGGATAAAGTGCAGCGGCAGCGAAAGGAGGCGACTGCGAGCGCAGGACGCGAGAATGCGACTGGGCAGGAGCTTAGCAAAACAACAGCTGCTGGCCCGCGACCCCTGACCCCAGATGCCTGGGCGAATTGCATTCCCGAAGGCAGGCGGAATTTATTGCTTTAAGACTTAACCAATGGCTACTGACACTTCTTTTTCTTTGGATCTGGTAGTTTCTGCATCATGAAGCCGGGCGGCGGTGGCGGGATCTTCAGGGTGGTGAGTCCACCCTTGGGCTCACTGGCGAACCTACCGTTGCGCGGACCAGCGGGCGGCAACTTGTCATTGCGCAGATCCGCAAGGATTTTGGACAGACTCTTCTCGTCCAGGTCCTCGTACATGTCATCGTTGACCGCCAGAACGGGCGCATTCACACAGGCGCCCATGCAGTAATCCTCCTTGAGCGTGAACTGCATGTCCGGCGTGGTCTGGCCGTGCTCCAGATTCAGCGTTTTCTTGCACGCCTCAAAGATTTCGTCGCCCCCACGCAATTTGCAGGGCGTCGAGGTGCACACACTGACCACATATTTCCCGCGCGGCTTCATGAAGAACATGGTGTAGAACTGCGCCGCCTCGAAGGCCTCCATCGGATCTATCTTGATGGTCTCGGCCACGGCCTGAACGGCGCTGATCGAAAGCCATCCCTGCTGCCGCTGTGCAATATCCAGCAGTGGCAACAGTGCTCCCTTCCACTCTGCCTGCGGATACCAGGCGAGCAGGGCCTTCACCCTCCGCTGGTTATCCTTGGAGAACTCGAACTTCAGCGTTTTGCGTATTTCAGTGGCATTCAACGGGGCTCCCAAACGGAGAATGGGTGCCAGGTGGATGGAGCGGACGGGCTGAAGCAAGCGCAGCATAGCGGTATCAATGTATACGTACTTAACCCTGTGTATATGAGATTCGCCTAACGTTGAATATTGAAATTCCTATCGCATTGACATCCATCTCTCGGAATACATAAAGCACATACGTTATCAAAGCCGCCATCGAGTGCGAATATTCGCAATATATCGAGTATCAAATAAATAATATCGATGTCAATTGAATGCTTGCATAATGAAAACAAATATGTTTAATGTCGTACAACATCGAATTAATTATATTTAAATGGTAAACGAGAAATGGAAAGCAAATAAGTGTATAATTTAAGAGATAAATAATACAAATTAAATTAAAACTAATTCCTATTACGAATAGTAGATTGAATAATACAGGCATTTAAATTAGAAATATTCTAGTGAATAATGTTTCACAGTGAAAAGTCACAATAAAGTACGTTTTATAACATCTAAAAGTGATTTGCTTAAATAAATGCTATAAGCTTTTGCTATCACCCCACAAACCCAGCTCGTAATATCCTTCTCACTTTTTTATGCAATATTTCTCTATTTAACTACGCTGCAAATCAGTGTGTTGTGGCCAAATTGCAATCAAATTGAGTTGGCCAGCTGCTCGTCATGACAACGTGGAGCTGGTGAATCCGCAAAGCGAGGTCACAGCATGCCAATCAAGTCTCCCTGCCGCAAATTGTTCAAATTGCATGCCGCTCTTAATTGTCAATATCAGAGCTGCAGGTCAAATTCACCAGGTTTAGGGGTTGGGTCAAACTCCACGGGTTCAAATCCATTTCCCCGAGCATTTCACACTTCACTTACGAACAATAGTAATAATACCAGAACTCGCTTATCAACACCTGTCCCCCGGCCCATTTATGGCGTTTTTATTACGCTTTATTAATGTGCATCTGTGTAGGCCCAGAAGATTAGATCGTAAAACGCAGACATTATGCTCGCACAGTATCCGATCAAAATCCATAATAAACAATTAGGATAATGGCTATTCAAAGTGGCAACGACTGCAGATAGCATAACGCTAATGTTGCAGGCACATGTAATGGGAAACATCAAAGAACTGGAGCACATGTTGCCCCAAAAAGCGAGCCGAATTATTGTGGCAATCCCCTGTCAACACTCATGAAAATGAGCAATTTTTATAGCCTTATAGAGGGTATTATAAGAGCTGATGTAAAGTAGACCTATGTAATCAGCACTGGAGTCCTTATAATTATTATACTACACTAAAATTGTTATATCTATTCTATATCTATTTGATTAAAGTTTTAAAATAAGGTTTTAGCTGCTAGTGTGTGAGTCGATTACTATTTGTGACTCTTCCAAAGTCGAAGAGTGGTTTTAAGAGGTCTTTGACCCACAAGAGTACCTATAAATCTGCATGTGAGTGTGCATGTTGGGCCAGCAAAAGTTTGGGCAGTCCCAAAAAGCGGCAACAAAATGGGAACTGCAATTGGCCACCAAGTACTTTCCAAAGTCTTTTGCATGGCAGTTCACATAATTCGTGTTGTGATAGTCTCGGCCTCGTTTTTCCCCGGTTTTCGGTTTTCGGTTCTTGGTTCTTGGTGGGCAGAGCAGTTTTCGGTTTTTGTGCCCAAAACATAATTAAGTGCTGTGCAAGTTGTTTCGGCTGTTTGGGGGGCATTTGTCATAACGTGGATGGGGGAGAAAAGTCCGGAAAGCCCAGAGAAGCAGAGCCCGTTGATAATGTACTAAGTAGTAATAAATTTTACTTTTATGCGAGAACCACAAGCAAAGAAACTCTGGGGAGAAGCGAAAACAAACCAGAACAGAAACCAGAATTCAGAAATCAAGAGTCGGCGAAAAGTGAAATGGGCCCTGTTCCCCTTTTGACCCCGTCGACAGCAGCTCAACAAGTTGGCCAAGTTAGCGAGTTGGAAACTCCCGACCATCCGAGCTGATGAAGTGGCAGTGGCCATGAGCCGGACTTCAGTTGTAGTTGGCCAGCGTTGGAGTGGAAGCTGAAATTAAATCAAACATCAAACTCAATCGCAAAGCCAAGAAGGGAAAAGGACTTCTCCGCCGGCAAAATGAATCGAAATGGGGCAGGGACTAAGTGCCAAAAGTGTTAGCAACTTTGCCATATTTCTGTTGATTTTGTTCGCACAAAACTGTGGCCAGGCACGCAGCCACGGGCGTGATGGATTAGCAAAGTTGGAGTTTAGCGGCCGGACTACCCCTGTTTTTAATTTTGCAAAAATATACCAAACTTTGTGTGCGCAACTGCTGCCGGCCACGCCTCGCCGGGAGGTCAAAGGGCGTGAACTGGTGCGGGGGAAGCCCATGTTCCATGTTTTCGATCAACTGCAGCAGGACTTCGAGGCGAAATGGCGGCGCACAACTACAGTGAAGCCATTTAGCATTCTCCAGCACTTGGATTGGGAGCAGGAGCAGGAGGCTCACCGCCTTAAAACCCACTCAAACGCTAGTTTTGATATCCTGGAAGAATTGTACAAGGATCAAAAGGCTTATGAACGAAAGACCACCACCACAAAGCCTTTTCATGTGGTGCAAAAACTTGAAAAGGACCTGATCAAGGCGGATAAACACACCACCACCGTTAAACCTTTTCATATTTTGGGTACCCTTGTGGAGGATTTAATAAAAAAGGATCTGAAGGACGGCTATCTGGCTGAGAAACCGATAAAATCTACGGAACCCCTAGCTGAACACAAAGCCGAGTTGAAGCCGCAATCCCGGGCAAAAGAAAGTCAAAAGCGGAGACGGAAACGCATTCGCCGCAGAAGAAAACGAATTCGCCGCCGCCGGAAAAGGACTCGCCGTCGTCGCCGAAGGAGGAGGAAGAAGAAGCGAAATAAGCGCAAGAAGAAGAAGTACAAAGGCGGTAAGAAGAAGAAGAAGAAGGGAAAGCGGAAGCGGAAGAAGCAGCAAAAGCCGGAAGACCACGAGCAGCACTCGATTTTCCAGCCCGCTCACCTGATCTTCGCCAATCCCACCAAGCAACCGTATTACCATCACCATCCGCACGGATATCCATATCCTCCGGCAAACCAGATGCAGGTTCAGACTATACCCACAGCATTATTGTCCGCCTTGACTACCAAGAAACCACACACGGTGACCACCACCCATCGTCCCTTCAGCAAGATCAAGTATCTCCTGAGACACAACAGCATCTTCAAGAAGAAGAAAAAGGAGTACCTCAGCCACGTTGGCCAGGTGCTGTATCCGTTTGTTAAGTTCGTGGCCTTCTTCACAGTCCTCAACCCCTTCACCTTGGGCGTTTTCCTGTTCACCCTGATCTCCCCAGCCGTCTTTGGATTCCTGGGCTTCGTAGCTCTCAGTGTGCTGGTCAAGCCCTTCCTTCATCTGGTGTTTGGGGTCAAGCGAAATGTGAACGCCTTCGATCGCAAGAGGTGGCTGGCCCACAAACAGGAGGAGAAGCTTAAGCTGGCCCTGCGTCCGGTGACTATTCACAAGCACTTCTACCAGCAGGGTCCGGTCCGCTCTGCTCCGCCGGTGAAGCTTCGTCCAGTGGGTCACTGGCGCAGAGAGGGAGATAGTCCTGAGACACAGATGCCTCGACCATCTCAGCGCCCACAACCAATGCGAGCTGCAGCCGCACGACCACCTCCCAGGCACCCACCACCCATGAATCGTTATAATCCTTTGCTACCTGAACAGCACAAGGCTCTTCGCTATGATCATTCGGACCAGCCTGGAATCTTTCTGCGATAGCAACACGGATTTATGTTTGAACTGTAGATAAATCTTTTGATGTATAGGGTAATTTTAAGGCAAACTAATTTAAATATAATATAAGAAGTAACATAGATATAATTTGTATCTTATCAATGGGTAGGAGACTTGTAATTTTTACGTAAAAATTATATTTGTAATTGATGTAGCGGAAAATACACCTAAATGTCAAATCCGACAACCTCCAGAAAAGTAATAGGGGAAAAGGACCTCTCACTCTGGCAACTTTGGACCCTCACATGCGTATGGTGCATTCAAATTAACACGTTTGTGAAGTGAGATTAACAAGATCCAAGCCAAAATTGCAGCCGAAACCAATTACAAAGATTGGCAACGGTTAGCAACGGTTCTATTCCCAAAGCGAATTTAGTCCTTGTAGATCATCTTGTAGATGTCCAGCTCTCGCAACTGTTCCAATTTATCGCCGTAACCCAAGCGGAGGAGTTCTTTCTCCTGCTGATCATCCACAGAAAGGACTTCGTGGAGTGGAACGCAAAGTTGCAGATCCGTGCGCTCAAAGAGCCTTCGTGCTCTCCAGCGAAACTGTTCCACTGCCTCGACGCAGTCCTTGTGTCCTTGCAGGAAGTCATCAATATGTAAGTGGTGGTGGATCAGCCGGTCTATAGACGCCAAAAGGTGCATCACAAGAAAACGACAGTAACGCTTACGAACGTAAGAGATGGGCATGTCCAGGTTGTCCTCCTGATTCTTTTCAGCTTCTCTAGTCCAGCACCACAGCGCGAGAAACAGGATAATAGCAACCTTGAGTCCACCGATATACATTAAAACCGTCAGCGGAATATTCTCCTTCTCCACCGTTTCAAACCAACAGAAGAGATCCAAAATCCCGTAGTCCATGATACTCAACACAATAAGACAGAGCACGGAGATGTTGCCCACCGCCAGATGATGAAGTCGAATCAGCCGGAGAACACTGCTCCAGCTTAAAGAATTAATAGCCATTTGGATTGAATGTAAGGAAGTGTTCAGCCGATTACAAACTTTATAATTTTGAAACCCTACACGAAAAAATACACATTACTTTTACCTTGAGCAAACTAGAACTAGACAGATCTTAAAAATGTAAATGAAAGGAAAAGGCCTTCTCAGTTATTTGAATTTAATTGGAAAATAGCATTATGATTATTTGGCAACGTATTTGAACCAAGAGTCGTAAGCAAATCAGTATACATTTTTTTGGCCAACTATTCTGTAACTGGTTTCTTTTAAATTTAAATTTTACCCAAAAATTTCTTTGCGCAAGGAAATTGTCTTCTGCAAATAACTGTTGGAATTTATAATAAAAGCATTTCAAATATTGAATATATTTTAATGAAATTTTACCAAGTAAGCTGCCTAATAATCGTGTCAAAAATACATTAGCTTTGTTACGGATTTTTATAATTTTACTTTGCAGCGATGAACCAATTATTCATTGACCATTCAAATTATATTGCAAGTTTGTGCATTCTCAGCACTTACCCAATTGGCATTGGACTCCTGTTTTTTATCTTGTTGCTCTAGCCGACGATATTGGTATTGGCATTGGCATTGGCACTTTCTTCACACAATACTCAGAGCCAATATCAATTGCGCCTTTGCAATTTGCCAACATTTTGCAGGCCATCATAATGGAATCGCCTTGGGAACGTCATTTTGTTTGGCTCAAAACAAGTCGTTCGTCGGTGGAACGGCACTCCATTGTGAAGACGCTGGAGAAGATTGGAAATATGCATTGGAGGGAGTTGGAGGGATGAAGAGTCAGGGCTTTAGGAGGGTGGAAAGAACCCGCATTTAAATGCAGATAGAAAACAATATTAGAATAACCAAACAAACTCTGGTAGTTGTAGCACACAGTATAAAGTTTAAGATTTAGTATTTTAAAGACAAGACATGAAATTTAAGTTACATTTTTTAATATTTAATATTTTTATCAGAGCGGGATATTAATATTTCCTCACAGTGCAACACTCGGAGTGCCAGGCAGCAAATAGAACAAGTAATAATAAATAAAATTGTAGCCAATTCATAAGGATTTTGCATTTTGTCGCTTCAATCAGGCAATTGATGGTCTGCCGGAGGAAGGGATGCAGTGGGGCAGCTGTTTTCCATGGAGTGGTGGGTGCTTCAGGACCACAGGACCTGCGAACGACTGGCAACAACATTCATTCATATTTGCCAAGTGCCGATTGAGGCTGCCTCTGCATTCTGCTGATCTCCTTCAACAACGAGCCACCCCACCCACCTTGCAACACCACCATCTCCATGCCACCCCATCCACTGGCAGCACAATGTGCGTATAAATAACGGATTTCCTGTTATAAAATATTTGTAACGACATTTTCCCGATTTATGTATCCACACATATCCACACAGACGGATTATGCATGCTGGCATCAGTGCTCAAAATACTAGCACTTCTTCTTTAAAAAATGTTTTGAAGTTTATGGCCCAGCATGTGGAAAAATCTATAGATACTGTATCTACTTCATTTGAATAAAATGAATACATAGTGGATAAGGATTGACTTACCTACAGGTTTTTTGAGCCATTGCTTTGCATTTGCATAAAATATTTTAACAGTATCAAACTTACTTTTACAAAGATTTAGATTGAGACAGTGTTTTGCAACATATTTGCTTAACCGCAAGTATGTTTATTAAAGATTCTTGGAATCTATTTATTTGTCAAAGGCTCGCAATTACATCTACTTGTTTGAACATCGCTGTATTCACTGGAATATGTTGCATTGTGCCATTGCCAGTGGATGAGCGGATGTAGTCCGCCTTCCAATCCTCGGGGATTCCTATATATATAGTGCCACGATATCTCCGGCCGCCGCTCTCCCCTGCCAATTGCTGCCACTCAGTCATGGCTGACAGTTATGGCTATATGGATATCGATATGGATATGGATATGTGCCGGGTAACGTCTTCGGATTGCAGCTGTCAACGCAGCAGCAAATTTCGCCCGTTCCAAATGCGGTGCTCGCTGCTTAGGAGTCGAGAGTGGAGAACCACTGGATTGATGATGCTCCGACTGGCAGATGCAGTTGCAGTTGCATTTGCAGTGGATGCTGCCGCTGCTACTGCTGCAGTGGGGGGTGCATAAATCACAGTCATGCACGTGTTAATATCCTTGAATGCGCTCGAAAGCTCCATTGTTGTCAGCGGATATCCAGCACACAAAGGTAGGAGGGAGTGGTTGTGGATGGGAAGTTATGCATCCTGTTTTCGGGGGCAGACAAATGGCCACGGGTCAGGCCACAAATGATTCCAGGTATCGCATAGCTTCCAAATGATTGGCAACGCAATTATTCCAGCAATCCGAGTCAGCTAGCTCATCGCATCGAATTTAGGAACGTGAAGTAGGAAAAGGCGCCCTGAATGATCTGTGAAATTGTTGAATCAGTAGTTAATCAATCGAAATGGAGTTAAGGGCTACTCACTTTCAGCACAGCAGTGAGACTAACTCGAAAATAATTAAGGCCAGTGATGAAGAAGGGTCTCGAGTTCAGTTGGATGGCCAGGGTCACCAGTATCATCAGCTTGACATTCTCGCCAACGTTATCCGACTGATGAATCACCTGCTCCCAGTCAGCGGTGTAGTACATCATACCCAGTTCATCTGTCTGCAAGTGCATGTTAAAAGAATTGATAGCGGAGAGTGAGAAAAACACCCACTGTTTTAAGCAGAATTGAGCCAAGCATTCCCAGGGCCAGTAATTCCATAAACTTTGCGAGGAACCACACAATGTAGGCCACATTTCCCCAGGGATTCTGTAAAAAAAGTTATTGATCTTAGGATGTTGCATTATTTTCCCCTTTTGAATTAGTAGTTGTATAAATTTAGATAGAATTACCAACCGTAAATGCCTTGAAGAACAGAGCACAGAGCAGTCCGGCGCTAAAGGCGAACATTACGAATATTCTGAGGGTGAACTCCTTCTCCACCCGCTGGCCAAAATCCCTCAGAGCTGCGTTCCTTCGCAGGATGTGGGTCAAAACTAACCGGTAAGCGATGGCCACGTTTAAGGAGCTTCTTTTCTTCAGCAGCATCTGTGCTGAGCGACGGAGATCCTGTCCAAGCTGAACATATCGAGCATTTAAATGCATCATCAGCTCGCCCATGACATTTAGCTCGCCGAACAGCATGCTGGTGATGATGAAGCCCACCCAGAAGTTGAGCACCAGGAGTGGAATAAAGAAGTGCAACTGGGTGTTGTCGAAAGGGTACACCTGCTTGTAGAGCATTTCTCGACGATGGTAAATGACATTCGTCACCGGAACCAGAAAGAAATTGAACAAGGCCAGCAGGTAGACGGTCGAATTGACCCGTGTGGCCAGCATTTGCCTTTGAATGCTGGCAAACAAGTGGGGTTCCATCTCCTCGCTTACGTAGATTTCCGCATAGAAGCGCTGCAACAGGGCCCGGAAGCGATCCTTGTGCCAGGCCAACTGGAAGCAGCGTATCTGCATCTCGACCAGGATCAGATATGTGGGCATGCCCGTCAGCAGGTTGTCCATGTCCTGCCGATTGGCTATCAGGTAATGAAAGTCCACCTCATTGTGCTCGCAGAAGACCAGGAATCCGAGAAAAATCATCAACCTGTCCAGGAAAACGATCCAGCGCCCCGACTCCGCCTCCAGGGGCCAGGCGACGTGGTTCAGGACACGGTACAAGGACACCGGCCACGGCATCGGAGCCAACTCTCCGCCGGGGAGACGGGGTCTGTAGCGATGGAACGACATGACTGGTTGGACGGCTCTATGGATGGACGCCCATTTATATTCTAATTTTAATTGCCGCCGGCCTGATGAAATATTAAATTCATGGCCCAATCATAAATTATTCAGATTCATTTGCGTTTGTCAAAATAAACCCGAAATCGAAACCAAACCAAAATCCGTCAGAAAACCAACCCCATTGCTGATTTGCTTTTGAATTCCAATCAACTGGCAAAGCTCGGAGTTAATTGACACGCGATTATTGAAGGTTTGGGTATGGGTTCCACTTTAAAGTCACCCCTTCATTTGATTAAAGCAACACTTCTAACATTTTAAAGCTGTTTTAATTTAATTAATTTTCCATAAGGGCAAATACACTTATCATTTCATACTATTACTAATAATTTAATTGATTTTAATTACCGATTTAAACAAGCAGTTAATTAAGGGCAATAGCTAATAGTTTCAAGGGTGGTTCGACTTCAAACTCAAATCATTCCGAAAATCCTCTCGCATCATTGAACATTCGTCTCGGCGGACAGCCGCAAACAATCATTTTTATGATTATGCTAAAATAACACTGACATAATTCCAATAAAACCGAAATTGCCCTGGCACACTGACTGACAGCTCGGCCTTTGTGCCCCGTTCACCTGGAAGAAGGCAGGATTCAAGGCCCCAGGACCTTCGCTTTCCCTCCTCAGGATTGCCTTCAAGTATGCACCTGGGAGCAGCTGCTCATGTGTGAGTATGCCCCGGATCCTGGCCAAATCAAAGGACGACCGAAAAGGCGTCGGAGCAGAGCAAATTCAATTCACTACTGTTGATTCTCCGCCCGTTGTTGTTCCTCTTGTTTGATAAAAGGATGAAGGGCTGAGGAAAGGCCAAACAACAAGGAAAAAAACCCAAATAATATTAATATGCAAATTGAGTTTTTTAGTTGAGTGATCTAAGCGGATAACCGAGGGCCAAGTCAAGGCGAACGCCGGTCTCGAGGGACAGACACAGGATGCGGATGCGGACTAGGATGAGACGAGGATGAGGATAAGGACAAGGTTGCGGATTGGAGTCTCTCTTTGGGGCATTTTGTTTTTTGCTTTATTGATTGCCGGCGGGACGGCACACGTACTATATATGTATGTATATCTGGAGCAGCAGTCGGTTTAAATGCGAGTATCGAATCAATTGAAATCATATTTTATTAAACGTTTACGGGATCATTTCCCACAACCGCCGCAGGAGCACGGAACTGGGAAAATATTTACAAGAAGTCACAGTCTGTGACCCACACCACATCGAAGAACAGGCCGCCGGCAGCGGCAAACGCTTCAAATATAAACACATAAAAAACATTATACGTACTGGTAGGTACACATAAATCCGTATCCGTATACGGATCCGTATCCGTATCTGCTGCTGTGTGTGCGGCCGTCGGCAAACTACGGGTTATGGAATTCTGCTGATTCGCTCGCTTTTTGCGTGAAAACAAATTCCAAAAGAAATTGAAAACATCCAGACGCAGATTGAAAGCAAACGAATGGCGATGGACGATGGCAAACAGAAAGACCTGCGAAAAGGCACGAACCTCGGAAAGCTGCAGCACCAGCAGTCTGGGAAACGCCGCCCGAGGGATTGGCCAAATGTCACGCAACTTTTTGCCATATCTCCCGTTTTCCAACTCCAGGCCACCAAATGGCGTTCGAACGAAAAGACAAACCAAACACCCAGCCCCTTGCAGCACTTGATTTATAATTACGACCACTAGCAAGGACGACCGGAAGTGGGCCAACAAAAGCCGTTTTGGCGGATTTGCTCAATTAGCCAGGTCAGACATGAAATCGAAACCGAAACCAAAATTGAAGACCAGCGGTTCCGGATGACTTGCCCACTGGGAATTGCACTTAGAAAATTATTTAAAGTAAGTAAAACTTAAGATACGTAAGGCGTACTATTAATCAAATACAACTTTGGTTTTTTGTTTTGAACATTTTAGAAGTAATTATCTAACCTTAAAGGTAAAACAATTATTTAATTAAAATAATATTTAATTTAAATTAGTTGTGATAATATAAGAATAAAGATGTTTTTATTAAAAAAATCATATCAGTGAAGAGCAATAAAAAGCCCGACGTTTTTTAAAAGAATGGAAATAATTCTTGGTGCGCTCCTTTACATAACCCGTAGTGCGTAATTTCCGCCGGGGAAATTTCCTTTTCCTTTAAAGTGGGCAGCGCCTTCATTTGTTTTAACGGTCCGTTCACCTGTGGCATACGCGGCGTATGAGTGACCAGATATCCAGCTTTCCAGGAATTATTCGTTCGTCCGTCCCTGTTACTATGTGAAATATATGCAAATTGGATTATATTCATATGAAAGGGCAGCCTAAGGCTCAGTGGTCCTGGGCACGTGTGACGCCCCAGCATCAACCTGATAAAAAAACACAGGATGAAAAACAAAATATGCTGATGTGCTGGTGAGTGGGAGTGTCCATTGTCTAGACATAATTGGGAACCAGCTCCGAGATCTGGTCAGTGTCACAAAGGAAAGGTATTTACTTTCCGAAAACTCATCGAAATACCCTAGCTTGTGCCGAAGTCATTAAATTTAATGAAAATAGCCCTCATTTACAAAGGGCTAACAAGCATATGCGAGAGCACAGAAATTGTCAGATAATAAGTTTTATTAAAAGCCTTGCAAAAAATCGCAAGAAAAAGATTGAATCCGCCTACAAATTTTTACAATCAGGCTAAACTTGCTTTAAGAAATCATTAATTTTACATTTCCTGCCTAAAAAAGTCGAATGAAACAAATTTTTTAAAAAGGAGCTACCATTTTTTCGATAAAATATTTTATATTCACACCAAGTATGCCGATTTCCGCTGTCGAGCCATTCTAAGAAAAGGTTTGCTTAGGTCTTTAAACAGAATTTGTTGAATGTTGCCCCATTTGCGCCTTGATATCTTTTAAATTCCTATCAAGTATACGCACTGATTTCCGATTTAGAACATGACTCGCAGACCATTAAAGAAACATAAGCAAAGTCACTTGAAGTATGGAAACCGTAAACACAGGCAGCACAAAAAAGGGGCAAGTAAAGTGGGATACATGCAGACAGACAACCGCACTCCTCACAAAAGCCCCTGAATAATTAAAATGTCTATGGCAACGCACATCCTCGCATTTAAGGAGAGCCACATCCATGATGATCCGATTGAACTCCGGATGGGATATAGCAGGGCAGGAAAGCTGCAAATCGAACACGCAGGTTTACATGCGCCTAATCCCATTGTCAGCCGGATGGCCCGAGGCTGAGTGACTCGGAGTCGGAATCGCCTGGCACCCCTTTTCCGCTTGCACCTTGAAGGTCCTTCCACCGAAAGGCCTCAAGCATGTCCGTTATTTTGTTTACAAGAAAACATAAATCTCAGCTCCTGCGGCCGGAGTATGTGGAGTATGTCTGTGTGCGGTCGAAAGGATTCGCTGCCGTGTGAAATGGAACATATCATCACATCCCCGAACCACACACATATGTGTGGGTGTTGGCGGGGTTACGCTTTAGGTTGCTCTCCTCGCTCTCCATCTCCTCCGGCTGCCCACAAACAAAAAAAAATAAAACGACCAAGGATGAGCGCCTTGGGTTGGGGATTGGTATTTGGGAATGGGGTTTGGGTTCGGGTGAGTGGCAAAAGCTTTGGTTTGCACGCGTCAACTGTAAAATCCTTTTGACATGCAGCCGGCTACTCTTTGGTCCGAAACTGGCCATAAAAAATGGGCTTTAGAAGCTGGGAATCCAATTATAAAGAATTTTAAACTATGTAGCGTGAACAGGACACTTAAAGTGGGCAAAAAGGGAAACTGAGCAAAAGTCAGGTTATTAGCGGATGTAGTCCGTAGTGTGTGCGGCAGTGTGAGCTTGTGGGAGATGTCTGTGTGTGGGCAAGTTATTAAAAGGAAGCCAGTTCTGACAGGTCACAATCAGTCAAGGGCTCACCCAGCTGAGCTCCTGCGTCCCACTGTATAAAAATTGACGTGAAATTTATACGCCATTCTCGCTTTCGGGTTTTCGGGTTGCCAGTTGAAGAAAAAATATAGCAACAATCCATAAAGTAAATGTAGCATTTAAACAAACAAACCGGGCGACATCAGAGTTAGATCGGCCAGGAGGAGGTCCTGGGCGAAGGGGAGGTGGGGATGACAATCCGGGCCAGGAGCTGTGACAAAACACTGGAAGCCAAAACTGACAGTGACAACTGGCTGGAATGGAATGACGGGGAGCACAAGGAGCAGTGCTGATGATGCTACTCCTGCCCCCCATTCGTTCGTCGTTCCCCCATCCATTGGCGTCCCCATCCGAGTGGTAGGAAAAAATTGACATAAGCGGATATGTTACCCAGCGCCTTTCCGGAGCGTGTTGGGGCGTGGGATTCGGAGTGGAAGTGGGCGTGGCACTGGCCCATATAGGCGGATGCTGCAGGAGCAGCGAGCAGAGCAGATAAATTAATGCGATTTTTCATGTTGCATGCTTGAGTTTGATTTATGCAATTATATGTCTCTATATGGGCGGTGGAGCATGTGTACGAAACTGCCTGAGTGCGGGTGACAGACAACTTTTGTCAAATACGTCTAAAAGCAGTAATTTTTTATATTTGATATAAGGCGGAAATGCTAAGAACATTTCCGGTTCGTTACCTACGCGCGATGGCAGCTTTGTGGAATTAGTTGCCCTATTGGGGATACGCTTTAATATTCGAAGCAATGTGGACATGGTATCACGTTACAAGTAACCAGAAATATTGAAGAGATATAAAATGTATTATTAAAATTGTATTGACATTTTTTACGATTTTATTCCTGGTTGGAATATTTACATTTTTTGTGACATTTTTAAAACTATATAGAATACATTAGTATGTTATAACCTTTCATTAAATAATAAATTCCCATTTTATTTGTAGAAAAAACAGTCGAGATTATTCTTTATAATAATCATTTTAGGGATATGAAACTGCCCTCAAAGTATTCCTTTCCGCGAGCAACTGCCTCGGGAAGTGCAGTCAAGAATCGTGTGGGGCATGCAGACAGCCGGCTGGGGCATGTTAATTTGTCATGATGCCACTTGCTTACTAGTTCTGCTTGTGGTCCACTCATCCGGCGGCCAGCCATGAACACTCGTGCTGTATACGGAAATTACACAACAAATGGACTTTGGACTTTGGACATTGGACTGGGGCTGCTGTTCGTTTTTCTGGAATCAGGAGAACAACCTGAAATCTGGCCAAATCCGATTAAATGCAAATGGCCCCGCAACCCCGACGCACGTACTCACACATCCATAGCGCAGATTAGTTGCGTAAGTTATGAGTGGGAAGTGGAAGGAGTGCGATGCGGCAGGTGGCTCGGGCGGCTTGGGTGGCTCTGGTGGCACCAGATTTGAGTGCTGCAGCAATCGTCAGTCAGGCAAACACTGCAGCAATTCCCGGTGGCCAGGAGGCGGTTATACGACTAATTAATATTTCAATGGCCGATCCGGTTGCATGTCTCTGCGAGACTTTAAGCCATTGCCAGTTGAAGTTGGAAAACTGCTGCTCCTGCTGCTACTGCTGTCCGCCCAATAGCAAAATGGCAAAATAGCTGAATAGCTGAGCATGGAAACTCATTTCGGCCATTAATGGCCGATGGTTTGCGGAGTAACAAGGCGGAGAGTTGGCAGTCGTTGGTAGTCGTCGTGAGTCGTCGTCGTTTCAAAGGAAATGACAGCCATTTCCATTTTTAGCTACGCTTGGGAAAGCTAGCAACTGGCGAGGACCAGGTCCTCCTTTAAACTGGAACTACACAAATTGCTTGCTTAAAATATGCGCTAAAAAATTCCCAGCCAACATCGTCGTCGTCGCATCCCCAATATTTGAACATTGTCGCAAGGCATCAGCATCAGCATCGGGATTTTATGTAGCGCATATTCCTGCTCCACATCCTCTTGGAAAAAGGAAAATAAAAGAGCCACTTCCGTTTTATTTGTGCAAAATTAAATAAACCGAAATATGGCTGACCATATTGGCGCATAATGGGCAAAAATATTTTTTTCATTAATGCCCCATGCCCCACGCCACATGCCCCATACCCCATGCCCCAGCGGAGTAGATGGCAAAATAAATAAATAAATAAGCGGAGCCAAAAAGGAAAGCCGAAAAGTAAAAGCTCCGACTGCGACCAGCTTATTGTGTGTCAATATTTGGTTGACCAGGCCAACGGATCCAGTTTGGTGGCTAAGTGAGTGCCTGGCCAGCGGGCGGAGGTGGAATAATAAAATCATTTTAATAGTTTCGCTGCCTGCAGTTTTACCGGGCTTTATGCAGCTCAATGAAATTAAAATGAACTGTCATTAAAAGTGGCTCCTTTGATATGTTCAGCGATTTTCTTGTCATCAATTCAAATAGTTGCTGCTCTTTGGTGGCCACTTTAATGAAGTTAATGGGTATTTAAATTCCCAGGGCTTAAGCCAACTTGAACCTGATTAATTATACTTAAAAGTGCCTTCAATATTGAAACAGAGTATGATATTTTTATTACTGATGTTTGATATGAACTTGTATTTGGTCGAAAAATGTTTCGTTACCTAATGCCCTACTTATGTCTTTGTTCTTATAATAAATGGATGGATTTACTCAACATGTCTTGAATCAGCACATTTATATCCGTTTACATATTTATTTTAAATACAAAATGTTCACATCCAACTGAATAGCATTGGCCATTGAGTGTTCACACCTTCCGCCACTTTTCCTTTCTTCAGCTGACAAGTGCTCCACTTAGACTTTTCCTCTTCGCCCGTGCCACGCCCCAAAGACGTCCTCGTCTCAAGGATAGTTAAGCTGCTTCAAAGCGATATTAGATGAAAATTTGTGTAAGCCGTAAAGAAAAAGCCCATTCAGGGAGAGTGTGAGACGATTGCCAATCGAATTTAATGCGCATTTCTTTTTAAAGTGCCAGCAGCTGGGAACGCACAATCCGCCCAGCCACCACCCATCCAAAAAGGCTTCTTTTGTCAACAGCAAGGTATTAGGAGGAGAATCCGCCCGAATCCCAGCCGCCACCCACTCGGGAGCAACCCAGCGAGCCGCACTAATCAACACAATTACGAAGCAGTCGAAGGAAAACTTTTCTAATTGGATATGAAGACGCGCACATGCGTTTCTTTAAAGGAATTTTACTCCAGCAGGCGAGGGTCCAAATATTGTGACAAGAAAATGGCTCGGCACAAGGAGATACCGACGTTCCGCGCCCCAAGTTCCAACTCCAATTCCCATCTTAGGCATGGCATCTCCCAACTCCGCGGCTGAAATGCTTTGACAAATTATTTTTAAGCCAATTTACAACTTGAGAAAAAGTATCAGGAAAACATATCACTCCACACACACCCAGGGTGTGTGGTTCGCTTCGGTTCGGTTGGGTGGCTGAGTGTGAGTGTTTGTGTAGGTAAAGCAAATATAATGCGAGGGATAAAAGTGTAAAGTTGACAACCCAGGCACATTACTCACCCGAGGTGCCAGCCATCCAGCCATCCAGCCATCCGGGCATCCGGGAGAGTAGGGGCGGCATTAAAATAACCAGCCAACCGATTCAACGTCAAGCCAGAGCCCAGAAATGAGCATGGCCAAGAGAAATGGTAATGTGACTGGTCGAGAGGGCCCAGGTCCTGCTCGTCCTGACGCTGGCTTTGGGGCCTCCGTTTGCGACTCCTTCATTTTGCACTACTTTGGAGCATTTTCTCAATGTCTCTCACTCGACAAAATGTCGACAGCGTCGGCGGAAACCATTAATTTTGTCACTTTCGGAAGTGCAAAGTGGCGAGCATGTGGGAGCATGTCGCTGGCCGAGCTAATGGCCAGGTCACCACCAACTGGCTGGTCAATAGTGAGAATCATGAAAGGGCAATTAAAGTCGGGCACCTGTGTGCACCTGTCCGCGAATATAGCTTGCCGCCGACTGCCAAACAAGTTAATTGCACAGACCGCAGGCCACACGACACTTGATAACCGCGAAACCACAACAGTCGTAAGTTGGCTTAATAATTACAAATGCATAATTTAATAGTAACGAATGATGAGGATTGCCCAAGCACCAAACGATAGTCGAGTCACAAAGGATGATGCTTAGAAGTAACGAGTGATTAGGGGTTGGGTTTAAAGTCATAGCCACGGCCGATTAGCTGCACAGTTCAGTCTTCGATCACGCACATTATGTTGATGCCACTCTTGCCAAGATTTACGCACTCCAGAGCGGAATCCTGGTGCTGTCGCATATAAATAAGGAACTGTATGATAACGTAGAACAGGTTATTCCTATCGTAGACGCAGTTGTGTAGTTCCTTGTCACTGATGAAGTTAAATTTGGGGTTAAGTAGGTTGCCGGTACTCAGAATGGCGCAGTGGGCCTTGTTGTGAACTGCGTTCACCACGTCCTTGGTTGAGCTTTTCTCGTCGCGAATTAACACGTAACGGGAGTGGAAGGGTCGTCCGCCGCCCTGCGGCAACGGCATCAACTGGCTATCCAAGTACACGCAAAACAAATGGAATATTATCTGCAGAATGAGGTTACAATTAATCAAATGTGCTTAGTTGCCGAATTTCTTAAACTCACAGCTGCATCGGTGGGCAAATGCTCGTCCCGCTGCGGGCCGTTGTGTGTTTTGCCCGAGTACCAGCGGTAGTCAGCTATGCAAGAACCCTGCGCAAGCTGCTTGATGCGCTGCACCAGGTATTCCTGGTTGCTAAAGGTGTCCAGGAAAGGTAAGAGCATGGGCAACATGGGCGCACACGTCTGCACGAACTGCTGGTTCTCGGCTGTTTTGCGTAATCGCTCTAGACTTACAGATCCAATTTTAATGTCAATCAGAGCTCGCTGGCGGAAAACATCGTCCACATAATTGATCTCTTTGACCAAACGCTGCAGTATGGTAGTAGAAATCCACTAGAAAATGGTAAGACTTTAGTAAATTGCAGTGGAATATTGAACGGGCTGCTTACAAATCTGAGGTTGGCCACATATTGCGACAGTTTGTCCGTGGATATGCGCTTGATGACCTCCGAATTGCTGTCCCTAAACTGAATGCCGCCAAACTCCTCAATCGAGGTGGGAGCATTTTCCGTAGAAACAGCCGGAGGGGGCGACAGTTGATAGATGGTGGTCTTGAGCATATAGGCCGCGTTGTTGCAGTAGTTCCAAAAGGAGTTGGCCGATCCCATGGTCTGCACATTGGGTGTATCCGAGCTGTCCACCATGCTGCGCTCCCGATCCGCCTGCTTCATTAGACTGGTCAACTTTCGAGTATCGGTCATGAAGTCATCGCGTCGCACCTCCACATACGGGGACTTGTAGGTAGACTCGTTGCTCAAATTGCTGGCATTCAGCGAGTTGTTTCGCACCATCGAGGAGTTGTAAGAGGTGTTTTGCTTCGTCTGCTGCGGCGTCCTTGTGGGACTTGGACTGCGGCGCATGGATTGCGAGCCCCAGCACGAGTCCTCGAAGGAGGAGTGCCAGTTTATGATGGGTATGTCGTCATCTATATCGCTATCCAGTTCGTAGCTGCGTGGTTTCATCACGGATCGGGAGCAAACTGTCCGAAAAGAGTTCTCTACGGGAATTAAAGTGGTTAAGTAGATGCGTTAGAAAGGGTTCCTTTGGATTCCTCACCTGCATTGCCGTCAAGCAGCCACTTTTGGATATCGCTACCCATAACTTGGTCACCACCAAACCATAACCACAAATACTTGCCGAAGCAGGCGAGCGCACTTAGGCCAATCAGGGTCGTAATGGTGCACTCCGCCAGGAACCAGTAGGTCCTGTAGTCGGACCGACATGCCTGCCAGAGGTCGAATAGAAGCAGCGACAGCAGCACCACATTTATGTAGCACCACTTGAGGTAATGCCACGCTTGGGCGCCCTGCAATCGCAAGTCCAGGCTGCGCTGCACCACCGGATTTTTACTCAGGGGCGAGCTGGGGAACATTCATGGGTTAATTTTATGAATTCTATACTAGTTTCTACCGCTTACCAATTAGTCCGTGTGAAATTCATTGCCTACTATGTAATAATTATTCGAAAATCTCCTGAATATGTCGAAAATGCCGGGAAAACTTGTTTGCAAGTGATCGCACAGACAAAAAGTTAGAATACCACAAGGTCACAAAATAAATACCGTTTGGAACGAAACGCGTTTTGTTGGTACTTTGTTGGCTCAAGACACCTTAGCGGAGACACTTTCCCTAGCGCAGACACTCACCAATCGGCGATGTTTTTGCGGGTATCGATTTTTAAAACCAAATTCAGAATTTTTTTAATAGATTTAAAGTTAATAATTTTTTGTTCAACGGAATGCTTAAAGCCATTCACCCACTTTAAACCTATTACTAAGCTGCCGTTTTTAATTAATCATTTAAATGAAGTGTATTATGATATTTTTTAGAAACGTTATAAATTTACCTGTTTTTTACAAAAATTTATTCTCTATCTTCAATATTTTATTACATATACCGTACAAACCGCAATGCCAAAAATGTTGGAACATTAATGAGGACGCTAAAAAATTCCTTAATTTAATTTATTTTGTTTTTAATAATAAAAATAACTCTTAATTTCTTTCATTCCCTAGTAAATTATTGATTTTTTTGGCTTATATATACATATGAGCAACTAAATGTGCATTCTCAATAACTTAAAAATATTTTAAAATAAATATTTATAAAAATACAATTTTTATTTTATCTAAAAATTTTACATTCTTCAGCGCACTTGGGCTCGTCCGGGAATTGAACCCGGGACCTCTCGCACCCGAAGCGAGAATCATACCTCTAGACCAACGAGCCGGATTGAACCGCAGTCGACTAATTAGGCAATCTAATGTAAGTCCAAAAAACTTACATATAGCCATTCCATAAGGTTCCGCTTAAATGTCACCCAAAATTATGTTATCTTCTCTCCATATAGCCAACCAATTATTAGACTCTCGTAGCACTAGACCCTTAATTGCTGAGAAAGACTAAAAAGAACTATGTAAATCCATTGCAAGGGTATACAAATCAATTGGTAAATGCCATCACTAAATTTAAATAAAACACGCTTGAAACTATATGATATATTAACAATAATTACTTATATATTGTTTCCTGATTTAATACATTTTCGAGAGTACGGTACTTAGATAGAGATATTCAGTTTTTCACCAGTGTGTTCCCTGATCTTTAAGCCCGCATCACTGCCCGTCTTCTCCTTCTTCGTTTGCCGACGACTGTTGGTCCGACTCCCACTCCCACACCAATCCCCGGGACAGGGGCTAGTTGCAGCAGGAGAGGATTACTGACCAGGGCGGCGGCGATGCCCAGAACGGTGGCACTGGCCAGCGGAATCAGGAAGCTTTTGGCCAGCAAGGCCTTTGGTGAGATCTCTGGCGTTCCCTTATGTGAGACTATCTCGTGGGAGTCGATGGGGTAGGAGCTGTAGGAGTAGTCCACTGGTGGCCCTGGGTAGTGGCCATGCTCGGGTCGGGGTCGGTAAAGGTGGTATGGCCCTCCGGCCTCTCCGCTGGAGGAGTAGCTGTGCCCAGGAGCAGGTCCTGGCTCGTAGCCATGTCCGTTGGATGGTCCATAGTCATACTGATAGGGGTGACTGTCATAGGCGTAACTTTTGCCAGCACTTCCACTGCTGCCATAATGCCCTTAAATGTTAATAAATACATACTTATTGAATCTACATGAACAGTAATTAATTTTATCTAGTGATCATATTAAGCTTTAGTTTATCTGTGTAGATATATACATTGGGTATTCCTTGAACTCACCCACGCTTATACGATCGTGTATATTCCCACCTAATTTCCACTTATCATAGGCCTGGCTGAGGTTATCATTTAGGCCACTGGCTTGGGAGCCATGGGCTCCTCCAACCGGCGGCAGCGCTCCAATGGGCTTGGATATAAAGCCAGCTGCAGTGCTGTCCAACTTGGATGACGATGAGCCCGGTCCGCGGTAGAACTCCGGTGGAGGATCGTAGCTCTTGGCTGCTGCGGAGCCCACGGGGTCCAGTTTCACGATAGCCTGTCGTTTCCGCGGCTGCATTGGCCGCCAGGACTCGGATTCCTTGGATGCGTTCTGCGCGGATGCGTGGGTTATGGTTAGAAGAAGACCGAGGCAAAGGCCAAAGGCCAGGAGTAACTTCCCTTGGGACGCGAACATGTTAACTGAGTGCGCCGCCTGCAGACCGACGGATTTTATATGGGTCCCCGTGTCGCCATGTCGTCATCTGGAGTGGGTGCCATTACAAGCGCTGGCGACAAATTGCAGTCCGACAATTTCAAACCGTCGCCGCTTGGCTGCTGGCATTGAGACGTCTGCAGTGCGTTTCGGGCGCGATTAGTGCCGCCAGCTTGGAGCCCCTTCAAGATTTGGCCACGCGGCTCTTTCCACACTCTTTCATCAGGCATTATATCAGGCGGAGGGAGCAACGAGCATGTAGTTGCCAATTTGTGCCTCTCTTGGATTATTGAAATAAAGCGTGCGCACCCAGAAATCCGTAGCCCCCCCGACAGGTGAGCAGCCAGAAATTAGTGGAGTTATTCGCGCCCTCGGCAAAAGAAAAACAAAAGTTCCAATCTACGTTTTAATTAAATCATTTATCGCTGCTTATTTCTAAAGTCGCGTTGCTCAGCGAAGGGGAATGATCGGAGGTGAAGTGAGGTCGTAGGGGGCCGGAAAAGTCATCTTTGGTGCAAAAGAAAGCACAACCTATGGAAAATGGTGGAAAGTGTTGCTAGAACGGTTGCGCAATAAAAGGCTTTTTCTTACTCTTATACTCATTATGATCCGGTTAAAATATATAAATAATAATACCCTTTTAAACCCAAAGTTTGTCTACATCTTCTCATCTGGCTCAATTTTAATATCACTGGAAGCAGACTTCTTGATCAGACAATCAAAAACCAAGTTGATGTCTTTTTTAAGACTGGAACGCTTTTATTAATGCCGTGTGGCACTTTAGAAATACATTCCAATTACATAAAAGAAATAGTTAAGAATGTCACGGCGATTATCAACGGCGCTTCCGATACATTTCCGGTATGTCGTCGGGATCGGAGTCGGATGGAGGTGGCGTGGGTAATTTGCCATCTTTGTCGCCCAATACCAATCGCTCGAGGATCTCAACCTGGAGGTCCAGGATAGCCATCAGCTTGAACAACTTCTCGCCGCGCAAGTGGTAGTCGGCACTTCGCTGCTCCTTGGTCAGGCGTGCCCTTTTCAACTCCTGCGGGCTCTTAATGAGGTCCCTCTTGAACTTAATCAGTTCCCGCCTATTTAGCTCTAGTTCCACATTCTCGGCAACAGTATGTCCACGGCGTTCGTACGTCTTTCGCAGGCATCGAAAGGTATCGCCAAAAAGATCCGCATACTCCACGTGCAGAAATTCCAGGAAGGTGATAGACGACCGATTGGCGTTTTCCTTTATGATCCTGCTCGTCTCGTTGAAGTAGTCATAGATGACGGAGGCGAAGACGTTCATCAAGAGAATCGCCAGGAAGAAGACCAGTGCCAGGTAGAGCAAGATCCCTAGAATGCGACCTCCGTGGAAGAAATCCGCAGGACGAATGTCACCGTTAAAACCCATGGAGTACCTGGATTAATTAGATTAGTTCATGGTTGAACCTAATGACTTGAAAGCTACCAAATAGAGATGTGATGTTTAGGGATACGTACCACATGCAGGTGACCACGGACTGAACCATGTGGCTGAAGACCACTGCGTTGTTTCCATTCGGCACCGCCAAAGTAATGCCAATGGCCATGATGACTACCACAATAATTACACCCAGACTGGCCACTGCTCGCCAGGCGGAGAAGAGGGTCTGTGTAAAAAGCTGAAAGACGGAGGAAAACTGGAGCACCTTCCACAGCCGCAGAGTGGTGATGCACACCAGGAAGCCCTTCACGATGAACAGCATTTGGTGGATGCGCAGTGGACGCTGGAAGTCGAGATACTGACCCTTGGTAGCCTTCTCGACCATCTGCAGCAGGGCATCTGTCTCAATGTCGCGCATGATTACCAAAATGGTCAGGAGGACGTTCAGTATATATATGGCCAGATCCACCATGGTCCAAGCCTCGTGGGCGGCGGCCGGATGATGCCAGATCTTCGTGAACACACCGCGGGCGAACAAGATGACCAAGACTGTGTACACGAACAGTATGAGAAGCTGAGGGGTGCTTCTCGTCTCCACACTTCCCAACATTGACACAGAATCCACATGCACCCGGGGCAACTGGATACCGAATGGGCTGTTCTCCAAACGCAGAGTGATCAACGTGAAAAGGTTGGCATCGGCGTTGTACATCGTCAAGTCGATAAACAAAGCCGAAGTATTTTTATCCAGCCAGCTGTAGTCTCTCAGGTATTCGATCTGCTTCACGCAGTTCACCTAGCAGCATTAAAAATGTACAAAATATTCGAGAATATCTCCTAGTATTATCCAGACCTTTGTGCTCATCATGAGCACCACGTAGCCGGCGACTTCCGGGTAGTTAAGCAAATAGCCATAATGATCGTAGTTGAGTAGCAGGCCATTCAGAAAACTGGGCTCGAACTCGGCCGGTACAAAGGGGTCGTAGATCCGCCAGAACTTCTCCGTATAATGCATCCGGCTATAAGGAAGGCGCCACTCGGGCGCATAGGTTTTCGTGTCCCACTCGGGCTTGCCCAGTCCAATATGGCAGTCCACTGGGCGCATTTGGCGCAGGCGCACCACCCCGATCTTCTGCCACTGATCCATGGCCCACCAGCCCTCGTAGCCGTTGGTTTTCTGCGCGTAGAAAGCCTCGACTAGGGTGATCTTCAGATAGCTATGCACCTAACGGATGAGAGGGATAGATTTATACATTTATACAGCATACATTTTTTTAACTCTTTATGACCATTCGATTGGCATTTCTTTCGGAAGCTTAAGTAATTCAATAATAAAACGCATTGTACAAAACACATTTCTTGCCTGGTATATAAAGTACACCTGCGACAGGCCGAAGGTGACCGTGGTATTGTCCCAGAAGAGTCGCTGCATGTTGTTGGTATTGTAGTAGTTAGTCTGGTCCTCCTGCAACACCACCATCAGCATCAGGGCAATAAAGTAGGAACCGTAGAGCAATAGGTCCCCGGCAATATGCTTGTATTTCTGGTTTAGCTGCTCGTTCGTGTGGCCCTCGGAGATCAGGAGCTCGGAGCGCAGACTGCGCAGCCGGATCTTCAAGTAGTCAATGTGGTCCATGGTGGGCCCCCCCTCTTCTGCTTTGTAGGGCGGGTCCTCCTGCGGCCAGGTGGCATAATCGATGCTCAGAATGAAGAAACGAATGGGCTCCAGGATGAGGTATTGGAAAAAGAAGACCAGGACGATGGTTACCAACATCGTCTTGAGTCTCTGGGGCTCGTGCATAAATCCCGAAAAGATTGCGACCAGGATGAAGCACACCAAAACGACACTTGCGGTCACCACGAAACACGTCAAGTCCTTGCGGCTAATACTTTTGAGACTCATTTTAACTGGCGTTCTTTGAAATTGCTGCAAGTTTGTACTAAAACTCAGTAGATATAAAATCCACGCTTGCTGCTTTTAATTTTAAAAGTCCATGAACTTAAACCACATGTATATATAGTGGAATGAAAGGGTATGGCATTGTCCTTCAGTTCGTCCATCCGTCTGAGATTATAAAATCATTTTAATTTTAATTAACCAACCCAACCAAGCCATAAAATCGATACTCATTTTGAATACTTTCAACGTATTTGTATTTCGTATTGATAGTTGCCATTTGGTATGTATTGATGTATATTTAAGTATAAAGATATATGCACAATTCATTAACTTAGTTAACGTTTCTAAATTAAAGCGGTATTCTTCCGAAAGTTCCTCTTGTATACGTGGAGACTAGGTGCTAGAGTAGATACATAGTTGACTAGACATACCGACATATATGTATGTAATGCGTATAATACTGGCTGATCGAGGCGGCGATCCGGATCGCCGGTCATCAGGATCCGGTGACTGGCGAGCGCTTTCATACATTTTCGGAATTGACTTTCAGTGGCACGGGACCGGGAGAAACTCCGGACAACCTAGTGCGACATGGACACTAAGAACGGAACCCCTTCGCGGAGGAAACACACATGCTATATACGGTTAGATACAGGTGGATTAGTTAGTCTGGTTATGATTTCCTGTGCTGCGACAATTCTCTGCGAGATTAGTTGCTGGGCAACTGGGAGCGCTTGCCCCAGCCGCCGTGGAGCTTCTGCCACTGGTCGCGTTTGCCCCACATGCCCTTCAGGTTGTTCCAGGTGGGCTCGCGCTTGCCCCAGGCGCCCCTGAACTTGTTCCAGCCCTGCGCCTGCCTCCTCTTTCCCCAGGCCACGTTCATGCTCTTCCAGGCCCGCTTCTCCACATCCGACTCGCCTGCGAGGTCATCGAAATCCTCGCCAGACTGCGATTGCTGCTGGAGCGGCTGTTGCTGCTGCTGCTGTGCGGATTGTCCATTTCCACTGGCCAGCCGCTCGAAGGTGTCCCAATCGATGGTGTTGGTGCCATCCGTGATTACCAGCGGAACAAAGTGACCGGTCATGTAGATGTCCGGATCGCTGGCGTCTCCGCTGGAGGACCGCTTGCCCCACGAGCTCTGCAGCGATTGCCAGGCGCGCTTGTTGTTGCCGTACAGGTCGCTCTCGCTAAGTTGATCCAGTACCACCTGTTCGGACAGGCCTCCGCCTCCTGGTTCATTGGAGGGTGGACTGCCAGCACTGCCACTGGCTACCAAATTTCCACAAGCGCTGCCCAGGATGAGAAGCACCATCAGAAAGCCGTAAGTTCTCCGCGTTTTAGTGTGAGCCATAGCTGTGGATATAAAAATTTAAAATATAAAGACCGCGACTTTGCTGGATTTAAATGTTAATTAGTTTAATAATAAAGTATAAGTTTCTGAAAAAGGACCTTTTAAAATATTGCTTGAAACCAATTTTGAAACTCAAAACAAAAAACTAAATTATTATTATACCATTAACAATTACAAGGAAGTTAGCTTTAATTCAAAATAAAATTCAAACGAAATTCATTTCAGTGCAAAGGTGTAAATATGAATGAATAAATGCCTGACGAAAGACCGATCCTGATGAGCAAGCACAACCGCACTCGCGGAATGCTCAATTAAGTCGCTGCCGACGCCACTCGACTGCTCCCTGGGGGACCCGGGAAGTCCTGGAGAGTCCTGCGGCAATCATTTCCGCCCGCGCCTCGGAATTACTGGAACACGCGCAAGAACAACAAGCGAGCGGGAACAAGCGTAGCGATTTAGCTAAATAACCTCTCTAATTGAAAGCGGTGGGGGCCGCCGGGTGGGCGGAATTGAGTGGTGCCCACCTTCGGCAGGATAACTGAGCTCATGCCGTCTGCCGACCGCTGCGTTAAAAGGCAGCAGCGCATAACAGTTACAATTTATGGTCTATTAATGTCCTTTCGGAGGTAGCAACCAGCGGGGCTACTGAGGAGTAGGCATTTCATTCGGCTGACTTCGGAATGCCAGTAGGCCAAACAATGGGGGGCGTGGGGCAGAAAGCCAATGTGCAGAGATGATTGGCAACCGGAGCAGGGAGAATCGCAGTCGATAATGATGCCTTAAAACGTTGATACGCTGCCCCGCAGTCAAGATTATGGTGCTGTTTACGCACTGGCTTAAGTGCCTTGCGATTGCACTTGCGGCCACTCGACAGACTAGACAAAAGCCGGAGGAAAATTCACGGAAAACTCAGTGGCTGTGGATGTGGGTGGAAAGAGGAGCGCGCTCGTTTGTTTGCACTTCCTGCCAAAGTAGTTTTCCCTATGCGTTCGCATGAGCACCGCCACCATATTGATTTGCATACATTCTAGCATTAGCTGTCAACAAAGCCACATCCTGTTTTAAGGACACTCCAAGAAGGCGGAAACGTCGGCGTATTAGGCTTTCGTTATTGCGTATTTTCGCAGTCCACATGCATAATGAAGCTGATATTATTAAATCCGCCACTAAGTGCCTTATGAGTAAAAATCTGTCTAAAAATAAAGCTTAGAATGTACCTCAACAATCCTAAATAAATCTATTATTTCTTGCTCTCCGATTATTCCTTTTTTAATGATTTAAAACGTGGCTATACGAAAAGCTAGCACATATTCGTGATGAGCTATCAATATATGTTGAAGTACCCCAAAACTTGCCTACAACCAGCCCTAATGGACAAATCTAATCCCTTAACTGCCCCGCTTCTATTGGAATTAGCACATTTGCCGTAATACCCGTCCGATTTTATGGTCATTGCGAGTCGGCTAGCAGCTGGTAGGCGCCAATATGGAAAGTCATCAACCGGGAATCAACTATGCAAAGCCCACTAAAATCGGAGCCACTGGGGGGCAGGAAGGACGTGGACATGGTATCTTATCTGGAAGTTTGCCTGATTAAATGATGTTGCTGGCCGCCCGCTTGGATTGGCGGACTAATTGAGAAGCGTCGGCGGTGGGCCAACCGGTTTCTGGATGCGACCATACTTCGTATGCGGATGTGTCCCCTAGCTCCTGGCCAAAGACCAACGACTCCTGACTGATTGTCCGAGTGCGGAGTTGGCTCTTTTTTTCCGGCTTAGCCCGGACTTAATTTGTGCGCTTGTCGTTGATTGATTGACGCCGCCCAGATGAAAGTTTTAGCGGCTTTGCGCCAAATTATAATATATAGCCATCGCGACGATAGAGCACGCATCGAATTTTATGACCACACCCCCACCACCCGCAGCGAGGATAGGATTGGAAGGGGTTTTGGGGGTCAAGGGGCAGGCAAACGTGCCGGGTCAACTTGTAATTGAAATTAACTGAAAATATTTATGGCCCTTGTGGCTGACATTCCTTCGAATTTGGTAGTTGACTTACGCAGCTCCATTATTAATTTGCCAGCCTGTTGCCGAATAATTCATGTGGTGTCAGGACGGAAGAGATATCCTTCGTCCCCATTGGCGACTCCCTCAAGTGTGGCAAGTGGCAAGCAAATTTTCGCGCCAAAATTAAACAGCCCGTTGCAAATCGAATTCGGCAGCTCGCCTATTTTTCGCATGTCTCGATAAATAGCTGGCGCAAATATTTGCCAAAGGATGGCATTCGCCAATAAGTATTTTGTTTAAATAGGTTTCCTGCCCAAGACACCCACGACACTCTGCTCAAGAACTCGTCGCCTGTTGCCGCTGAGTGTGAATCGAAGTATTCCCGGGGACATGGACATTAACGAAAAGTCGTAAATAAACAAAATATCCGCAAAAGAGTAAATATGCTGCTCGTCTCAAGCAGGTTAGCCGTGGGACTCCCGTATTTTGTCACTTCAATTTCCAATGGGTTTGTTTGGCAAGGGAGTTCTGCATAATTTGGCCATGTTTCGCAAATAAATTTACGCTGATGAGTCTTCTACTTTTATTTTTAAATTTTCGATACCTTTTTACATTTTAATTTGTGAACGAACGAAATGGGACGCAAATATTGAAAATAAACGCGTCATCGGGTTTTAATGAATAGTTAAAAGGGCACACATTAAAATTTTCACAAAATGGAAACTAATGAAATTTTTTGGAAAAATAAATGACCTTTATACATTTTTTATTAATTCACAAAAATTAAAATTAATTTACTCCCGTTTCAAATATAAATACAAATTTCTTCAGATTTTATTAATTGACAAAACCAAACATTTTATTAAACGGATGGATTAATTTAGCAATCGCAATCTTTAAGTTCACATATTTACTAATTTATATTTCTTTCTTATATTCTTACTAATAAATATTTCAAGCACATTCCTCAATGAATTTATTCCTCAGATACTAATTTCTTATTTTAAAAATGATCTTTATCTTTATCTTTGAAAAGGCTTGCTTTGTGTACCACTTATACGAAATAAATTGAAAGGCAAATTGTTTAGGACTGGATTTGGAAACTATTTAATAAATTCGCGCAATAAAAAATTTAAATTTCAACTAGAAAATAAACCACAAGAATTCACTTTTGAATTCATTTCCTGGGGCCTCAAAGCCTCAAATCGAGTTACGAGCATATTGAATATCGAACGAACCACTTACCTGACTATATATCTCCTCGCGATTTTAGCGTACGAATTATTATTGAGGCCAGCGGAAACTGCGGCCAGGGTTTTACAATTTTATTTCGGGTTTTGCTGCGCACTCTTTTATAGAATTTTTTCCGACATGAAATAGCGTTTTTAAGTGAGTTTACGGGCGCGAGTGCAATTCAATTAGCGCTCTCACTTGACCGGTGTGAAACAGATTTCGAGGAGCGTGGGAGCTGGAAGTCCTGTCCTGGCTGTTGGCTGTGCGCAAACCTGTTGATCAACTGCTAATGATACGCAGCCCGGCGCGGCGGTCGCTTATAAATCAAAACGGAAGCGAATCGCCGCCCGAGCGGCCATCCATGTGTCCACGAAGGGTGCTTCGTTTAGGTGGGTGTGTGTGTGTGTGTGTGGACAGGAATGCCGGCTGCGCACGCACACAATGGCAGGGGGATATGGATATCCGCTTGTCGCCTGTCGTTTGTGCAACGGAAGTGGCCGAAAAGTGTGTTGCCTACTTAGCGGGGTACGTGTTAGTATAAGTGTAAGTGTAAGCGAGCGTAATGTATGTGTGCGTATGGGTGAGTGAGGAGAAGCCCCGAGTTTAGGGCACACATGCGCGATTGTTTGCTCTGACTCCCACCATCCGACCGGCGGAGACCATTCTCGATCCCCTGGGGAAGCCGAGCCTTGGACTCATTCAAATTCAGGTACACGCACTCCTTGGGGCATTTAAAATTAAACACTCCGCACACTTACAATGAAGCAAATGGAACGACTGACGACAGCATATTGCATATTGCATTTCTTTGTCACCGGGTGGCAATTGACCAAACACAAATACGATTCCCGCCACTTACCAACCACCGATGTACCTATGCCCGCAGCTCCATCCTGAATGCGACTCCACAGCAGGATGCTTAGGATCCGGAGGAGAACCCTTTTAGTGCTTCATGAATATTTATGGCGACACAGCGCCTCCTCCGTTTTGTTGCTAAAAAACGAAGGATAAAAAGAGCTTCTTCAATTACAAGTGACGCCCCAAAGATGTCAAGTGGGAGTGTGTGTCGTGTTGTGTTGTGTGTGTTGCAGCGTATCGCTTTCTATGCGAGCACATCAACAGGTTTTCATTTGTGGCCATTTGATGGGACGCCGAATAAACGATGATGGGAATATTTATGACACTCCTCTGCCGGTGCGTATAATGAATGGCCCATGGGACCCCACCCGCACCCGCACCCTTGGAGCGCTGCAGAGTTCGTCCATCCAGGAGATAAGCTACGTAGTTACTAATTGATTTGGCCACTGATAAATCGCTGCCGACTCTCAACGCCGATGACAGCTACATGTGTCCGTTCCTCCGCAGCACTAAAAAAAAACTTGATCGATTATGAAGCTCTTTAGAGAGAAAATCAAATATTTATAGATGATGGAATGTGTTTATTTTGATATGGAAAAGTATTGATTATACGGTAGAAAAGGAGGTAATACATGAAGATTGGATGTTGGTTTCAAATAAAATTAAACAATGAATAACTGATATTATAGAAATATATTTACTCTGAATATTTACCTTTTATATTATCCAAGCTGAAAAGGATTTTTCTCAGTGCACTTGATGGTAAGTGAATTGCAGCAGGAGCAACAGAAGCAACAGAAGCCCAAACGATTGTAAATCATTTCCATTTACGTGTCTGGCCTAATTGCAGCCATCCGACGGAGACCTTTGAGCGATCCATTTGGATACGTCACCACTAATGTTTCATTTGCATGGTGACAAAGTGAATTAAATGGGTTCGCCTTAAAGGCGCAACTTTGGCCGCACAATGGGAGAATGCAGCGAAGCCCCGCCCTGACCAAACGCCTTTTCCGTTCTCCTGGACGCCACATTTGTGTGGGAATCCCTCGGTGCTTCCATTGTGAAGATGATGTAGCTGGCGCTGTTGGCAGCTAATAATAATTTGTTTGCACTTTGCATATGCCATCTGGACAACAAAGGGCCGGGGCAGCCAGGACATTCGCAAGACATGGGGAACACAATGTCCTGGGGTCAAGGCAAACGTCCTCCAGAACTCTTATATCCGCGCAAGAAATCACTGCATTGGAATAGTGGGTGTATTGGAGTACTTATTGGTTTTCAATTTTCTTTTATTATAAGTCAGGTCAAATTGTCTTGAAAAATCATTATAACAATTATTTTTCTCCATATTAAGTGATGGTAATTTTGAAAGATTTCAATGTGTCACCTTTAAGATATCATTATGTTCTTATCATGACTGTATATCGATAGGCTTAAATGTTAATTGCCTGTCATTTTTATAATTATCGCGTCACTTCAATAAGAAAATTGGTTAGTTGCGTTTAATTCTCTTCGATGTTCAGTTCGTTTTGCAGTTTCAATTTAAATATAAAATCAATTGTGTATCCGGTATTGTAGTGAATAATTTCGATTGCACTTAATGATTAACCAATTGCCTAAAGCATCAGTTCAATATTGATACATTTGCAGTTTATATATACGACCCAGTTAAATTCGCGAAATTCTTTTCGAGTTGTTGCTGCTCCAGTCCGGTTGCGAATTGCCATCCTCGTGGTCGCATCATGGTGCTTGTAGTTCCCATGCTGCTGCTTCGAATTCCTTCAAAAATTTGCTACTGGCATATCAGATGTCGCAATTAATGATAAAAGTGGTTTGTCTTCTGAACAATTGCTTTTTTCGCAGTATTCTAGGTTATGTTCTATCAGTGCCTACAAATGTGCTCGTCGCACATACATTCTTAAGTGTTCCCAGCTCTAAGTTGTCTGTGCTGTTTTAATACTTTTTTTAAAACATCAATTTCCTAATTGGTTATTTAACTATTATACAAACGACACAAGTGTTCCGTTTTTGTTAGTAGTCAACCAAGCATATAGCATATGAAAAATCCGCGTGTTTTCGTCTGCAAAGTTTTCGTCGTGTTTTTCTGACGAACAGTATCCAGAAATATCGTTCTGTCTCAGGAATTCGAGGTCTGTTAAAAGAGGCTAAAGCCAAGTTTAATACAAGGAAGTTGGTTTCCTTTCCCTATCATAGCCTCAGTACAATTTCTATATTTATAAATGCAAAGAAACTGCAAACTTACCACTTACTTACAACGCTATAATTTACTTTACATTAAAAAATATGTTGATATAAAAAAAGTAAAATAATATATATATTTTTTATTATTTATATAATATATTTTTTTATATATATATACTGTTAAAAAAATGTCTATACTGTATCGCATTTACAAAATGCATATATTCTTGCTGTATTTTTTTTTCAAATAAATTACTTTTGCCTGCGCCAAAAATTTAAGTTGGCAACAATGGCCATAGCGAGTGCACCTTCCCCATTCAGCAATTACAGCTAGTCTCGCGAGCGAGTACATGAACCTCGAGACAGCGCTGCCACTATGTTTAATACCATCCATTTACAGTAATCGGGGTCAGCTGTTGCAAGCTAAATAAAACTAAATACAAGCCGGCTGAAAAACAAATCGACTATTCGCAGAATTGTCATGAATTAGGTACTGCAGAATGGATCTAATATTTTCTCAGGATGTGCACGATGCACAGAAGTTCCTGGATTGTGCGGAGAAACTGGAGTACGACGAGTTCTCGGCGGTAAGGACTGGTTTCGAACATATATCCTGATGTCCTGTCATGGCTTTAATCTTGATCTACAGAAAATGTTTGTATTCTGCAATGCGCACAGCGATGTGGATGTGTTTGAGCTAATGGGCAATGACCGGTTGTCGCAGTTAATCTACGGATGGGAGGTGTGCCACCTGCCCACCAGGAATTCCGAGTCCTTAAAGGATCCAGCGCTGCGTCACATGGTGCGGGTTTTGGCCCACCACTCGCTGCTGATTTTGTTTAGCCAGGAGTGGAAGACCTGCTCCGAAGGCCTCAAGCAACTGTTGCTCTACAGCCTCACCAAGGCGGTGCCGGCGTTCTACCAGATTGCTGACCTTGCCAATTTCAACTGGTCGTACGTTCTGCAGTTCCAGACAAAGCCTTGGAGCCTGCCCTATCTGCAGCAGCTATTCCTTAACCTGAAGCTGAACAAACACACCGCCATCGAGCACCCAGTTCCTGCGGCATCAGAAGAAGGTAAGCAATTACTATTTTTCCACAAGGATTAATCTAATCATAGTCAATTTTTTAGAAGTTGCTTTCCTGATACAGGAAGGGATATCTCTGGCCCTGTTGCGGCTAATACAACTCTTTAATGCCGGCAACTTTGAGGCCGTGAAACAGCTGGCGCTTCGGATGCTGGCTGCTTGGGTGAAAGCACACGAAAATGATCCATTTGTGTCCTTTGAAGGGGATAAAAACTCAATTACACTAATCGGTCATCTATACCTTTTGACTGTTTTTGTAAGAGATGAAAATCGAGGCTTTGTGATAGATAATTTGGTAAGGAAAACTTACATGATATAACATATCAAACATAATGTAATCATAAAACCACTCCTTAGATGTACAACATACGGTTCTATACCCAGATCATGCAGGAAGCTTCGATCTTACATGACATTAACTTTACGCCAGCTCGGCTTATTGCCCAGGTTTGCGTGCGTCTTCAACTCGGAAAAAATGGGTTCTTTGAGCAAATTGGGTTTAGGAAATTCAAATTCAGTCTGGTCACTTCATTTGCCGTCATACTGGAGGTCTACGCCAGCTATGTGCTGGGGAATCTCTTGATGGAGCTTCAGGCGCTCAACGAACACGATTTTCTGGAGCACCTGCCACAGTTCAAAGAGCTAATGTATCGCTATGTAGAGGAGCGGGAGAGCAGCGAGCGCTTCCTTCTAGAGGAGCTTAAGAAGAAGGAAAACCAGCGAAACAGCCACTTTCAACCACATGTAGTAGAGCTAAATCTCAACTACCAGCAGCAGATATGCAAGGGAAACCGAGCCAGCAACTTAGGCGACTACAAGAACTGTGATGAAGACGAAATGATTCAACCTGAGGTGGACGAAGAACAAGATCGACAAATAGATCCCGTGTTTCAAAATGTACCAAACAATGAGGAAGTTTTGAGCTTTGTGTACAAACTTCTGGCAGAGCGGGTAAGCGATGAGAACTAAGAAAAGCAATTGCTTTACTAAACAAAGTGCTCTCTTTCAGAATTTTTCAGGCTGGAAATTTGCTAAGATTGCCCTGCTGCTGAAGATCATTGGGCAACAGTTGAATGCAATTGAAATATGGAAATATCATCCCGGATTAACAGTTGATTTTATGCTTAATTTGGAAGAAAAGATGTCGGAAAACTATGCTGACCTCGCCAAGGTATTCTCCGAACATGGGTTTATGGAGGCAGAATTTTGGCTGACTGCTTTCTACCTCCACCCCACATCATCGAATTATAACGAAGTGAGGCGCTGTTCGCGGATCAAGAAAAAGCGACAGGAGGATGACTTGCTTCCTGCTACGACGCCACAGAACGTCAAGTACGAACTGCTGAGCTCCACCATCGATGTGGACGAGATTGTGAAAATAACGAACCATTTCGATCCAGTGGCCGACTACGATTCTATACACAAGTCGCTGCAGGCGTTGCGGCTTCCCCGCAGCATGATCCAGGACCTTCTGACCGTGGTCTTCCAACCACGGAATAAACGATACTCATGGGCTCTCGATTGGCACACGCTGCACGAGCGTTGCCATGCCCTACTCAAAAGTCCGGACCTGAAGAGAAAATTTGTGTCTCTCAACATGGCCGAGGCAGGCGACAATTTGAAGTACCTCAAGATCGACTATGCCAAATACAGGGATCGCCCGCAGTTGGACTATGGCACCATAGAAGAGGGCTACGAAAATGCGGCTAATCTCCCAGAGGTTGAGGAAGAAGCTGAATCAACGCCAGCAGTGGATGATGAAGCAGAGAAAGCCAAGGAGCAGAAAAAGCGGCGACCCGCAAAACGCAAATTTTGGGACGAAGGTTAGCAACGAAATCGTTTTCTTTTGAGCCACTTGCTTTCATAAATAGTACTTTCATTCATACTAATAATTTAAATTTAAAACCCCACAGTAGCGTTCTCGGAAGACGAGGAGGAGGCTGCCTCAAGCGATTCGGAGCACTACTACACAGGAAATGGCCGCCGGACTCGGGTTAGGGCCGCAGCCATGGTTGCCAATGCCATGTTGTCTGACATGGATCGAAGTGTGCGCGGTGGGCGACGATCGAGCTCTCCAGAGACATCAAATCACCAATTTCATAAACAGCCCGTCGTCGAGGAGCAGCCAAAAATCGCAGTCCAGCCTCCAAAACAACTGTGTCTACAAGAAACACCTGCACGTGTCGAAAAGCGTACGATTTGCGAACTGTTGGAGTCACGACCCAAATTTACTAATGAAACCGTCGGTTTTAAGCCGATTGCCGACATATGGAGTTTCAAGAAGGAAGAGCTGCAGAATGTGGTAGGCGACAGCAGCAGCATGATAGAGTGCGCCTCGATCATAAACAAATTCAAAATCTTGAAGGCCCTCAAAATGGCCAAAGCTGCAAAAGCACCCGTGCAGCCATGTCCCCAGCTCGTTCGAAAAATCGTTCGCACGGGATCGGAAACTGAAAGCGTAAACTCCGAAACTTCAACGATGGCTACCCACGACTTCAATGAGGAGGAGGTCAGCGAAGGTTCTACCGCTGTAAGTAATGAGCTAACACCTTCGCCGACCACAAAGTCTGATTTAACCACGGACCCAGAAGTGTTGCAGCCCACTGGTGGAACCAAAACGCATTTGATCCATGGGAGCCTAGAATCTACAAAAGTGCCACAGAAGACTCCGGAGTTTAAGTTTTTGACCAAGGAGCCCGTAAGAACTGGAGAACAGACCCAGCAGCCACTGGGAGATGCCTTAAAGACTAGTGATCTTATACAGGTCCTCCCAAATAGACCGTTCAAAGTAGAGGGACTGGAAGCGAGACAGGCGGTCGAAAAGCCAAAAGGAACTAGACAACCGCAACGAGATCTGCCGAATACTAGAAAACAAAAAGATAAGCTTATCCACATGCAGCGCTTAGAAAATTCTCAGCTGCCTAATGAAATGTCAACGCCATCAGAAACCGGGACAGAAACCGACACCGCGGAGGAGACCCTTCTGTGGGATGGCAGTGATGAGAACCCGAGAAACAAGCGCTTAAAATTTATCACAGTGAACAACGAATCCAATTCCAGATCTCCTGCAAGCGATACCAAGGAAATGGAGACAAATCGTCAAATCAACGAATGCCTGACGCGTTCTTCTCAGGTGTGCTTAACCGGACTGACACCACAAGACATAGAAAAACTCAGGGGAGTAAGAGTTCGTGTTAAGCGAACTAATCTGGCAAATTTATATCACGACCAGACACGTCGCAGCCAAAGAAGGCTCACAGCGAGTCTGAACGGCCAGAGCCGCTCCCACACCGAGGACAGCAATGCATCTTCGAACAGCTACAATGAGCGCCAATATGGTAGGCGCCGCTTTAAGAAGTTTGTGCACATCACATCGGACTCGCCAGCACCTTCGGAATCGTCCACGCCATCGCCGCGCATGATAAACAAGCCGATCTTCAAGCACATTACATCCGATTCCTCGACAGATCTCGAGGAGGTGCCTCGGTCTGTTTCTGCGATTAGAAGACGCGGACGCGGTCGTGAACGCAGTGGACCCAAGTGTAGAACACAACCAAATTTGCGACGATCGCCTTCGTTTCAGCCAGATGTGATCGAGCTGTCCTCGGACTCTCTTTCGTCCAACTCACCAATTCCAGCCGCTAACCACCCGATGAATAACTTTACACATGCAATGGATATGGATCCGCTTTACGAGGAGGCCATCATTCCATTCTAACACGCTGTTGACAAGTCGAGCCTGCTACCGAGCCGGAGGCGATGTTCTACGTGCCCGGAACGAATGCTGGCGAAGGGATGTTCGGAGGTTGCGCAGCAGAGGAAGGGAGCAAGGAAGATGAAGTATAGCTGGGAAAATCGAATTCGTCTCGCTTGTTAGAATGCAATTAGCCTGGGGCACACTTGGTATTTGCTTTGGCTACCAAAACGCCAGGATTTTGATGAAATTATTTACGTGTACATCTGTTTGACCAAGTTTCCGGCTCCGGCTCCGGCTTTGTATTTCGGTTTTTATTTGGACTGTGACGCCGCCTGAGGGCCTTTAAAAAAGAACTCTCATCGAGTCCAGGCCAACACTCAATGGAAAAAGCAAACGCATCCGCATTTCAATTAACTGCCTAATTGATGTGCATTGTGGTTCTAAAAAAAACCAAATTAGCTACACGCGTCGGAGTAGCTTTGTAATACGGATGACGACGACGGCGACACGTGGCTGCTGGTGTGAATTTAAGTGGCATATATATAGCTCAAAGAAGCTGGGTTCGGAAAAATCGAATTTTTGAAATTTAAAAGCTGGAATCGTGTGCCAGTTTCTTGCCCATGTTTGTCCACCAATTAGTTTTTTTTGCCCACGTCCAGTTTTTGAGATATGAATTTTTCGAAAATCCAGGTCGTGGGCTATATCAAAAACTAAGTGATTTGGAGAGGAAAAGCCGGACAGGGATATTATTCTCATGTAAGAGAAGTTGTTAGTAGTACTTAGCTCTTATAAAGATATTAATACAAACTACCATTAATATACTGTTTAAAACTTCAATATAACTTACGGAAACACTCATTGTACTGATCTTACAAGAAAAATTATTAAAAAATAAATAGGTATGCCCTTAAGCATTTGTTTATTTATATAAATCTATAAGGAAATTAATTAAACATCAGCTCTACTTAGTACATGTTTCATAACTAATCGTTTAGCTACCTTACACAAAATCATACAACCGAAAATATGAAGTTTATTATAAATATTAAAGAAATAATTGATGGTGTCACAATTACTTAAGCAAGGTCTATATTTTTTCCAGCAAAAGCACTCAATTTATATCCATTAGGAAACTACCGGCTTCATAAGCTGCTTGAAATGTGGCATATTACTAAATTAGCCCCCTCGACACTCAAGTTCTCACTCGTGCTGGTAATTTGCGGCAATTGCCGCATATCATAACAAATCCGCACGTGGCACCCGTCGTCCACTTGAAATTGCAACTCCGATCCTCCTTCAACAGGATTGCCGCAGATAGGAATCCCAAATCGGCACACTTGGCCACTTGAGCAGCCGTTAAGACCGCGGCACGTGCCAACGCCTGGGTTTTGGGCCTTCTATCAGGAGGATGGAGTCCTGTGGGAGTGAGTGCTTTCCGTTGAATACACATGTTGCTTTTGGTAAGTGGAGGCGGCATCCTGGCCACGTGCCACTAACCCGTTTAGCGACAGTCGTAAGCCCTAAACGATTATTGCGGTTTAGTTGCGAAAGGCGAAATAGTTGATGGTAATTGAATCGTTTGAATTGCAATCGCATTAGTTCGATGTTGCGATAAAATAAAGTAACAATTTATTTAGTCCACGAAGCACTCATACATACTCTATAGATGTAGGTAAGGATAAGGACTCTTTACCTAGTACGGTAATGGATTAAATCTCGTCTGAAAATGATACCTACTCCAAAAACATAGCAAAGTCGTAATGATCCAAAGATATCATATTCAACAAAAGTATTTCCTTAATTTTAAACATTTTTTTACTTATCATTAAGGTGAGGGTTTTTTAAAAAATGATAATATTTCTTCTTTTAATTTAATTATAATAAAAGCATAACTAAAATGGAACAACAATAAAACTCATTCATTAATATAAATATTATTAAGTTAAAAATATGCAGTAAACACATTGTATTAAAATACCCCTAGAGGAAGGGTATGACTATAGAGACGAGCTTTGATGATGCCGTTGGCGACACCGCTGATCCTCGGACGCAGACATCCTTCCGATTGGCTTAGAGAGCACCGCTCGCAGCGGAGCGTGAAAAATGCTCGTATTTTGACTGGTAGCGGCGGCCCGCAGAACGAATCTCCATCTCCAGGAAGTTCACCCCGCTGCCGGGAGTTCCAGCTATACGACGTTGGTGTGTGAGTGGGCAAAAGCCACCCCCGGGCGGCAATCACAGCGCATATCTGTTGGGATTTGTGTCGGGGTTCTGTGCTCTCTACTCTGCGCTATGGCGCCGCCACGACCGACGACAATGCGCCGAGGGTTGATGCCTGTTAGTCCGGACCCAAAGCAGCGGGCTTAATGGCTGGCCGGGCACATAAAACCGGTGCGCACTCCTCGCCAGCTTTTAGTTGGTGCGGGCACGCGAGACGCGAAGAAACAACTCTCTCAAAGCGGAAATCGTAAATCGGAAATGTGCTAAAGGATATACACACCGAGATAAAGATACGAGATCATGGCCGCCTGCTACAATGCCTACAGCGCTGGCTCACAGTCCTTCGAGTTCGACGAGGACGACGACGACGCCTCCTTCGACAGTGGCTACGAGAAGAGTTTCGAGACGGAGGCCCAGTTGAGCTCACGACGCCGCTTGGACTTCGGCACTCCGCCGACTCCGGCGATCCCGCAACCGTACTCCGGCGGCACCTGGGACGCCGTACCGCTCAGCTCACCGCCGGCGGGCTTCGTGGGATTGCTCGACACGAGCAGCAATCACAGCACTCGGAGCGGCAGGACACTGGTCGAGCACCTGAACAGTCGGGCCACGAATGGCGTCTTCGATCCGCCATTGACCAGTACGCCGGTGAAGTCGCCAGAGGATCCCGATGCGCCGCGACCGAAACGCAAATATGCCGTCGGCAAGAACAGAGTAACTCGCTCGCGCAGTCCAACCCAAGTGGTAAAGATCAAGCGATTCCGCCGCATGAAGGCCAATGACCGGGAGCGGAATCGGATGCATAACTTGAATGATGCCCTGGAGAAACTACGCGTCACTCTGCCCTCGCTTCCCGAGGAGACGAAGCTGACGAAGATCGAGATCCTGCGATTTGCGCACAACTACATCTTTGCCCTGGAGCAGGTGCTGGAAAGCGGAGGTTCAATCAACCTGGATCTGGAGAAGCTGCAGAACTTCACGCTGAGTGGCGAGAGGATCACCAAGGAGCTCTTCGATGCTCTTTTCGTGAATCCACAGCCGTATCCCATGTTCGGACGAATGTTCCCCTATGGCCAGGGAGTGGCGCCTCTTGCACAGCACCAGACTGCTCCAGCATCGCACGCGGAGCAGCCGCCGGCAATGGGTGGCTTTCAGCACGGCATGGACTATCCGCAGCAGCCACCAGGATTCGACTTTACAGGCAGCATGCGGTTTTACCACCAACAGCAACAGCAGCCGCATCAGCCTCACCATCTGCAGCCTAATCCCCAGCAGGAGTCCAGCCCGCAGCAGTTTTCGCAGGAGAAATACGATCTGTTCAGGGGATCCTTCGATGCAGCTGCCAATGTTCATCCTACAAACTTGGATTCTGGGATTCACCAGCAGAGCAGTTTCTACTCGCAAACACCGCCATGGAAGGACTATCCGGAGGATCAGGCACACGTGCATCTCGTTGCACATCCACACAGCTACAAACACTTCGCCCCGCAGGTGTAGCACAGTTTTGGGGGCCAAACTACGATCTTAGGGTGTTCAGCGTGATATACTAAAAGATTGCCGGGAATTGCAGGAAACTGATCAAGGGGAATCCCCCGAAGCGATTTGCCCTTGACTTACTTTAAAAACAAATCTAAAGTAACTTATGGGTTCTATCTCCGGGTTTCCCTTCCTCACTTTTCTCAACTTTCCTGCAATCCGTTGATATTGGTAATAAGCGAGGCACCTAATTGACTGCTGAGATTATCCTCAAGTTGAAAATTTCATATTTCATGCTTGCTATAATCTTTGAACTCAATTAGTTTCATGTTATAGAGGGATCCTCAATAGATTAACCAATTTAAAGCCAAACATCCAAGGTAAAGCTTCACTAACTCCTTATTATTTCTTATGAATTCCCATAATATTTGCATTCATTGGCTTTTTTCTTGTGGATCCCTGGTGAATATTTGAATCAAAAGTGCTTAGAATAATCAATTTTTCAAAAAAGCACTCTTCTTCTGAACATATTCGCATTCTTCTTGACTATATAGTACAAATCGGTTGTCCATTTAGTGTAAGCGATACGTACCTTGCCATTCTAGACTTAAGACCTATCTATAAGGATCCTTGAAATGAACCAGGTATTAGCCATAATTAACTGTACAATCGATTAAGTATGTAGGTTATGCCAGATTCTATATCAGTTATTGCAATGCAAGGAAAGCGAGCTAGTCAGGGCCAGAACTTTAAGGTGATAAGATTGAATTTCGATGTAAAGCCATAATAATTTATTTTTGCAAATAAAGTTGACGATCAAAACGAGCCGGAAAATTGTTTTGCGAGTGGGAAGAATGGACGAACTCCAGGACAAAGTCAAAAATAGTAGCCAAAGCAAACAACCCTGGAATCAGTACCGCCGCTGTGTGCGGGTTTCAGATCCCAAACAATGGACTTAAATTCAAATAAATATTGTATATTGCAGGGCACATAAAACGAATGGCTTTGTGTGTGTGCACTGCAGCTTGTTCTTATCGTAGGGGGCACTTTTCGCCCTTACAATTCGACATGGGGTGAGTTCAAGTAGAAACCGAACTCGAACTCCCGGCTCGGCCTTCGGAACTCGAACAATGGAAGATTGCCGTCACCTGCCACACAATTACAAAACGAATGTACCAACAGCAGCAGTCAGGACCAAACGGAGAATCCTGAAACATGAGCTGTGAGCCAGTGGACCTGCATGAATGCCACTCAAATTATTTAGTTGAATGAACCGAACCGGCAAGAGTCGAGGGAAATGCTTTACTGCTTTACTGCCTAACTGGGTAACAACTTACTGACTGACGTTTTCCGTTACGAGAAAGGGGTGAAAAGGTGGTAAAGATGCTGCAAAGCCGGCGAGGAATTCGCAATCTCAACTGAAGATTACAATAAGACAGTCTTATCCGTTAATAGAGCTGTCATATTGAAAAATCTTAGATCTTAAGGCTTTAAAGTTTTAAAAACAGACGAAGGTTTGCCTAATGCAACATAAATCGAAAAGTGAGAAAACAGGATAACTTTTAAAAACCATTTGGATCCAAATCAAATCATATCATATTATTTCAATAATCATTCACTGAGCTCTACTTTAAACTAAAAGATTAAAAATTAAACCAAATCCTGAGCATTCAACTATGTTTAAGTTAACTAGGCATATCATATTTGCTGCTGGTAAAAGATTCACTCATTGTTAGTTATTGGGGTTATAAGTGGGAATTCGCCAGTTTTTCCACAACTAAGCCGGCGTTTGTCATTTGAGCAGCTTTGTTGGAGGTGTCGGGATTTATCTTTGCAATAATCATTATTATAGACCGGCATGGGTCCTGGATTCTCTTGTCCTGTTGTGCTGCAAAGGCGCAAATACGCAGCGGGTGAGCCAGCTAAGCTGCATTCCATTTCTGGGACTCACTCGCCTCTCCTCGAGGGATGAGGATGAGGATGAAACCTGGCACGGATGGGACTGGCATCATTAGCGGACGGGGTGGCTGCGTTTCGATGGCTATCGGCGGATCAATGACGACATCTATGCCCTGACTCCCTTGCCCGAATGCTAATGCACTGCGAGGCTGGAAAAACAATTTGGCGATGGCCATAAGGCGATAAGGCAACCAAAATGGAAACAAATTGCCATGGACATGCTAAAAGGCGCAAACACAATGGATTGGCATCTTCGGCTGCGGCAAGTGCAGGTCCTTGGAGAGCGATTCATATGCGGTCCGATGAGATTGCACAAAGGACTTCAGCTGGGTCGACTAATGGCGGAGGGTTCGACTCGCAGATACCTAGCCAAATCAAATTTCTGTGTAAATATACAGGGATTAGTCAACATGGAGAAAACACAAGGGGCCATTTCATATGCTTCCATATCAAACCGAACACGGAAAAAAGGCTGCTTTCTTTGAAGTTTATTTTATCAATTTAAAGTATAGGTTTATTATTACTTTCCATCAGCTTGTATTTTAGATTAACTCAAGCATGACGAAAAGCAGGTCTAACTGAGGACTCTTCTTTTTTTGTAAAATATGGATCAAATATATCAAGCTGTTTGTTGAAAATATGTTTTAACTGAGTAAATTAATTAAGGGAATTTTGGTTAATAGTAAAGAGACTGGATATGTAATATTTTTGTGTGTCAAAGATTGGATATGCATATAGTACGTGATAGCAAAGTCAGAGTTCAACCCTTGGAATGGAGAGCATGAAATATTAAGATCATATATCACACCGTTCCAGACGACACCGCGCCAATTTGTCCTTGCCCTTTTGCGATTCCCATTTCGCAAATCGAATTTTATTTGCCGAATTGATTGTTTTACGCCTTTTTAGCAAGACGTTGGCACACATTTTTTAACCCTTTGCCGGTGCACGTGGTTATTGCTGCCCCGGATCCATTGTTCATTACCCCTTTTTGGTCCTGATCAAACATTGATGGCAGAGATTCGCTTTGGTGCAATAGCTACACGTTCGCTTTTTAGCGGCAAGTAGCTCGACCTTTTTGCCCATTCATTGCCCTGCTCGAATTGGTTTATCTGTGAAATCTTTGACGTCCTCTGGTTGTTGTTTTTTGTGAGCCTGAACCTTCCGGGGTGTGCGACCTCGTCGTATACGTTACTGTTCCGACTCGAAAAAAAAATATCCATGTGTGCCCTACCTTTGTCGCTTTCGAGTTGTGTGCTCATCTAACCGAAAAACATTGGATAAACAAACAGCCGGCTCGAGTATTTTGTTACACTTAGTGCCCGTACGCGAGAGCCCTGGCACAGGACCTTTTCATTTCTCTATTTTTCAGGATCCGTGGAAGGAAGCCAATCTGTCGCATTTGTGTGCAATCGTCCCTCGGCTGATACTGTAAAATGTTATGCAAGCGCTGATTTTTAATCCGATCAGAGCGGTTTTAGTCAAATTTAAGCAGATTTATGTCACATTGTTGAGCCAGAAAGTGGTACGCAGCGAAGGGAAAACAAAACGAAAATGTTAACACATGTAAATCAAGAATCAGATAACTATATAGTGCACGTTCCTCTATTAGGCAAATCGAATTGAGATCATGTTCCTGCCCACTAAAGATAGGACCAGAAAATTCGATTGAGGTTGCGGAAAATTATGTGAATGGAGGACAGAACAGAAGGTCCTGTGGGTTATTTCAGGGTACTTTATATAGATTGAATTTTCTAGCGTTTTGTGGCATACATCATCACAGAATTCAAATTTGATTTTTGCTATAGATTAAACCTGTTTAAATGGTCAAATAAATTAATAAAAAGAAAGAAATGTATTGAATGCAATACATTATGCAATGATTACAACCCAAGCATTTTGAGCAAGTAATGAAAGTCATTAACGTACTAAAAAAAGACAATAAATCTATTTTTTAAATAGCTAAACTCAATTCGTGCGTAATATTTACTTCCTTGATCTTTAATTACAACTGAGGTACCTCTGTAAAAGATAAATGGTCTTACACATGACTGATTATTAAGAGAACTTTCCAAAATCAGTTTATCAAAAGGCCAAGCAGTTTTCCAACCCCATATGAGAATAATTTTTCAATTCCAGTCACATTCGCATTCTGGGACTGTGCCAAAAAAAAAACGCATTTCAAATATATTCCTTTTCCAAATGAATAAACTGTTAGACAAACAATACATTAAACTTTACAACTTCACACCCGCTGCCAGTGTACGCGAAACATTAGCATTTGAGGAAGCACCCTTCTACTAGGCTGAAAATGGAAAAATCCTGGCAGCAAGCAAGGAGTGGTTCATGGTGGGTCATGGACATGGTATGGTAGCTGTACCACAAACGATGAGTTGATTGTTATGCAAATGAGCTTAGCCAGAAACCAGCAACCGGCGACCAGGACGAAATGTGAGAGCCCAACCCCAGATTTCGACTCGGATCCGGGTGCAGTTCATCAAGTGGTCATAAATTTATAGGTAGTTTGCAGACGCGCGAAGCTGCCTAATTACTATGCAGCGCCATGTGCATAATGAAGCTGACATTTCTAATTTATGGTTGATATTTGTTAATTTTTTTATTCGTTGTGCATAAATTGAAATCGGTAGGTTGGCACTAAAATGTCGGCAAAACAACGGTTTCATGCCCAGTTATTGTTAAATGTAAACAACGGACACGGCACGAGCGATTTAATGGGGGTTACGGCGGAGAAATCCTTTCCTGATCCTAAGCTGACGCATCCTGGTAGTTCCACTTCCGGCTTAGAGCAACTATTCGCGCGAAAATCCTGCGCTAAAGCCGCCATTGTGTGGGCTTCCGCACAAAAAAAGGAAAATTCGGGGAAAAATGCGAAAAATCCTTGCAAAAAAAAAAAAAATTGCCAAAAATTACCCCAAAACGTGAATGGGAAGCAGAACTAGTAGTTAACTGCAATTACACAACCCCTAAGTCCTTTTTTATGGCCCTGCCACCTCGGAAAGCGACCGTTATGATTACTTGCCACACTTTCCTGCCCCGCTTTTCACTTTTTGGTATGCACGCAAGGCCTCTTCTCACTATTTGTTGCTCAATCGGGAGGTCCTGCGGCAAAGGAAATGGTAATGGCCGAGCTCAGTCATTAATTGTTGGCATTGTTTGCCGCCTCGTCAGCCGGACATCTGGCTAACTGTCTAGCTGGCTGACACTAGCTGTCAGAGAACTGAATCTGGGGTAAAAAGTCAGTTTCTAGACACCTGCATACACACGATGGATAGTGTGTGTAATGCAAATAAATCGTTACGAGATCGCATTGTGAGTCAAATAAAATCTATAGCAATATTTCTATGTCGTTTTTGAACACAATATTGTGAGAAGATAGGATCAATAAGTTGTTTGTTGGTAAAGTATCCCACGAATAATAAAATTTATTTAGCAAGAATGTAACCTAAAATACTGAACATGTGCTATTAAAGTTAGTGCTGGGTGCTGGGTAAAGTTTAGATAGACTATGCTACGTGCCTCCTATGCTCCACTAGATTATATCTGCAAGTTAAGCCCTTGGCGCCCCATAAATTCTATCTGTGCTATCTATACTATATAGTCCTATATGTATCAGTGGTATTAATTGCAGATTACTAGAACTTCAGGCCTTGATGATTGGCGCCGCGAATGACTTACAAGCGAGCCGCTTTGACACTCGAATTTGTAGTGTGATTTATGAGGATGACACTGACATCATCAATCACTGTTCAAGTGGAAGGTGATTTAGCAAAACACACAAAAAAACACGAGACTGCAGGAAAATGCCAATCCAGGTTAGTTAGGCTTTATGTAAATTGTACTAGTAAGGGAAACAAGTTTAATTACACTCCATCTCTGGGGAGGAGGACGATCAACCCCCAAGTGCAGTTGAGTTGACCCGGACAACACTTGATTCGCTGTCTTGGGCTGTTGATGTTGTTTCGCTTTAAAAAGTTATAAAAATAAGTCGGCGGAGAGCGGCAGCAGCAACCCTCGGAGTTCATCCTGCACCCTTTGATTTTGGCCAGGATCGGGAATAGGGGATCGGGGCAGGACCAGCATCATCCCCTGTTTTCCCGCCCGTTCTCTCGTTCGTTGCCAGGGGCTAATGAGCGCCGCACATTAGTTTTAACAACATTTATTATTTATGGGTTTTTCCCTCCTCCTGTCCCGCTCACCCTCAATGCATCCGCATGCCGCCTCCCTCTCTCTCACTCTTTCACAGAATTCTTACTTTGGACGTTACATTTTCACTTGCCTGCATAGTGACGCAGTTCCCAAAATGAAAATGGGAATTTGCAATTACTCGAAACGCGGCAAGTTTAATTGGAATTTCGAATCCGGAGCGGCTCGTTAACAACTTAAGTCAGGATCTGGGGGTACTCAAAAAGGCTCGCAGGCGGGCGAAAGGATAATCTGATATTATGATTAAGTGGTTTCTTCGATTAGTATAAACTGTAATGCAAATTAAAAGCAAGGTCATGAAACTTTACTTTTAAACTTCAATTGGCTTGGGTTAAGCAATGTTTTGATTAAATGAGATGATTCAGTTTGTATTCTTATTAAAACATAACAGCTCAAAAATCCAGGTAATTCAGATATAAAATCAATAAAGTCCATCGGTACTAGCCACATTTAATGTCCTCACCTTCCGGATTTCAGGCCATTAGTGGGGATACGATTCATTTGCATATCACTTTACGCGGCAAAGCGTTGGGAGTAATGAGTAAAAGGTCGCGTTTTTCGCACTTTTGTAGTTAATAGAATTTATTTGCACACATGTTCACATTGGACAAACTACTTAGTCGTATATAAATATATTTACTTAATAGCGAAAGCATATGCATTCTGTTTGAAAACGGGAGACTCATTTTCGGTCGACACGCACATGGCCTGACTTGGACTCCTGGTCGAGGATTGGATTGTGGAGCTGGAATTGGGCGTCGTTTGGAGCGATGTTTATACTGCACTTGTTCGACATGTTATAGGCAAATAGGCGATAAGATAAATATATAAAAATAAATGCATTCCAGACCTGCCAAAGTGCCAAATGAAAACCAGCAAAATTCGACAGGGAAACCAGCACTTCAACACAAATGACACAAAGAACTGACTCGACTTAGTCTAACCATTTCAATTGAAAAATCCCTACGCTTTATACATTACTTTATATTTTAACACTATACTAGTCTAATTGGTGCTACACGTACATTCTAGATCACGCGCATAGTATGCTTAAGCTTATGGTATATGGACTGATTTGGCATTCTATCGTCTACCAATCTCTGCCAGAAAGAAGTCCCGGTTCGCAGTTGCCGAGCGGAGATCCTGGGAGATTCGGGATCTCCGCTGGTGCAAAGGGGGCTTGAGTCTTGGGCACTAGTCTACTAGGTTGGTGGTCAGTGGTTGAACCTGGACCTTCCCGTGCAGAAGATGAGCTGCGGCTACAAGGGCCCGTAGATGGGTTCGGAGTAGAGCACGGCGGGCATGGAGTAGCTATACGAGGTGGCTGTGTGCTCCGTGGGAGTGCGTAAACTTGCCTGAAGACTCCGCTTACTATGCCTCTTTAGCCTGGAAAAGGTTAATAATGAGTTAGGATCATGGAAAAGGTCAAGGCCGCGTCAAACTTACTTTTTCTTCAAACAACAGGCTGTGCACAGGGAAACCAAGGCAGCCAGACCTATGAGGGCGGCCAGGAAAACCAGCCACGCTCCCGCTGAGGTCAGCATTCCCGCAAAAATAGCTGCAGCATGAGTCCTTCTCACCGAGCAGGATTCCACCTCACTGACCCCATAGGCGGCGTATATATCTATCAGTTCCTGCCGCAGCTGCTGCGAATTCATCAGCTTTTGCATCTCGTTGAAGGACAAGGCAGCTCCATTCTTGAACATCTGGAAACAGGAGCTGGTGGCAGTGAAGTCCAGACTCATGTCGGGCCTGGTGAAGACCTGTGTATCCAAGACGTGCAACTCCAATCCCAGGGGCTTCAGTTTTTTCTTCAACTGCTCCTGGAACGGTCGGATATTGTGCTGGATCTCGTTTGGAGGTCGGGCGAAGACGAACTTAAGCAGCGACTTGTCCCGGATGACAAACACCTTGAGATTACTGTGGGCTTGCCATTTGGGTTGTACTGAATTGTTGGCCATCACCCGCATTAAGAAGTAACCATCCACGTAATCCGCGAATGAACCTCCAGTTCTCAGTTCCCCAGTTCGATTGTTCAAGGTGAAGAGATTCTGTAGGTTGCCTACGGCCAGACTGCGACTTCTCTTATAGAACTGTGGCACAAAGGTCACGTTCTCAATGGAAAGACCAACGGGTGGAGCCTCTGCATCCGCGTCGCTGGCTTTCAAAGTGGTCACCACAGTGTCGATAGGCACATTGATCCTTATACCCACAGTGGGATCTGGCTGCTCGAATTTCGGCAGGTTGTCATCGATGTCCAAGACTCGAATGTTGATGCGCAAATGTGAAGGATCCTGTCGATCATAGGGATCTCCAATGAACTTGTAGCCAGGCTCGCCCAGTTTCAGACACTTAATCGTCAGAGTAAAGGACTCAACCTGCTCTCGATCAATAGGTTTTTGGGTTTTGAGAATGGCCAGGCTTTCGTTATTTCGCTCTATCGTAAACAACTGTTCATTATTTCCATCAATGATCACGTAATCAATGGCAGCGTTCTCGCCGAGATCCTCGTCCACAGCGCTGAAGTTACCAACTATGGTGCCAGCCGGCTCCTCTTCTCTTACCGACATGCTCAAGGGTCCTGCGTCCTTTAAAAGGATAAAAATGATTGTCAGTTCTTAATCTTAATGTTCTTCTAAAACTCTTCCATCACTTACAACTTCTCTTGCGAATCTCGGTTCGTGATCATCCACATCCAGAACTGCAATCTGAAGGATCCTCGTCACCGACTGCTTGGGCTGTCCATTGTCACTTACTTCCAGCAGAATCCTGTACATGTCCTTTGTCTCCCGATCCATCGACTGCCTAGTGGTTATCAATCCTGAGTGAGCATCAATAACAAAGGCTTCGGCGTCTGGAGTATCTGGCAATATGCGATAAGTAATGGTTCCGGATGGGGTGTTTTCATCATCCGGATCGCTGGCAATGACTTGAAATACTGGAGCTCCAGTAACAGCATTCTGAAAAGGTAAATTTAAAGGTTATTTGAAAACGCTTTAAAGGTCGTAAATCAATAACCACCTCTGTGACATTCGCCATTTGTCCCACCCGAGGAGACAAAAAGTAGGGCACACCATCATTGGCGCTGACATCCCCAATATATATCCTGACATCGGTGTCGGTGGATAGGGTGGGCTGTTTGGGCATCTGGTTGCCGTTGTCCTGGGCACGAACAGTTAGTACATAAGGATGTGCTCGGCCTTTGCCGGTAAGATTACGTCGGGTGGATATCAGACCACTCTTGGGATCGACCTTGAAAAGCCCATTGGCCTCACCCTCGTTAACCAATTCGTAGTGCACCTCGCCACCCAGACCCTCATCCGCATCCACAGCTTCCAGCTGGAGAACAAACGAATCGATTTGCGCGTTTTCCGGAATCACGGTGCTATATTTCTTCTGAGTAAACTCCGGAGCGTTGTCGTTCACGTCCAGTACCTCTATCTGCAGCTCCACAACACTTTGCTTGGCATCCGTGGGACGTCCAGGAGAATCCTCCGCCTTGATCTGCAGCTGAATCCTGGGTGTTCGCTCCCTATCGATGGTCTGCCCGCTGGCCACGATTATTTCCCCAGTTGTATTGTTAATATCGAACAGCATGGCGTGCTCGCCCTGCAGTGAGTAGATGATCTTGTGGTAGCCCAAACGCTCATCACGGGCGTTAAGAACCGCATCCTTGTCCAAAGCCCTCACCCGAATAACTCGCTCCGGATGAGGCCTGTTCTCGATGATGGTGGCTTGATAGGAGTTTCGTTCGAAGCGCGGACTATTGTCATTCACATTCTCCACGGTGATATTAACTCGACTGACAGTGCTTCTTTGTCGATCGGCACTGTTGGCGCGAACTTGCAGCTCAAACTCCGGACCACTTTCACCCAAGGCTTCATAGTCCAGCCGCTTTTTGAGTATCACCTCTCCGGTACGCTCTGCCACTTGGAAATAGTCCACTAGCTTGGGTTCTATCAATTCAAAACTGGTAATCGGCTGTCTGGTGACAGGATCTTCCGCCTGCAAAATAAACAGCGCACTATCGATGGGCATTTCCTCCTTAATCTTTACATCGATCACGGGTCTTGAGCTTGTCCAGCCGGGATTCTTAAACACAGGATTGGTGTCTTGGAAGGACTGCACGTAGACGGTAACTTCTGTGCTGTCCACCTGTCCCTCGGGATCCACCTCTGCATTGAGATCTCGAACACCGACGGTGAAGATTATGATGGCGGCTACATCGTGACGAAGCGTTCCATTGACAAAGATCTCACCACTTTGACTGTCCACTCGGAAGGCTTCCTGCAGTCGGTAATTGCTTCGATTGGCTATGCTTACGCCTGCCTTTGTGGTGGCAGCGACAGGTCCAACCATACTGTACTCCAGTTTGGAATTAAGATCCTTGTCGATTGCCTTCACGCGAAGGACACTCTCACCCACGGCTGTCCTCTCGGATACGTACGTCGCATAGCTGTTTTGCTCGAACTTGGGACGCTCGTCATTGATGTCCTTCACATTAACATACACCGTAGTGGTGGCCGTTTCCGGGATAGGAGTTCCGGAGTCCACAGCGTTCACTATGATCTCAAAGCTGTTCATGTTTGAGTCGCGATCGATCCGGGCTTGAGGCGATACAGTGATTAAACCAGAACTGCAAAATAAATTGATAAGATTTGATTTAAACTTAAGTGATCATTTAGGTAATACTGACAGTTCATCAATCTCAAAGTTGTCGTTGGCCCCCACAATCCTGTAACGGAGTAGGCTGTCCAGACCATCCGGATCGTGGGCAGATACGGAAGTGACATTTGATCCTGCAGCGGCATTCTCAGGAATGGAGACTCGGTAGCTGGGCGGGCCTATAATGGGTAGGTTCTCCATATTTTGGAAGTGGCCTCGGAAGATGGGCCGTTGATTACCGGAAATGCCGACGCGTACCAAAACACGAGTGGTGTTAGACAAGGAAGGAATGCCTATGAAGATTATTCATAATTAATGATTATTTCCTTTTATAATTAATTAGCAAAAAACTCACCGAAATCAGTGGCCGAAACCACCAGTTCGTATTCACCCCTCTCCGTGTCCATTGATCGCGCTGCCTTCTGAATCACAATCTCGCCCGTATCAGGCTCGATCCGGAATACATTTCCAGCAATGCTGTTCTCGGACACAATGGAATACTTAACCCGTCCATTTCCTTGGGAGGGACCATCTGCATCGTGGGCACGCACAAAGAACTGGGGCTCAAAAAGGGCTGCACCCTCCCGAATAGTTCGACTATATTCCTTGCTTTCGAAGTTTGGATGATTGTCGTTCACATCGGTGACACCGACGAACAAGTTGGCATTGGCCTCCCGCTGACCTCCGTCGATGGCCACCACTGTCAGGCTGTAGCTGCTTTGCTTTTCGTAGTCCAGAGGTTTCAGCAGATAAACGCCTCCGGTTTCCGGATTCACATAGAAGTTGTCCGCACCGAAACCCTTGAGCACGTAGCGGACATGTCCAAATTCACCGGAATCCAAATCAGTGGCTTTTACGTGTCCAATTATCGCGTCCACAGGAAGATTCTCAGCTGCCGTAAAGCGATAGGTACCTTGGTCAAACACAGGTGCATTGTCATTGGCGTCCAGCAGATGGATCTCTACCCGAGTCTTAGCCTTCTCCACGCCCTTCACGGAAGCCACCAGATCGAACTCAAGCTTTCGAAGGTCAGGATCGACAACATCGTAATCCAATCGACTAGCATTCAATACCTTGACAACCACTGGTGTTCGGCCTTGAGATTCAGCGGGAGAAACTTCAAATACTCCGGCGGCATTAAACACATCTCTCAAAGAAAGCTCATAGCGACTGTTCTCGCCCATGTCGCGATCATCCACGAAGATCGAAAGTCCCGGCAGAGGCATTCCAGTAGCTAGATTCTCCGTTATAGAGACATTAAAGTGCGGTTCACTAAAGGTGGGTTGGTGATCGTCCACATCGGTGACCACAATGGTTACTCTTGTGATGGAGTGCTCGGCGGGAATAGCTCCATCGATAAGCTCTGTAGCTCGTATTGAAAACACATATACCCCACCATTTTGGAGGATCTCGGCATTCTCACGATCCAGTGGCTCCGATGTGGTCTGCAGTACTGCCGTTCCCTCTCGAGGATCTCCAAAGGGTACAAGCTCAAAGTGTCCGAAGGGTTCATCTTCCAGCGATAGGAATATTTCCCTTGGTATGCCCACATCCCCATCTACTGCCTTCACTGTCAGGATGCTTACTCCGGCGGGAGTGTTTTCCGGTACTGTTGCGGAGTACGGAGCATTGGTAAAGATTGGCGGTTGATCCTGGATGTCGATCACATTGATCGAAATGGTGGCCAGTGAAGAGAGGCGGTTATCCAATGCACTGTCCGAGGCCGAGATGGTCAAGATGTACGAGGGACGACTCTCGAAATCCAGCTGTTGCTTCAGCGCCACTCGGGCTGTATAGTTTCCGTCAGATATTTTCACGGCCCGCACTTCAAAGATGTCGCAAATGTCATTTTCCTGGAGTAGCAATGAATACAAAATAAGACATGTACAGGATTACCTCATATTTAATGCATGTAACGTACCTCAACACACTTCATCTGAACCTCAGCGTTGATGCCCTCATCCCGGTCGACGACCACAATGGGTGGCTCCACACTAAGCTCCGAACCCACGGGCAAGGATTCGCTAACACTGGCGGTGTATGGTCTGCCCAAGAAAGTCGGCTGGTTGTCATTGTAATCCCGTACAGAAATCACACGCCTTTGGGAGACGGTATTGGGCTCTGTTCCGTAGATACCTTCGTCTGTGATGCTAATGATCACCTCGACAGTGTCCTGGGTTTCTCGATCCAGCTCCTGGCGCAGGCGCACCACTCCTGTCTCCCGATCCACCGAGAAAACGGGTCCGCTGATACTGTACTTCAAGCGACCTCCTTCCGGATCAGTTCCTGTAAAATAATAGGGATTTCCATATTCATTAATAAGGTTAAACAATGCAGGAACTTATACCTTTTTCTTTTCAGAATTTATGGGCTTAAGTACAAATCGTACAAATCGTAAACCAAATAATATAGATCGGAAAATTTCTTACCGAAATTGAACAAAGTAATAAATCAGTAGCAAAATAAGATAACCATATGGATACTCTATTTATCAAGATACATAACCAAATTTGATTTCATCCACATATTTATATCAATTCCCATAAGGATCCAGTTTTCTAAGCAATCAATGCATTTTCTGAATGTGTGTGGGACGCGTGTTTTGGACAGCCGGCAAGTGCAACAAATTAGTTGGCGACGGTTGAGTCCCGGTGTTTGACACGCTCGCTGCTTTAATTACAGGTAATCCGAGCCAGCGTCATAGGCTGTCACTTCGGGAAGTCGTTCAGTGGAGCCGCCGCCGTCGGTTTATGTAAAAGCGTGTGAAAAATGCTAATTCGGTTCCCACAACCTCCTGCGCCGTTGACTTTTCCAGTCGACTGCGGTTTTCCGGCCCCTCGGAACTAGGGCAACTAGTTACCATAGTTGTGGGTCTAGCCCTAAGTGGATTGTGTCATTCCCCGGCAATTTCTCTTTCTCTGTGCCCACAGAGTCTAATAACAGGAAATATATCTACAAGTATTTGGTTCGGGTAGCCGAAAAATTCCAGCTCGGGGGCAACACGAAATTACTTTAGAAATTCTACCAAAGCAATCATGGAGAAAAGAAAGAAAACAAATGAACTCGGGGAGCTTACAAAAGAAAACAGAGACCACTAAGCGATCGGTCGGGAAAACCGCTTTTGGCAGACAGATTTTTCAAGTTTGCAGGGGGTAGGGGAGCGGGCACTGGAGAACTCAACGTTGGGAGCGGGTTTGTGGTACACCGACAATTGCAGCACGACCACAAAAAATAAGTCACGGCCCAAAGCGGGAAGCAAACAGGCACAGCCGCTCCTCCATATAACCAAAAATAAAAAACATGCATACCTCATGCATTTCCCTGCCCCCCAAGTACCCCGAACTTTATTGGTCTATCCCAATCCCAAACCCGATCCCCCTGCATTGGCGCGTGAGTGACCGTTTTAACTTTTCAATGTACATAATCATTTTTTCCAGCTCACACTTACTCATACCACGTAATCATAGGGTATGTGCTGTTCTTAAAGCAAGTGAACTACTGAACTGGGTTTCAATATAAAGATTTTAAAACATGGATTATCAATTTGCAATATTTATTTCAATCAATATTATTTCTATAGAGATCAAGATGCTGAGTAAAAATTTCACCATTCGATGTTGAGAAACCACTTTATAAATGACAAAAAGATAATCATCTGATATCCGCGAAATGGATCTAAAGTTACAAAATGCAACCGATCCCTTAGATACATAGGGTATCTCTAGATCAACCCTCTCCACTTCTCGATTCCCGCTTGTTTTCTCTTTATGAATTCTCGTGTTCGATTCGAGTACATACGGTGTTTTTTAGGCAATTGGGGGAAAAGTGGAAAAGCTGAATGAACACTGTAATTGCGGGTACGTGCGAGATGTGGAAAAGCTCTGCTACTTTTCACTTCGCCCAGCATGGATGCTTCCATGGAGGGGGAGGATGTAATTGTTGTGGTTACCATTGTTGCTGTTGATGCGGCAGAAATAATTTGTGATTTCATGCTTGACGGAGCGTATTAGTTAATATTTTGGTTATTATTACACATGGAACAGTGGATAAGCCGAAAGAAGCGAAAGAAACGCCCGCCATGTGCCAACATTCGTTTTACTCAGTGTTTTTGGTATGGTAAAATGTGTAATTAAGTGGGTATAAAAGGAAAACTCAAGCGGCTAACCGATAGGAGTTTTCTCTGCAACATTCCGTGCAATTAAATCCTCAAGTTTCGACACCAGGAGGCAATCCCAGCGGATTTTGGGCTTATGCAACGATTGACACTCGGTATTGTCTGGCAATCTCGGATTATGTTGTGCCCGATATGGATTCAGCTCAGTTTCCCGGCTCACAGTTTAGGCCGAGCAATTTCCTTGGCCTGGTCAGTTTTTCCGTTTACTTTTTTCGGTGTCTACCAGTGGTTTTCCGCGACACTCTTGATTTCCAACGCACCCAGCCAGAGCAAACGTGTTTCGTATCTCACGGATACCGCTTGCAAAACGAACCAGTCTCCATCTGCATCCGAGTCTCGGCATCGGTTACATTTGCAGGCGGAGTCACTGGGCGAGCATCATCCAAGGCGATTTGGCACACGCTCGGCAACCAGTTAAGACAATGCCCCATCTCATTATGAAGTTGCCGTGGAGCAGCATCAAATTGCAGGCCCGAAGCCGCCGCAGCTGCAAATGTATCTCAATCTCTTAACTGGGCCTCTGTGTTAGGGTGTCATTTGGCTGAGGAGCAGGTGCAAACTAGATCTGCCTGTTGGATAACATAATTCAGGGGGAGTGGCTGGCCCGCCCGAAGTTTATTAAGTCTTAGTATTGCCAGAGACATAGGAAATCGACTCTCGATTGATTGCCACTCTCGTTCGGAGTAAAAGTGCTGTTTTCATTCTCTATCTAATGGGCGCCATTAGCTTGCCACAATCTCCATTATCGTGGACTAACACTTATCGGTGGTGCTACGCACAAACGTGTTCAAATGCATTTCCGCCTGCTCACCTATCAGATACATATGTCTTTGGCTGTCTTTGTTTGTTTTTGTTTGTCAATTGATTAGCAAACTGCATTCTCGGGCGAGCTAACTTCAAAAAAACTAGAAACCAGAAACAGAAAAGGAAAAAAATAAACAATAAAAACATGAATATCTTGTTGGCTTATCGAGCATTCTTGCAGATCCGCACTGCATATTTCAAGCCAAGTGGCATTATGCAATCGCCAATATATGCTTATATATCTGACGAATGCGAGATACGAGGGTGCTGAAAACGTGCGGCGACCACAAAAATCCAATACTCCGCACAAGGTTGACCCGAAGTAGGTGGGCCACCCAGACCATTGCGGTCCACGAAATGAAAGTCACCACTGGTAATTTGAGTTATGATCAAAAGCTAAATTACAAAATTATTAGAGCCAGTTTTGGAGGAATGTTTGCTTGCACCGAAGGGGAAATACCCTTTTGAATAGCCTATTTAGCCAAAGACAATTTCAGCGAAAGTAACGAAAGATAGAAAGAAAATTACTAAACGTTAATTTAATTATGCTTGTTAATATAACTACCATAATTATGGACCTTAAGGGCCAACACCAGAAGTGTCAAGTTTACTTGATCTTAATGGATAAAATTATTAGGTCATTTTAGAGGCAATCAATTGTATAACAATTGAATCACTGTTCCAACGAAAAGATTTAAATATTAATAAATATTGTATTAATGAGCGGAACTTTTTAAACACAATATAAGGTATTTTTAGTATTCTTATGAAAATTTAATTGAACATTAGTTATATTATTAAAGACTTATCTCTTATGAGAGTCGTAGGATTTCAATTTATTAATTTTTGCAGATTTCATTGCGCCAAAATCGAGTTCTTTTATTTAAAGATTGTTAGTGAATTAATAAACAATTGTTCTCTTAAAGATAACAGATAAACCAGATAATAGGTTATTTGTTAATTAGACCAAGATCGTGACTGAGTCAGTAGATACTTTATCTACATAGTTTTCTTGTACGAAAGCAGACCATCTTATCGATATTCTTTGCAGCTTATCTTATTCTATCATAGTTGAAAACTCAAATCTGATTAACTGTCTGTTCTATTCGGATTAATTTGTACTTAAGTACTAATATAAGATGCATGTGGCCTTTTTAAATATCCATAAAAATAGCCCGTATATGTAGTTACTATTAATTCCAACTTCCCACACTAGGCCACGTTTTGATCCATCTCCTTCTTTATTTTGGCCAAAACAAAACGAACTACTGGCAGTGAAAGGCATTGCCACAAACTGCGTGGGAATTGGGCTATGGGTGTTCATTGTCTTTTGCGATGCAATGAAAGCCGTGAAGCAATTCCGCATAAAATTATGAAACGTGACGGCCCCGTACTACACATGTTGATAAGATGTCGAGCATGCAATCTTGGCCAGAACTCCCCCCACCAGAATTCGAATAAAAATATGCGACCTGGTTGCAACTCACCTTTCAGCTGGAAGACGGGACTGCCGACGGGTGTGTTTTCCGAGAGGCTAAATCGGGACATGTCGCCCGTTCCGGGGACGAACTGCGGCGGTTGGTTGACCAGCTGGCCGGCGGTCAGGCTCAGAAAAAGTGGCAACAGCAGCGGCAACATGTTGCCGTTGCTAATTTCAGTGCCGTTAGGTATCCGTATCCGTTAGGTCCGAGTTTCGATGGTTGTTTACGCGAGTATTTGGCACATGTAGAACGACACAGTTTCGTTATGATTCGATCTCTTTGCTCTCTCACTTCGCTTCGGTCGCGTTCTTGGACTGGCCGAAATGCAAAACAAACTCTGGTTATTTATTGGGCCCGAAACAATGAGTTTTCAATGCTAGCCGCTGCACCGCCCCCAGTTGGCCTTGTCGCGGGTTGGCTCAAATGAATGGGACTGGGCTGAGGCTTAGATTGAGCTGATCTTGCAGAATTGCTTATCTTAGCCTTGCCGTTTGAACTTTTGCCAGCTCTCGATAGCATTCCACAAATGATGTGCAAAGCGAATGTGGGTATATGTATATGAAACAAAAAAGCGATGTTCCGACGAAATCTAAAAGAAATTTAGTAGCGAACAGAAGATTTCACTTTATGCACATGTGAAAAGTGGCACATGATGATGAGGCGGCTGCTGTTCGCCAGTTCCGATCATTGGGCACTTCTCGGCGATTGGCAAATGCGACGATGATGGCTTTCTTTTGGTACCAACACCACACACCACAGATCGCAAGCAAAAGCAGGGGAATGTGCAAAAGCGGCTAAAGCAAATAAACACAGGCAGTCGACTGGTTCAGGTATATAGTATGGTATGGTATAGTATCCGAGTAGGTATCTATGGGTTCTTGTTTTGGCCGAAAAAGAACAGCAAATGGAGAGCGAAATGGTGGAGAGCAAGAAGGAGAGAGCGTGGCGAAAAAGCAGGAAGCAAATGCAATTTGGGCGGCTTAGGGCTAGCAGTTCGGGCAAATAAACTATAACTATAACTTAACACTAATGCGGAATGACCATTTCTGGTCAACTATTCCGCGGTTATATTTTCGGTTTTGGCCAACGCACGCAAAAAACACACACACTCGAAACCGCACAACGGATGACGCTAGGGTCCGAAACTTGATCTTGCGCCTTGCTGCTCTTGTTGTTTTTGCTGCTACGGATTGCTCTAAAGTATCTCGCGGATGCCGATTTGAGTCGAGTTACAAGCGCGACAACGTCTGTACGAAGCGACGCTCGCTTACCTTCTGGCCGGACTTACCTGTTGCTGCCCGTTCTTTCCCAATGAGAGCCGCTCACAAAGACTCGGCTCGGAATACTGGTTTTCGGCTCTTGCCGGTTCTGTTTTGCTGCGGGTTTCGCGCACGCGCATTGGAATTGGCAATGAAAACTGGCCGTGAAGTTTGAAGCCCACTTTTGGGCTCACGAAAAAAGTATTTTCGGGATTCATTAAAGGTGTTCTGGTAATTCCTAAGAATATTTCTCCACCCTGTGATGTTAAGATACAATATTATGATGTACGGATTCTTCACTTAATAAATAATAATTAAAAACAAAAAAAAAACTTAAAGGTGTTCCTATTTACAAACTATAGCCCTGCTAAATTGGTCTATATTTGTATATATAATTTAACTTAAAATGAAGCAAACTACAACATTCGTAAAAAAAATTACATACAGAGATGTAAATTACTTCATGTGCCTTTTAAAAATAAGCCTTACCTTCAGTGGTCAGTTTGTTTAAAATTTCAGAAGAATTTTTATAACTTAAACATCAAATTATCAATTTACATATTAACTAAATCCATTCATTTTTTATTAGTCCACTACCGAATAAATTAATTCAGATAAAATGCCAAAACATGATTTGAATAATAAAAAGCGTCTATGTTAATAGAAATTGAGATACGTTTATTAATAATATTATAAATACAAAACATTCAATTTAACTATATTTCATTTAATTATTCAAGGTGAATAAGTCCTTGCTCTGCGGAACAGCTAGCCCTAACTTACTCTAAGTACAACTAGCGTAGTTAATGGTTAGAGAGCATCGTCCACCTGGAACTGTATCAGATCCTCGACGGGAAAGCGGAAGAGCGAGGCGGTCTGTGCCTCCGCTGCCATCTGTTCGATATTGGCGCTCTTCGGATAACGATAGTGCTCCTCCGCCGGCGTTTTCCTATATCGATAATCCTGCCGAATGCTGCCCAAGGCGGAGTGATCTGAAAGCTCAGCTGCCACAATAGGATGCTCAAAGTCAATCAGCGGCAGGTGATCACTGCGCGAAATGGTACTGGATCGATTTCCTGGCTGGGATTGCAGATGTTGCTGTTGTGTCGCTTGATGTTGCTGCTGGGTTTGATTATGCGACGGATGATGTTGCTGCTGCTGCGACGGATTGTGTTGTTGCTGCTGCTGCTGCTGTTGTTGCATACCAGTGCCACTGCCATTGACTGCCTGTCTTGGTTCAATGGGGCTGGGCGGATTGGGTGGCGGCAAGTCATTCGAGTTGATCATGTTGCGTTGCATGTTGTGATTGTAGAACGGATTGGTGGAGGCGCGAATTGTGGCAGTTGGTTTCTGCTTGGGGAACACGTTCAAGTGTAGCATGATGGGATTCGTTTGGCTGTCCACTTGACCCTGACCCTGTCCAGAGCTCTGTCCGTAAATGGGCTCATCAGGATGCACGCTCTTCGGTGGCGGAAACTTGTGGGCCTGGTTGTGGTACAAAGCCTGCTGCTGACTGTATCTGGTAGCCTGGTCAGGGAAGACTACGGGCTGTTGGGTGGGAAACTTAAAGGGGGTCTGGTAAATGCCTTGACCCATCTGATAAGCGGCAGCCGTGGTTCCAGTCAAAGCAGCAGGCGAGGGGAGGGCATAGTCCTGCTGGAAAGGATGCCGCATCACAGAGGCAGGACGCGAAGGCGGCAACACAGGATATATGTCCAGATTGACCTTAAAAGGAACCCTTTTCAGATGCGGCTGGCGTGTGGCATTCAGCGCGACCACAGGTTGTGCAAAATGCTGGTGCACGAAGGGATCTGCCACAAAATGCTGCTGACTGCCATGCTCCAGTAGCTGTTGCTGCTGTTGTTGTTGCTGCTGCTGCTGTTGCAGTTGCTGCTGGAGCTGCTGCTGTTGCTTCTTTTTCTTCTTTTTAGACAATGGTTTTCCGTTTCCCACTGGCTGCATGGCTAACAAATTGACATCCTGCGGAGAACGGGGCTTGTAGGGATACAGCTGATCAATGGCCACCCTTTGATGGGGCATCACACCATGATTATACCATGGCATTGGCATAGACATCATGGGGAACATGGGCATCGGTATGGTGAACTGCATCTGTTTCTTGTTGCGCTTTCCGCGAAAGAAGTTCCCTATACCACTGGACTTGAAGTTCTTGAAAGTACCGGCGATGTGTAGACCCGTAGGCATCATCACCATGGGTGGCAGCTTACTGGGCGCTAAGCCTCCGATGTGCAGGTGCTGCAGGATGTCCTGGATGTTGTTCAGCTCGGGACGACCCTCACCCTTGGTGAACTGCTCGGGCATCGGGCCTTCGTAGGGAAAGTGAAACGGCTTGGGCTTGAACTCTTCCTGACCTCGAAGGGCTCGGGTTCCCGGAGTTTCGGAGTACTGCCGACGCAGCAAACCCTTTGTGGGCGTTGGCGGCGGAGAGGGTGAGCCCAGGGACAATTGCATATCCTGGGTGGTGAGGCGCGGTGGGCGTGGCATCTGATCTCTCAGCAACCCCCTCAGAGGCGTCATGGTCGCCGATCGCTTGGGCAGGCGCTCGTAAACATGGGCGTCGTCCGTTTCGTGCGACGAAGTTGCGTGTTGCTGCCGTTGCGCTTTCGTGCGCCACGTCCCGTAGATGGGTGCAATGTTGCTGTCGGCACGCTCCAATAAGTAGGCGGTTTCCCCAGCAGCTCCCTGCGTCGCCTGCATCTGCTGCAGATGCAGCTGCAGCTGCTGTTGCTGCTGGCGCAGGTACTGTTGCTGCTGCTCGTGCTGCAGTTGCTGCAGCTTGGCCCGCATCTTCTCGATGTCGCTGTCGCTGTCCGAGGGCTCGGTCTCCGTGGTGGCCTGGGATGGCTCGTCCGCTGAGGACTCAATGTCGTTCAGAGATTGCTGCTGTAGATGCTGCTGCTGGTGCTGCTGATAAAGAGTGGCTGCGGAGGCGACCTTCACTACCATGAGAGACATCTGCAGGTACACACAAAATGAAATCAAAGATAGAGGGGTTACATGTGCTTTAAGATAATTGTTTGGTTTGCCGTTTAACAGGGTTACTTCGAATTGGAACTCGGGAGATGTGCAATTACAGCTCCCTTTGCTCATATCAAGATTTTCACGTAATTGTAACTCAAAATATGTAACCAACATATAAAAATTGACCAATTACACTGAACTGCGTAACGTAAACAAAAGACGTTCGAATCCTCCACTCACTATTGTGTACACCAGGATCAGGCCCATAATCCACCGCCTGCCTTTAGTCCAGCAAGGATCCAGTCGCGTTCGAGTGTCCCGTTGTCCTTGACCGACTGCCGACTGCATGAACATCTTTCCGGGATCTGCTGCTCGAACCACTCGGCTTGCCTATCGCTTGATAAATGTGGGCCTGAGCTTCTGCCTCATCGCGGATCGCAACGATGACTGAGTGCAACTGGGAGCTGGCGGCGCCTAAAAAGCGTCGGTTATATCGGCCCAAGTGCAACAGCTTAATTAGAAAGTTTAATAGAGTTTGGCTGCGAAAGCAAAACAGCAAGCTACAGACAGACAAATAAATTAATTGCTCAGGCGAATTCGTGCTCCCAGGCAAGTGGAAAAGAAAGAGATATTAAAAAACGCATTGACCATGAAAATCTGAAGATAGCTGCGAAGTAACTAGAAATATCTTCGGGGCTAATGAAACCGAAGTGGTTATGCACTCACGAAGGAGCTGACTAGCCATAGCTCTACTTTATATAAGTAAAATACTTTTTAAACGGGAAATGGTAATATTAAGTAAAGATCAATAATAATATAAAAAACCAATCCAATATGTAACTAGTCATAAGTTCAAATCACACTTCAACTATATTTCAAATTTGACATTTAATTATAAACTAAGGCTAAATTATTTCATTTTTCATGAAAATATACATCGCTCAAAGTAAACATCTATTTAAATACCTACTCATACGAACATTTCAAACCTATTAACTAAGCTAACGTGTTTCACATCCATAACTTAAATTGTTAGAGACCAGAAGTGGAGGTCAAGGTTAACTCTCTAACCTGCACTTTAGTCGCTTTATGGCTTGCAAGCAACGATCTCCTTAGCATAGTCGTAAAAACCGACTTTTAAGATAACTCCGAAAAGAGGAGAGACCAACCAGACCACAAAATCTCCCGGACATGGCTTCATCCCATTTCCCGGTTAGGAGTGAAAAAGAAAATGTGTTATTATTGTTTGTTTGGGTTTCAAACATCGCACATAACATAACAGGACCGCATGTTATTTCCGCTTCCCAAAAACAGAAGAAGAAAATGCTTGTAAATATTCGAAAAACTTATTTTATTGTTCAGGTTTCAGCGATCCGAATTAAAAGTTTATTTAATCGTAATATAGAGCTATATAGTCTTGAGCTGGCGTCCGTCACAGACGACGGCCGCCCATCGATCGTAGAGTAGTGGTAGAACATAGCAAGAGTTGGATAGACTGTTAGCTGTACAATTGGGGCACTCATTTACAATGATCCCTAGCTGTATGAGTATGCGATTCATTAATTACAAAAATAAAATAAAAACAAACAAGTGTCGTCCTTGCAGGCGCACCAGTGGCGCCCTCTAGCACCGCTGGCGCCGGATCGTGTAAAGTTAGACTGTACGAGAATTGACTAGATCAATCTAGCCCTAGACGATGGCCCTATCCCTAATCACATCTGGATCTCTAGATCTAGAAGTTGAAGGGGATGCTGGGCACGGGGTATTGGTAGCCCTGGTGCTTGGTGGGTGCGGGTGGGACGTAGACTGTGGTGCGCTGGGTCGGGGGTGGCACGTACACGGTGGTGCGCACGGTTGGTGGTGGCACGTAGACGGTGGTCCTACGGGTGGGTGGTGGAGGTGGGCGGGTGGTGCGCACAACAGTGACGGGGGGCAGGTAGGTGGTTGGGGGACGGGTTGGTGGACGAGTGGGTGGTGGAGGAGGGCGGGTGGTGCGCACAGTTGGGGGTGGCAGATAGGTGGTTGGTGGGCGGGTTGGTGGACGGGTTGGGGGCCTCGTGGGTGGCAGAGTTGGCCGAGGAGTGGTACGAACAGTGGTGCGCACGGTGACCGGTGGCAGAGGCTTGTTGGTGGGTGGCAGGTAAGTAGGAGCCGGGGTGGTCAGACGACGAGTGGTCGGTGGGTAGGTTGGTGGCCGGGTTGGTGGGCGAGTTGGTGGTGGGGTGGCACGGGTGGTGCGCACAGTTGGGGGAGGCAGGTAGGTGGTTGGTGGCCTAGTTGGGGGCCTCGTGGGAGGGAGAGTGGGACGAGGAGTGGTACGAACAGTGGTGCGAACGGTGACCGGGGGCAGAGGCTTGTTGGTGGGTGGCAAGTAAGTAGGAGCCGGGGTGGTCAGACGACGAGTGGTCGGTGGGTAGGTTGGTGGCCGGGTTGGTGGGCGAGTTGGTGGTGGGGTGGCACGGGTGGTGCGCACGGTAACGGGAGGCAAGTAGGTGGTTGGTGGCCTAGTGGGGGGACGAGTGGGTGGTGGAGGAGGGCGGGTGGTGCGCACGGTAACGGGAGGCAAGTAGGTGGTTGGTGGCCTAGTGGGGGGACGAGTGGGTGGTGGAGGAGGGCGGGTGGTGCGCACAGTTGGGGGTGGCAGGTAAGTGGTTGGTGGGCGAGTTGGTGGCCTGGTAGGAGGCAGAGTTGGACGAGGAGTGGTGCGAACAGTGGTGCGCACGGTGACTGGTGGCAGAGGCTTGTTGGTGGGTGGCAAGTAGGTAGGAGCGGGAGTGGATGCACGGGTTGGTGGTGGTGGTGGCCTAGTTGGAGGACGGGTTGGGGGGCGAGTTGGTGGTGGGGTAGCACGGGTGGTGCGAACAGTTGGGGGAGGAAGGTAGGTGGTTGGTGGACGGGTTGGGGGCCTGGTAGGAGGCCTGGTAGGAGGCAGAGTTGGACGAGGAGTGGTACGAACGGTGGTGCGAACGGTGACTGGTGGCAGTGGCTTGTTAGTGGGTGGCAAGTAAGTAGGAGCCGGAGTGGTCAGACGACGAGTGGTCGGTGGGTAGGTTGGTGGCCGGGTTGGTGGGCGAGTTGGTGGTGGGGTGGCACGGGTGGTGCGGACGGTAACGGGAGGCAAGTAGGTTGTTGGTGGCCTAGTTGGGGGACGAGTGGGTGGTGGAGGAGGACGGGTGGTGCGCACAGTTGGGGGTGGCAGATAGGTGGTTGGTGGGCGAGTTGGTGGGCGAGTCGGTGGACGAGTTGGTGGCCTGGTAGGAGGCAGAGTTGGACGAGGAGTGGTGCGAACAGTGGTGCGCACGGTGACTGGTGGCAGTGGCTTGTTGGTGGGTGGCAGGTAAGTAGGAGCCGGAGTCGACGCACGGGTTGGTGGTGGTGGTGGCCTCGTTGGTGGTGGTGTTGGACGACGAGTGGTCACTGGTGGCAGTGGCTTGTTGGTGGGTGGCAGATAGGTTGCTGGTGGACGAGTGGTTGGTGGCCTAGTTGGGGGCCTCGTTGGGGGAGGAGTCCTTGGTGGTGGTGGTGGAGGAGGCAGACGGGTGGTCACTGGTGGCAGTGGCTTGTTGGTGGGTGGCAGATAAGTTGCTGGAGGACGAGTGGTTGGTGGCCTAGTTGGGGGCCTCGTTGGGGGAGGAGTCCTTGGTGGTGGTGGTGGAGGAGGCAGACGGGTGGTCACTGGTGGCAGTGGCTTGTTGGTGGGTGGCAGATAAGTTGCTGGAGGACGAGTGGTTGGTGGCCTAGTTGGGGGCCTCGTTGGGGGAGGAGTCCTTGGTGGTGGTGGTGGAGGAGGAAGACGGGTGGTCACTGGTGGCAGTGGCTTGTTGGTGGGCGGCAGGTAGGTTGGTGGTGGCGTGGGAGGCCTAGTGGGTGGCCTGGTGGGTGGCCTAGTGGGAGGGCGCGTTGGCGGCCTTGTTGGCGGCTGGGTGGTGCGGACGGGCAGAACGAATGGAACATCGGGCGGGGGGTAGAAGTATCCCTCGGCTGCACGAGTTTTGCGCTGTAATAGGTGGCTTATAAGTACCTGTTGGCAGGGAATCGGCAGATTTCCGGACTTACCTCATGGGTATCGGCCGATGCGGTGGCCACAGCCACAACGCAAAGCGCCAAGACGAACAGTGCACTTCTCTGTGGGTAAGGAACGGAAAACACAGTTTGGTTAGTGATGCTACATATTGATGGATTTCGATGGTGTTGCCATACAGAGGTGCTGAGACTAACGACTGGCTCTAACAACCTGATTGCGACTAATTGATCGCCTTCTAAGCTAATCGCCTATTCACGCTTCGTGGCAACTTGGCCGGGGTCGGAGGAGGCAAGGCAACTCCGCTGGCCTGCAGTTCAAAACTGTGGTAAAGTTCAGCCAACAAACAGCCAAGCCGGCGAATCGATTTACCATAATGCATTGAAAATCACCCGAAATGCTAACGCAGACATTCAACTTTGAGGGGCATTAGCATCTCTAGGTCAGTCCCCTCCCCCGGAGCTACGTATGTAAATATCGCAGATTGGCGCGATTGATACATAATGCCCATGCAAATGCCGAGCGACACAAGAGATGTGAGCTCAATGGGGATCCGAGGAAGTAGCCCCTGAATTATGGCTTCCGACGATGCTGTCAGCGGGTTTATTTGCATTTGTCGCTGGAGTTTCGGCAAGGTCATTGCTAGTTAATGAAAGTGCTCGTCGATGGCCGCAGATGGCCAGTGTCGATGAGCTCAATTAATTGGCTGACGGAGAATTTTCGGGGGCTATAAAAATAGCCGATTATGAAAGAAACCGGCCCGGATCCGGGCCCCAAACTCCAGACCAGTTCTAGCCATGATTATATAATAATCAGCCAAGACTGGCCATAAAACTAGTGAGAAAACGCAAAATTAGCATACGCATCTGGCATAAGAAGAATAGTAAGCCCCGGGTGTCATTTATAACCAAATCTGTTAGATTTTAAGCCATACCTCCAAAACCGACTGGGTCCAGTTTCATTTTTGGTTTCTGATTGTTTGCTAATTTCAAAAATATTTGATCTTTGTATGTAAATGATTTTAAATAATTTATGCTAATGAACCTGAACTTTTGGCTGTTCTAACTTGTTTTAAATATCGCATCAGCCACAATTAAGCTGAGGAATTCGAGAACCAACTCGGGTTTGACTTATGGCAGCGGGTGGTGCTGAAAGGTTAGAAAGTGAAAGGACTTGGAGAGATATTTGCAGGGGCAGAGCGATTCCCTCTACTGTTCAGTATGCTAATTGGCAGCTAATTAATCTCATTCACACCGCATCGAGGGCAGAGCCCCAATGCCAAGACTTTTGGGGCAACTTAATTTGTCCAAAACTGTGAGAGATTTGGGTGAATTAAAGTCTGGGGAAAAGATCAGGCGGCCCTTTAACAAATGAAATCTTCATTGGCAACAACAATGATGGTGATTAATGGACGTCTATTCAATGGCAACGTCAAGAATTTAACTTAAGGCAAAGTTTTTATGGCTATTTACCTAAATACGCCAATCGCAAATTGCGACTAGCAAATGTCAGAAGCAAAAGCGAAAATTATGGAAAAAAAAAACAAGTTTTAATTTCATCTTCAGCCATGTCAATGCTGACATAGAAACTGCCGCCACATGGCAGAATGCACATGCAGCTGGTCCATCCTAATGACTTAATACGCAAATTGCGGATCGCGCCAAGGCGATTTGCTCCGTGGGCGGCCAACACGGCGTATGCGTAACATTGCACTCGATGCCACTTGCTCAATTTCTACATGGCTTAAATGTCAACCGCCATCTGGTCAACTCTTAACTCGAGATGATAGCCCGGGTCCAGAGCTGGACCCTCGACAAAATGTGAAATGCAAATAGATGGCGATTGAATTGGAACTGCAGTCGGTGTTGGCAATTTATTTGCTATTTCTTCTTGTTTGCGATGCTTGGGTATGCACAGAGAAAAATCGGAATGAAGTTGCCAGCTCAAAAGCCCTATCTTATCTTATAGCCCTTTTTTAAGATTGTACTCCTATGAACTGATAGAACATCAAAATGTCATTAATGTCAAACTATATCATGCTTCTTTAGTATCCTTTTTTACATAGATACAAGATGCTCGAATTAATGAATTTCTGAAGATTTTAAAACAATATTTTAAGCTAGATAACTGACATATTATTTTAACACAAGAAATGTTTCAGTTTGTATTTATAACTGCTACTAATTTAAAATTCGTAAGATTCGTAACGTGTGTGTTTCAAATATTTCCTGTAGTTCACAAGCTCAAACTATAAAACGTGGAAACTCCCTAAATATGTTGGACTAACAAAACTGATACTTTTTATCTTCATCTGCACTGCTTTTCCTTTGCGAAATGTCTGTCTTGTTTGTCTTCACACCGAGGGACACTTGTTATTTCGTTATTTTGCACTTTGCACACGATCATTGTTCGTTTTGGATTGGTTAGATTGGATTGGAACTGGGTTCGGTTACCATGGTGTACACTTTCGGACTGCTACAAACGGCAGTTGCGGTAATCCCGGGTGCGTAGGTAATCCTAGGCGGTGTGCGTGGTTAATCCTTGCGGACGGTACTGTGAGGATCGGAAAGGAGAAGACGCGACCGATCGTATCAAATTCAATGGACGATTGAATTTGATCGATGCCAAGCTAAGTTGGTTTAACTTCTAGGTCGAGTGTGGAATACCAACTAAAGCATCAAAACTTGTAGATTTTCTATATATACTCGGACCCAGCATCTGCCCACTTGGGCAGCGGCGTCGGCAGAGGCATCTTCACCTGGGCGACAGCTGTTAACACACGGCCAAAAGCCGAAATCGAAAGCATTTTGGCCAGATGAAGATGAGCCGAATACGAAGCCTCTGCCGCTGCTGCCGCCTCAGCCTTCGTCGACAGCGACGCCGACAGCTGAATGCTGACCAGAAAGCCAACCAGTCTCGGTTGTTTGATGTTTGTGAGTTAACAGCCAGATAACATGGCTAAGACAAAAAGGCAGCCAAATTGAGGCCCAGCAATTATGGCAGAAGAGCAACTAAGCCAGACGCACCATCCAGCCATCCGACCATCCACCAACGCCTGCTCTTGTTGGCATTTCTATTTAGCCAACTCCGATGGCTGGCAAATATGCTCGTACTTTTGGCAGAAGTCTGCGGCGAGTGTTAAACACGTTGTCGTGCAGCGTTTAATTTGGTAAATGGGTCCGAGCCACCGAATTTCATCAATCGATGAGACAAGCCGAAGCTGAGCTTGCCGATCGAGAGCCAAGTCAAGGCTCCCATCGAAGCTTGCCAAGGCAAATAAGGCCGAGAAGATCAGGCGTTGGCTAATGGCAATTACCCCTCGGAGCAGGCCTAAATGCAGTTGGAGTTGCGAGTCGATGTTGGAGTTGGAGTCGGCCAATTGAACATGAACCGGTTGACTTGGCCAAAAATGCGTGTGCCCGGGGGTCAGCAGATGGCAGCCGGAGTTGAATGTTAAGGTAGGCTCAGCTCGGCTCAGCTCATCTCTGGCTCCGTGTCAGCCGAGTGACCTTTAAACGCACACTCGAAGATCTCGATGATCGCTGATCGGTGTTCAGTGCTGCATTCTTCGAGCGACTCCCAAACGGGTTTCGGCATTTGTCATCGCCTGCATTTCGCCACTTTAATAACTAGAATTTATATATTCGCAAGCAGTCACGTCTAGATTTTAATGAACCAATCAGAGTGACACCCACTGGCCACGCGCAGTCATGAGCCGGCCCAAAATAGATGTGACTTTGAACTCTTTCGGCCCAAAAGGTGCGTGGTCACTGGGTAGTCAGGGTCTAGAAAAAAAACGGAACGGAACAACACCCCGAGGAAGTGCAGCCGAACGGAAGTCACCCCTGCGGCCATCAGACGGCACTTAGAGCCACATTAATTCTTGGCTTTTATTACATAATTGCTGGCTAACTATTCGGGTCATAACTTGCTTCGCACATCCCCGCAAAGGCAATGACACTTGGCGGCGACTGCTGACATTTCAAATTTGTCATTGCGGATAACTGAAGCGACTGAATTGTTTTTATTATTTCTTTTCAGTTTTTGGCGCATTGAATGCTTCTCGACTGCCGGCTAGAGGAAAAGCCTTTTTTTGTCACCTCATCCGACATTGCAACAGACGATTATTCAACGTCTTCCATGTCGAGTGGTTGATAATTTGCTGCCTCACATTTTGGACTCCACTGAAGGACGTTGGCGGTTGTCGAATCAAACAAGCCTGTTCTAAACCGCATTCTAGACAGGTTGCTATTCAGATAATTTAAAAATAAATTTGTTAATCTAGGGGAGTTTCAGAGCTCGTATGTGAATTGTTATGAGCCTTTGTCTTCGGGCGCGGAAATCATAATATCTAGTTTTTCATTATGTTTTATCAGCATGGAGATCTTGTCTTGGCGCTATTTCCGAATGGTGCTACCGACATTATCTTGTATAAATGGCATTTTTAGTCATCAAAAACAAAACGAGAAGCGGGGTAAACAAATCTTAAATCATAAAACTAACTACAATTTGTTTTCTGGTAAATCCAAAAAAAATCCTCACAAAGAACCATCTTCTGCAGATGCAAATTTTTTACAGAAATGTAGCAAACAACTTTAAGACAAAGATTTTTCCCAAAAAATACAATTTCTTTAACGTAATTTTTAGCTTAATTAAATTTTATATAAATCATGTTAAAACTACTGAGAAGATTAATTGTATTCTTAAATGCCTCGACGCTTGTTTTTAAAGACTTGTACCCATTCAGGTAGACACTTAATATTACTTATCTAATCCTAGAGCAAATTAAATACCCTCACGCACCGGCCATTAAAATTGAAATCAAGTCTCTTGGCCAGCAACACGAAAAAGTCAACCGCAAATCGGTTAATAAAAAGTGTTCGCCGAAGAACAGAAAGCCGAGAAGAAGATGTCGCCACTGAATATTTATAAGAAGGCCGATGACTCTCTACCCACCCAGCAGAAGATTCACGCATCTTTGAATGGATAAAGAAGCGTCTCAGAGTGCGTGGATATTCAAATTTCGCGGATCTTGTCTTGGAGGGAATCATATAAATTTCCGAGTCAAATGTCACGTCACCTGCGTCAGCGGTTGGAGGAGAACGGAGCACCGAAAGATTGTTAATTGTGCTTATGATTTATGCAAATTTGTCCCAATACATAACGCGAATCTCTGGTAACTTCTACATGGCTTCTCTCAAGGCGGACTATATTGTTTTCTGCTTAAGATTTATACTTATGTAAATCCGCCAGCTAAACAGACGCCCAACCCGACTAACTAGTTTGCCACATTGTTTCGCTTTTTGTGCTCAGTTTAAAATTTGGATTCGAGTTCTAGTCGAGGAAGTGGAATTACCAAAGGTTTTATAAAAGGTTCGAACTGGATTTTACAACACAGCAACTTTGAAATGGAAAGTTCTTAGTAGGAAATATTTTGGACAATTTTTGGAAGTTCCTGAAACCCAGGACCAACATAATTTTAACATATAACTGAGTCCTGCAAATCCTCCTATAATATCACTTTAAGTATATACAACAAAAAATACGATAATTAAGTATTAAACTGAACTATATTCGGGTTATTTCGCCCTTGAATAAAAGCCATATTTCATTCATTGACTCAATTAATCAGGCTGACAAAATGTATTCGAATATCGATTAAGTCTTTTAGCCATATCTAGATGGGCTGAATGCAAATAAATAAAGGCTGACTTATCGACCAATGATCTGTGAAACATTCACCTTAAATTGATTTAGATCGGCCAAAAAGACCTAATTAATTCTTTCAACAAGTTGTCGCTCGCCTTTGTTTAAACAATAAAAAGTACAGTTAGAAGAATTCAAAACAGAAATCCCGACCGTAAATTTATGAATATGATTTGGCAAAATGTAAAATGTTTGCAATACGAGTGAATAATTGTTAGCAATCGCATAAACAACTTGCTAACGGCATTTAGTTAATGGATATTTCAAGTCTGCGAATTCGACGAATAAATGACGTTTGATATTCATTTAATTTCTGTGAAATTTACTTGAAACAAAAAGCTGCAAATTAAAAACGGTGCGGCGAGAGAAGTAAAAAGAAGAAAAAACGTGTTTTTCCCCTGCGAAAGACCCAGAAACAACAAAAAATATTAATAAGCCTTATCAAGGACACCGGCAGGCGAGCGTTAACCAGTTTTTGGCCAGCAATTTATGGGCCACAATTGCGGGCCATTGCCATTGCGATCCTTGCCGCGCCACATGAAACACCCAGACCATTTTTTGGGAACCGCTGAGGGTCACCGCGCTGGGAACTGTGGGACGAACAGGTAGCCAGCATCCATGAGAACCGGTTACACAGAATCTGTGCTTCGACCATTACATAACCGAGTGACCCTTGAAAGTTTAACCAACTTGCGACTGGCCTTTTAAAGCGAAAGTGTCGGGCTTGAACAGAATTTACAAGATCTGCGGACCGCTATCATCAATCAGGCCAGGACTACAGAATGGAGCCTATTGTTCACTTAAGGCGACACCCCGTCTCGAGATCAAGTTCAGCTCGAGACCCCATGCTTCGTCGGAAGGTGCTCGAAATGGAGCTTCAGATGATGGCTCACATCGAGACCTGATTAATGGCCAACTGAAGAGAGCACTTCACGTCACCCCTTTAGCCATCTTTGCTGCCAAATTAGCCCACTTGGGCCAGTGGCAATCGGATACAAGCACTCATCACGTCACTCCCCTCGTCGGAGGCACAAACATTTTGGAGCGCAAATAAAACAGAAACTGGAGCACTCCGAGTCACACGCGTCGACGGCCACAAGGCTGTTTAGGACCGAAATTGAACTCAAAATTAAATATACACAAATGAGATACATATAATGTATGAATTGGAGCTACAGATCAGGCTTAAGGCTTTGACGTGGATGTGTAAATTCTACACGGTCTGCCCAAATAAAAACAACGAGCCAAAATCTTAATCTCGAATAAAATTCATTTGTTTCGGCCCGGGATCTGGCCAACTGGTTATATCGCCTCATTTCAATAGCCAACTGGTTCGTCCCAGTACATAATATATTGCCATTTACTTATATCTTGTAGGCAGACCAACACTTTTGACAGCGTCGATTCTACGCCCGAAAAGCCAAATTAAAAGGCAGACATGCAAATTTGTCAGTCTTTTATTTCTCATCGAGCACACCCTTTTATTTACAGGTTAACATAAATCGCTTAGCAAGTTCTTAAACAAAAAAATATATATATTTTTAAAATAATTAAATATTTTTATTTGTGACCAAGTAAATAGCTTCAACTCTTCGGCAAAAATCCAAGCTTACATATCGTACGATTTTCCAATTCTTTTTGTACAAATTTGTTTTCTTACTTAACTAACAAATTACTCATGCACGAAAATACTAGAAATTTATCAGTTCCAAGAATCATCTTTTTGAAACAGGAAGCAAAATTGGATTATAAAATTTATAATATAAAATAATAATTGGTTAAATATTGTCAAAATATACAAAGCTTGAACTAAAGGGTATTCCCCCTTAGACTCTTCGTGCAAGTGTGTATTTAATTTTGATTTAAAGAAGCTCCATGAGATATAACTGATGCAGTCGACGAACCCCACATATTTATATATATATATTCATAATTTATCGAAGTCTGGACAATCGGTGGTGGCATGAGAAGTGTCTGATCGTAATGGCAGCCACGAACACCACTGTGCACTTGTAAAGCCACGAAAAGGCCTCATAATTTCCACCTGGTCATAAATTTTAGCTGTTGCTTTATGATTTGTTGACCCGGGTCCAAGACCACACATTCATCCACAGAGTTTTTGGGAGCTTCCCGCTGTCTTCCGCCTTTCGGGGCCTTGACTTGGACACGCGAGGCAACCTTCAAGGAAGCCCCAATCCTGCAGTATCCTTACATGTCTTGTGGCATTAACTCGACTTGACATCGCATTTCAGGCGATTAGCACCAACTTAATTGGATTATGCAATCCAAAGACGTCAATCAGTGTGAAGTCCCCTGCCCAATCCCCGCTCTCGGTGGCATCTTCTCGTCTCGAAGGTTAGATGGACCAGTTTTCTAATGAATTTCAGATAGAGTTCGTCTCGGACTAGAGCCACTATGAACGCCTAAGTATTTATTAGCTTTAATTTGAATTTTCATATATAAAATAAAACCGCGAACAAAACTCGTTGAGGCGCTGCTTCTTCTGCACGGCGATACATTTAGACATAGATGCTTCTATACGAAAACATAAAACGACACAAAACAACACCGCCAAACAAAATCAAGTTCACCTCGAGTGTATCAAATTTGTATAAAATTCATCAGTTAGCAAATACGTCAGCTGGTAATACAAGATTCAATCTTTGTGGCCAGAGTGTATGTGTGTGTGTGTGTGCGTATCTGTGTGTGTGTGTGTGGGCATTATGCAAAGCAGAGGAAGAAGACCAAGTCCAACTTATACCATATATAAAGATATATTTGTACCTGTTGAGCTCGGATCGGATCGATTAGCATTTTAGTGGCTGGCCTAATGATACTCCACCATGGGAGCCACCTCAATGCAGTTCTGCGTGGCTAAACTATATTTTTATGTGGAATCGATTAACTCGAGCCATACATCACACGCTTGTTCCATCCATTCGATATGCCCCACTCAAGGCCCCCCTCGGTGATCCGAACAAGAGTTGGAATCAGCTCAGAAGTGGCCAAAACATCGCTTGATTGACCACTTAATGGGCCAACTTCGCACTTCTTTAGCGCTATTAATTGCACTGCGCGCCAAGAAGAATGTATCACATTTTACGAAAATTGGCCAGTAATTGCCTAATTTCCTTTTTCATAGCTCCATAAATATCCAACTCTCATTACTTCTTGGTACTCGAATGTTTTGGGTTGGCATTGAAAATATAACAGACTTTACAGCCAGAACATAGAGGTTCAGTTATGAGTTTGTTTGACCTTTCCATAGATAGCAATAGTAAATGTTGTGACTCTTAAACAAACAACTTTTGAAATTTTACTTAAGAATTGCTTATAGTTTGATATTTATCTAAGCAAACACGTATTGAAATGACTTCTAAACGAAATTAATCCTTGTTCTCATCAGCTGAATATTCTGAATATCGTTTTTTAAACGCATTAATATCTACTGTTAGGTCGTATAAACATATAAATCATATGATAATAAGCCCGATGCTGCAGACTAAATCCATTTTCTAAACCAGAAAAATCCCACGCAGTTCCGTTTAGAATAACGGTACAAAAACGATTATTTACTTAGTGACTTTATAAGCTTTCGATTTCGATTTCGTTGGCGTTTGCGTCAGATAACTTGCTCTGCGGCTAAACACAAAAGTATTCTTAAGCAAATTTTAATTGCCATCTTGGGGTGGCTCACTTGCCCAAAACCATTTTGTGCAAATTTGTAGCGAAAATTTATACCTTAAAATAGTCGAACATATATTCTAAGCTGGATTTTGGTAGTTAACGGCGGCAGAAGCAATCGACACGATCCACCGATCATGTTCGAACATGTATGCTAATTGAAATTCTGGTTCCCCAACCTGAATCCATGGATGAGATATTTAAGTAAGAGTTTTGTGATTAGGAAACAAATTTAGCACTTGACAAATGCCCGAACTTTGATATTTAATGTCCATAAAATTGCGGCGAACAGAAAACACGAGCGATCATAATTTACTAATCCTTCTATTTATTACATAAGATCGTTTTCGGAATCGTTGTGTTTTTAGTGTAACTTTACAATGGATGCTTAGGTTATGGGGTCATAAGCCTACGGACTAACTAAGAGCTGAAAAAGCTTAGGGTTAATTCAGTTAATTCATGTTTTTTCAGGCACTCGAATCCTTGATAGTTCAACGTGCTTAGGCTAAATGTATACTCATTATTTTCCTGCTCCTGATTTCCAGATGAAGAACAATGACAACGGAATTTTCTCGACTTAAGCTAAGGAACTAGATCGTAGAACTATATCTAGGGATGCTATCTCCTCTTTCTCTCTCTTTCTATTTACAGCTCGCAACTAGAAGATACACTTTCCATATGAACATGGTTCGTTATTCGTAGCTTATAGTTAGGTGTGCCGTAGATGCAATACGGATTACAGATACAGATACGTTTGTTTTGGATGCAACAAGTCTTTTTGAATGTGAATGCTTCGTTTCCTACTCCTGGTCCTCCCCTGATTTCACAGCTCCGTGGAATACTCTTCCGGATTGACGTTGAACTTCCGCCAGCAAATGTGATCCGCCGCTCCACCGGACGTCGCTGGCGGTGGCAGCTTGTGGGAGTTGACATTGACCACCGAGCTGGCCGACCGCTTGACATGCACGCTGGGCGGCGGCGGCTGGGCCGGAGCGGCAAGACATCCCGTGGAGCGGCCCAGCGGATTGCGGGACATGGCCGAGGTGTGGTTATTGTTGCTCTTGCCATTGCCGTAGATAATGGATTCGTTTGAGGGCGATATCTCTATCCGCGTGGCATGGCCTGTGCCAGTTCCACCATCGGAGAGGCGGCGAATGTAGACCACCTCACGATGTTTCTCCACGGATTCCCTGGGCGGTCGCATCTGTGTTTGGGTCTGCGGCTGAGCGGTCTGCCGCATTCTCTGTGAATACCTCGACTGCTTCGTATCACTAGCCTGGAAGGGAACGTATTGCTGCTGCGTGATTCCTGGGAATTTATCCACACTAATATCCTCTTCAATGGCTGAGTCCCCAAACATGGATCCGCTGTAGTTGGGAGAACTATTTCCCGGCGTGGATGACTTCCAGTGCTGCTGATGCATGGGCGTCTGGGTTTGACCTCCATTCTGTACTCCATACTTCGTCGCACTCGAGTACTGACCCTTCTTGATGGAGTGCGTATAGTCCCGTGTGCCTCTTCGTCTCAGGGTAAAGTCCCTGCGTCCTGTGTCCTGGCATACGGAGCGCCACTGCTTCCAGGAGTGACGGGCCAAAGGATCCGCCGGACCCCACTCCTTTGCAGGCTTTGAAGCCTCACAGATCATGCCAAAGAAGTTGTACTCCACCTGCCGAAAGATCTGCACACAGGCGATGATCACGATGACGGCCAGCACAAAAAGAATTGGCGCCCAGCGAGGGAGATACTCCGCCAGCAAGTCGTACTGATCGTCGTCCGCACACCACCACACCAAAATACCTGTCAGTATGGCCGGACAAATGACCCACAGCCACATCCACACCCGGAAAATGGGACGACCTATGGAGAACTCGAGGTCGGTGTAGATGTTCTTGGCTCCGTAGATCCAAGTTATGGCAATCAGCTCGAACACCAAAGCAGTGACCACCATGGTGCCCACCAATCGCGAATCCAGCACGCGGGCGATGAGGAACTTGGGCGCCGCGAAGGAAATAACGGCCACCACCAATCCAATCAGGCAGATCACATAGTTGGGGCGTCGTGGCACAAGACGTGTGGAGGTGTACACCGCCACTGTGATGGAGACCATGGCCGAGAGGATTATCAGGGCGTAGATTAGGGATGGGACCAGATGCTGTAGTAGGTGACTATCGCCCTCCCGGGATCCATTCAATACCCGGTCGTAGATGGCGGTTAGGGGCTTCAGTTCCTCCATATTCTGAAAGCCATTTGACGACAAATCAAACTGGACCATGAACAGGGTCACGGCAATGGCGTTGATGAGCAGGTTGAAGCAGAGATAAACCACCGAGGTTCTCACGGCGTCGCCTTTGTACAAGAACTTGCCCGTGACCATAGGCAGAGCTCCAAAGCCACAGTTCACTGAGAAGAGGACTTGCATCAGGGCATTGAACCAGATGTTGCTTTCGGCCAGCAACCCAGAGTCAAAGCCCCACAGTTCCGGAAAGTAGTGACGACTGAAGGAGTTTCGCACCTCCCAACCAGTGAGTGTGCAAAGCAGAACTAGACCAACTAGTCCAAAGACGAATATACTGCGCCGCAGGATTTTGGCATTGTGTGTGCTGTTGGATAAGAAATGGGCTTATAAATCTTTTACTATAAATGCATTTTAGTCATTCTATCTTACCACAACATTACAACTATCCAGAGGCCTATAAGTCCCGCTGCCAGAAGGCCAAAGTACAGAGGATTTCGCCAGAATGGAGTTAGAAAGGTCAGCTGCAAACACTCTTGTCCACTGGTTCCCGTCAGGAGGTATCCACTCTGTAAAATACCGCATTTTTAATTACATTCCCCTGGCAGAGTAGGTCTTACTAACCAATCGCAGTTTCACGGGTCCAGCGCACTCCCGGAATGGCAGGTCATTGGAGGCGAACATCCCGATGTAGGCCAGTGCCAGCACGGCCTGCAAGGACACCCAAATGGCCGAAAGCCAGGAGGCAAAGCGACTGATCATGCAGGCTCCTGAAATATAAATACATATAGTTTTGAGAAATGGTTCTACGACTTTAGATGATTATATGTATCTATTTCGTTAAAGTGATAACTAAGGGACGCATCTGAAATATATTTACATATGTACTATTCTATCGCATAATTTATCTAGCCCAAAGTTCCTTCTCAGAATCGGATGTAAACTACGTCTAATATACGACCCCATAAAGCAACCTTCTAAACAAACTACAAAAGAGCGGAAGATGAGGAACCCAGTTAATGAAATTACTTTTGTCATTTAAAAGGCGAAATTCATAAAAGCAAAGGCGTTCGTTTGAAAAGAGCTCAAGTGAAAACTAGTTATAAATGAGAACGAGATTTTTTAATATCTTTACATTTACATTTATAACGTATTCTGCAGTAAATTAAAACCCATTCGCCAAACCAGATCAATTTGACCTTAAAAACACACCCAAAGCTGTTAATTAATATACGCATTGTAAATTGATTGGGGGACTACCCAAAGTCGACATTGAAAAGTGTCCGAAAAATATATAAAAATGATTTGAGTTTCAAAGGTTTTAGGGCTTGGTTCGATAGCCCAATGAAAACGATTGAAATATTTTAATTAGCATTGTCTGTTGTACAGACCGCAACTGTTTTTTCTTGTTTATTATACACTTCCTATCTATGCAAATAGGCCACATTGGATTACGTTTGCCAATTCCGTTAGCACCGTTTTTTATGCTTATATTGCACTATCGATCAAGCCAAAGGTGAAGCAACAAGAGCTCGCATCTCATCTGACCTGTTCCTCATCCATTCATATATGCAATCGGCACGTGCCATGAATATTTTGCCTCATTTATCGTAATTATGGGCTGCGAACAACTCACTCATAAAACGATCCACTCAATGAGCCCGCTGATTTCACAATGAAATGGGTACCTTAAACCAACGTCAGTGGCTTGAAAAATGTTAGTGTTGCCTTCGGCAATTTAAAAGTTTTATAAGCCATATAAATGCTTAAGTGTTCATCAAGAATTGGCTTTGATGATAACTCTTTAGTTGGACACCAAAGCAAAATTTAATATGAGTTCTTTGTACCAACATTATATTTCAAAAGAGTCTTTAACATTTGCTTTTCATTTTAACGCTCAATGAATAAAATAATAAATAAAACGGCTGCTGTTTGAAATATGTGCTACTTTGGCTATAAATCATTGTGTGATGGAAATGCCAGGCTAGGCATAAAATATTTTAAAACGAGAAGCCATTTATCGAGATCTTAATATGCTGTTAATAGTGATGTTTAATACAAAAAGAATAAAACCGAAGTTTATTGCTCATACGCACTGTTGCTCTGCTGTTTAAAATGATGTTTGATACAAAAATATTAAAAATGCAGTTTATTGCTCATACGCACTGTTGCTCTGCTTGTCATGTTAATATTACATACACTTTTTTATTTATTACAATGCATCTGTTCTCAGAAACTATACTTATAGCTATAATAGCAAAAAAGGGCGATACGACGAAGGCATTCCTTTGCAGCCACCAAGCATTCACGTGTTTTTGTTGTTGTTTTTATTATTACTGAGGTCTTTTCGAAGGTGTTGTGTCGTAATTTGCAGTTGTCGTTTTTGCTTTTTGCCATTATTAGTTGTTGCTCATATTGCTCATTTTTGAATTCGTTTGTTTCTCGTTACAATTGTTTTTGGTTTATACTTTTGTTCATTTAGAATTTGCCTTAAACGTCTCTATGGTTATTTTTTGTGGACGCGCCGCCGCCTTGCCCGCGATACCTGCACCACCATTTTGCTCGCCCGTTTCCGTTTCCGCTTTCGGTTCGTTTCCGGACCGCTTCCTCTGCCGCCCAAACACGATGGGCGTGGCGGGCGGCGGATCAGATCTTGCGTCTGCTGTTGGGCGTTGGTGCTACTAGATGTTCTTGTGTGCCACCCACACGTTGTCCATCTGCCCGCTGCTAATGGGGCGGCAACTGGAGGGGGGCGTGGCGAGCGCGCGACAGTAGGAGGGGCGGGGGGCGTGGCGCGCCAGCGATTACACGAACGGGACACACACACCAATGCATTTTGAGGTTTTAATATTTTTTTGTACGATTTTCAGAGATTTTTTGCGGTCGTCCTGATAACACGATGATGATTTTATCTACTAGGTCACATTTAAGTAAGTCTTCTCTTTTTTTAGTGTATTTTATGTGTATTTTTTAGATTTTTTTGTTTGCATTGATATAACTTTGGTCTGATATTTGTTTTTTCTCATTTTGTCATTATCATTTTCAATTCGTGATACATGTCTTAGACTTTTGCGGTTGTTGATTTTGCTTTCTTGTTTATTTAGCTGCTCCTGTGCTCCTGTGCCCTTGCAATTGCACCTGCACCACCCCCTTTTCCGGGGGGGAGGGGGTTGGCACCATATGCGCCTGCTCCGGCCTTGGTTTTTGCTTCAGAGAGTGAGAGAGAGATGACGAAAGTTTTGCAATCGTAACTTCGGCTACCAACGGACACAATTTGAGAGAGTGGGGATGAGACGGGATGTGCCCAACCGTCGTTGCTGCGGAATGCACGACCGCCCGCTGGAGGTCCTTGCAACGAGGATATTTAAGCTCTGCCTTGCGGAATTTGAACTTGAGAATTATAGGCGCGAGCCCGCAGTGCAACGCCAGAGCTTTCCCCATCAAGCTTCGTCCTGCAATTGGGGATGCAAAAAGCTGCAGCTGCAGCTTTGGCTTTGGCCCCATTTTGCAGCCCCCCATAATGGGGGATGCTTCCGTTTCTGAGCACCTGTTGCCGGCCGAAAAGTATGCTACCCCCGCTACTCCATCGAAACTCACCTTTGAAAATGGGCGAGGCGCGCCAGGTGTGCGCCGCCCCCTGGCCCAGAAACTGGCCCACCGAGATCTCCAGCAGAACCATGGGCAGGCCGACTAGAAACAGCAACGCCACATACGGAACCAGGTACGCCGACCCGTAGCGGTCCAACTCGCGTGGGAAGCGGACCACGTTCGCATAGCTCAGGTTCAGGCACAGACAGAGCACGAGCCCGCGGAACACCGAGCATTTCGTCTGCAATGAAAAGAAATGGGACGAGTGTGGAAATTAGTTTAGACGACATGGGATAGGCATTAACCCGCCGTAAAGTGGACCCATTAACTAAGCCCACCTAAAATGGAACATCACCCACTAAGTTATATTTGAATATAAATCTGATGTTATGTATTGCGACATGCTCTGTTTCGCTGTACAAAATAGGCTTACCATATAATGGCTAGCTAAATTTTAGTTTTAAATTAAATTGAGCACAACTAAACACGTAATAACTAAAAAACTAAAATTTGAAATATGAGTTAGCACGACTTATTGTAAAAAGCTGTTCAAAGACTTCATTAATTTGCGTGAATGCATTTAACCCTGAACTCCCTTCGAAGAAAGTAAAAGTTAGCAATGAACCATGTCCGAAAAATTTGCGCAGCTGATGAGAAAGCCCAAATCTACAAATGTCTGTCATATGCAAACCCATTTGGATTTTCTTTTGCCGGTAACCCGGACAAATAGCGGCAGTCACAGTCACAGTTGCCGCATCCGCCGACATTAGGCAAAAACAAAAAGATACTCCTACAGAGCGTCGCCGTCATTTCCGGTACTTCCGCTTTCGACTTGTGTAATTTCGCCGTGCTTCGCTTTATTTTCATTAATTACACAATTTTGCTTTCTGTTTATTTGTCTTACGACTCATATTCCTCGAATTCCCCCCACCCAGCCACAGCCATCGAAACTGGCTTAGTTCTTTGTGTTCGCACAGTGAGCGGCAAAAGAAAGTGGCCGCCGCAGCAGGGTGTCGCGGGGGATCTTATTAAGCTTCGGCCAAAATTCGCTCATGGCTCTAATAAGTCATCTGCGAAATGTACAGCATAAGCCCATTAGATGTGCGCGCGCAAAAACATCAGCGAACTAACAACGGTCCTCACTTTGCTCACTTTCCAAGCAAAAGAGGCGGAAAATACAGCGTAGCAACTAAAGAATACCTTCTAATCAATTTAATTAATTTAAAATATATTTAATTATGTTTTTGAGGCAGCATTTCTAGTTTTGGAATATTTTTCATAAATCATTAAAATACAAATAATACATACATTTGAATTCATAATAGAACTTAAGTAAACAACATATTAAGCATTCACATTTTTTAAACGATTTTAATTTAATTTAATCAATATAACTGAATGACTAATTAATAAGATAACATATGACAATTTGTTAACGTAGATCCCAGCACCTAAAACGAGTATTGTTTTGAAAAGCACAAAGCTAAGATAGTAAATTTATGTACCACGCCGAAGTAAACAATGCCTGTAAATGCTCATAAACAGATTTCTTGTTTGTTGTATAATTGAGAGGCTTCTTAAGTCTCATCCAACTTCCAGACCCTAGATTAATGCCACAGGGTATGCCGCCCAGCGCATCTAAGTGAAATCCGTTTAGTTAGGCAAACGAACTGCCAACAGGGCAAACTCAGCATCCGAAGGGGCAGAGCGGTAACAACGTGACGCCTAGGTAAAGGCGGTTAATAAAGCGAAAACCGCACGGTGAAAATGTAAACAAAAAAAATCGACCAGCCAAGCGGCGGCGTTTAGAGTTTATGAGCGTGCCGATGACGAGCGCTCCATGGGCATAGCATATCATCATCGTATCGTTTCATATCATATATCATATGCCATATCATGCATGATGGCCCCCGCAACCCCCCGCCCTAGCACTCACTTTGCGATAGTATCGGAAGGGTACGTCCTCGTGCACAACGTACAGATAGTCGGCTAAATACTTTGTCGTTGGTATCTCCATCTTGGGACAGACTTTGTATTGCTTGTAGGTGTCGAAGAACTTGTCATTTTCTTGCATTTGTTTGTTGGTGCATACAAATCAGGTTTTGTATTGTTATGCTTTGGATTTTATTGCGAGGTTCTGTGAGCTGTGTTTCCCTTCGAGCTGGAATTTTAATTGCACTGCACTCGAAAATAAATAAATTACAATTAGCGCGGGCACTCGTGTGTATTTTAAGCATTTCGTATTTATTTTTTAAACATCATGCTAATTAAAGCCTCGGCCCGGGGCATTTGTGTCAAGAAAATAACAATATTTTTATGCAAGTGGAACAAGTTATCACGTGACGACAGCGAGCCAACAAAAAGCGCAGACTTTTAAAATAAATTGGCAACACCTTCAGAGCCTGGCCCTGAACCGCTTATTGAATGTCTCGCCGTCGCGTTTTGTTTTTATATCACATAAGGTATTTGTATTCTTTATTTTTTCGCATTTTACACAAATCGCCAACGCATATCAATGACACTTGTCATGGAATTACAGTGCGCGAGCTCCTTTTCTATAAAGAATATGCAAGTGGCTTGTGGTCGCGGATTGCCTGGAATTTAGTTACATTTCATTGCACAGAACGCTTTGGCCATTAGCGATTATTCACTTCACACTTTTGCATTTTCCCCGATTGCACTGCGTTTCCTTTTTCCAATTCGCTTAGCTGCTTTTATTTTTCCTTTTACTATATGTTTTTTCGCCTTTCGAAGCCTTTTGTCTGAGCGTGTGCACCACTCATCACAGCTGCAGCGTCGAGTTGCGACTGCGCAGACGACGATTTTGATTGGGGGGGAAATCGAATTGGAGTGCCCGAGGAGAAAGAGGCGGCCGAGAGATGGCCAAACAAGTTTTCCCCCCAATAGGCAAACTTTTATTTGGGATCTCTCTCTGCCCGATTTTCCTCCGGCTGGGTTTTCATCTGGATGAAACTCTGTAGCTCGTATGTTGTTTTTGGACCACACCGAGCGTGCGAGCGGAGCGTACCTAACTGCTCTCTCATTAATGCAGAACTGACGACTGACGTAGTGCCGGCGGCAGCGAAATAAAACAGCACCACCAGCAGCAGCGGCTCCAAGCAGCGACGGCACCAAAGCGTGGCTTTCTATGCACAGTGGCTGCGCAAAGTCAGCGCACACCTCCGCGCATCTGCGCACGGCTCACTGGGTTTCTTTGGAAATTTATGCATGCTTCTTTCAGCACTAGAAAAAATAGCTTGTAGCCAAATATAGTTTTTAGTCCACAAGAAATCAGATATATAGCACTTCAAAACTTTATAAGGAAATTATTATATTTATATCTGATTCCAAACTAGCAGACCTCTACTGATACATTATATCTTTAAACGATTACCCATTTCAAAGCTATATATGCAAATATTTTTTCCAAGTGCACCTAACTTTGCTGAGAGAACCTAATAGTCACAGGCTTATTAAAGCTCCTCTCCATTCTAAGCTCGCCCACGTGGGTTAATTGAAAAAAAGATCAGGGAACACAAAGATGCTGGTTGAATGAAATTCTATTGCTATTGCTATTGCTTAATGATGCCCTTAGGCCGCGTTCCCATGTCTCGAAATCCATCTGCATAATTAACCTGTCTTCTGCACAGCAGGAAATGGCCACCGCAAAGAGCAGAAACCGTCTATTAGTCTTGGCTCTTTGAGCCGCTTCTCATACTAATATTAAATTTTATTTTAACACGTTCTTTGGCGCAGAAGAGAAAAGAGCGTGGCAATTTCTAATTATTATGTAAGCATGCGAGCGAAACTGGCACTGGTCGCGTAATTAACAGCACTCACTGTGTGATCAAAAAATAAAAAGGGGGAATGAGAAAAATTATCGCTGTAGCGCCGAGCGAAATAGGTGGATTGAATGGGCGCTAATGGGAAATACAAATATTATTACTAGCTAGAATTTATATTTGGCATCAAAGTTCTGCCATATCAAGCGGAAGTCCGTTAAAATGCTAATAAAATCGAATCGATAGGCGTTGACTTTCTCAACGATGATCACATCAAGAACTTAAACACTTTTAGCATAAATAATTGCGCTTTTTTTTGGCTTTTTGACGGTTGGCTTGTGCCTGGCATACCGAATGAGCTCTAAAGAGGTATTATAAATATATGAAATATGAAAAGCCAAAAGCTAAAAGCCAGAAGTAAAAGCGTGTGCTGGAGCCAATTAATTGAGAAACTTAATCCATAAATACCCGCCAAGGTTTCTCCGGGTTTCTTCTATCGAGAATTGATTCCGCGATTGTATCAGAATGGAAAGGTCTTGTAGGCTGCACAATAATTACCTTCAGTGTGGTGTCACCTGAAACTGGAGTGTGAAAATGTCTCCACAATAGGGCTGGTCACAAAAGGTGTCCGAAAAAAGGCTATTGTGAGCTGTATTTGATGTTGAATAAGCGATGCCTCGACAATCTCTTTGACTGAACGGATCTGGGCACTGGAGCATGGACAAGTGTACCCGGGGAGTTGTAGTTATGGTACTCGCATCTGGGCTATTGTTTTACGACTTGGATTGCGACTGAGGGTCTCTAATCAGTGGCCAGTGAAAGGAGAAGTCATGAAGCCATGCAGCTGTGTGTGATATCGTTAACTCGTCAAATGGTCTCGGTTACACCCAAACCCGGTAGAGCAGTGTAGCGTGGATTGGGATTGTATATCGTAAAGCCCAAGGGAGTTCTGTCTGATTATCCACCGATGTCCACTTTCACTGGATACACTTTTCCCGATTTATCGATGCAATTCTAATAGCCCCACGCAATTAGTGTGTTGCACCGAACCAGTTTGCCACTGACGTCATTTTTTATTTTCATTTCTCTTTATGGCCGAAACGTGAGTCTTGCCACTGCCGAATTTGCACCGAAAGTATCTGCAAGATTGTACTGGCTGCCACTGTGTTTTGTTGAACTTGTTAATCAGCGAATTGGAAACGAAATAACATAAGAGATGAAGTAACTGAACAGCCCGAGAAACATGCATATGGGCAGAGGTTTTCGCTTTTGGGTCTTGGGTTTTGGCCACTCGCATGAGCCGCAAAAGCAATGGAAGGGAAGTGGCCAGAGACGAGGGGCCATCGATTGTGGTAAGCAAATTGCACATTCAAAAAGTCCCAAGTTAAAAGTAAAAATAAGCAAAGAAATATGCGAACTGCCGGCAGACATGGAATTAGCCGAGCCCAGTTGCAGATACAGTTTAAACTGCGAGACCATGAAATTGGTCAATAACTTGTTCATTTGAATGCAGGATTTCGGAAGAAAATTATTTAATTATTCCAATAGTAAGCTTTAAAGTGAGTAATGGTTTCTTTAATTTAATTATTACGCCTAACCAATAAGGAAACAAATAAATTAGTTCCTTGTAATTGTTTTAAATCACATTGATAGGCAGGAAATCAATAAAGAAACTATTTTGTTACTTGATCGTAATGTAAATTTGATCTAATCGAAATTGAAGGAAAAGTATTGAAATTTTACTATAATCATGATTTGCAATTTAATAAAAATTTGTAATGTACCTTTAAAACCATTTGTTATTGTAAAATTAATTTGGCAACATTTGAATTTAAAAACGTGTTTTTCTAATCACAACAAAACAAAAGACTTAGGCAACAAACTCATTTACCAAACTTATGTTTCCATTGGCTTTTAATACAAAATCATAGCATACCTTAAGGCTGAACACGATTTATTTGACGTGTGTCAAATGTAAAAATGTGTTGTGTAGAAACAGCAATGTGAAATCAATGTAAAATATTCTGTTTAGAAAAGTTGTTTTAAATATGTAAAACATTTTCAGTAAGTGACATGCATAAAAACTCAGAAATTAAGTAAATATTTTACAAATTTTACATATAACCCAACTTAAAATGCTTCCTAACATTACTTAATTGCTGCTAATCTGTTTTAATTCAATGAGATAAACATTGTAAATGTCTAACTCAATGACTAATCCCACATAAGTTAATGCTCTCAAAACTGTTGATTAATTTGTGTTATTAAATTAGCTGCACGCACTTGGGACGATGTGTTTGTATGTGTGTGTGTGCAGATAATTAAGGCCAATTAGCATCTGTTCGACGCAATTCATACTGCACTTGGCACTTGCACTTCCACTTGCAATCGGCAGGCGAACCTGGCTTGAATGGGTGAAAATTGCGGGAAACAATGGGAGAGGTGTGTGGATGCGAAAGACAATGGCCAAGCGACCAGCTGGGCCCTATCCGGTCCACTCCGATCCGATCCAGTCCGGTGCCCGCTGCCTTACTAACCCAAATAGGAGACAAATACGAGCTCACAGATGCCGAAACTAGTTTTATGATCATGTTTATGATGCCGCCGCGCCGGACAACCCTATAAACAATGACTATTAGACCAAGACACAAGGATGGACTGTGTGGAAGACCTGCATTCCCCGCCAGGTTCGATCGACAAAAGAGCTTCAGGTGTTTGAAGGTTGCCATCGCCACGCCCTCTGCTGCAACCGAGTTTGTGTAATCTTGGGTAATTTTCATCTTGAAAACTATTCAAACACCTCAAATCGTAGACTAGCAAACAAAGGAGGAGAGCAAACAAATCGAGCGAAAATTAACGCGTTTTAACGCTAGAAGGTATAACAGTGAGTATAAAAAGTCTACAGACGCACACAAAATTATAATACAAGTAGAACTCTACCCTAAATCATTAAATTGTAGTTTAGATCCTCTAAAATTGTTGTTAATAAGATCCCTTTATTTTGTGGCGGAGGTATTTATTGGTTTAGACAAATCAATCGATCGAAGCTCAGCAAACAACAATATAAATATTATCTTGGGGCTTGAGACACGTACACAAATTCATTTCGAATATTTTTAGCATTATTAAGCAGAGAAATAAAATTTACAGCGACTCGTGAGTAATCGATAAACGGAATCACCGGAGCTTCATTCAAAAGACTCGCCTCACCTGATGATAAGCAGCAGTTAGCTGAGAATTACCCCGACATAATTCTTATTCAGATTCATTCTTATTTATTCTCAAAAGATCTGAGGAGGAAGACGATTCCAATCGCTTCTGGCTAGTCCGTAACATTGAACAAAAGAGGTTCAACTTGGGGAGATCTTGATAACTTCTAAATTGCCAAAACAGGTAAGACCACCACTTGACTGGAAGCCAAAATAAATTGCATACACGAGCTCCGGCTTCGAAGATGAACTACTTTTTGAAAGTTCCATCAATCGGAATGCTAAATTTATCTCAAAAACGCTAATTAATACACATACATTTCTAAGGCTTGACAACGAAATTAAAGGCATGCGGAAGATATTCGATGAAGATTCCTTTACAAGCTTTTTAATTTGAAAGAAATAAAATCATTTAAATTTTAAAGTTTTGCAAAAAGCATTCACTATAAAAAAGACTAATAATATAAACATTAATTAGGCTTAATTAAAGTTATGGCTTTTATTTACATAAATATTCAATAAATTCCCATTTTCCCATTTAAGCACACTACTTTTCCGCACCTGTCGGCTCCACTCACCTGTTTGTTGGACTCATCCTCGACGGCGGGAAGGAGCTTGGCATTGCTGGCCGTGGTGATGTTGTGGGCGGAGGCCGATACGGAGAAGTTCTTGGACACCGCATCGTGGTCCATGTCATGGTAGCCGCCCTGGATCTCACTAAGTGTGTTGTTGCTGCCGCTCAGGGTGACGATGCCGCTGGAGCTGATGCGACCGGAAGTGGCGGTGGTGCGACCGCCACCACTGTCCACCACACTGGACACCGTGGAGATGCAGCTGCGAGTGGTTTGTGGTGAGGGCGTGACGGTGGGCAGGTCCGTCTCGTTAGCCTTGGCACGTCGCATATTTAGCCAGGACATTCGCTGCGGCTGTCGGCGATCCAGGGTCACGGATATCTGTTCATTTCCGGTTCCGCCGCCCGTGGGCGCTCCGCCTATATAGACGCAGGTTCTCGACGTCGCTGTGGAATCGCTGCGCAAGCGGCTGGAGTTGTCATTGTGATTGTGGTTGTTATCGTGGCGCGGCAGAGTTGCCATGGCGCCGGGTATATGGCGGTAGGTGGGCGTGGCCGGGGGCTTGGTGCCACTTCCGGCACGAGCTAAACTAAACTGCTCGGCGAGGGCCTCGTCGCTGCTGCGGGGCTTATAGCTGCTGCTCATCGATCAGATCTGCCAGATAAAGATAAAAGAAGAAGTCAGCTGAATTTATCATTTTAAGGAAATCGATACTCCATGAAAAGGGGTAAACAAATTGGGGATCGAAAGCACTTTGAGGAGTGGCACATAATCTCAAGGTATCAAATTTCAAACGAATTACGAATCAAGGAAAAATGTTTTGGGCAAAAGAACATTAATTCTGAAAGGGATAAAATCGACTGCTAATCATCAATTTGTCAGAAGTATAAAAATATATTTTACATATACATATTTAAATATATAATGTTAATTATGTCTTCTCAAAAATGAAAAAAATGTAAAAGAATTATTATTATGTGTTATTTTTTATTCAATGAGAACCTTTTATTTTTGGTAAACAAAATCAGTTAAAACTGTCAACATTTTCTTTGTTTCAGTGGGTAAAATTCGTGGAAATATCAGAATGACTTCAAAGGCCGACTGCGCCAGCGGAATTCACACGCGGCCCGAAAATCATATTAAAAATACGATTATATCCGCTTTGGGTTTCTAACGAAATGATTCATATGGGAGATGGGATGGGGGTTTTGTTTTCGGGCCTGTTTGGACAGCGGATTTACATGCGAATTGAGCTGCCAAAGAGAACAATGTGTGTCCGTTGAACGGAAAGTGAAATGTCGCCACAATTCGCAGCCATGCGAAAGTGAAAGCCCTGCAGCCATTCTACTTCATAGTGATGACCATATTTTGCCATGGATTATGACATTGTTTTCGCGGATTCTTCGACCGCCTTTTGTAATGAAATCCAGCAGAAATCAGAGCAAATCTTCAATTCTGCTCTAGACAGGTGACTTTTTCGCTGCCGAAATTTCACTTGATTGGTTATTTTTATCAGACACCGACAGTGAAAACATCTCGGCCGAAAGTTGACAACAATGAGCGTTGAAACAAAGTCGTAAAAACAACTGTTCCAATATGAGCACGATGGCTAAATAAAAAAATGTATGAAAACAAAATAAACGAATCGAAAGACACGCCGCGATATCAGTTTGTTCGCTCTCGGTTTCCCAACTTATTATTTTATTGACCTGAAAATGAGTTTCTCGTGCTAAAAATATTACTGGCGATCCATTGACATTGTTCCATTTCCATTCCCTGCCAAGTTAGCAACTTCCACAGTCATTTATAACTTACAGATGCACACTAAAACTTAATTTGTATTATTTTCTAAACAAGAGCATGAATAATCTATCCTAAGCTGGAATCTACCGCTTAAAGTCAATAAACTGATGTCCGTATTTGCAGGCCAATAAATCTGGCAATGTATTTTTAAAACAAAGATAAAGAAGAGACTTAAATGCGTTCGTAATTATGCCAGCTACCGTCTTCGAGCCTTGGCAAGACAAACTGAGCAAATATATATGCGGCTAATAATCATTAATTAAGCCAAGTGCTCAAATATGTTCGACGATTGGTGTTTATATGTATATTTGCACCGCTGGATACAATTCAAATGGCATGATGACTCAACGCGAACACAACATTTCGATTATTGCGATTGTGTCACTGTATTAATGATGGCTCTCCTCTTATCGGCCCAATGGCACACATTTATCTTGGCAACAGCAGCACAACAGCCTCTTATCACAATCACTCGAAATGCATATTTACAAATAATTATGCATGCTTGCATAAATGGGCAAAAAAAGGTTTAGTGAAAAAAAAAACATGGAGAGAAGAAAACAAAATCAACTTTTAACATGCGATCGAGTTCGGTGACCAGCAAAACAATCCAAAAGAGGTCGTATCTTAATCTTAGCCGAGTATTTATACAAATTTTCGCTCATTTACTGCTGTTCCAGGCCTCCAAGTCATAAAAATAAAAACAGTTGAAATTTGAGGTGATCGACTGAGGATATATCGTATGATATATCAAAATAGTTGCATTAATTAATTAATAAGATATTTATATATATTGGGAAAATATGAAACCATTATAGAAAACAGATAACATACGAGACTATCAAATTAAAATAAATATGTATAAAAATATAAAAAATATTAATATTTTAAAAAATAGTTGCATGCAATCTTAATATCACAACCATGCTGTAAACGTTATATAATAAATATCTTTCGATTTGTTTTAACGAACTGCCAAGTCCATTTTGGACCCTTAAAAATGTATTTTCAGTATTTCCCCCTATAGTCCCTTTTTTCTGATCATATTACTTCAGCTAGCCGGTGTTTATCCACAAACAGGCATTTAATGAGTACCGGGTATCGAAGTGTTTACGTCTTCCTCGGCCAAATGAAGGCACCAAAGTGGATGACGGCGGCGTCTCCGTCTGTTTGTTATTGAACATTTGGCAAACAACGGTGGCGCCGTAGCTGAGATTTGCATTTGCATGTTGCAGATACAGATACACAAAACGCGGAGAGATGTGAATGCCTTCAGATAAAGATACTTTCGGTGGCCGAGTGTTAAGCCCACTCACACTGGCGCATTGAGATGGCAGACAAAGATACAATTTTGGGAGGAGTCGGGGCGGAACCAAAAGCGGGATCGCTCGACCGTTGGGCGAAGACTCGGAAACCCAGTCCAGCGGGACGGAGTCAAGGGATCCGCCGATCCGGCGATGCATCAAGTTACAAGTTATTAACAGGTACGAGGGCGAGTACAAGTGTTGCCAAGGAAAGCACCTCGCAATGCCCGTAGATGTGCCACACATAAATATATGTGTAGATATGTATATATCTATATCCGTGCCTGCTTTTCTTTGTGCACTCAGTCCGAACGGCGACAAGTGCGAGAGTTGGGGCTCGGAAAAGTATGACACTTGATAAAGGTTCTGACGAGGGCAGCATACATACAAATATGTATAGTGAGTACTATCCTATATATAGAAATGCCGGTGGTGCCACCAGCCACCAACTTCATCGCCACCAAGGAATTCAGCCGGGCGTAACCACAACACAAGACAACTGCCACTGACCAAAGAAAACGCGCACATTAACTTGCCATTTAGCCTGTACTTATGGCCCGGAGAGCCAAAACAAACCGCACAGAACCTCTGATCATTCCACCTTTTGGTAATAAAGTTTTTTAGCTGAAATTATCAAGGGTTCACTTCCAAGGAAGCCCCGAGAATCAACTGCTTGGCAGTCATTATTTTTAATGGAAAAGCAAATGGATGGATGAATCTGACATTATATATGAAGGCTTCCCATATGGGAAGCTTACAAAACAAAGAACTGGCAGATCAATCAGTTATTGAAGGTCAAAGTGGTTCCTAATGGGCTTTTAATGCGTATTTATAGATAGAATCAGACAATGTACATATTCTTTGACGAAAATTACATTATTTTTATGAAATATATGCAAATAAAGGTTTAGATAGTAAATCTAAATGGCTCTACCAGCTATGGTTTCTTTTTCGGAGATTTAAAATAAAATCAAACTATTTGTTCCTGTTGTTCTCAGTGCTTTAACCTTTAACTTTATAACATTCCCGGCGGATTACCATCAATTAAACGGCGCACTATGATTAAATTCGAACGCAATTGTAACGAGCACACGTGGTTGACCTTTGACAGGGCGAAAGTCCAAGCTGCCAGCGAATCGAACGCACATTAAAAGGCTGAAACCTGCGGCAGAAATGTCACAAACAAAATAGTAATTTCCATTTACAAACCGGCAGCGCTAATTAGTGTCCAACCGTGTGGCTAATTTGGAGATCATTCAGCGGGTAGACCAAATCAAACCAAATCAAGTCACAGCTAATCTCGTGGCAACAATTCATTTAGTGAATCCAGGGTAAAATCACAATTGACATGCTGCACGGCTATGGGTTGTATCTGTATCTTTAATGGGCGTATCTGCATCTCAATCTGCATTCGAGTAATTGAAAGTCCGCGCTCGGTGTGGCGTAAAAGGAAAGTAAAAACTACTTAGATGGGTCTGCCTATTTCTACTCTTTCTTCTGCTTCTGACGCCTCACAGATCACAGCCGCCAACGAAAGTAAAAACAACAAAGCCAAGATACTTGGCTAACTACCAACTAGCAGCTAGCAACTGCCAACTGAGTTGACACAGTTTCTCGGAAGGGGAAGATTATGTAAAATTATGTGCAAATTGAATTGAAACTCAGGCGACACAAGTAAAAGTATCTGCACGAGCACGAGTACGAGTACGAGTATCTCGGCATCCGCGCGTGTCTGTATCGCATTGATTGCCCCCTATTGATTGTCCAATTCCAATCGAGTCTAATTAATGCTGTCCGCTCTGGGGACACGGACCACGGACCAGTGCAAAATCTCGCCGGGCCACGCCCATCGATCGGTTGACTGATTCCGATTCCCCGATTCCGAATCAAAGCGAATTTTTAGCGCTGTTTTCTCAACAAATTGTCACATCTGCGATGGCAATCCGAGTTCGTTTTTCGTGTTAGTGGGGCAAAATAATGGAGATGTGATCCGAAAACTCGTTCGGCCATTATGGCTCTGCAAATTGCATTTAGCTCGTGGTAATTACACTTATCCAGAGATCAAGGCAGTGGACACTTTTTACTTTTTTCCGCCAGGTTTTATTGGACCTGTTTTGCGCGTGGAGATTAGCCAAGAAGTTGCCCACATCGACACTTGCTTGCCACTGGGTCAAGTGCATAATTGAAAAGATACACCAGGAGGCTCGGGCTCTGGCTCTGACTATCAGGCAACCGCAAACTCGATTCAATGGCTGATTCAGGACCGTGTTGGCCCATGATTTGCATAAATAGCTTGTCGTGCTGCCCTTGCCGCTCGTTAATTGCATCAGCATCGAGTCGCTGGCAATCATAATCGGTACTCAAAACAAAACTCTACTAAACGTAGTTGGTGCCCCCCTCCCAACAATTTTGCCCCCCTCCAGTTGCACAACCGAAGTTTCGCTTTTGGTTTCGCACAATGGCAATTATCAGAATCATTAGCAAATGAATGGGCTCCACCTGCCCCCCTCATTGACATTAGATTCGCTTTCGCAATCGATTCGAGCAAACAGAAATAGTCAAATGGCAATGAAAATGCTGGGATGCTACCGGAATACTGTCAGTGTTTAAATGAAGCCAGGTGTTTGAGATCGAGTTCTTGAGCTGATAACCCGTTTTCAAAGAACTTTTACTGCGCCAAGTCAGGTGCCAAAGTCTCTTTACTAAGTTTTAAGTTGAGTTTAATGAGTTCTCGGTACTTATCTTAGGTTTTTCATTAATTCTATCTACAGCAAATCCCGTTCACGTGAAGATAAGATTTAAATTTCAACTATACTAGGAAGTTTGCCACACTAGACACTGGATTAAACTGTTTAAACCAAATTGATTATATAACATTACCAAATTGTTGACTTGAAACAAAGATTACCGTGGAATTCCTTGAAATAAACCAAATAATGTTCCGGTAAGCAATCACATCCACTTTAAATACAGTTCTTGACATGCAAATATTTATAAATATTTCGTTTTTCACAGAATTTCAATTAACTTCGTTCCACTTCTTATGGCCAGCCTAAGGTTGAGCCGTCATTCATTCATCACTTGTTAGGAAGTAGATAATTTTTTAATTTGCATTCAAGTCGGCTTCTGCTTTTTTTCGGGCAACAAGCGCAACTGGAGCTGGTAATCAGAGACGTAACTCTGCTCCAAAAAGCTCATTTGAATGCTCCATAAAGGGCAATTGCCACACGGCGAAATGGGAATCATTGAGCCACGGGAGCCGTCATCAATTCCGATTCAATAGCGCAAAAATTCATGGAAATTACGTTCTCACACACGCGAAAATAAAAAGCAGACGAAACAACGAAAAACATTGAAAATTCGAAGTGCAAATACAAAGCGTTTTGCGGTAACAGAAAAACTACTATAAGCGACGACGACGACAGGTTCGGCGGTACTGACGGACTGCCTCACTGGCTGACTGGCTGAACCGAGCGAATCGACTGAGAGCGGAACTGCGATGAGCCGGGCTGAGCAGAGCCAGAGCCATTGCCACAGGCATGGATAATGTAGCTGACAGGTAGCGACGGAGCTGAGCGGTACAACACGTGTAACGGCCAAATGTATCTGCCAGATACACAGCTCCTAGCTGCCCATCCGATCGGGCGTCTGGTAATCGCTGTAATATCAGCGAAACACGCAAACATATTCAAGATAACTCTGGAGAGAGGGACTCTCTATTTAACCATATCCTGCACGCGAAAAAATCATATTCGTTTTTAGCTAAGAGATCTGTTAACTATATTCCATATTATTTATGCATCTCGCCTTTAGAACCAATGAGAGCGATATGTCATTTTAATCGATTAAGGAATTCAGTACGAACTTACGTACTTCAGAATTTATCTAATATAAAGATTTAATGTTGATGTCATGTAAAATTGCCTATTTAAGCTTAAATATTAATATATTCTAGTTTGTTTGTATGTCATCTGCTAGCAATAACTACATTATTTTGTACAGTGCACGCAGCACATAGGAACAAATATCCGAATCTCGAAACTGGGTTTCATTGAGGGAGGGAAACCTTCGAACCCTGGCCAAAGAAGCCGCACAAACAAAGAACGAGGCGAAACGAAATGCTCATAAACAGGAAATTAATCACTCGAGTGTGTGTACAATGCGGCGAATCCCATTCTCAGGCCCTCAGGTAGGAGTAGATGTATCTTGGCCCGAGTCCCTGCCGGCGGAAAAGGACGAGGTCGCAAGGAAGTGGGAATTCAAGAGTAAGGGCAAGGTAAGGTAGAACGATGAATTCCCATTTGCCAAGGTCACACACACAGGTATTACAACTTCATTCGCTGCGTGCAATTCAATTCTGTTTACTTTGACTTTTCGATTGTTCGCACTGTGCCAGTGCAGCATAAAAGCGATCGTAAAAAAATTCCCAGGTAACGCGACGCTACTGGTGGCATAATGCTAATGAGTTCCTAGTTTGAGTTTTTCTTAACGATGATTCAATGGCGAGCCCAGCGATTCTTTGCCAATAACTAATTACAATTGGAGATGTTGCCACTTTGAGAGGAGGCGACGAAGGCAGAGTTACCGGTTTCCGGCTCATTTCTAATTATAAATCAGACAACTCAACAATTACTTTTAATATTAATTTAGCATGCATCCAGCAAATATTTCATGGCCCCAGAACATTTGCGCCTCATCAAAGTTCCTCACGGGGTAAAAAAACAAAGGTGGGCTTAAACACCTTTTGATACGAAAAACGTGCGAGTGCTTTGTGTTGTTTTGATTTTTTGTTCTAGCCAAAATTTAATGAGTTGAGGAAACCATCATCGAATCTTAAAAAAACCAAACAATATTGTTGTTATTTTTCTCTAAGAAACTCAGTCTCTATTTGCGTAATCCGCAGATTTAAATTTTGGTTTTTACTAATGGGAACTTTACTCAGAAATACGAAAATGAGAAAATCCCATATGAAAGTTCTTAATAAAATATAAAACATGTCAATAGTTTTCTGTACAGAAGCTATAACACTATTTGCCTTAGATAATTCCCTAATTTGATAATTACGTCTTCCTTTGCTGATTTATTTAGACACTTTCGTCACACCTGAGCTTCCCAGGTAAAAACTCTTTTTAAAGACCTCAAGGCAGTTGAGTTTGAATCTTTTGGGGATGGGAGGAGGAAAGAGAATGGGATAATCTTCTGAGCCGCATTAGAACCAGGCACATCATCAAAACGAGGAAACTGGTCTATGTGTAATGTAAGACACGAGTTCGTCCACTTCCACGATCACGTTTGCATGGTGAAAACAAACCAAACCAGACGAGCAGACACGACACTCGAAGAAAAAAGGGGACGATAGCCAAGAAGTCGGCTTGCCAAGTAACCTGTCAGTTACCAAAATGAGTGCAGAGCCATTTTCCGCAGCATGCTTTACTTGGCCCCACATTACGCTTTTTGTTTTGCTATTTCCCAGCCGCCTTTTGGCCACTTTCTAGCAGCAGACTGTAGGAAAAGAACTCTAAGAGCCGAACAGTCGAGCAAATTGCACCACTTTGCGGCGTTCTGGTGGCGAGTCGGCCCAGAGGCATCATTACCATGGCCATTACCGGCTGCAGTGTACCTTACTGACACCATAAATGGTCCACCAGTGCCCCCAGCCACGGAGTTATGTGCTCTAGGTCCAAAGAGGGCCTGGGTCTTTCCACGAATGTGAGTCTCTGCAGATACTTTCCACCTTTCGCTGCGCGGCGGCAATCGAGCTGCGGATCTGCAACTCTACTCCCAATCGAATATGACGTGCTCGGACGTTTATTCTTTCATCGCTTCTAAGAGCCAACTCGGCGCGATATCGCAGTTGTCTCTTGGCTTTTGCAAACCTCTAAGAACTGAACGGGGCAAAGAACAATAGATGTTTGCTCAAGAACTCAGATATTATTTTTCAAATGAAGACATTAACTAGACAGTTTGAAACAGTTGTAATAGACTTCCTAATTTCACTTAACGATGGTCAGATTTAATGTACTTCCAACTTGGAAGTTAACTTAAAAGTTACATGGATCTTGACTTCTTTTTTGGCTCTTTTCCTAATTTTCTTATTTTCAGCAATACAAGACATTTATTCATTTATTTATAAGCTTATAAACAATAGAAATTACTTTTTCTTGAGATCGGAAGGGCTAAGTATCAAGTTGTTAACTTTTAAAGGCATTTTGCCCGTTTTAATTTGGTTACAACGCCTGAGATGGGTTCACACAGTTCACATGGCTCATGGATTTGAGAACACGACAGCCATAAATAAAGATTCACCGACCGGGGCGAGAGGCAGGTATTATGTGAGTAGATATATTCAGATTCAGTTAGCACTTGCCGTAACTCTTCTCGCCTGTGTTTTTATTTATTTGAGAGTGACTTCATTTTCTCAGGGCTGAGACGAGCGATCTGAGCCGGGTGACATGCAACCCCCGTTTCGGCCTTTTTTTACGCTTTTTATCGTATAACGCTCCATTGTTCGGAACAATGTGCGGCGCACACTCTTTTTTCCACATGCATTATAAAACATGCACATAACTATACTAGCACCTGTATATACTAGGTGTTTCAAATGCACATAGCACACTTACGGCGCTTATTGTTTAAGCTTTTCCGATTGCCAAACACTCCGAAAATATTAAGAAAATAGCTGAGCACGTATGGCGGAGATTAGGTGCCAAGTACGCCGGTGGTCAGTTCTGCTGATGACAGCAGCGCTGGAAAATGTCGAATTAATTAGTCTAGGTCTAGATTCTAGCCACTAGAGTCTAGAGTCTAGCCCCCACTCCGATCGCGAAGTAACGGTCAGTTGGGCGGGCTAAAATGAAAATGTGCGGCCCACAGCTGGCCGGCCATATTGCAGTTGCCAACAAGAAGCGAAAATGAAGAAAGAACGAAAGGTAAGTAAAAACTGCCGCTGGCAGCTAACCTCAGGTTACTTGGGTTCTGGTTCGGGCCAAAACCGGAGGGAGATGGAGTAAAAAACCTGATGACTCAGTCACGAAGCACAAAGTTGATGGCTTCCCCCTCGGGAAATTGGCGGAAAGTCCGGATAGCGGAGGAGTGGGCGAGCTGTGGATGGGGGGCGGTAGGAGCACCTTCCTCTATTGCCGACACTGCAGCTGAGTATAATATTGAAACAAAAGATAATGGGCAAGTGCAAATATTTAGCGAGCGATGCATTCTGCAGCGGATATTACACGGCCATATGCCATTTCCTCTGGAAAAATGCTTAGTGTGCCACGCAAACAGGTAAACACTCTATTTAGAACGAAAACAAGAGTGACTCTGAGATACTATACTATACTAGATATTATCATCGCAGTTATCAAGTGCTAAAATCTACGCAAATAAACGCGTTTTCGGTTCTAACCGCTTTTGAATAGTAGTATTAGTTTTGAGGCAGTTCCAACTGTTCAGCTGAAATTTAAATCATTAGTTCTGTAAACACATAAATATTTCCCTTTTATATAACGAGTAAATGGGTTGTGGAACATTGGTTTTCTACGGTTATCAAGTGCGAAAAATATTTACTCTGCCTGCAAACAATAAAGTGGAACGACAATTAAAATAAGCAAATAAACATTTCAATGGGGGCAATCAGTGAAATTAAATAAGGTTAGCATATATACATATATCAAATGAGAACTTTGATATCGCCGCATGCTGTCTATGACATCTGACACTATATTCATTCATACATCAACTTTGAGTGAATACAGCTGGCACTCAGTAATATGCATATTTGCAAAATTGTATTTCAAAGTTGGCATTGAGGTAACCAGATACGAGCTTTCTAAAACTAAGAAATGAATGAAAGAATTTCCAAACCTACGCACTTCTAAAAGATTAACAAGTTCATGCTGCTAGCCCATGGAGGCCACTCATCCCTGATATCTTCATGACTCAAGATCACCTCGGTGATTACAACATTTACTGATGACATAGATAACTCCGCCACTTAATCACTTCGCACAGTTGCACTCTTATCGCACTTTATCCGTTTCTTTGAGAACAAGTACAGTGGGCACCGAAATCGAAGGGCCAAAGAGTTGAGCTAGCTAATTATAGCGGAAGTCGAAAATGCAACGCCAATATCATAGCATTGAACTTGCCAGACGATCGCCGAGCGATCGCGACCAACTGACTTTCCAGGTGCTTATCAAGGTGGGCCAGGTTTCAGCGAAACTTCGTTAAAATATACGGCAAGAGCCACTGTGATGACCGCCAGTTAAGGCTAAAACAAAAGCCAGTTGTGTTGAAGAGGAATTGCGAGGAAAGAAAAACAGTGGAAATTGGTTTGGAAAACGCAAGGAGCTATGGCGAGTGATCCGAAACTAGATATATATAAGCTTGTTATGAAAGAATTATGTAAAGTTTATGATGATTATCTTAGAAAACTATATTATTAAATTCCCAAAGACGATCTAAAGACTCAGTATTCCTGTATCTCATTAAGGTCCTAAATAGAATTGTCTTTTTTATGCGTTCCGCATACTATTAGTTTCCACGAGGGAACAGGCATAAAAATGTAAATGTCTTCCGTTAACCGGTATCCACTGTACTACAGGCTGCCGAAAAAGTGGAAGAACATGAGCACGGGAGCGCACGAAAAGCACAAAAAGCGGGCAACGTGTGTGCATGAGAAATGCAAGGCGGAGGGCAAGACAGGCTAAGGTAAGCTAAGGAATGGGAATGGAGATGGGGATGGGGATGGGGGTCACGGGAAGGTAGGGAGAACCGAGTCAGGAGCGACAACCGCACAACAGCACGAAACTGGTCGGACGGGTCGCTATGGTGGCCATGTTTATGGGACAGCCCAGACAGGAGGGAGGATCAGTTCGGATCGGTTCGGTTCGGCGGTAGTCTAACTTTTTTTTGTTCTCCCTGACGGAGCTTCATAAAATATGCACCACATTCAGTCGCAGGCGTTGCGGCTTCTTCCATTTTCCGTTTGCCATTTGCCATTTGCAATTACCATTTGCATTTCACGGAGTTATCAACACGGCACATGAGCACACACACGGAAACACGTACGGCTAGAACAATTTAAAATACACGAAATAAAATGCTTATAATGCAGTTGGGCAAACCACGCGGACAGGCGACAACCGATGCGAAAGAGGCGCGCGACTTGACTGGGAGCTCCAGCCCGAACTCCAACGGCTGGCGACCGAAAAGCCACCCCGGAAAGCTCACTCTTCGAGCTCTCTGCATGTCTCTTTAGGTCTCAGCAATCTCTTTTGATCTTGAAGAGCTCTCTTTGACCTTAGAAGGCTGTTTGAATATGCGCGGTATACATTTTACGATCAGCTGAAAATATCTGGAGTACAGCTTTTTAAATTAGAGTTATACTATAAAACTTTGAAACAAAAAGACAAACTTCTATCTGTGATTTTTAAAGGCTGACGTATAAAAGACCAATTCATCAGTAAGATCTCTACAAAGTCTACATCTTTATATATATAATTTAGTTTACTCGCATTCTTGGACAAAAGTTGAGTATTGGCTATGTAATTTTAGCTTAGAACTTATACAATAATCAACTTCAATGGCTAGCTGTTGAAAAGTTCCCTTAAAGGCCTACTCTTCGAGTTAGTCTCGTTGATATTTCTTTACGCGATCCCTCTCTTTTGAACGTTTTGAACTTTCGCAGATCCACATCTGTTTAAATAAACGCGCCATATATTTTGCAATCAGCAGAAACAGCGCTTTAAATACTATTGCACTTAAAAATAAAACCCGGTTGAACCGCTCCCTGACTTTCAGATTCCAATCCCTACATCAGTGGGAGCGCGCTATGTCCGAGAAGAAGGCGAGTATGTCCTGAATGTTGAACTCCAGGTTGATCATGGCGCCGGCGTAGCACTTTTGGATGCGCTCCTCCAGGTAGTTATACTGGGCAATGAACTCCTCCTGCATGGCGTGCCATACCACCTGCAGTAGGTTCTCCTCCTCGCTCAGGTGCTTTTCCACCTTCTTGTAGAGGTTCTCCAGTCCTTTCTTCACCTCTCGCGCAGGATACTGAGCGATCACCTTGCGGAGTTCCTGCTTGGAGAAGGCCATCTGGTAGCTGATCTCCGTTTCCTTGACTCCCTGGGCCACCTTAAGTTGCACGCCTTCGAAGAATTGCTGCAAAGGCAGAATGGAAATTTATGAGATGGCGATCCACTTATCTTTTTTTCTGGAAGGTCATTGACTTTGACTTACATTTAGTTTCTCCAGCGGCCGGCCGAAGTACTGAGTCACATACGCTTTTAGCGCATCGTTGTAACACTTCTTGGCCTCCTTTTTCAGGGCGTCCAGACCAGGAACCTTAAGCTGGGCTAGCAAAGCGTACATGTGGTGGTAGTTCTCCATGCGCACTACCTGAACTGGTGTCTTGGGATGCTCCTGCGAATGCAGTTGAATGCCCTCAAATATGGCATTCACCAGCTGCAAGTACCACTTCTCCATGTCCGTGCGGCGATCCGATTTGCGAAATATGCCCTCTGCAGTTTGGGCAAAGTTTTCAAAGTTTTCCACATACGGCAGAATGGCTTTCGATCGTTTGTGCAGCTTTGCCTCCCGGATAGACAGTAGTTGGTTCTGCATAAAGCGGTCGAAGCTCCGCTTCACCTGCACCAAGGCGGAAGCGAAGGTCATGCTGAGAAAGGAATGTGTGTCCTGGGCGGACATGACGTGCTGCGTAAGTCGCACAAAAACGTAAAGGGAGTAGCTACGTAAAATAAATTTGTTGATTAATTCTGCCTAGATCCCATTACTATATATTGATAACTTACAAGCTGTCTACACGCTCAAAGCTCTGGATGAAGCTAACCAGCTCTGGTTCTAGGCAACCGAAAAGACCCATCATCAGTTTACGCACATCCTCGTTGATCTGACGGTCAATCCGCTTCTGCGGGACACCATCGGCTGATGGTGAAACCGCTCCTGCTATGATGGACTGCGTCATATCCACCGCCTTCTCCATTTCCAACGTAGTCTGTGTGTTCTTCGTCGTTGGACTGATCACGTCCATCTGAAAAAAGTTGATGCAGAAAAGCTGTTCCTGCAGGGCGATGGGTTCCAGCTCAGCTAGAACCTTTTCCAACAGTGCATCAAATCGAATTCGATCCGCTGTCTCCACACCAGGACCCCACTGATCCCTGTTGATTCCCAGTGTGCCATAAGGAATGGTGGAAACTGCGGACTTTCTAGAAGACGTAGACATGTCCAGATCCTCCCGAGAATTCCGTAGTTTCTCCGTCACCTGAATTTTAGCCTATACGATGGTCGAGATTAGTTTAGATTACAATCTATTACATTTCCATGTTCATATCTTACCAAATTAAAGAAGTTCCTCACATCCCTGTCATAGATCTTGCTCAGCGATGCTGTGTACACACGCATTAGGCCATCGTAGGTCTTCCGATCCATGGCTTTTGTCCAGTGCATCAGCTCAGTATAAGGCGTCAGTTCCCGATGGACGTTGGAATGGTTAGGCAGCGTAAGTTCGGTGCTGGTCACCTGCATGTCTCCTATTTCATTGCCCAGGTGGATGAATAGGTTGTTCATAAACCGACTGACCGTGGCCGAGAACTTTTGTTTCCACTTTTCAAAGCGCTTGCGTTGGTCCTGCACCGCCTCCAAACGCAGCAGAGCGGGATCTATATCGCTGTTCATGGCCTGTTGCAGGCACTGAGCAGCTGCAATGGCTGCTTTGCGTCCATTGGCGGTTTTTAAATCGGGTTCATCCAGAGCCTGCTGCTGGCTGTGCGGCAGGTCCAGTTGACTCTATTAATGTAGCAAAATTATTAAAAACTATAAAATTGGGTAAACTAAGAATACGCACTATGACTTTGTTGAGCTCCTTCATTAGCTTGATATTGTTATTGTTGGCAATCTCGATCATGGCATTTTTGCCTCCAATTTTCTCCATGGTTTCCTTGACATGCCCCAGAATGTCCTCGTAGCTGTCTAGACGGTTCTCAAACTTATCCGCCTCGGAGATAGCGTTGTCAATGTGTTCCATCATTTTCAGAACCTTCTGTTCCGAGGCAAGTACACTTTGCATATTGGCCTGCGAGATAAGAAATTATGAGTAATGTATACACGCTGAACAAGCCCAATTTACTTACTCCATCCAAATCGTGGAGCTCCCGGGACAGCTGCTCTATGAACTGCTCAGCATCCTTGATGGCGAAGTCGCACTCGGAGAAAAGTTTGCCCAGCTCGTTGGCCTCTTTGTCCGTCAGAGCGGTAAACTCCTGGGCCTCCTCCTCTTCGTCCTCCTCGTCGTCCGTGTGATGCGTCTTCTGGGCCGCTCTGCCCAATGCCACTTTTTCTGGTGACTTCTCCGACAGCCAGGCTGCGGGCACATTCCGGAACTCCGCCCGCTGGCCACGCACGCTTTTTTGGATTTGGCGATTGAGCACCGCCAGAAAGTTTTGGCGCTCGTGAGGGTTAAGGGCGTACCATTTGTACTGCTTTTCCAACTGCAGATCGAACTCATGCGTCTCGAACTGCTCGTTCCGGCCGTCAACCCACTTAATCTCGTCCAGTTGCCAGCTCCGCTTGCGCTTGTACTCGCCCTCGCGCTGCTCTGACTGTTTGATGAGGCACAAAGTGACCACAGGGACCGGTGGCGCCGTGGTAACCACGCAAAGGTAGCACGGCTTCTTGTCCTTCTTCTTGACCACCGTCACCACAGAAAGGAGGCGTTCGCCGGAGGCCAGGAAGAGCTCCTTCTGCAGCGTGTGCTTGATGTTGGCCATGGCGCCAATGGACAGCATGGCTGGGAATGTCTTCGGGAGGCACTGGTCTCGAAAAAAGTCCTTTCAAGAATCAACAACTGGCCAATTGTTTGCACTTGCAATTAGCAATCGGAGAACGCCTCCGCACCAACAGCTGATTTAACAGCGCTTCTGCAGAGGCGTTTACAGACTATCGGTTGGGGATGAGCGCATTGCGTGAGTGTTGTTTACGTGGTTAAAAATCACATAGTAAAAATATGTTAAGACTACAGAAACCAATTAAAATGTATTAAATCATAATGTTATTTAAACATTTCAGTATGATACACACATTGAGGGCTTCATCGCATCGTAGGTAATAACAAGTAAGCAGCTCGTGATCTCATCTCCAACTGTTGGGTAGATATTATTCTATAGCAACACAACGGTCACACTGTTCAACACAAGGTAATCTTCGGGTGAGTTACAATGCGAAAAAAATTTGGCAGTGAAAATAAACCCATATTTACCCATTTCCAGCTACTTTCGAGCAATCATGTTGGTTAAGCACATTGTCAAGCAGGGGCTTCTGCTCAAGAACGGTGAGTTGGAGTGGCCCAACACCCCTTTTCAGCAAAACTGCTAACCTTAAAAATTACATAATGTGGATAAGCAAAGGGAGAATCTTTAAGGAACTGCGAAGGAATGGTTCACCCACCAATCTTCAGAATAGCCATGGATATTATCAGAAATAGCGAAACAAATATCGGAGGAAACTTGAATGAGATCATTGCCCAAGTTGCATTCCGTTGGGATTACCCCTTTTTAAAATAACTCACTTAAATATTCTTCCTTGATCTTTTATTTCAGCTGGCGCTTTGTCGCGTGCCGCTTACCACGGTGGACATGGTCCCCACTCCACCATGAACGATCTGCCCGTGCCCGCCGGAGACTGGAAGGAGCAGCACAGCCAGAAGAACGCCAAGTACAATGCCGCGCTCATCACTGGCATTCTCGTCCTGGCCGGCACTATTGGATTCGTAAGTGGCTGGCATATTCCTTCCATCCTATATCGGTCTAATTGAAATACGCTTTGCAGGTGAAATCTTCTGGTGTCATCCACTTCAACTACTACGCGCCCAAGAGCCTGGACTAAGCCAGCGTTCCCTTATGTGTAAATTAATCCAACATTTGTGTTAAATAAGCTTAAAGTGGCGACATAGTAAATCACAGATCCGAAAGTATTCAGTTCGATGGTTTTATTTGTCTCAGTATACAGGACCATCGTCCAAGTTGTCGTCCTCATCATTGAATGCTTCTCCATTATCGAAGTACGTTGCACCGTAGTCGTTGTCCTCGTCCATCTCATCATCCATCGCCGCCTCAGGATCTTCCTCCTCCTGTTCGGAATCGGACTCTTGCTTGTTCTCGTCCTGCTCACCGCCACCTGACTTCAGTTCCTTCTGCTCCAGAACCTTCAGTCTGTCCTCGATGTTTGTCTTCTTGGCCAGCAGCTTCGGCCTTGCATCTGCTCCACGACGTTTTCTACTGGAGATGTTTAGCTCCTGGGGCATGGCTTTGTAGTTAAAATCGGGTTGTGCTGTGAGCTTCATGCGCTCCATGGCTTTCTGGGGGTGTAAAAGCATGATTATAAGCAGCTAATTTAAAATAGCCAGTATTATTACTTCTCGCCAGTCCTTGTGATCAAAGTTTTTAGCGTCCCGACTGGCGGAGATCATGTAATAGGGGGAATCTCGCATTCGGTTCAGAAAGTCCTCCTTCCACAGGAGCTGATAGTTCTGTGTGGCGGTTGTCTATCGCAGTAAAATAGGTAAAAAGTTAATCAATGTTTTATTAGCTAGATTAAGTGGATTTATACCCACTTCTAGGGTAGTGGGTCTGTTCAAAACTGGCGGAAATGTAGGTGGCGGCGCCGTCTGCACCGGCATATCCTTTGTGCATCCCAGCATGGCCATTTGCTCCGCCGTGAGGGTGCCTGTCTTGCCACCCCTTCCGCGGCCTGCCATTATGAATTTTAAATTTCTTTTAATCTGATTAGAAACACTTATTTCCGATCGTATTGTTTAGCTTGCACGTTTATTTCACTCTTAAAACGATCAGCTGTTGCCGCATTGAACCGTGTTGCCACCTAGTCAAAGCCAAACAATAACACAAGTGAACAATGTTCAGTTTTTAATACCCTTATTTTTGTTAAAAATCTCAGTTTCAACTACTCAGTGTCCCAAAAATATAATTACACTTTAATTTTACACATTACATATACATATTTTATTTGCAATTTGCACTTCATCACTTATGCTATGAACATTAATTACATGCTAATATTAGAGCGCATTCCACATATTTCAGGCGTGTTTTATGTTTACGATTCCCATACAATATAGCCGATGGAACATAATTTACATACATTTCTTTCCAATTTAAAAAATATCATATTTCAGGGAGCAACGAATTGAAACTTATGGTCAGCTAAGCGAACAACGCCGAATATTCGAATTAAAGATGCTTTGAAGTTGAATTTACATTGGCGCTTAGGGGCTTTGTGGAGTTAAATCAATCGATTGGCAATCATCGGTTGGCGACAGACCCACTTTCTGCATCAATTCAGTGAGCTTCTGCGCTTTGCGGTCCTCGTTGTGGGCAATTACTGTGCATAGATGCTCGGTGAGCAGCTCCTTCTTTTCGGATGCATTATGCAGCTCTATCTTGGCCCGCAAGAACTGAGCCTCGATCTTAACGTATTGTTTTCTGTGTAACAAAAATATTAATAAGGGAAACACACAAGTATTTGGCTTCGCCACTCACTCTACATTGGCAAAATGTATGCAGGCATTGTCGATCTGCTTCCTTAGCAGGGCTACGTCCACGGCCAGATCACTTTCCAGCTTGGACAGCTCGTGGCGGATCTCCTCGATCTTTCGCGACTCCGCCGCCGTCTTCTGGGTGTGCTGCTCGATGGCCTGGTAGAGCATTTGCTTCTTTTGCTTGTTCTGCTCCTCGATCATGCGACGATGCTGTTCGAAGTCCTTCAGGGATATGCCCTTGAAAGGTGAGTCTGTGTTGAGGCGCTCCCGCGGCGAGGTGTCCTCTGTACTCGGCAGGATGCTGCCATCATCGGTGGAGCTAGTTGTCTGGCTGTCACCGCCGCTGATCTTCAGAATCGAACTGTCGTCGGTGGACGTTGTTTCAGCATCTGCATACGTGGCGGGCGGTTGTTTATCTCTAGCTGTAGCATTTCCATGGTAGAGTGCCTGTATTAATGAATCGGAGAGTGGGCGGTCCAAATTCAGCGATCCGTTCGCTACGTCATCCTCCGCCGCGGGAGTGGGAGCCGGTGGCTTCTCCGTGGGAGTCGTCGTTCCCGATTTGGCCTTCTTCGGCACATCCGGTTTTTGTATGGGTTGCTGTAGTTGCTGCAACTGTTGCTTCCGTAACTGATCCGCTTGCCGGAAGATCTTATCGGGCATACGCCGAATGCCGGGTTGATTCCGAAGCGCCTGCTTCGCTGCTCACGCACACATGGGCAAAGGTTTTTATTATAAACAGATAATTGTTTACACGCTTTGGGGTTCATGCTCAGTGATCTAACCTGCTTCCAGACTCGCAGGCCTTTTGCCCACACCGCCCTCCTTCACTCCCGTGATCTTGAGGATCTCGTCGTGGCTGAAACCATTGAATTTCTCAGTCATGGTGATTAAATTAGGGATAATTAGCCATTAAGAAGACGATCGACCGAAAAACAAAACAACACATCAGCAAATGCAAACGGAACGAGTGGAGTTGCCACATCGGGTTAGGTTTCGATGCGATCATTCGCGGAGATGGAGTGTTCTCACTGTGCTCAAATTCTAACATAAAAAAAAATATAAAGTTTTTGTTTACGATCTTTAAATTATTTCGCAAAATTGCATCAGCTTCCTATTTATTGCCATAATCAAATAATAGTTATATTGGTAAGTGGAAACATCCAGAATCAGTTTGACGTTACACGACGTTGCCAGATCACAATTCTACGATCGCGATAGTACTACTCGATAGCCGCAATCGATAAGTTCAAAAATTTAAAATCGGGCTTAAAAATAAACAGCCTTATCAAGCTTTATTCAGCACAGTAATGCCCAATTCGGAGCGCAGATCGTGGATGTTCTGCTCCCAGCGCTTCTCCCAATAGACGGGCAACAAGGGCTTGGCCCGCTTGCCGTTCTCCAGGGCCCACGGCAAGTAATGCTTCAAGTACGCACGCCGCTGCCTAAGTAGACGAGAAAATAAACAAACGCGTGAATGGAGGTATAATTAGAGAGCCCAGTTCACTGAACTCACTTGGGACGTAGGCGAACTGCTCCAAACACCGCACCACCGTAGCACATGGGCAGGCCCGTGTTCAGAGCCTCCACCCACTTGACGGCCACCTCGCCCAGCATATTAGTGGGCATGTCCAGCACCGTGTGGATCAGGTCGTGGCATTCGCGATACCGCGTCATCAAGTAGGCCAACTTCGGGTCCTCCAGAAACCGCACGGCCATGCGACTGTCCGGCGTGACTTGCTGAAAGTTAATTACCAAAATTATACTTGAATCGATGGACAGAAGCAATTATTATACCATCTATCTAAATATTTCTTTTATATGCAAGTATGTACATATATGAGACAATAATTTTTAAGATTTTTAATTGAATTTAATCGAATTCGAATTCGACCTACTGCCATGACATTCACTGTCCAAATTCTCTTAGGAATGTGTTTGAACCAGACTTTCGTACGTGTTATGGTTACTAAGGTTTGCTCCTACCGGTTTCTTCGAACCACTTACATTATCTTTCAGAAACTTTACGTAAGCGGCTCCAAAGGTATCCGGTGGCAAAGTTTCCAGGTACTTGAAGTCAATGGTGCTGGTGTGGATGCGCGGCTTATCAGCCATGATGCGCTGACCCTCCTCGCTGGCCTGCATGGTGTCCAAAATAGTCCATAGAGCATCCTCTCCAGTCGTTTCACCCAAACAGGCGATCATGTCATGTCTTCATAATAGTAAATAAGAGTTTTAGGAGGTTTTTTTCAATTTAATCAGATGCCCTACCGCCTTGGATTCAAGAGCGCAGCAATGGAGGATCCGGCCCCCAGGAACAGCCGCTGGAAAGGCGATATCTCGATTCGCTCCTTGAGGTACTGACGCTCGAAGGCATCCAGAGGCTCCGCCTCGGGTGCTTCTGTGGCCACCGCTTGGCTATTAACTTGGGCCAAGTGAAGGCCTCGCCGCAGGGCCAGCGGCTTTTGGAGACGCAAACAGCGTTGCATCATGGTGATCTGTGGGTTCATAGAGGAGATATGGGGAGGTGCACCCGGCGGTGACCTTATCAGCACGATCGTCGGCATCATCATCATTATTATTATTATCATGATCATCAGCATCGCACACAAACATGACCCTGACTACCTGTCTTCGGTTAAAGCTGGTCTCTCGAGCCATACGTACGTATGTACGTGCCCACTTTCAATAGCGGCGAATATGAGCAAACAATTTGTCCATAATGTGGGTACGCGGACGGGGCTGATGCTGACTAACAATTTACCTCACCGCACGGCTAAGTCTGTGCAAACCTGTTTCGGCTTCCTCATTACCTGTCCCCACTCCGAATCCCTCACTTCACCACCGCCCATCAATATTGCGGGCTCCCAAAATAACCCAAACAAAGTGCTGCCGGGGCACTGGCACCTCATTCTGCGGTTTTATGCCCGATTCAATGTCGTCATTGTTGTTTCTTTGGATAAATGGGTAGTCACTATTCAAAAGATAAGTTAAGTTTAGCAACAGTCACTATTTAAAAGATAAGTTAAGTTTAGCAACAGCTAAACAGCAATACGAAACATCTCTGTGGGTTATTTAAAGCTTCATCTTTTGATAAGGAACTGGGCACGGAACTGGAACTGGGAACGAACTAAAATCCAATTCTAGGAAAATAGATAACCATCTTAAAGCATACATACATACATATTACGCTAAAACTAAACAGTTTCAGCTGCGCAAATTTATTTATCATACTTTTCAGAGATAGAAAAAGATTCTTCAGCACTCCAATCTAAACAAAAGTCTTTTGAGGCAATTATAAAATGAAACGGAAAATAACACAGCAAGGCGTGCTAATCTGAATAATACTATTACCACTCGCAATCACGTTATTGTCTGATAATATTGTTGTTTTTTTTTTTATTCAACATAAAAACCCAAAAATTTGATAAAGAGTAACCAGTAATCGAGTAATCTATCAAAGGCTTTCTACATAGTGTTGTTGAGTGATTACGCTGCTGGGCTGTCCGGCACTGCAGTACTTTGTTTTGTAGCAATCTCAAGGCGCCGCCAACGTGTTTGCCCAGAATAGATAAACAACCGATTAAGCACAAGTAATTGGCAAATCCCACAACGTAGTTCCAGACATTACTTATTTTACACAAAAAAGTAATTAGAAAAGCACATGTGAGAGAGCAAGATGTCTGCTTAATTTGCAACGTCCAAGTTGCTGGCCTTATCGGAGCAGGCAATCTTATCAATAATGACCCAAAGTGGAACAGAAGACGGAACACAATTGGTTATCTGGCCCACCCATTCCGTAGGAGGAGGAGTGGAAGTCTGTGTATTTCTATTTCTTATGACACTTTCGATGCAGGAAACAGTTGCATGCAGACAAATGTACAAAGTGATTAAAATTATATAATTGCTAAATTACACTCTTTAAGAAACATAGCTAGATATATGTACAGAGACGATGCGCTGTGTGGTTGTAGGAAATCGAATACGAACATTGTCGCGAATCGCAGATCGCAACTGAAGTACGCAGTACGGAATACACTAAACATATCGTATGGCTTTGGCTTGAGTTTGAGCTAAGACGAAGCTAGACATTCTCGCCGCGGGTGCTGGGTAAGTGGTCCTGCTTATCGGGCGCCCGCTTCCGCCGAAAAGTGACGTACGTGTAGAGCAGACTAGCCAGCACGCTGATGTTGATCCCAATACAGTTGAGCCACGAGAAGACGTAGTCGCCGCCAATGAACATGCCCAGATATGTTACGCAGATGTTTTTCAGGCAGCCCACAATGGTGGTGGTCAGCGCCGAGTTGAACTGCGTGCACAGGATGGTGCTGTACGATAGGATGAAACCCATAACGCAACTGAGCAGGAACTGCAGCACAAACACTGAGTCATTCCATTGTCCAAAGTTCAGCGCCTGATCCAGATCCCCTGTAACATAGTTGAGGGCCAGGGCAGGCAGAAACATAAACAGCGAGTTGTAGTACATCAGGCCGTATTTTCCGATCTCCGAGGTGTCAAGTTTTTTCTTCACATACACGCCATTCGAGGCGGTCAAGGCGTTAGTGATCATCACATAGATGTAGCCCCTCATGTTGAAGGACAGATCATCAGAGGCGGCCAGTAGCGCCCCACCGATCATTGCGTACACGCTGACCTGAACCGCATTCGAAGGACGCAGTCCCAGGATCTTGAGCTCCAGCAGCATGGTCATCAGGATGGAGAAGCGTCGTAGGGCCGCGAACATGGGCAGACTTAGGGTCTTTGTGCCACCCAGTCCAAACATCATGTTTCCCAGAAATATCAGTGGCAGTGGAAAGATCTTGGCGAAGGTATTCCTCTGCAGAGGGGGAAAGTTCACCAATTTCAGGCGCTTGCCCATGCCCAGGACCACAATGCTAGCAGTAAGTTGGCCGAGGCTGAGGAACAGGAACGAGGGGAAGTGGTAGGAGGTCAGCACCGTCTTGTTTACCACCGTAATCATGAAGGAGGACAAGCCATAGAACAAGGCGCTCCCGATCTTCTTGACGAACAACGCCGAGTCCTCGCGTTCCCGGTGGCTCAACTCCTTCGAACCGGATCCATTGAGCAGCGATGCCCGATCCGCCAATCCGCCCATCTTCTCCTCCTGCTCCCTGTTTCCGACATCGCTCTCCGCCAGGAGCGGCTGCAAGTCCAGTGTAGTGTTGCCGCCGCGCGACATACTCATCGTATTTGCGGGAGTGCTGGTAGTTGAATTAAATCACTTTCGTCACTATCGTTCGTTCGGCGGCGACTATCTTGCGGCGCGCACATTTGCTCACTTTTTTCGGGGCCACTTTGGGGCCGGGGAGGAAGCGTTCCCACAGCACATTAACGAGTATTTGCTATTTTTACCGACGCGAAATCGCAGCCATTCTTCCCGGAACATATGTTCAGTGTGGCAGCAGCAGAGTTGTCAAAACACGCTACGCAAACGAAATACCCTAAATGTGCCACACTGTTACTTAACAGCTCCTGTCACTTTTCTAGCGGCATGTCAATGAAAAAGAATATAGGACGTGCAAAATATATATTGCAATAATGTATTTAACTGTATCTTACACTAGAAACATATCCCTACTAATTAGAGCCAAACACTAAACTTCTGTCATATGTACGATTTCCTCACGTAACAGCTCACTAACTGATTTCACAAGATGTCTACGACAAAAAACTATTCGTTTATATGAAATTGCTATAACCGCTGCCTGTAAACACTCTTATACTGATGGATTACAAGTCTAATTAATAAATAAACTTACCGTATAAATTTTAAGACATCTAACACTCCACAAATTAATTTAACCTACACCGCTTGATAATCAGCTGTTCTGTATAAAAAACAATAACACTGTTAACAACAGCGCACAGTGGCTAACATAGTCCGAAAGGCAATGTTGTGGAGTAACAAGAACAAAATTAATATTTTCAATTATTGATTCTATGTGCCATTCCCTAGGATATGAAGTAATTTTTATTGTATACATTTTTATAATAATGCGCGTTTTTGTCTTTGTTTTGAATATTAAAATAAAGCCATCCTCATTAATCCCACAAAATTGTTGCCTTCGTCCCACTGTGCACAAGGCATATAAATAGTAGTGGCAACGCTGCCCGAAAGACCGAAATTGTTTGGTTTTTATTTAGACAACATATTGGATAAAATGAGTGGCTTAAAGGCGAAAAAGTCCAGCAAGGGCGACCAAATCCCCAAGCCCATTAGCATTAAGAAGGAGAAGATGGAGGAGGACCGGAAGCTGCATCCCATGTCCCATTACATAGACGACCGCCTGGAACTGGTGAAACAGATTTTTGGGACCTTAAAACCGAAAACTATTTCGAACCTAGCTCCAGAGTTTCTAAAGGTGTGTTAAAGTTCTTCATATAAAATGCAATTAATCAATACTTTTACGCAGAAAACGCCACTAGACGAAATCGAGGAACTTTGTCTGGAGGAGTTACTCTGCTTGTCTACGAAGCGCCTAAAATCCATAATAGAAAACACCAAATGTCCCACAGACACTGAAAGCTCCGAGGACTCCGATGTGGAGCACAAAGAAGGTAGGTTGAATCACTTGCTTGCTTTATAAACCCACCATTCATTATAAAGTCTCATTTCAGAACACATCTCGCTAGAGGAGATATCCTCCGACAGCGACATCGGTCAGGAATCCCGAAAGAGTGAGTTGTTGGCATAAGATACATTTAATTTAGAGTTAATTATCTGTGTAATCTGCACAACTGCACGCCGTAAAGTTATCCACCGTACTTAAACTTCTCGCAGGCAAAGAGTGGCGACACGTAGAATGCCCGCAGTATGCAAATATCCTCTCCTATGCCGATGACCACGTTATCCTTATCCTCTTTGCCCACCTCCAGGGTAACGACAAAGTCTCCAACCTCCAAGCAGCCCTTCTTCCTCATAAAGTCCACTCCAAACTCAATAGGACTGTAGCTGCACTCGTTGAGATCCTTAGTGTAAAGAACCGGGTGCATGTTACGGCGCAAATGAAGCGCACGAGCGAGCTCCACCTTGCAGGTAATGGTTTCCGCATCATCTGTCTCCTCCAGCGGCACCATCACATATACTGGGCAATAGATCTCAATGCGCGAAAGGGCCACGCTGGCGGTCTCGCAAGTGGTGAACAAAAATATGGCTTGACACTCAATTGAGCTAATTGTGCGGATTATAAAATTCACTATGGTCTGGTATGAGGTTAGGATGCTCTTCAGTACCATCTTATTCTGGACTGCGCCAACACGGTAATCTTTTATGGGCATCAGTTTTTTGACTATCAGCGGATATTTGTTGCACCATGGACTTTTTTGGATGTGAATAGCGTCGACCTTCCACAGGAAATCGTGCAACTCAAATCGCTTAAAATCGCTGCAACGCTCCAGCGGAACCGTGCCAATTACTGGCTTCTTTTGGCACTGCGAAATGGGAAGCACGTCCTCCATAATGTAGTTATACACGCAACAGTTTACGTTGAACATGTCCGGTATCCAAATGTAGTCCACCAGCTTTATGATGCCTAGCAAATCAAGCATGTTGCTCCGCACATACTCGAAATCTATCATTCCGATCAACTTTAGGTTGAAATCGGAGTTCAAGGTCTGCCGCACGGCACGCAGAAAGCTCTTGCATCGTATCTTGGGCAGAACCACATAGTTGGCATTCAAAGACGCGGCCATCTCAAGGTCCTTCATGTACAGATCGGGATATAGGTCGGGATCCAGAGCGTGGCACTGTCTAGGGAGCTCTATAAAGTCGTAGGAGGCTACCAGACCGGCATCTATGATCATCACGGTTAGTGCTTCCCGCAGTGTCTTCACCACCTTACCCCTAACTTCGCGTCCGATCAGCACAATATCGCCCAACTGAACGGAGGCGAGATAACACCGCAGATTGATCACGTACACTATTTCCTTAAAGCCTTTGTAGCGGTAAGACTCATCCGTGGTGAGTGTGACCACTCCACCTCGTGCCAGCATCACGGTGCAGTTGTTCCGCAGCCTGCCAACGCGACAGCACTCGCCGTTAATCTCCAGGGCCAGGCCAGTTGTCAGACGTAGTTCCCTCTCTGCAGAATGCGCCGAAATGGCGATGTTCATGGTGTCCAAAATGGCTTTCAGTTCATCGGGCTTGTTGCCCACCGTATCCACGTGAAAGGTGTAGGTTCCATTTTCCAGCATACGTCGCAGCTCGTCGTGAGTGGTTTCCGTCACCAGCTTGGCCACAAGACCCAAATGGTAGTATCGCTTCCGCTTTCGCCGTCTGGCGTGCTTCTCGTGAGCCTCGCATGCCGCTTTAAAATCCTTTAAACGCTGCTCCAGGTCATGTTGTCCATTAAGACGCACCGTAAACTTCTCCAGACGATTCTCGTCGTCCGGCTGCTCCTCCTCCTCCCCCTGATCCTCACCTGTCTGACTGTCTAATTGCGGCGTTACCTCTTTCTGGTTAATCGGCATCCTGGCGTGCAGTTAATTTAAGTATACTTTAATCACAATTTGTAATGCAATCTGTGTCAATCTTGTCTGATTTTCAGCCAAGAAGAAGATCAGATCCAAGAAAACGAATAATGGGAATGAAAACAAAGAGTGTGAGTACAAACTTTACGAATGAATGTATAAAAACTAAACGAAATCGACCGAATGTATGATAACAACAGCCATCTGAGACTGTGCCCCCGTTTGACTGCAAATTTGCTCAGGTTACTAAGGTATTCTTTTCTCCCACAGCGGGCGGTCAAATGAGCGTGCTGGAACTGTTGGAACTTCAGGCGCGTGCCAGGGCCATCCGCTCCCAACTGGCAATGGAGCCAATCACCAAAATAGAGGTCAAGTCGGATGATGATATTGACGAGCTACCAGTGAAGAGGGTACAGAGAAAGGAAAAGGAAAAACGCAGCCCTAAAAAGACGGATTCGGGCAAGCGCAAATCGCAGGAATCAGCTAGAGCAACACCTAATTCCCAGCCAGATAGCAGTAGCAAGGAGCAGGAAGCGCCCCGGAAAAGAATCAAGATCAAGAGAAACTATAGGCTGACTTCAAAGTCGCCAGAAAAGGAACGTAAACCTCCAACATCTACTCCTTCACCCGAAACATTGGTTGCATCTAACGATTTAAACAAACTGTCACGTTCCAAATCACGTTCAGCCTCACCAGATGTGATAACTATACAAACGGAACCCGAAACACTGCTGATCAGCGACAGTACGGATGATGAGGCCACCAAAAAGAAGACAATAGAAACAACTACAACTAAGCAAGTCGACTCGGACCCACCAGCCCCAGTCGTTGAGAGTGAGCCAGAGGAGGGAGAAGTGCGCGATGAACCCGAAGAGCCTGCCAAGGTAGTTGAGCCAGCCAATCCAGAAGAGCCAACCGAGTCAGAAGCAGCAGTTATTTCGAAAGAACCGGAAAGTAATAAGCCCGAAGAATCGGATAGGTCTGATAAGCTAGATAAAACAGGGGATAAGGAACAACCCTCGGAAGAAGCTCACCCAGCTAATCCCCCTGCAGAGCCAAAGAAGCCGATTGCAGCCGAACCAACTGCCCTTGACGACGAAGATCAAAACGACGACGTCATTTCAATAGGTGGGGATCTAGAAATGATTGAGGAAATGACGAAGGATGACGATACATCTTGGGTGAGCATTAAGAGCGAGAAAAAGGAGAAGATGCAGGATCCTGAAGAACTGGACAACGATGTCATATCCCTGGGCACAAGCGAGGACGAACGCGATAAACTACAACAGGGAGACTCCGAGGTATTTTTAAATGCTCCTCAAAACAGTCACTTTTTTATCAATAGAATAATCCTTTTGTTTGCAGTCCTGGCGTTCACGCTACATGAAGAGTTCCAAGGTCAGCCAAGTGCTGGCCGAATCGCGTTTGGGAAAACGCGTCCGCGACAAGCTCAAGAAATCGAAGCGCAGCAAAGTCACCGCCAGGGAGGAGCAGGCCAAGGTTGAAAAGCCGGACTCATTTACTTCCAAGCATGAAGACGGATCCATAGAGCAATACCAGGAGCTTCTGCAGCACCGACAGCGTAAAACTTCAAACAGTAGCAAGGGGGATAAATAAGTTTAGCCGCTAAGGGCGGGATTTATTGAAAAGTCGCGTACTGACGCACGGCCCTAGTTTATATGGCATATAAAAAGTCAAATAAAAATCCGCTGTCCTCGGGGGCGGTAGGCAACAAAAAATTTGAATATATCGTGCTAAGCGGATATTTAATTTCTCATTCGTCTTTTCTATACTCTATTCGTGTAGAGTATTTATGCGTTGAATTCATGTAGAAGTAGTTGCTTTTTATAAATATAATTTTTTAAGTCAGGCTTTTTAGTTTTGTGTAACAAACCGTGTAAAGGCTACAAAACTTTTAGTAACATTGCAAAATATAATCTGTGTAACGCAGTTTTTGGATTTACTATTTATTTAAAATTGAATACATATATTTTATTTAAAAACTTGTTTATTTGTATTTTTCAGAAAATACGATAACAGTTTGTTTTTAAGGAGAGTTAGCGTGGGCCGAGCAGCTTGGAAAAGGCAGTTAAACGAGCCGCACGCAAGTTACGCCTGTGCATTGATATTATTTGTCATAAACAAGCTGAAAAATCATTAGGTACGCATTTGAATGGAAGGGTTTTGGTTTAACCCAGTTTCGGCTCCCCACCCGGTTTTCTATACATATAAGGATTCAGCTCCACCCGCCACTTTATCATCGACTTCGATTTCTAATCATGCGGTTGCAGAACATGTCCACACCACTCTACACTCGAGTCTACTCCCACCACTTTTCACTGTCCTCCTGGCCATTCCACTCGACTCGATTTGTTAGCCACCCCAGTTCGGTGTTACTGGTCTGGTCACTGGACTATATCTCAATTATGCTGCTGGGGGGCGGCGGTTGAAGCGTGTTGCACCATAAACGATGATTGTTTTATCAGAGACTCGGGCGTGTTGATAAACTGTTTTAGCAACAACAACAAAAAATGGTCCGGAGAGTTGTTCTCTGAGTGTCATTTTTATATTTGGCTTATCTAATACGCATGTCCTGTGAGCAGAGGGTAGGATTCGCTTACTTATATGGATGTGTGCTTTTACTGCGAATCCATCAAGTGGGCGCCCAGTATACATACATACATATAAATTGGACATGGGTATAGAAAAATTGTTAAAAAATTGTTGTATTACAATTTAAAATAAATGTATATTTAATTTTTTTGACTTTTTTAGACCAAATTTATATGCTTTAAGGTGCTTAGACGAAATAAGCGGAAACAAAAATGAACTCTCTACTGAAATGCCCCACGTTGGGCGCCAAATAATGTACGTAGTTAGTGGATAAGACTAGCACATGTTTTGCCAAGCTCTACCACCCACTCCCCTACTAGGCCGTTTGGTTGTCTCTCTTTTTAGCCCGTAGAACGCCCCCGCGGCGAGAAGTAAACAAAATAGCAACAGAGCGTTGCCCGCTGGAGGTTGGGGTTGGCACTGGGGGTGGTTTCTCCCGCGGTCTCTCGCTCTCTTTTGAGTGCGCGGGTGTGGGTGACTGCATCCTTTGGCGGCAGGCTGGCAATTGGGAAAACCGAAAAGCCGAATCAGTCTACAGAAAACGCGTACGTGGTGCAGAAGTAGCCGCGGGTGGCTACCACAGCGTCGTTTTGGACTTGTCGGCATGATAAAATAAGTGTAACGCCCCGTACAAGTTCTGTAAGTTTCCAGCTGCAACAAAATCAAACCAAATCCATGAGAAGCAAATGAAAGCCAAACAAATGCAAATATCAATCTGCCGATTTACTGTGTGTCCAAAGTGTTTGAAATAAGTGACAAAACCCGAGGATTTGTAAGCCAATAACAATCAAAAAGTGGTGGCAACACAAACATATTAAATCAAGGATAACCAAGCTTATTTTGTATTTTTATAACCATAAACGCTGTGCTAAAAAAAACCCGATAAGTGCTTTAAACTCTAACAAACTACTTAAGTATTAAATAATTTAACATTTTGATACTAGCCTAAACATGCCTTATCCAAGGAGTTTTCTTTCGATGCGCGTATATTATCGCAAAACGTTACACTTAGGATTAAAGATGCTCTCTCTGGCCGGAGACATTGTGAGTCCCAGCTACGAAAACTGTAACCCAACATAATCCATCTACTGGATTTAAGATTATTGAACTATGCCCGCTTGCATTGGTCACCTAAAATTTTAAAAATTGCAATTGGCTTAAAAGAAATACAAATCAAAATAAATTCGAATTGGCAAATTAAAAATGTGTTTGCTTAATGCTTCCGAACGCTTCAAATCCCCCACATATACCGTGTGCAGTCAACGTTAATTTCCAGTTCCAAATTACCAAAACTAAAAACATTTCATTACAAAGATATATATGGAAACTAAATGACTGCATTTTTATCCCTTTCCCCTTAACTATACCCCATATGCATGTATGTATAGAACATTTAAAATGACTTTATACGAATTGTTTTATTCTGCTTTCATTTATAAATAATAAAACATCGTTGAGTAAGTGAAATACTTCTCATATATCTGATTTTCTTACATATTTCATATTTTGCATTTTATATTATATATAAAGATTATAGGTTTATGGTCAGATATTATTTACTATTAAAGTAATTACTTATACCAGCGATTTTTTTCAACAATAGGTTTTCAGGGCTTACTTTAAACTTATGATTATTATTATCATTAAATTTTCATAGACCATGTGCGTTGATTTACCTTACGCAATTTCCAATAAGTATGCTATATCGTTAAATCAGTTTTTCAAGAGCATGTGCGTTAAGGTTTTCCTGATATGCGCCAATATGTATTACTTTGTGTTCTAAAAGCCAGAACGCAAATGATAAATGCGATTTTTTGATGGATACAATGACGAACTCACACACACACACAGAGACAATGTCCAACGAAGTTGGTAAATTTAATTGGAATAATAAATGGCGTACTTGTATGTGTGTGTGCGTATGGTGTTCGCTGCTCTCTCTCTTTTTATGAAACAAAAGTGCACGATGCCTGATATAGGTGTCATAAAGTTTTATTAATAATGAAAATTGTACTAAAAACGAGGCCAGCCGGAATGGGACAATTTATTAAAAAGTCTCATTAGCTCACGGTTTTATCGCACATCGAGCATACGCCACGAGGTCCCCTTACGGGTGCTAATAACGTAAAAGCAGAGACGAGAATAATAATAATATGCGCCCGGCTCTGGGCTGCGATAAAGTAAAATTTTCGATATGGACATGATTAAAATGCCCACCCCGGTTACCACCACCCACTTTTTATGACATGGCAGCGGCAATAACTGGGCCGTCGGAGATTAAGTATTTTTAATGCGACTGACAATGAAAATATAAAAATTTCAACGATAGCAAACAGCGACGTCAGCAGGCCAAATCAATTTCAATACGAAGATATATATCTATTGATATGTGTTTTGTGTTTTGCATGTGTCTGTTGTAAATATCCAGCCGACTGATATTAAGTCACTTGCCATGTGCTCCTCCAGCAATATTTATTCGCTGAAAATCAATAAATTCCACACAGACACACACACTCGCAAAGCGAATATTTTTCTTTTTTTCTCATTTTCTCTTTGCGCTGGCGCTGCGGCTCATTATTAATATAAGTATATACTTGTATACATCTGTATGTATAAATGATTTTTTTACATTTTGTTATTTCGCAGGGCTCGTAGGATGGGGGTTGGCTTAAGTGTTTTTCTATTACGCCTTTTGCCCGAATTCCAGCTTGGCCAACACACCCACCCACCCACACACACACGCACACAGACTTAGGCCAACCCACCTCCCCAATATTATATTTGCTTTTAAATATTTTGATATACAGCCCAGTAACTCACTCACACACACACCACACGAGCACACTCACAACCAGGCATTTTCTCATAAAAATTTCGTACTCGAATAAGACGAAGTAGCTGCACACACACACACACACCATTCAAGCCACCCACACACATACAGAGTGGGCGAAATGTAACCCGCAGGCATTATGGGTTAAGGGCGGCGGAGAGGGGGTGGGGCCACATGGCAAAAACTTTGAGCAGCAGCAGGAAAATAATGTAAAGGATGTGCCAGGGCCACCATGGAGACCAAGCCGACTGTAACTGGAAAATAATAATTTTTTCTCCCTTTTTTCCTTCATTTCTCGCTTTCTCCGAAGAGCACCCACACCACCCAATCCACCCACTCCACCCCATCCCACATTCATCCCTCCCTCTGTATATTTGCCGTTTCTTTTGAGTGTCAGAAATGGAAAAGAAAATAATTTGATGGTTTCATAAACTCGCTTCGTGGGCCAAAAAGGAGGCGGCGGGGTGGTTCGCTTTTCCCCTGCCTGTGTGGGTGTGTGTATTTCTGATAAAATTGCAAACTTCTCCCCATCCCCCACGAACTTTTGTGTGTGTGCGAGTGTGTTTGAGGCAGAAGCTAGAATTTATGGAATTTTTCTGCTTTTGTATTCTTCTTTTTTTTTTGGTGAAAAGTTCTCGGACGATAGATTTTTCCTACAAAATATTTTGCAGCATACTTATGGGGGTGGCTTCTGCAAAATGTTCATCATGCCGATAGGGCAGATGATAAGGAATACAGTATCAGTCTCATTAGAGCCAAGGAAAACACTTGCCTTATTATAAACATGACTATTATAACCCCTATCCCCTCTCCTCTCTCCCCTTTCCCCGTATTCCACCCACACATACGCACTTGGACTAGTTTGTGTGCACAGCATTTGTCCTTGTCTCTGTGTTTGAGTTTCATTATTAATTTTCCTCGTTTTTTCATATTTTTCGTATTTTTATTTTATCACACACAAACGCACACATAAGCAAGGGGGTGGAACGCACACACACACACGCAGTTAGTTTATTGTACAAAGTAATATTTGATAGAAAAAAGTTTTAGTGTCCGACAGAGATGGAAATAGTTTTTGTTGGCTTTTCGCTTTTCGGTTGGTCGGAAAATAGGTTGTGTGAGCGTGTGTGTGTGTGTAGGAAATGAAAATGGTTGGGGGAAATTAATTTTTCACTTCGTGGCCCATGCGCCATGGAGATGTGAAAGTGAAAATGATGGAAAAATATCAAACGGTGAACGATTTTGAGGCCTTCGAAGCCTCTCATTACACGGTTTTCCACCTCGCACCCCATAAATTCATGTTTGTTTGCTATTCCTGCGCGTTCATTGGTTTCTAATGAGATTTCTTACTAATGAGCTGAGCACCTAGAAACTGCCAATGTTTTTCCGTTTTTTTTTCCTGTCGTTTAGCTTAGGGCTTTGTGCAAAGGATTTCTGTTGATACGTCAAAGAAGTAGGAATTCTGGGAAATTGTTTCGACACTTCCCATTTCGAACATTTCATGTGATTACGAATTCGGAAGAATTGAGGAGGTTTTCTTTTCTGCTTCTCTAAGTTATGGTCATTACCTTACTCAGATTACTCCAGTATTTAATTCTAATTACAGCAACGTTTTTGTGTAATAATGGTTAGTCGATTGTTACTTGAAATGTATATAAATTGTATTTGATTCTTTCCATGCAATTTTGAGTTTTCAAAAACTAATTGTAATGAGTTGTAATTAAAGGGACATCAAAGTAGTGTCCGTCTAACCACATAAAATACTCGAGCAGAATTTCATGTACTTGGTTGCATTTTAAGCAAACTAATTTGTCGCACACATTTCCCGCGGAAAGGCGACACCAAAACCCGTCCCCTCCGAAATATTCCTCCCCCGCACTAGCAGGAAAACTAACAAAGATCATTACCCTCGTGCTGAGGGTTGATTTCCCAGTCCAGCGACTCGTTATAATTCCCATTTCCATTTACATTTTAGAGTCCACGCATAATTTCAATTTGATTTTCATCAGAAATATTAATTGCACTTGGGCGGGGGTGTCCTGTCAGGATCTGCCTTTGAAGGCGTTAGTGTGACATATGGCCTCAAAGGGCGTATCAATCATAAGCGACATTTCGTCAGGACACGCTAGGCTAAGGGTGCGAAGTGGGTTGGGTCCAGTTTGAATTTAAATTTAATAATTACCATTATGGTGCCTAACGACCTGGGCGGGTGCTACGATTGTAGCTAGCCCATTTACTTCCTGTTTCTTGGCTAAAAAAACAAAAGCATGTTATTAAAAATGCATAGTACATAGTTATAGTTACTGTATAGCTACTTCTATTATTATAGTACTTATGACCATACATGTAAGATTAAGTGATTTACAATCAAAGTTATTGAGTTCATATAAAAGAAAAGGGGTGATGGGGTTGAGGTTACCATTCCACAATTCCACATAAATCTTATGGTTTCTGAACATAAGCTCACAATTAATTGAACCCATACCCACGTACCCAACTTATTAACTAAACAATAGTTGAAACGACATTTCAAGGCAATTACCAGACTATCCTCATTAGGGGAATAATTAGTTTAATAGGCTGCCATAAGATGTAGTTAAACAACTTGCATTGCTTGGCTTAATAATGCAAAGGCAATTGCATTTCGCTCTATAACGACTTGACCGCACCATTTGCGGTTTGTTTACATTCCGCCCACTGCAAGGACATGCGCCTACGAAAGAGGGGAAGCCCCTCTTTTCGGGCGGTGCGTGCGAGTGATTTCAGTCGAGTGACGGCGAAAGTGAAAGTGCCGGCACCGACCGACAACGTCACAGTGGACATGTGTGAGAGTGAAAGTCGGTGGAAAAACCTTGACCACGACCACGGCGGCGAGCAGGTCAATGCAGACCAGACCGAGTGGGTGGCCATTCGGTGGGTCATTCGGTGGCTCCGATCCGATCCGATTCGATTCAGTTGCCGACCAATGAGTTGCCCACTGCTCCGTTCCGACTGTTGCTGCTCGACCATTTTGCGAGCCTGGTTCGTTCAACCGGCGATTTTCCATCCACACTCGTACACATATGGCCGCTGCTCCACAAAAAAAAGAGAGTCACCTTCATCGCGCAGGCGCAGATTCCGAAGAACGCCGCAGGACGTTTGGGGCAAGTTACTTTCACTTTTTCGGCCTCTGATGTGTGTTGAATGCCGAGTGCCAAAAGAACGGGGGGAAAATGAAAAAAGGGGTGGCCAAGGTTGGACCCACACGCACACACATGCACTTGCAGCAGGCATGTCCTTCGATACACAAGTAACTGTCAATCCGTCAATTGGGCAACGCAAACAATCACTCGCCGTTTCTCTGGGGAAAGCGTGTGATTCAGATTTTCACTGAAACAAATGTTATTCCCTTCAGGGATTCGATTCAGCTCTGACTTGATCATAAATTTATTTATTTTTATGTTTCTGTTTTATTCTTGATACAGAATTGCTATATTCATGTATATGCACTTTTGTACTACCGAGTATTATTATAAATTATTCAAAATGCATAATTAATTTCCAGCCATTAATAAAATAATCACAAGCTGAAAAGCTGCAACTCTTTAATAGACTGGAAAAAAGGTTTTTATGTTCAATAGTAATAATATCATGATTATAAATAATTAAAATTGAGATGGCTTGACTGATTTTTTACAACTCAATTATAATTAATCATGAATAAAAACATATAAATCGAAATCAATTAAAAGCAGTTCGACTTCAACACCCATATCTTGTAAAATAAAAAAGACAATACATGTAAATCATCCCTTTACCAACAAGAATTTCCTTGGTTTTCTTTTTGAAAGATTCAAATTGTACTATATTCCTTTTTGGTTCAGAAACAGTTATACCCTAAGAAATCTTTTGTCATAGGATTCTAGAACCTTATTCTTCAAATAAAGTGCCTTTCCAAAGAGTTCCCTACAATACGTTTAGGTAATCATGTTATTAAAAGACAATTACAATGGTCCTTTGACAGTTATCCCTAAAAGGCATTCAAACTGGAACTGGTTACCTGGGTGGGGATTCTGATCCCTTTTTAGTCCGCAGAAGCCCTTCAATTAGCCAATTTCAGCATTAGGGAACATTGAACAACCCCCAAAACCCTTTCGGAAAATATTTATTCGATTCCTGACTACTCAAGTCAAGAAGTTTCAGCCTTTGTGACAGGAACTTGAAAGAAACCCAAAAGAAAATGCGACTCTTTTCATTGGGAGCGCATAAATTAAAATAACAAAAATATAACTGCCGGAACACCAATAACAACGATGGTGGCACACGAACTTCTGCAGTAGGAAAAACAAATTGAAAATCCTATCGAACAATGATAAATTGGCACGACAACAATAATATCGAGGGAAAACCATCCAAGTTGCGCGGTTGTTGCTCATTCGTGTGTCGCCGTCCCTTTCTATTGTAGTCGTAGTTGTAGTTGTAGTTGTGGTGGTTACTGAAAATTTCAAAAAAATAAAAGAGAGGAGGGAAAAGAAAACGAAAAGGGGCGGAGCAATAATGGTTTTCCGGGCAGCGCTGCTCAGTTGTCGCTCTATGGATTTTTTTTAAGGGAAATTCTATGATTTTTGATATTTTGGGGTGTTTTATTGAGGTTTTTTCCGTGATATGGGTAGGGACTGTGCATATGTGTGTGTGTGCCCGCGGTATTAAGCGATATGGAGGGTTAGGCTTGTGTGTGTCGTTGGGATTTTAGTATCATTGCTATTTGCTGTTTTGATTTTCAACCGGCAACTGGCAATTGATAGCCGATATTTTTGTTATTCCGCTGCGTCATGCGGCAGTTGACAACGAGCAAGCCACTTGGCAGGACACGATCCCGACACACGCCAAAGAATTTAAAAAAAAAATATAAAAAGTGCGCATGCGCAAAAACGACTTGCACCGCGCGAATATAACGAGAGCATCTAGAGATCACTGATCGAGAAAATAGTTTTTGAAAATGTTCGGTGAACTTCAATCGCAGTGACAATAAGAAAATTTAACGATACCAGTTCTTCGGATCGCGACACATTACAAAACGCACTTAATGAGTAGGTGGATATGCTATAATATAATATTGTGATGTGTTATTGAAAAGATAGTGTTAAGTGATCACATGAAAGTAAATCTGTTTATCAGGGAATTATATCTTAAAAATTAGTAATTAAATAATAAAATGGCTGCGTTCAAAATCTTATTGGAAAATGACTTGGAAAATATATTTAAAAATGTTTAATTATTCAAATCATTTGTTTTGAATATATGTATTTAAAAGTTCAAAGATTTTCTGTGTCCTGTATTAAGCTTTCAACTTGCCATCTTATGTTACTCTACTTTGAATTACTTCTGAAATTCCATCAAATATCCTTGCCAGGACCAAAACCAATCCAACGTTATTGGTTTTCCCTTGGCCGGTGTCAAGATTGTGTTCGGAGTCCTTCAGCCCCCGCATCCAAAACTTGGTTGATATGTTGGTTTGCCAAATTAGCCGCTTCCCTTGCGAAGTCTCAAAATATACAGTGCACACACACCCATTCTAGCCATATACATATAAATACCTAGTCGAGGAGTATATGGTTTTGTTTACACTCTGTTGGCATTTTCATTTCGAACATTTTTCTCGGGCATCCTCCTCCTGGCACGATGAGATGGATATAAGGCGGTAAGGCAGGCAGGCGGAAAAAATCAAATAAAATAACATCAAACTACCTTAGGCTTTATAAAAATCCCAGTCGAAACACAAGCAGCACTCGCACACCCACACACACAGACATCCATGCCCACAAAGATACTGAAGAGAAATGCGCACATCCTGGCAGGCATTTTTGCTTAACTCCTCAAAGTGGCAGGTCCGGGGTCATGGGGGGTTAAAAGGGATCGGGGGACGGGGTCGGTGGTTTTCGGCCTGAAGAAATTGTATAAAAGCAAAGTCAACAACAACTACAACTACAACGACAACATGTAGCTGGAGAACCAATTTCCAACCATGGAAACTTAATTTATGTCTGCAGCATAGTTGAGAATATTTTTCTTTTCTTTTTTTCCTGCTCTCTGCCCGCCACCCCCACCAGCCCATCAAACTTATTTCCCCCTACCCTTTGACTGCGCCTCCTTGGGGTTTCTCCTTTCTGCCTCAGCTCAAATAGGAAAAAGAATTTTCGGTTTATTTCGAAATTTTTTTCCCTGCACGGAAAGAAATTCAGGTCAATTCAATATGTACTTATACAATTGAAACCATATTATTACTGAGTAAAACCTATATTAATTAATAGTTGGTTTTTTATGAGTCTTAAAAATGGAATGGCTTATATAAAATGATATCCTTTCTTTTAATTATGTGCATAATTATTTATTGTATTGGAAAATACACATTAATCCTTGAGAACACATAAATGTTAATGATTATTTGATTTGGCCTCCCATAAACTTTTCTCCACGTGTATCTCCGCCTATTTTGCCTCCCTGTTGCCAGGCATTTTCCCCCTCACTTGCCCATCTCTTCCTTCCTATTTTCCTTTTTGCTTTTCTTGAGAATCAAATTTATTTTACCAAGTCATGTTGAAGAAAATTTTTATAAGTTTTATGCTTGACTCAAGTGATGGTGTTGGCCGGGGAGGCCAAAAGTGGGTGGCAAATCGCTGTGTGTGTGTGTGTGTCTGTGTGGTTGGGAGGCGCAAAAAGTTTTCTGTGTGCGGCACACAAGCACACCCACTGGCACACACACTCGCACACAAGAAAATAAGCAAAATTTGTATTCCTTAAATCGGATGACTTTGTATAAATTTTCGTGTGCGCCACAATGGGGTTGTGTGTATGTGTGTTAGTGCGTGGCAGCTGGGGCTCATAGTAAACAAACAAAAAGGAAAAAAGTTTCCTTCCCCCCTATGTGTATGCTATACATACATATGTATATATATATAATGGAACAATTTTTCATAGAATTTGCACAAAAATGAAAAAGTGTAGCCACAGCAAAATAGTGTGGGAGGTGGTAGGCGGTGGGTGGGAATAATGATTATGCGGCAGAGGCAGCAGAAGGCGGACAGAAGCAGAAAAATGAAATTAAGCGCATACGGAAATGAGACACAAATATTCTGCGTGTGTGTGTGTGCGGACTTATGCGAGTGTGTGTGTGTGCAGGAGAAATATTTGAGTGGCATTCAGTTGTAGCCCAACTAAAATTGAATGGAATCCTTGGCCAAATATTCTGCGTTCCTTTTTCCTTTTGCAAAAATAATGCGATCTAAGCCTCAGTTCATTCGTTGTGTACACTGGAAAAGAGGAAAGGGACTTGTGAATATGTGGATTACCATAACCATACTATTTCCTATTGTTGAAAAGATTATACAGATAGAAAAGACATTTGGTCTAACTATTAGTATTTATTGCCTATTAAAAATAAATCACCATTCAGTAGACAGTGTATGTGGGTTTAAGACTTCCATTGTTTACTTGTTTAATTTGTTTAAAATGTGTTTTTTAGTTATTGAAGCTTATCTTAATCCATCGCATATAGTGACTAAATGACATATACATACATGCACATGAATAACCCTTATATCCCATTCCTTATCGAAAAGACCGCCCGCTAGCATGGCTTCGACTTCAATTAAAAAGTTCTCCACTACAATGTTTCTCCCTTTCCATCTTTCTTCCCCCGCCCCGCAGTAATATCATCCAAAATGGCTGCATCCATATATGCCACCCCACCGCCAGATCTGAGCAGCGAGGACACTGCTCTCTCCGACGTCTCCAACTCATCGACACTCAACACGAACAGGAACAACCACACCAGCGGCAGCAACAGCAACAATCCACATGAAGCCGCAGGAGCAACACCCACAGCCACGTCAGCCACAACCAGAGGAGCAACAGGAGCAGGAGGAGTGGAAAGCACTTCACCCGCCGACCATTTGGTGCCGGCAATGGAGCTGGAACTGGAGCCGAAGCCAGCGGGAAGCGGAGCCAATGAGGCGGACCAATTGGAGGAGGCAGAGGATGGACGCAAGGATGTGGATGCGGAGGAGGAGGTGGGCGATGCCAACATGGCCACCATGGCAGCAGCCATGCAGCTGCAGATCCTGGAGGCCCTAAGTGATGCGGCCAAGAAGCGACGCAAACAGCACAATCCCAGCCGCTTGGAGGCGCTCAATTTGAGTGGGGAACCCACTGGTGAAGTGGGTCAAAAGAAAGCAGACTCCTCCACCGTGGACTACGAGGACAAGTTGTCGAAGATGTTCCTTCCCAAGTCGATTGAGCAGCTAAAGGAGACATTCGAAATGCTGCAGCAGCAAAAGCAAGAGGAGGAGCAACCGGAAGCGGGAGAGGAAATGGAAGCGGAAACGGAAGCCATGGCAGACATATCAGAATCCAGCAAGCAGCGCGAGAATCCATACCACACTTACTGCAAGCAGTGCGGCGAGAGTTTCGAGACCGAGTTCAAGTTGAGCCTGCACATGTTGCAGGATCACGGCGAGGAAAGGTCCGGTGATCAGGATCCCGCTGACTTTCTGGCCTCCATCAAGGTGAAGCTGGAGCGTGCCGACATTCCCAGTCCGCAACAGGAGCAGAATATGCAGCACGACCTTACCAATGGTCATGGCAAGGACTTGGAACGGGAGCAGGAGCACTGGTTCCAGGCCATGCAGGCGCAGCACCATCCACATGGTCCACAAATGCCGCCTGCTTTTCCATTTCCACCGGAGGCAGCCTTGGGACCTGCTGGCTACCTGCCACTGCTCGGCATGTCCGGGTTTCCAGGAGTGGATGGTCTCAACCGCCCTCCATTGAGGATCTTCAATCCCGAGGCCTACTGTGAGCTGTGCAACAAGGAGTTCTGCAACAAGTACTTTCTCAAGACGCACAAGGCCAACAAGCACGGCATCTTTGATCCCGTTGGCGAATCGAGCTCCAGCAACACCTCCAGTCACCACAATAACAACAACAATAACATCACCAGTAGTAACAACAATACCAGTGCTCACCCCAATCCCAGTATGAGTTCCATGAGCCAAATGTTCCAGCTGCAGAGGGACGCTCAGGTGGCGAAACAGGATCCCACACCAGCCGGCGGAGCATCGAATCCCGTGGCCTCGGTGCACTGCGACATCTGTTCCAAGCGTTTCACCAACATCTTCGCCATGCGTCGCCATCGCGCCAAGCAGCACGAGGCACAACCAGCTGCCCAAGTTTCACCCAACTCCCAGACACCCATGCAATCGCAATCCCATCGAGGAAGTCCCAACGAGCCATCGCATCCCACTATAAAGCAGGAAATGTCACAGGATGCGGAGATCAAGCCCTATCAGTTGCCCGAGGGTTTCCGCGAGGACTTCACAATGGAGCAGGAGGAGCTGAGCTTTGTGCCACCACCCCGGAAGTTGCCCTCCCATCTGCAGCAACAGGCGAAGGATTCGAACTTCAATCCCGACAAGCTACGTCGCCTGGGCGTCCAGTTTCCCGACTTCTTCTGCGAGCTGTGCTGCCGGGAGTACGCCAATCGATACTTCCTACGCACTCACAAGTGGAAGCGCCACGGTCTGTTTGTGCCACCCGAAGACGTGGCACCACAGCCAGGCAGCAAGGATGAAGCCCAGATGGCCAGTGCTTGGCCCTTCATGCCACTCAATCTGATGCTGGCCAAGGCAGCAGCAGCCACCATGGATCAGCAGGAGCAGGAGCGCGAGCAGGATGCGGAAGCGGATTCAGAGCAGCCCAGTAAGAGGATCAAGTTGGAACAGGGACAGACACCGCCGGAGGGATACGACGAGGATAAGCTGAATGGTTCGGTGGTGGGCTTGCAGAATCTTCAGAAGCTGCAGTCCATGTTGCAGCAACTGAACGACATCAATGGCAAGCGCCCGCTACCCTGTCATCTTTGTGGCCAGGAGCAGGAGAATCAGTATACATTGAGGGCTCACTTGATGACCGAACATGCTGGCCAGATGCAACTGCCCATGCCCATACCGATTCCACTGCCCGACCAGCAGGCCCCACATCCCATGGCCAGTTTGTACCATGCCCAGGGAAATCCGCAAACTCCGCCGGCGCCAGGAGCCAGATCTCCGCCAGGTTGTGATCTGCGCTGCCAACAGTGCGATCGTGATTTCGCCACACCCCAGGAATTCAAGCAACATATCGCCGAGGTGCACTTGGGCAGAAACGGAGGCCTGATCGGAAGTCCCCTGCGCGAGGGTTTCTTCACACCCGAACGCCCAGTGGCGCCGTCAGCGGGCGGACCCGGAACCCCAGCCGCTCCGGCTGCAAATCGTCCACCTTATACCCTAACACCCACGAGCAGCTACTGTGAGATCTGCAACAAGGAGCTGTGCAACAAGTACTTCATGAAGACGCACATGCAGCGGATGCACGGCATCGAGATCGAGAATGGCGCCCAGATTGGTGGCGTGGTGTGCAACATATGCAACAAGGAGCTGTGCAGCAAGTACTTCCTGCGGGTGCACAAACACAACACCCATGGCATTATCGAGGAGGGATCCCCACTGCCACAGCCGAGGGGTCAAAATGGAGTCAAAGCCGATGCAGCCGCCGCCGTAGCAGCATCACAGCCATCGCAAGCGCAGCAGGATCAGGACCTCAATGTCTCACCAACCACTGTGGAGGGGAGTGGTGGCAGTTCATCCAACTCGTCCCATGAGGTGTGCCCACTCTGCTCTCGCCAATTCCGCAGCTTCAAGTGGCTGCGATCCCATCTGATGAACGAACACGGAACCGCCGGAGTGGAACGCCTCCGGGAAATGGACACCACCCAGTCCTCAACGCGCAGCAAGCCGAACAGCCCCACGCTCAAGATTCCCAACGGAAGTGGCAGTAACCCAGGAGCAGCGGGTGCCGGAGCCGGAAATACCGCTCCCAATCTCGCCCAGGCCCTGCAAAATCTCAATGCCCAGCATCTCTTTGGCCAAATGCAACAGCAGCAGATGCCCAAGATGCCACCACTTCCCTTGCCCGGAATGTTTGGCGAGCAGGCGGCCCGGTTCAAGGAGTACCAGTGCTCACTGTGTCCCTTCAGCACGCCCTACTACGCCTTCTTGTTCATCCATGAGCGATCGCATGCTCTGCTCAACAACGGAGGTGAGGGCATGGAGTTGCCCATGGAGACGCCGCCACCACAACCCTCCAGAAGTTCGGGTAAATCACGCAGCAAATCCAGCAAATCGATGGTGGCACCTCCTCCCACTAAATCCGAAGAAACAGAGCCTCCACTGGAGCCCACCAATCTCAGCACCTCAGCGCCCAAGGTGGCATCCCGTTCCCCCTCAACTGGGGCTGGATCTCCTCCCGCCTCCTCCCCCAAAGCAACCAGCTCAACTTCGCCCAAGATTCAACGCCGTCGATCCACTTCCAAGCCCCCGACGACGCCAAATGGATTGGGCAGTGCAACTGGTGGCCACCGATCGGCGGCCACCTCGCCCTTCGAGGGCTGCGGGGAATTGGCCAACGGCATTGGCAAGCCGGCCAGCTATGCCCAACCGGATGGGGCAGAGGAAGCATATCAGATGCAGGCCTTCCACCTGCAGCCCGCCGACCAGGACTCCGAGATGCAGTTCGCACCCGCCCTGGTCTACCTGCCCGTCCGCGTCCGGGCCTCGGAGTCGGCCACGCTCAGCTTCCGGCTCACACCGGCCTAAAGGTGCCACATGCAACAGGTATAGTGTTGCCAGCGTAAGTTCAACCCATAGAAACCAAAGAAGCCCCACAAAGTCACGGGATTGGAACACTCTGGAGAAAACTTTCGTTTTTTCGAATCCATTTCTGTCTTTAGCTCGAAGGTATGAAGATTACAGGAAATCCTTGAGTGTTTCGATCCCAGGAACTCCCAGACTCCCCCCCACTAAATAGTTAAGCAAACGAAGTTAGGAACTTGAACAAGACAAAATAGTGGAACTACAAAAGACTGAGTGCGCATATTAGTTGAGCTCATTATTAATCTTAAATATACAAAATCCATAACACAACAATCGATCAATATCTAAGCCCGAAATCGAGCCCAAAAGTTGACCATGTCCAACATGGCGCTGATCAAATCTACAGCCTATATAACAAAGAAGAACAAGTCCGTTTCAGCTGGCAGCACTATGCTAATCATCAAAATATGATAAATATACATAGCATATATTTTGATAGACGCATGACAAAGCATAAACCATAACATACCGCAACCTATAACATACATATATCTCTAGTGATTAACTATCAAAGTTCCTATGCGTAATAGTAATCTATCGCAATCGAGTTGCAGAAAATGAGAAGAGATGGTCGAAGGAATCTAAATACGTACATAGATTAGGCGAGGGGAAGGCGAAAAGTGGAGGGATGGATCCATTGGAAAAAGTACCATATATACCACTTAGAAGGATTATATATCGTAGTAGCAGCATAAAATCAAAATTACAATTATACATTTCTCAACTAGATATGAGGTGGGTTTTGTCGTGCTTAGATTAGGACTAATCGGTCGCGGGGATCGAAACATATATACATATATATATGGCATATATGTGGCGTATTAAAAATGCTATGGTAAAGCTTCAGCACAAACAAATTGCTCAAAATCAAAATCTTTATAGCGAAGACTACACTTTTAGGATGTTTTTAAACGACGGCCCTGGAGATTTTCACTTCCTTTAAATATCCTCTAGAACACACTCTAACATTAACCGCATCTGAACCAAGTTATATCCGAGGAAATGTCTTCACTTAAACATAATTCCAGCGCACAACGTGTACATATAAAGTTGTTAAAGCTAACACCATGATAGTTCAGATTTTGGGTAGTCAGATAGATGAAGGGAAAACTAATGCCAGATGGTAAAAATTAAGAACATTTAAACAACTCAGGGCAAAAGTACAATGACCATTAGTACTTTTTTATACAAACATATTTAGAGAAACCAAAAACCAAAAGCATACGCAAGTAAATATTAACATAATAATAAATTAAATATATTATGAAACGTTAAAAAGATAACAAGAATGCTACCTCAGACGGACTTGAAAACAATAATTTAAATAAAATGAATTTATAAAGAAAATCTACGATACCATACGAAACCCTTCAAGCTAAATCTAATTTCGTGTAGTAACTTTACCTCAAACAGAATTACACTTTACTTTATTCACAGTTCTAACATATATCCTATGATTTAGTTATCCATTCTAAGTTAAAACATTCCAAAGACAAGAACTAGTCGCATAAACAAACGAAAACCAAACCATTCTAGTCAAACGAATAAGATAAAATAGTTTTAAATGTAAAACAGGAAGCCAAAACAGATCGATCAACTCTTCAGTTTTGGGCGACGATTTTCGCAGATTATTTTTTAGTGTTTAAGAATTTGTTCTTTGGCGAGAAGAGTTGCCCAAAATGAGTTGATCGCTCCGAGATGAATTTGGATCGGCGAGGAACTATTTGCTATATTCAAAATTTCCTCTTTTAAAAACGTGTGTTTTTTAAAATGCTGCGTGCCTTTTAGCAAATACTTCGCCGAGTCCACAACACCAAAAAAAAATTTGAACTTTAAAAACGAAATGAAATTTTACATAGAACTACGAATATATGTAGATCCTAATTTTAATTTACCTTTCACTTATTCCTTAGTTATTATGTCTTACTTTAACTGTGTATATATGTATCGAATAAATGTCATGCAATTTATATTTGTTAAACTTGAGTTTCCTTTATGATTTCCATGTTAATTTCTGATTTCCCAATTTGTATGTACTTTTAACCCCAATTGAAGTGTGCCAGTCTCGAGTCCAAGGTCTTAAAAAATCTGTATCTTCAACTTATCGCCTGCGAAGTTGTCGCCGATAGGGGAAGACCCTTTTTTCTTTTGTTTCGAATTTTCTTCTTTTTTGAAAACGTTCCCATAGGGGACCTTCATTTCTCGGGGTGTTATATGCTGGTCCAACGCCTTGGCGACTTCAATTATTAAATTGCCATTTGATTCAATTTGTCAACAATGGCTTGAGAGCCTATCTGCAACTTGTTTAATCATTTTAAAAAACTCACAGGCAGCTGCCTCGTTCTCTTTCCTTTCAAACGCAACCGAAAACAGCACCCTCATAATAAAAAAAAGAAAACATAATAAGTGAAACTGTTTCCGGCTTTGGGTCAGGCCTTGACCAACCCCCTGATTAGAATGTTTGCATTAAAAAATACATCCGTTTGAATGGCTATATATTCCGTTGGAAAAAAACCTAAGCAACGATAACAAAAACCCAGCATGGTCATGTGAGGGTCAAGTTGGAGGGTCAGCAGCTGCAGTTTGAGTTTGAGTTTTCAAAAAAAAAAGGAAAAAGAAAAAGTTTCCAAGCCGGAATCCAAATCGATATTGCCATGGTTATTGATTCAATGCAGCCACCCCCCTCCGGGCGGTGAATCTCGCCCGTTTTGGCAGTTAATTATTTGTCACGTGTCCATGCAAATTTCATCTCATTGATTACGGCCAGATATCTGATACTTTTCCGACTGCCGTGCAATTAAAGATTGGCTCGAGCAGCAACCCCCTCGCTTTGGCCAGGGGATGCTGGCAAATTCATAAATATATATTTCTGCGATTTTCCCCGAAATGGGTTCCATTGAATTTTTATGGCAATTTGGGAAAATCTGCTGCCAAGAATTTTTAAGGGCGCACACAATGGTGCAAATGACCAAATGCAGCGCTACCCCATGGTGCATTTGCATCGATTTAAGGGTGTCCGCGCCGCTATTTGCATGTTTAAAAGTGAGCTGGAAAAATTGCGATTTATATAAAAATGGAATGAAAAGAGAAAAAATGGCAAGTGCCAAGGGTGATTTGGCAGCCACCCCATGCAAATTCTTTGTTTCCGCTGGTCTCGGCATTTTGGCAATTTTGGAAAACGATTATTTTTATTTCCCTTGATTTCGGCATGACTGCAACCACCACTCGACAGAGCGCACAAATTAAAAACGACAAGGATATGTTTTCTTAATCTAAAGCTAAATAAATTTTACAACACAAAACCCAACAACAACTTGCAACGTACCTTGAGCATAAATCAAAATTTTGTATGACCTTCGGTAGGGTCAGGCTGCAAAAACCAAAAGAAAATCAAAAAATACAATTTTAGTAGCGCTAAGCAAGAAAACAAAAGCAAAAAGCAAAAATCGAAAATCAAAAAATTACTTTCTTTATAAATATTTTAGTTGTAGGCTTAAGTCAAAGCAGCAAAATGCATTGAGAAATTATTAATTAATTGATGTTGAAGTTGGAAGAAGAGAGAAGAAATTGGAGATAAATGTAACACAAAGACGTGAGAGCGCAAATCAAAAGCCACGAGCAAAAAATCAAACAAAATTAAATTTAAATTTAATATAAAACGAAACCCAAGAGAATAACATTTATTTAGCAATTGGCAAATGTATGAGATATATACACTTATATATCGATATATATATATATATTACTTAAACCTAAACAATTTTACTTTGTTATTATGTAAAACTATGTGTGAGTAACTTAAAGATGATATGAAGGAGAAATTGAACAAAATAATTTATATTATATGTGAAATCTGAAATGTGAAAGAGCAAAAGAATCAAAATCGGTGGAGAACCAAACATTTTTCATTTCATTGTAAGTGAGCATTTATCAAAATTGTATGTGTTTTAAATTGATTATATTGAATATATATACAAATACATATAAATAAATTTAAAAACGTGTCATTCTCTTCACGAGGGGCTCCACTTGACTTTCCTGTGACTTCTTTAGTCCGACTTTCCCGGGCCAAAAACGCACTCAGGTACAAGTGTCATCATCTCGGGCTTAAAAAGTGCTTAGGTCGCCCAGTGATTCCCATTGAAAGTCGACGAGGGACTTGCCTAAGCTGATTTTCCGACTCTCGAGACGGCAATCCCGCCCAAGTCCACCACACAACCCCTCGGCGTGCCCGGAAAACACGGGAAAATTTCAACTTTTCCGAGCTCTGACATTTCCTTTCAGCTTTTCAATATTTCCAAAGGAGACAGGGATGAGCGCATAGCACTCAGAAGAAATAGTTTCTTCTTTAAATCCTCGAATGTTATTTTTTAATGGCTCAAACAAACACTCTTTTCAATACTCTTAAATTCATTTCAGCCATTGTTAATATTTATAAAAATAATTATATTACTTTAACTACTCAAGTAGAATTGTTCTCTGTGCAAAAGTGGAGGGCGGACCTCAATGCTGCATCCCCAGAGAACCGGAGAAGTTACTTCCTTTCGCTGGTTGCTACCCCGAGCATTGCGAAATCAAAGTATGTCAATATTTGTATTACATGGGGACACTCACTGGCAGGAGCTACTGTAACTGTAGATGTAATGGGCGAACACAATGCCCGTGGAAATGTCTTATCAATAATTTTTGAAAAGAATGCGACGAAATCAATTCCGATCGGGGAATGAAGATGGGCGTCTGACGCGTGTTTCTGACAGCTCCATGGTTCCCTTGTCCTGTCGTTCTGTTGTCCTTTGTCCCAACTTCCTGTTGCCAAAAAGGCGAGGAAACCAACTTGTTCATAATTTCGAGGCAGAAGAGGGCAGAACACTTTCCACATAGTTTTCGTCGATGAAAGAAGTTCTGGTGAGTATTATAAACGAATAGTGCTACATAAGTTGGATAACTTTTGGGTACAGTTGTGCGGATTTTAGGCATTAATACACATAATTCATATACACAATAAAATGTTTATGTAACAAGCTTAGAGATAAAAGTATAATTTGAATATAACGCTTAGATCTCATTGACAACTACCCCTTCATCCTAATGCATTTTGGATGGAACCCATCCATCAACGACACCAATAGTTCCAAAATTCGAGCATTAAATTATAGTTTTCGTCGTTTTTTGAATTGCTTTGTGTGTGGAAATTAGTTTTTAATCGATTTGACAGAGCTTCACACGCAGGCCCACAAATTATATGCCTGAAATACTCATTGAACACCAGTCCAGGGCCAACACAAGGACTTCCTCCACTTACTCCACATGTGAGTGTGGGTAGCCGTACATATTTACGAGTAATTTCAACTCTCAATTAAATTGTTTAGGCGGCGCCAGGCGCAAACAACAATTTTTGTTGTCACCATATGCCATATAAAAACGCTTTCTGTTTTTAGTACCCTCGAAATGGTAGTAGAAGAGCATGTCGATTTTGAGCAAAGCATGGCAATACCTTTTGATTTAAGAAATAGATAAATGAATAATAAAATATTTAGACTAACATTTACTTAAGTAAGTTTAGTTTAAGTTGCTCACTAAATTGAAGGACGCTTTATAAGCAAAAGGATACTTTATATTTGATACGAATCCCTTCATCCATGTGCTTTTATGGGACTTCATTTCATTGACCGCTTGGAGTCCTGAGTCCTTGGAATGTGTCAAAAACCCCAAAACTTTGGGTCAACAACAACAGCTACAAACTTTAATAATTTAACTTATGGATTTTTCGGGCCTTTCGGAGTGGGGGTAAGTATTTGTTATTTCGTTTTCTCATTTTCCAAATGTATATTAAGACGCCGGATGGCGGGAGGAGAGAGGGGAGCTGGGGTGGGTTTTTCATTTGTTTTGCCCTGGCATATGCACATTAGTCCTGGAAATGCGGCAATTTAAATAAATGACGCAAAAGGACACGCACCAGAGGCGAATGGTCAGGGGTACCGGGGGGTAGGGCTGGCAGTAGGTTACCCTAATGACTTTTCAGAACGCGAACGGAATTAGAATGGCTTTTCTTTGCATACGTTATCAAAGGTATTTAGCATTTTTAACAAGGATTTTTTTTACATAATATGCTAAGCCAAAACGAGTGGAAGTGGAAATCGTTCTTGTATTTACTTGAATTTGTTTATATTTTGTGGTAAGCATTCTTCAAATGGAATAAATCATAACAATTTAGTATACTATTATATACATATAATCAATATATGGTTGACTGGACGTGATCCGTTCTCCAAAGGATTGGAAGTCTTTAAAGCTGGACAATTAAAAATCATGATATTGCACCACATTAATTGACAAAAGTGACATTAATGCCACATCTAATAATACCTGTTAATGATCATAAATTAAATCTTATTGCGTTGGGTAATTTCCGGTCCAATCAAAATTCGTGGCACATGCAACGCTACAACCCCCCATTATAGATCCAGATCTCTTATCGAACGTCGCCAAAAAGGCTGCATCCCTTTAATCATTTCTCATTTGCAGTCAAGTGAAGCCAAAGAAAGTAGAAAGTAAAGCATCGACGCCCGAAACACGGATTTATTTGAGTTTCGACTGCGTTTTGAGACTGCTCGGCTCGTCCTGGTCCTTGTCCTTTCAATTGGATACACACAGCCTCACTGGCATGTGCGTGAGTTCCAGAAAGGACTGCCAGGACTCGGAGTCTCCGGCTTGAGTTTGAGTTTCAGTTTTAGGTTGGCTGCGGAAGGGGGAATAGGTTGAACGGGCGTTGATGAGGAATAAAACTTGCCAGGCGAAGGGACACCAGCTCACTCACACACTCGTCGTGCGTGTGTGTGTGCGTATTTGTATGGTTACGAGGGGGAAAGGACATCAGCAAAGGACTAGCGGACGAACGGAAGCAACAAGAGGGCAAACAATTTCTTCCTTTTGGCATGAAAGTTGAGAGAAAAGTAAGACGAAAATTGTAATTTTCATCAAACGAAAGAAAAGAAAGTTTTTTGTATTTCATTTCAGCTTGACCTTAAAAGAAAATTACATGCTCGTGTGTGTGTGTACCGCATATATGTACAAACACATATGTACATACATGTACCTCTATTTGTGTGCGAGACTATCGAACGCAATTCCAAAATAAAAAGAAAAATTTAACGCAAAAGGCAAAGTTTTTTTTTTTGGGGGAGTGCCACAGCAAGGATAAGGTTGCGGGAAAATTGGGCGGGGGTCGGAGGAGTTCGGGAAATTCTATAAGCATGTGTGGGATGCTGAGGCTTTTGGCTTCTCGGGCTTCTCCGGTTTCCAGCTGGCCACCCGAAACGAGGGTGTCCTTTGAATTCCTGCGAGCGTGTGTGTGTGCTCTTGGGTGGGTGGAATGTATGCTAAAGTGAAAAGTAGTAAATTGAACTTTCTTCCTTCTCCTGACCTCCCCTCTCCCCCACCCCTCCCCTCCTGCTTGTGCTGGCATCGTTTTTGTATTTCTGTGGGCTATTTGTACTTTGTCTGCGTTCAGCACTTTTTGCAGTTGTTGCTGCGGCTACTTTTCCACTTTTCTTTTCACTTTCATTTTACGGCTGCTCACGGATTCTGGATTCCGGAATTTGGTAAAGGGAGTGGAATTTGGCTCTGGTTGGGGGTCCATTTGATATTTATCGCTTTGCAAATTAAAGTTGAGCCGCATAAAACTGGCGAAATTATTTATAGCAATAAATATTAAGCGATGCCCCACCATCCCTAATTTGCAGTATGAGAAAAAATGAGGTAAGACGACTGACAAGCTGATAATAAATTGAAAAATCTATCAACGGTAGCAGCCCCACTTTTCGCGGAGGGGAGGGGGTTCTGATGGGTAACTATCAGCTAGCTGCTGATGGAGTAGAAATCATAATGTCAAGAAGAAATCATAATAACAATACGAACATCCTGCGGCGTCCTTGTGCGAGAGAAAAAAATGCTGAAGAAAGTACAGTGAAAGTTACTACTATATCACAGTTTGAATTAACTAAAAAACTAAACTAATGTTTAATTGTTTTTATTTTCTAACAAGTTTGTTACTACTACCACTACCAACAAAATCCCATAAAAACATATTAACAAGTAGTAAAATATGACGCGGGAAAGAAAACTTTATAGCGATGCCCCACTTTATGTATATATAAATGATGACAATAAAATTGCTCTGCTCGCATGTGTGTGTGTGTGGATGTGGGAGTGTGTCTGTTTCTCTGGCAATCAGCCATGACAGCCAGGAATTCTTATTCCTGACCGCCCCCCGCACCACCCACAAGCCACCAAGCAGACCCCTCCTTGGCCATCACTTTCCCTGCAGTGATTTTGCAATGAAATTCGATGGCTCCGCCTGGGAAGTTGGGCCGATATAAGCCTCATTATGGAAAATCAATAGAGACGAACGTAACTTTAGACTTCGCCAACTACGGAAAAAACCACGAGATGGGCAAAAGAAGAATTGAAAGAGAGTGCACAGAAAATTAATGGATATTATATAAACACATTGTATGTAATCAATATTGGAATTTAGAATCTTAAATATTTAAAATTTTCGATAGAGAAAAATTCTAAGCCTAGAAAACGAATTGGTTTATTGAAACGTAGATCTAAGATCTTAAGATCTTTAAATTATTATGCGGACTTTATATCCAGCAATTTTTTCAGGTGTAGTTCAATGTTATGGACTACGCATTAAACAAAATTTCGATAGGCCCACTACCCCACATCCGCAGCCCCCCCTTAATCATGGGATACAGCAAACAAAAAAAGAGGCAAAAACAAAATTAATTAATTTATGTGCCAGCCGAAATTTTCCATGGCAATGGGGCTCACACACACACATACGCAGACAACCGTCTATTGATACAATTTTTCCAATTTCAACGCCATGCTGTAACAAGCGTCATGTTTTTGTAGCTGTCCTTGCTGTTGTTGCTGTTATCCTGTTGACAACAACAACTCGCACTCATTACAAAAACATAATAGCAAAATAAATATTGAAAGAAATGGCATAAAATTATAAAAGCCGTGTCCACAACGAGGAAAACTGCCATTGGCAGACTGAAGTGAAAGTGGAGTCCCCCTGCCCCTCCTCTGCGGAAAGTCCAGTTTTCCCGCCTCCCCCCAAAGCGCCAATAAATTTTATGCACTATCACACGCACACACCCACATACACACAACCGCTTGCTGAGTGCGTAAGCTGCTTAAGGGAAATGAAAGTGGAAATGGAAAGGCAAAAGAAAAGCGCGGGGAAATTGCGGTCAGTGTGTTGGTCAGACTTTGAAAGCGAATCCCGTGGTGGAGTTTGCATTATTCAAGTAAAAAAAGGCTGGCAAAAATATAAGGAACCAAAAAGCCATCGACTTTTATACATTTATCTCGCAAAATGTTTGGCAACAGAAGGGCAAAAGGTGGTCCAGCAGTAGCCGAAGTACAACAATAACTGCGGAACCATTGATAAGATAAGTGCCGGTAATAATTCCTTCAAATCCGCTTGAGCCTCTTTTCAATCGGAGGTTGTTTTTTTATACTCGTAAGAGCTTAGGAGTAACTATATAATATATAACTTAGCTTAACTTGTACAACCTAGAATAACTATTATAACTATCTAATTAATATTTTGAAATACAAAGTTTTTTAAGGAGCTGATTGAGCAGAGATTGATTAATTGACACCATTTTAAACGACCTTCTTCTTCAAATGCTCCCACATTTCCTAATTATATATCATATTCCATTAATAATGAAACCCTAACTATCCCTATAATCACAAAATTGCAACAGTAGGCCCTCGAGTAGTGGCCAGCATGGGAAGACATTACAAATTTGCCGGCGACGCGTGTCTTTATTTAAAAACCCCGATCTCGACCCCAAATAACAATCACGCCACATAGAGTCAGTTTTTACACAAAACCCGAGCACATTTTACACCAAAACCCCGGCATTTTCCTTATCGCCAACACCCCGGGAAAACCCTAAGCCGCAGGCAAACACAGACGCGTGCGCCAATAGTATCGATATCGAATAGGTAAACGAGATCCATAAAAAAGCGTAAGATACTGCTGGATATACTCGATTGTACGAGTATGCGTGTTTGCGGCACGGGTAGTTTGCGTTTTCGGTTTTAAAAACCATTTGGACCCTACATATGTACATTCGTACGTATCTCGGAATTGTGGCAGCTGCTTGTCGAATGGGAAATGTGAAATGCAGACGCGTGCGAAGAGCGAGTGGTGCCCCCAAAAGTTGTCAAAGTAAACGACATAAATTTCATTAGAGTTTACAATGCGCTGCATTGTTGCACATGGAAACCCTGGATAGACTATACCATATACAAACTCGTAAAGGGTTGCCCGATTGGACAGTTTTTCGAAAATGTGTAAAATTTAGCCCAAAAGTGAGAGGGGTCACCCAAATTACTTTTGAGCGCAAATGAAGCGAACTGAATGCGAAATTGAAATCCTCTAGCAAGAGACTGCAAAGGGGTATAGGGTAAGGGTTATAGGCTATAGGGTAAGGGGTAATGGGTAAGTGCTGAACCCTTGCCCGCTGAAAAGTTGCAATTTTCCGTGGATAATGCGAATTTTGCAACAAACATTTTCTTGACATTTTCCGCATAAAAATCTAGCTGGGTCGTGGATTAGGGGCGCCGGGGGTAAAAAGGGTCACCCAGTGCGCCGCTCATTGTGTAAATAAAGGATCAGGCGAATGCAACCAACTGTCACACGTCCGTGCGAAATTAATAAATTACATTTTCTCTATTTTTTTTCGCGCAAAAATACTTGCCAATTTTTTAACCCAAAACGCCAGGGGAGTGGGGGAATTTAATTTTCGGGTGCACGAAGGGGTTGCGCAACGCATTAACTGAGCCCATTAATAAGCGTAGCCAACCCCGGATGACACGTGGGTCACTGTCGCCCGACCTGGAAAAAGGACAAGAGCGACAGGCGGCGCGAAAATGGGTGAAAAATAACAAAAGGAGCACCCAGCAAAAAACAGTGGAAAACTGGTAAAAAAAAAATAGAGGAAGCCCGTTAAATTTCTCACTCGATTTGAAATCGGGACTTTTCAATAAATTGGCACAAACCTTGGCAGTTACCAATTCTTTGTTCGCCAGGCAATAATCCTCTTAACTGCAGCGAGTGTCGCAAAATTGGAACAATGCCGCGGGGAAAATGAACACGTTGCATAGGGGCACCAGTAGTAGCTGCGCCCTTGCCTCCTTCCGCTCCTTGTTAAGTAAATGAGATTTCAGTGGGAAACAAAGGCGGAAGCCTCCTTGGATAAGCCGGCAACTAGGACGGACCAGGAAGCTTCCCTGATTAGGAGAACAATAACTGCAGCACGATGCAAAGTTAATCAGCGGATTCCTCACTATTGCTTCAGTTCGTCAATTAACGTTAGCTAATACCAATTTTCGAACTACGTTGGTTCTAAACTGTAGTTTTGATGTCTGCAGTTTGATTAAACTTAATTGATTATAATCAATACAGCTAATGTGTAAATTAGTTGTGACACAAATATATGCATTATATTTAAATTCATGTGGTAACACAGTTTGACTAATTATAATTATTAGTAATATATTTTAAATAAATTCCGAAAATAATCGATGCATTTTTTAGTTTGTAATTCTTCTAACTATTATTTTAAATTTATCCCATCTTAAAATGAAGAATTAGCATTTTGGAGAATGCGGAATGGCATGGAGCTTAAACTTCAGTCCTCCAACTTCGTAATTATAAAAATAGCCTTTACGTTGGCTGATAAACATTCGAATATTTTAATAAGATAATTTAATAAGATAAATAGAAAGAAAGTGTCTCTTTCGTACCCTCAATGGATGGGAGCAATTAAAATAATTGATGTCTTAAATATATAAATTCGACCCAGAAGTATGAATTCAACTGCTAAAGATCTTAAATAAAATCTTACTGGGCCAGCAGTTATGGAAGGAATATGGAATATTTTATAAACAGTATTTGAATGCATTGAAATCGTTAAACAATAAATAATATTAAATATGATGCCAATAATTTCGGTTGAATCAAAAGGGGTGGGCACACAATCAATTTTTTAAGAAATATAAATCTAATAAATATGCATTGTGTATTCATTTAAATAATACTTCGAAAAGGATATGGCTTACGTAAATGTTTCACCACCCGCGGCCAACAATTAAATATTATTATTATTAATTAATACCCCGTAAATTTTAAATAAATAGTGTAACTTTGCTAGGTGCGTGTCTAGATTACGTTGGCGGTTCGAAACCTCACTGAATCTGTAAATGTATAACAAGCTGGTCACACTACAGCAGCAGAATTTAGCTGTTAGGTAGACACGGTCACTCCGACAATAATATGAAGTAGAAAAACAAGGAATTTTCCAAAAATTTTGAACGAAAACGACCAGACTGCTATTGTTTGGATACACCCAAAGACCGCAATAGACTGTCACTCTCTTTTCCCCAAAACAAACGAATCAACATGGTTCTAGGGTAAGTCCGTATGCTTTCGCTTAAGGCTTACGTAAGCCTGACACTTCGAATCCTTTCTAGATTTCTGGTGCGCGGCAGTCTGGTGGCCGCAACCGTCTACTACACACAAAAGGTGGGCATCTGGGGAGACTCTGACCAGTCGGACAAGCTGTACAACGACATCAAGTCGGAGCTGCGTCCGCATGTCCAGAAGCTGGAGAAGCAGCTGCCCTTCGAAGTGCCGCAGTTGCCCAAAACCGGCGAGATGCGCTTCCTGGCCAAGCACTACTACAACGAGGGCGTGAAGAACACCTTCCGCTTCATCCACATGCTGCCCTGCTACGCGGGCAGGGGCCTCAAGAAGGTCAAGGACACGTTCCAGGACTTTGCCCAATCCCCAGCTATCGCCGGCGGTGCGGAGTCCAGTCCGCCGAAGTAACTTAACCCACTGCTCTTCAATGGCAGGCTGTTTTCGTGTTAGCTCATAGTTAGCCTATTGAATAATGTCGTTGTAATGTGTCGTTATTCCTCGATCCGCTGCCCAGCGGATAAGCGACTATAGATCTGTTCTCGACGTACTGAAACGCATCGAACTGGAACGTCCAGTTTAGAAATAAACAATTCTACGTGGTAGGCGGTAAGATCGCACTCAAAACGATGATGTATTCATTTGGGTGCACGGCAAGAAACTGCAGTTTGAACACAATCTCAGGTAAAATGGAATTTAATATTCAATTTATACAAATATTATCGCTTATAAAAGTCTATCAACCGTATTTCAATAAGGAAAGATATGATTTGAAAAAGAAGAGCATGGGACCGCAATCTTTAAGTTCATCATATAATAGTATTATTCTTGCTTTTTTCGGTGTAGTTAAAAAAGAACCCTGTTACTTTAGTGATATGTGCTTCTATAAATATCCAGGCGAGCTGCTTTTTGCGCTCCACTAATTAAGATCTTTTCGTGTCCACGTAAGAAGTCTGTCAGAGCACACTCCCCAAACAGGGCGGTGCAAAGAAAACTGATTTATGAGCCCACTACCGCTCCGGTTTTTGCGCCAGCTCAGACTATTAGATCTTTTATTTGGATCTAATATTTGGTCAGCTATAAAACCGGGGAAACCTGTCACGATGATTAGTCTTCTCCAAGCACGTGAACAGGCTTCGTTTCTGTATTTCCAACATGTCAGATATCCGAAAGTTCTCCCACACAACTGGTTTGATATCACTTGTACATCTTTCTTCTCGCTGATAACACGAAATTATTGCTGTAAACAATATGATGTTTGAGATCGGCGATGGTTATAGAAAAGATGGCCGACTCTTGTTCAACAGAACGGCGATAAAGATCTCAGCCAGCGTTGGTTTTGCCTCAACTGAGTCAGCCCGCCATGGTTGGCATTTTACAGCAGCTTCCGCTATGACAGCACGTTACGCATACGCCCCAGTGGCAAGAGCAAATATTAAACATTACCTTAGCGGGCGCAACGAATGAGAGTCCACAGACGTCATTGAAGGCGAACGTACGCCGGCAGCTGATAACAGTTTAGTGCCACAATTTGGCTACCAGGAGTCAGATAGATAGAACCAGTCCAAGTTTTATTAAAAAACCAGTGAAAAAGCACCACGAGATAGAGCCTCCTGACCATCTCGGTTCGTTTGGCTGTCATCGCTTTAAATTTAGGCACCCACTTGAGACTGCGACCGTGCTGTGCTGTGATTATCTCCACGGTAATACTACACGTTTTTAATTTCGATTATTTGATTATTTGCCATTCTATTTATGATATTTACCCAGTGTCGCTGACGCTGGCTTCTATTTACATAGCCCCACCATGTTCTTAATTAATTAAACTTTTCGCTTGTTTATTGGCCAAGACGACCCAAACACAAGCAACTGTCTACTGCCTGCCAGGGAGCAGATGTTGTTGTCTCCAGATAAAGAATCTTCCGCCTCAGTCCTCCGGCCCCCCAGTCAGCCGAGGTGCAGGTGACTCATCTGCTAGGTGAGATAAAGCCGCAGATCGGAGATCTCAAGGAACCTCAAAGATCGAACCGCATCACGCCATCGTCAACACGTGCTCACCAGGATCACAGTGGATGCGTCCATGGAAACCCAATATTTGGGGCAAACACACATAAACCCATTGCCAGCGACCCACAAAATCGGTGCAAATATCAATATAACCTTTAAACACCTCCGCCGGATTCACATATTCCATTTGCCGTGGCAATGACTCCGGTAAACAGGCGCAAATGGGTGATAAGCGGGGGCCAAGTTCTGCTCTTTCCTCGCCCAAATTGGCTAAATAGAGCACTGGTGCTTGTTTGCCTTGGCAATGCGAACAATAATTAAATAAGCCTTCTTGTTAAATATTCGCAGTTCAAATTTGCTCAGCCACGAGCATTTCATTTAATTAAAGTTCCCAAAATAACCACGATAAGAGGTGAGAAGTGAGAGGAGTCCAGCGAGGAATCGACGCAGGTAAATGGACCATAAAAAAAATTTATTTTACTTCGGAATATCTACTATCTAATATCTACTACTACTCAAAAGAAATGAAAATATCTATATCCTCCACACAGCAGCATCTTTTCGAATAGCTAACAAATAAAGTAATTTGGCAAATGTTACAGGTAATTTTATCTGATATTCCATGCAAAGCACTTGTCCAGCCCGTAGATCTCTGGGAATTAACGAATAAATCATTCAAACATAACCAGCGTCAATCACGAACCACTCAAGTTTCAGACTACCAACTAATTGTGTTTGACAAAGCGATATTAACTCATTCCGCTATTGGCCATTTGTCATATATTCAATTATTGTCACACTCTCAATTCTGTGTCACGTCGCGGCTTTAGCTTCGCCTTTGCCTTCGTCAGCTCATTATTATTAACGATATTATGGGCTTTCGGGGTGTGGAGCCCCCGTTCATTCCTCCGACCTTTTGAGCATAATCCCTTGGCCCGATCGTTCAACCAGGAGGATCGCTTGTTACGCCGATAAGATGTGAATAGATTTTGTTTGGGGACAATGGTGGGGTTTGTTGAACCTGCGCCGCCCAAGTGCACGGAGTACCCACTAGCTGCCAAGTGGGATTCGATCATTTGCCGATCTAGCGATGGATCGCAAACAAGGCCAAAAGCGTGGGCAAACATTACAGGCTTAATTAGAAGCGCGGGTGGCTGGGCACTTGGATCAAACAACCAGACCCATATGACTTATCATCCATCCACTGGTTGGGTACACACTCCGAGATATGTGTATGCTAAATGCCTGGAAACAAGACGCGAAATCCGACTGGCAGCGCCTTCATAAATGTTGCCATTATTTATTCTGATTCGGTGCATTTTCCAGTGCGACTTCCATACCGGTTTGCTAACAGACGCAACTGCAATGCTTCCGATTTGTACACCGCGGAAAAGTGCCATTTTCATTTAATCGATGTTACCTTTCATAAATGGCTTTAAAAGCTTATTTCAAGATCCTTAGCACCTATTTTATCCTTCTTCTAACCTGAAACAAATCTAAGAAATGCTTAGATAGTTTTAGAGTTTTCTCTAGCTTGTTTTGCCTGTAAATGGCATTTAACTTGGTTTTTATACTGCTGCGAGTCTAATAAAAGGGTAAATACTAGCTTTGTTGTTTTTTGTTAGGCGCAAAACAATATTAAATTGAGTAGGTGTTTGTAAACAAATAGCTGTCAAGCTAACTCTTCTTTCAAGGCCTGCTTGATCCAAGCCCAATATGATATACATCTTGTGGATATTATTTATTGAATACTACAAAATCAACTTAACCTTTTGATATATTTAAGTAACTACAAGTTAGTAAGAAGGGAATATTTATTATTACTTAATAAATGGTATGGGTTGCAGAAGTGTAGCTTTCTCGTGCAAGTTCGAGTTTCTCAAATTAAGGCGCCAGTCAAAAAGATTGCCTTACATCCAGATGAGAAATGTATCTACATCTTTAATAGTTTTTCTCCGAGTGGCAAACGCACGCGGGTGAGTACGTCTAGTATATGGTCTATAGAATGCTTATAAGTGAGGCGATCCCCAATCGACCCTGCGCTATTGCCTTCCAGCTCTTGACCAGCTAACAATATCTACTGCTGCTGCTGTTTGTATTGAGTGGTTCGGTTGGGAGTTGCGACTTGGGAGTAGAACCATCGCATCGTATCGTATCTGCCGGTCTTATCAGGCCCGAAAAAAGCCGAGAGCTTCTCCGCCCACAACTCAGTGTGTTTTGGATCGTCGGCAGAGGCAGTGGCAGTGGCAGTGGCAGCGGCAGAGGCAGAGCGTTACCTGGTATTTCTCAACCACTAGGGGGCGCAAACGCGACGCGATCTCAAACCGCCGACGAACGCAGAGCGGACAGAGCGACTCGTCCTCGAGGGAGCTGCGGGAAATTCGTAAATAAAGTCGCCGTTCGACGTGGATTTGCATTAATTGCAAAGTGAATGTGTGAAGTGAATGTGCGAGGAGATCGTGTGAAACATGAGCATATAGTTTGACAAGCCAACGAAATCGAATCATTTCGCTAGCGGCCAGACAAAGTAAAAGTTGTAAACCTCCCACCAAATCAAAAAAAAACGGTTTAAATTGTAAAAAAAAAAAGAACTAAGCCACATGATGAATCTGCATCTGAACCAAACCTTTTGGATCACGCTGATCTTGGTCCTCAGCATATGGACTTCAGTTGGGTAAGTTTTGACGGGGAAACACCCAGCACCCAGCAAACATCTTACAAATCATTCAACCTCCAGCAATGCTCCGATAAAGATACTTTTTGGTGGAACTGTCTAAATTTAGATAATAATTTGCTCTCACGTTACTTTTTTTTCGCCGTAAGTGGAAGTAACTTTCCCAAAATTTATCAAACATTGCACCTTCGTTCGATGAGAACCTTACTCATGGCAGAAGAATATTCTCTTCTGGAAATAACAATATTTTGCCAAAATTTCCATCTCGTATTTGTTAAGAAAGCCACTGACAAAGGCTTTAAACTAAACGCGCAATTAAACATAAGCATAAGATGTCAACAGATATAGTCGAATTGAATAAACAACATTTCGTCGAAAATTCCCATCTAGATCATTTTGATAGGGGTGCTTCAAAAAGGTTGTCTGATAACGTTTCCCAAAGAGATTCAAGAGAAAATGTTTACATGGATGCTGATAAAAAAAGGGTTACGCATGAAAAATGTGGTAACCTTTCATGTTAACATGTTAACATTTCCTGTAACCCCTTTCCTTGGGAAATCTCAGATGCGTGGGTTTTTCCAGGTCTTCTATTCATATGCTTTTGGAATTCCCCCAAAGCCCCTGATAAATCTTCGCCGATTTGCGTAAACAAATCTTTAGATTAGAATTTAATTAAGATTTTCTCGAAGGTGCAGAAGGTAACGGACCGAAAAGTATTTACAGTCGGCGCTACTCCTTTGATGTGCGAAAAAGGTCGCGGAACGGTGAAATTTTCTTATCGGATAAGTTCAAGATCTAAGCGCTTTATCAACAGGGCTATAATTAGTTTCCTGCTGGGACGGGACCAGGTCAACTCGATTAATTGAATTAAAACATTTTGTTGTTGCGCAAGCAGGCAAACACATACAAACAACTAAGTAACGAAATAAAATGCAAGTTAAATAACGAGCGCCATATGAGGAGACAAATATTTTGCTATTATTTATTTTTATTCAGCCATTTATTCTGCTGTTTGACATTTTAAGGTAGCTGCAAATGAGCTTGCACAGCTGCTTAAAGGTGCTCACTGCTCAGTCATGCTAACTCCCCCATAAAAAACCGAGTGGAGCCGAGTGAAATCATTTTGAGTACTATCGGAAAATGTTCATTTAATTTCATAATCGAAGTTATTCCAAAAAATCGACATACTTTAATTTACTGATTGTAAATGTTCCCAGATAGATTCATTGCCTAAAAGGGCGGAGATTTCACGAGTTGTTCAAATCGCCTTTCTTTTTGAGCTACTGTAAGTTGCTAAACACTACTTCCTTTTGTAAAATAACAATTGTACTTAATTCAAGCTGTTATTAGGAGGCAAAAAGTCTATGTTTCACCATTGTGATCTGAAAAGTATTAGCGTTTTTTAAGCTTACCAAATAATGTCATTTAGGATCGCTCTCGAAACAAACCTCTTATTAACAGAACAATTAAAACTTGCCTTGGTTAACCGAATTGTTGTCTTTATAAGCGTATTGTTAAATAATTTTCAGTAAGGCAGTCTTAAAGTTTTGTTCTTCTGAGTAAATGGGTTCTACAATAACACGAAGGCTACATTACATTTCTTCACTGCTCTGAAAGAACCTTCGTCTAAGGATTAACACTAAACTTAATAACTTTTTGTAGGGTCCAAGCCGAGGAAGAGGAGTGTCCTTCTATGGCGGACGCGGGAAGCTTGCAACAGACCCAGCTCATCCAGCGATTAACACATGTCTGCCGCTATGATCGTCTGGAAAGACCTTTTGGTATACATTTTGAATATTCGAATGTATAGAACTCAGTTTAATACATGTTTCCCTACACAGAATATGACTCTGATGGAAAACGTCTGCCCATTGTGGTGAAGACGCGTATCTACGTGTATTTCCTGCAGAACCTCAACTCCGACCTGCTGCAGTTCAAGATGCACGCGCTGCTGCAGCTGCGATTCCAGGACAAGCGGCTAGCTTACAAGGCGTTCAATCGCAGCGACAACATCCTGGGCCAGAAGCACCTGAGCGAGCGCCTCTGGCTGCCGCACATCTTCTTTGCCAACGAACGGGAGTCCAGCATCCTGGGCACGGACGAGAAGGACGTCCTGACTTCGCTTTCGCCCGAGGGAAACGTGATCATCTCCACGCGCATGCAGGCCAGTCTCTACTGCTGGATGAACTTCCAGAAGTTTCCCTTTGACCAGCAGTTCTGCTCCACGGTCCTGGAGAGCTGTAAGTTATGAGTTTTCTTCGCAGGATTCAAGCGTGTATATTTACTTCCCTTATATTTATAATAGGGATGTACAACACTTCCGATTTAATTCTGGAGTGGGAGCCGCACACACCCATCTCCTTTGATCCGGAAATGAGACTCACTGAGTACAATATGGCCCAGTTCTGGCACAACACTACGATTGTGGAGTCGGATGGGAACAATCTGCGGCATGGGGCTTTTGGTGCGCATACGAGGAGTTTGTTGGAGGATTCTTTCTTAATACTGTTTCCTTGCAGCTGGTAACTATAGTTCGCTGAGCTTCACGGTCAATCTCAAGCGAGAAATTGGCTTCTATCTGCTCGACTACTACCTGCCCTCCATGATGATCGTGGCCATCTCTTGGGTGTCCTTCTGGTTGCAGGCGGACGCATCTCCTCCGAGGATTATGCTAGGTAATTACATTTAAATACTAATTACTTAAGCAACATTTCGTATTCGAAATCCATAATTAATTTGTTGACCTGCAACACAGTGCGTATGTGTAATATTATCTTAGAACATTGCGCATACGTCATGTTGAGTCACAGAATAATTGATTGCTTAAATTAAAGGAATAATTACTCCCTCTTAGAAAGAATTTAGTAACTCGAAATGATTTTGATGACTCACTTATACTGATTTCCCATGCTTTTAGGGACCAGCACCATGTTGTCGTTCATCACGCTTTCCTCATCGCAGAGCAAGAACCTGCCCAAGGTGAGCTACATAAAGGTGTCGGAGGTGTGGTTCCTGGGCTGCACCTTCTTCATCTTCGGCAGCCTGGTGGAGTTCGCCTTCGTCAACACCATTTGGCGCCGCAAGGAGAACATTGAGCTGAAGAAGGTCAACAGCAAGTACATCATAAAATCCACATTGACACCACGACCGGCCCGTCGTCAAATTGGCGGAAGTTTGAGCAACGAATCTAGGGCGAGATCGTGTTCCAGTTTGGACAACATTGTGTCCAGCACGGAGAGCGTGCGGAATGGCAATGGCACTGTGAATCAGGGCTTCAACAACTACCTGACAGTGCACGTAAGTACTCCAGATCGATGTCTTCACAAGTATATATTTTTAATTATTTCTCATGTCCTTAGCCCAATTTGCCCATCATAAGAACGGAGTGCGCAGAGGCGGATACAGTGTCTATCTGCAGTGCGCGTACGAACAATGATCACATCGTGGATGTGGACAAGGATAAAAAGGACACGCCGCCCACTTTCACCACCATGACACCGCAGGAGATCGCCATGTGGATAGACCGGCGGTCTCGATTTCTTTTTCCGGCCATGTTCCTCGCCTTCAACGCTCTGTATTGGACCTTCGTCTATGTTTTGTAAGCGGATGTGGGCAGATGCCGCCGCTTATGTGAAATCTTGTCTATTTGTGTAGTCCTGCTCGCGCAAATAATTGTTAAATTGTAAGATGCATCATCTCATAGCTGTATAAATGTTAATCATTAATAAAGGAATAAACTTAATCTCAACATTGTTAAAAAAGGGTAATATGACAGGAAAAATATTCTCGCTTGACAACTCATTTTAATCCATTGCATTTTGAATACATTAAAATTATTTAGAAAATATTTTACATAAAATGGGGTATATGTGCCATCTTTAAGGGCCAGCTTGAATACTTCTGTATGCCTAATCACAGAAAATTAAGTAAAAAAGATAAGTAGCCCTCGATTTTACAATTCCATGTGTCTATTCTGTCTATTAATTTGAATAAATATAATCTTTTCGTTCACGAAATTTAAGTTTGTAAACCGCTCCATATTCTTTTACGACTAAGGTAAGATTTTATGCCACTAAACAATTATGTTATACATTATTTTAATATTATATTCTAATAAGATCCACTATCCACACAATTAAGGTGTATATCCGCGCAGAAAGTCTACAAAAGTTACACTGCCTGGTGGTGGCCTGCACTTAGCTTCTGTCCAAGACATCAACCTTCAAAAGCGGCATATTTAGGACATTTTTCAAAAATAAAGCCTAACTGTTTGGCATGTTCAAGCGGCCCGTCCACGGTCACACTGGTTGAGACGAGTCGAGAGGAAATTGCAGCGTAAAAGTCGAATTTCAAGGTAAAAATTTGGCATCATAATCGTTGCAATGGCAGGTGCTGGCTCTAAAAATATGCACAATTATGGGCTGCCAAAAGTGCAGAGATCGCGCCCAGTGTTAGACGTACTCGGCCGCCTTCATCGGCGGAGCAGTGCGAAAATTACATAACCTCCGGGTGCAGCAAATATAGGAGCACCACCAGGGCCATAATGTTTATAATAACGATCTGTGTCTTCATACAAATCCTGGTGCACTTCCTCTGCGGTTGCTAATTGAAGCTCTTACCACCCGCAGCCCCACAACCATGCGTCTATCCTCGATCCTGAATGGCCAGCACTTTGGCAACCTGGCCAAGGTGCACGGCATCGTCACCTACAAGCTGTCGCCCTTCGAGCAGCGCGCCTTCGCCGGAGCGATCAGCAAGGGATTGCCCAACATGGTGCGTCGCTTCCGCTCCAACGTCTTCATCGTGACTCCCCGTAAGTAAACCGCTCGGGATTCCCATTAAACCGTATTGTAATACCCAATTTTTTAGCCTTCATCGTGGGATACCTGATCTACGATCTGACCGAACGCAAGCACACCGCCCTGCTGCGCAAGAACCCCGCTGACTACGCGAACGACGAATAAGCGTCCCAACTAGCAGATAGTTATGTTAAACTAATTAATAAAACTAAACCCACAGTTCAAGAGAGTTGTGTGTTTCGGTTGCTGGAAGGCTAAACAACAAAGGCTTTGTACTCAGAAGTTACAAGTTGTATAAGCATAAGTTTTTGTTAAATTTCTTCCGTTTTATTGCTCTGTTTGCTAAACAATTCTAAAAAGATTCTTTTTAAAAGAATTTGTTTTTCTGGAGGAGCAGCATCAGCTGTTTCCCAGACTTGGTTTTGAGCCCAACTCAACTCACCCTGCAATGTCTCAAATTAAAATTACGAAAAATTCATATGAGAATTTCGAAGAAAAAACTACATGGAGGCAATATATTACGTTTTAATAATAAAATCAAAATCTTATTTGTTATTAATATTTGGTAGCGGTCTATTTAGCATAGACACTCACCCACTAGAGTTGCCCAGAGAGTGAAACTTCGAAAGTCAGACGAAACAATCGATGAGTGAGAAAAAGTAACTAGTCCCATCTCTAGCCACCGATCAGCTGTTTGCAAACAAAATATTGGCGTTCTAATTAGTTATTGCTTCGATGTTAGTGCATTAATGGACTGCTGCGGCAACGAAGTGCGCAGCGAGAGTATCTACAACATGCTACAGGCCCTGGTGGACTCGAAGGTGATCGACGTGCAGCTTTTGTCGATTGCCGTGGGCATTTTCTTCGTGGTCATGCTGCTGAAAAACAATTTTCGCAGCTTTTCTGTCACGTAGATGGATCCAGTTTAGTGTTTAATATATCTCATAATGTAATGTACACTAAGGACTAATAATAACTACCAAAAGCCACCTTGCATCTTGTTTCAGTTCTATGGTTTTTGGAGCACTCCTCGAGGCAGTGACGTCACTCACATTATATGTGTAATATTTTGGGTGCTAGTACGTACTCGTGCTTTTTTCGGTCTCAGGGTCGTCGTTTTATTTCGGAGGTGTTTGCACAACAACACGCCCAACCCCAAAAATATAATTGTTTTCGAAGGCCGGGTGAACTGGTTTGACGGCCCCCGAAACTTCCACGGAACGTGCAAAAAAAAAGAAGAAAATAGAGTCCAGAATTGGTTAATTTCATCATTAGGCAACTGTGATTCATGGCAAGCTGTCTTGCGATAAGATAGATAGCTTATTCGAATACTCGAAGTAAGTCCTACTTGGGAACCCGCTTTCTCATCCAAGAACTGCTGAACTTTTGCCCCAATTGCCGGAGTAGAAGCCATATCCAATCACACTCAATTGCTATCCACAAACGATTCCAATTGACCGGCGATTGATTGCCCAATGTCTGCACGCACTTCCTGGTGCAGCATTAGAATTCAATAGACGCCCGACTTCAGCTGGCTCCGTTCTGCAATCCCGCACTGACTCATTGCCCGGCACTTTCAGAATTTATGCAATACTGCGGTACGTGCTCTTATGCTAAAATATTGCATTAGAACACCCAGCGAACGTGACTTGATTGCAGGGCTAGAAATTGCAGCACTACCTTTAAGCCCTCGGATAAGCTACTAAGCCAAGTCTACCTATTCTCCTGATTAGTGCTGTTTATACGAACATGAGGGATCCCACAAATATCCTTACACGTCAACTGATAGTCCTGCAACTGTCTAATCCTTCACATAACATGAAATCTACCTATCTTCACAGCTTACTAATTTCCAACTTTACATCTGAAACCCTGAAACTATTATTCCTATGGTTTAGACAACTACCTAGTAGAGAAACAAAAGAGTTACATCTTTCCTAGTTTATTAGTTCATAATTACGCATTAAACAAAATATTGATTTATACAAGTTCATATGTATTCATTACATCATCGGATTATTCAAACTTTCCCAACAACAAATGCAGTTAAGCTATTGCTTACCACACAAAATTAATCAAAATAAAGCTATCCATTAAGCCGGATCATTAACCCGATTCCATACTGCTGAATGGATAATCCAGCAGGTTGTCAATGAACTTGTAAATCGGGAGTTCCAGGAACTCCGACGCCCGTCGAAAACGAAGTGCTGACTGAAGTTCCGTTTGGTTAGTTTATTCATATACTGTTAATATGAGATCTATATATGTACATAACAATTTTTACAGATATATTCGGTTACAGAAGAAATTTTGTAAAAAGCTTATCTAAAAACCATAAATTTGAATATCCATCAGATAATAGATCATTCTTCGACAGTTGGCTGTTGCTGGTTACTTAACTTATTTTTTAGCGCAGAGGAGAGACAGTCCAAGTTAAGGGATCGGATTTTTGTAGACTTGGGATTCGCCTCAGAAATGGGTGGCTTATCAGAGCCCGTCGAGCTGGAATCTTCCTTATCGCCTTCGCCAAATTTCAGTTTTTTGCGATCACTCTTTCTTTGATCACTCGGCTTGGGAAGTGGTGGCTGTTCGGAAGGGATCGAACTGGCATCAGCTTTATCGACATGGTGGATGTGGATCTTCTGATTACGCTTTTTTTTATCTTTCTTCTTCTGGAGACTTGCCATGATACTTATCATTTCCTCCTGCTGGGCTTCGTACGTGGAGATGATGGCGTTCCGGCGCTCCAGTTTGGCGGTGAGGAAACCCACTTGGTGCTTGAGGCTGTCCACTTCACCAGCCTGCTCGGCAATGGTCTTCATCTCGCGGCGCACCCGCTTCATCTCCTTTTCTACCAGCTCGGCATTCTGCCGGACTTCGGTCATACGTTGCTGATACTTGTTGCGTGTGAGATTGATCTGCTCCTCCAGGAAGGCAATGTACTTCTCCTGCTTAGCCACGTGCTCGTCAAGTTTCTCCAGCTGCTGGCTCAAACGGGAACACTGCTCGGCTCCACCGCACTCTCGCTCATTCCGATTCGATTGAGCTGCGGCTAGTTCGCTCTGTAGAATCTGGATCTCCTGCTCCATACGCGCCTGTAGAACCGCCTGCTCCTGCCGATACTTACGATGTTGGTTGTGCTTGGAGCGCAGCGAGGACACCTCGCCACGCAGGAGAACCACCTCGTTCTCCAATCGGGCTTTGGCCCGATCGTGGTATGGCATCGCGCTGGACAAATCAAATTTTGGTAGTCCAAAACACACGGCTTGTCTATTGGAAAATAGCTTCACGATTGGTGTGTCAATTGGGATTTTGAAGGCATTCAGTGGAGAATCCGAGACTTGACATTTAAAAACTTAAATAAAACGTTGTTATACAGGCATGCTCTGGTAATCGTAACTTTTTCTATTTCGCAATTTATTTTTCACTGCACTTTGATCATTTAAGTAATTAAATTCAAAAGCAATATTTACAAACAACCCTCCCTGGTCCTCCTTTAAATTAATTAATTAATTCTTTTATATTTTATAAGTATTTTTACCTGCCTGTTTCGTTCCACCACCTGATCTGATTTGATATAAAAAAATATTTACTTTTCATTTCAACCATACCAAATTCAAAAATTTCAAACGAATTCGGAAACCGAAAAATCGGTACATTCGATATAAAATCGATATCGTAAAATTCTTACGAAATCGATTACCGGAGCATGCCTGATGCTTCCACTTTACAAACGATTACATTCCACGTGGGATTTGCTTAAAAGCCTAATTTCAGGTAAATATCATCGTTATTTATAAATATAAGTTCATTCAAAGTCCACTTATTAATTCGCTAGCCTAACCGAACCGTCAGTGTTGAACATTTGGATTAAATATTCTAGATAAAATGGAATTCAATAACCTTGCTGATTCCGCACTTTCTACTTTGGTGGAAAACCAAAAGTTCTTCAAGGAAATGTCAGATTTCGTGTCCGATTTCAGCGATGGCGGGAAGATCAAGAAGTTGCAGGAGCAGAGCGTTGGCAAGAGCAAGGAGCACGCCAAGAATCTCCTCAAAATGAAGATCAAGCACGAATCGCTCAAGAAGGCTATGAAGGATGCCAAAGACTCTAGCGCCACCATTGAGGAGTTCGAGGAAGTCTGGAAGGAGCGCTCCGAAGCGGTGGAGAAGAAGCGCATCAATGTCAAGAACCTAGACGAGTTCAAGAACTTCGTGAATGCGGTGGAATCAGCAGCTGGCCAGGCAGGTGTGGAAGCCAATGGTCAAGCGAATGGCACCGGCCATGATGAGGATATTATCATGGAATCCTCCGGTAGCGAGGTCTTCTCGCACTACGATCCCTGGTCCAAGGTCCTGATAAAGAAACCCATGCGCAACAAAATGTGTGGTCACATCTACGACCGCGACTCGGTGATGCCAATCATCATGGACAACTTTGGCATCCGCTGCCCGGTGCTCGGCTGTGCCAACAGGTCCTACATCCAGCCAGATCACCTGGTCGAGGACTCCAATGTCCAGCAGAAGATACAACAGCTCATGTCCAACGTGATCCTTGATGGAAGTGCCTCGGAGGAGGACGAGAAATAGTCAGATAATGATTGTGCGCAACTCCGACCTTGTTGAGAATTAAGATAATAAAAACTGAGATTAAACAAATAATAAATATTATTTATGATATGTTTATTATTGCCATTATTTTATTTTATAACAACTGGTGCTCCTATTAATACATATGTATATGCTAATTTAAGCTGACCACAAAACCCAATGGAACCACAATGTACACACAAGAATATGATTCACAACCTATTCCTGTACCTACTTGTGTTTTCATTGGCGTTCTTGGTCGAACGCGAAATTTTCTTGGACTGAAGATACTGGATCAGCAATTGGTTGGCCGAAGATTGCGGCTTCACTTGGATGTCGCTCCTTTGCAGCTTCTCCACGGCACCGAGCATGTCCTGGCAGTGGTGGCCAATCCGCTTGGCCCGATCCCTTTCGACACTGGCCAGCACCTTTTGCAGATGTGACTCCAGCATGATGGCATTGCTCTTGATGGTGGACACCTGGCGCTCATAGTGCGCCTTTATTCTCTTCATCTCCCGCTGCTGCTTCTCGATGCGACGGGCCTGCATAAGGATTATGTCCGCCAGGTTTTGGCGATCGGTGTGATGCTGCTCCGCCTTACAATCCTGCTGCACCAGGACATCCAATTCTTCCTCGGAGATCGGGCTTCCTTTGTGCTTCAAGATGTAGGAACTCTTATTCCCACCGCCAGTTTGTAGAGACTGCAAGGGTTTCCTAGATGGCCTGGAGGGCATCTTTTGCCGCGAATCTATAGTTCTTCGAGAATATGGCTTTTCATTCGACAAAGCAGGCAATCCATCGTAAATCCTCACGCCCTTGGTCATTTTAAACAATAATTTAGCAACTCGTGAATGTCGTACTGACTCTTAATTTTATTCGAATTAGTTCAAATTTTGTCGATTAAGTGAGGGCAAACGTTGTTTTACCTCTACAAATATTTAAAGGTGGATTGAATTCCTAAGACAATTCTGGTAATAAATAAACGAACTGTTTACTTTTTATGATATAAATGATCGTTTATGAATCGTGCAACACTCAAATCTCTGCAAATATCCTCAAATTGGCAGAAAGTGAAAGGGTCAATCACTTTTTCCCTTTTATTTTTACCGATACTGACCAACTAATCTCAGTTATTTGAAAGTACTATAAAAACCACAAGCAAAATGACTGCAATTTGATAAACTCAGGTTCAAGGTGGGCTCATTTTTGGCCAGATCTTGTCAGAGTTTTCATGATTGTATGGGTTGAACCAGAGTTGAAATTGCCACGCCCACCACTTGAGGCGACCAACCACATGCATATCAACATATACATATGTACATGTATGCATATGAATATTTAAGTAGGTACAACAAATTTGCACTTCTTGTATACTTATCTTGATATCTCTTAAGTAAATATGGTAACATTACTAAAGCAGATGATTATACAATTTTTCAAAAAGGAAAAATTTTTGAAGTTTCATACATTGCTGTTTTCCCACTTTATTCCCTCTTGGTTAGAGTATTCCAAAACCATTGATTTATGCTTTCTTTGCCTTTTGGTAAGCATAATTTGTATATTTTGGGCCGCGATGCCGCACACTTGATAAGGGTTATCGATATGCCCATGGATATATATGCATGCATTATGTGCGACTGATCATTATTTGTTTTCTTCCCATAGCCTGTGCATCGCATTCGCAAGTTGTAAATTATTTGGCAGCAGGAAGCGGATTTCGGATGGTTTTCGGGGTGTGGAATATGAATGGTGGTGGCCGGCGAAAAAAAAGACAATCTTAATATCCTGAATACTCATAAACTCAAAGTACCCCCTTGAGCCATAATTCAAGCTACTTCCTCGAATAATTCGATTCACGGTCCTTCAACACAATGCCAAGGTCTGGTTGTTTATGTCACCATCACTGCCTTTGGCTTTCTATGCCTCCAGTATATTTCTTAATATGACAAAGTTGTTCCCACTTATGCAATTTCCATAAATTCAAGGTCAGCCGTACAATAAAAATCCAGACATCAGATACTATATACTACATACCCGGCACATGTGGACATTCGTCTGGCTACTTTTTCGGCAGCCAAAAGATTGAGAGCTAGAGGAAGAGTAATTTTTCGACAGAGATGCGCGAAAACATCTGCGAATGAAAAATATATAATTTAATAAATAAAAGTAATGAAAATAACTCTTATACAAAGAAATTAAGTCTGATAAATCAAGCGCTTAAATCTTAAATACCATAATGATTTTCATCTAAGGGATTCCAATGATCCTCTGCGTTAATTATTAAAGTCAAAATCATTAATAATTAAATTAAAATCTTTTTGACAAAAAACTGCTAGTAACGATTGGTAGTAGTTGAAATAATAGATTAATACAAATGCATACAAATGTTATCACTGATATAGTTAATGACAATAGCCTTTTAACTACAATGTAATTGATGTACTTGAAAATGTTGATTAAATGTTAAATGTTGATTGGCCTTTGAAAATGTTGATTAATTATATTATAAATTAATAGTATGTGTACTATAACAAACAAATCAAGAACATAATTGGGTTTTTTGTAGTACGAAAAATTATGTGGAATCTTTAACATATAAATAAATAATATAAAATTATATAATATATTATTTTACAAAAATTGCACCGCATTCTAGTTTAGTAAATCAGGACAGATAATCGGTTTAATTAACAGTAGCACCTTAATTTAGCATTTAAATTCACCGATGCAACTAAGTATAAATAATAATTATGAACAGGTTAGGAAACTCCGTACTATTTAATGTATAATTAAATTATTTATTTAATTTGAATTGCGTCAATCAGACTCGCTACTTACTGCCAGCTCTATAAATCCCGCTTATAATATATACAAAATTCGGCTTGGAGAGCGACATTCCCTCACACCCCTCCGACCCCTTTGCACATGCCGAAAAATGATATCAAAATGCGAAATCAAAACAAAGACCCAGAATTTCGGCAGACTAACCCAAACAACATAAAAAAAGGTCCAAACCCGACTAGCATCTAAGCCAAGCACAAAGGAACCACGCAGCAGACAGGGAGCAGACAGGCGAACCCCAAAACCAAACCAGAAGCCCAGGGGCTTTTTTCTGTCTCGTTCTTTTTTTATTTGTATTTTTTTTATGAGCCCCTTAGAAGCGTAGACTTTGGCTAGACGAAATTTGAGATGTCTAAAGGACGAAGGAAAGGCAATCAGAACAGGAGGAGGAGTAGCTGTCAAGTGCCATCGGAAGAAAGGAGGAGATGCAGAGACGGAGCTTGCTGGATTCGTTTGATTTTTTTCTATCAATTTCGGTTTAATTGCATTTAATTTGAATTGCAGACATCGAAATCAGGTTATATTTCTTGTTCGGCTGTGCAGCTTGATTTAATTTGCTCGCTAGACGGCCAAAAATCGACGTAGATATTGCGCAATTTGCTCACCCCGAGAGCAACAATCAAATGCACTCGAAAAGTCAAATAAAAGTGAATTGATTTATGGGCTTTTTGTTTGTTTGCACTAAATATTCTTAGAAAAAATATGGTTACCCGCATAAATCAGAAATAATTACTTGATAGTATAAAATAAAAATATAGAACCGTAGAATCTAGAATTCTTGCAGTCTTTCATTTATCGAAGATTTCACCCACCATTGTATCCTTGCTTCGATTAAGCACTTGCGCATAAATCTGCAGAGGAATCGCCAAAAAGCTGTAGCTTTAGAAAAGAATCAAAACATATGAAATATGCAACAGGCCAGACACTTCGGTCGGAAATTTGCTTTGCAAATTCTGTTGGTTTTTGGCGACAAATTCCAATTTAACAATCGAGCACAGACATCCGTTCTGCGTGCAAATCGCAGATGTATCTATATCGCAAGATACTGAGAGATACAAACGCACACCAAAGTCGGCTGAAAGAACCCTATGCAACATAACTCAGCCGAGCAAACTCAGATTTCCGACAAGGGAACTCCCCAGCTCCTACTCGGTTCCAAAATTTCTGACTTCGACTCTGAGTTATTAAAGAAACGCCATCGAGTGGGGGAAACCAAACACAAAGTTTGTTATGTTGCGCAGGCGCAGCCCAGCAACGCCCTCAAATTCAGGGACTGGGCATCGGAGGATCCGTATGGGGATGCGTATGGGGGAGAATCAGAAGGAGGCATCCGCACAATGTTATTGACCCGTCCCAACGGATCCGTTAGCCATCCTCCGCCCGAATGCCCCGCCCCACCGCACAAATTCTTATTAAGATCAATCAGCTAAATGTCGGTTTTATGCTTAATGCTCATGATTCACACGGGCAGAAGAGTCCAGGAATCGAAACTCCATGTGGCAGCAATTCGACTCTCAGACCCTTAAAACACACCCACTGGTACTCTAATATAATGGATGGAATTCTTCAATTGCAAAATCATTTTTTAAAAAATATTTAAATTTAGGAAACTTGTTTTACTTGTTAGTACTAACTACGTACTATTACCTACTAATTAAAGTGATTCATATTTAAAGATGCTGTCAACGTTAGTAAAATGTATGGTTGGTCTGACAAAAAACTAAAAATTATTATATAAAACATATTAAAATAGTATCTGAATAAATGTACATATGTTACTCCCTCAAGATAATTCTTATTTCCCAAAGAAGTTAAGTTACCCTTCGCATCGATTCCAACTCCAAAAATGCATGTCCCAACAACTTGTATGCGAATATAAATAAAAATGTGCATTTTTGGCAGCCTTTACAAAGTTGTCGGCACGTTTTAATGCTGAGAATTTGAGCAGCTTTTTGCCTTCTTTTCATACTTTTTTGGTTACTTAATTAGTCATGGCAGGCACTCTCGGTGGAAGGGGGCGACTCGGAGTGGCAGAGGCAAGTACCCTTATAACGAATGCAAACTGTATTCGAGCGAGTGGGAGAATGGAGTGAGATCTTATACAATAGTTTTCCCACCCCCCCGCATTTGCTTATCACCACTGACACACATTATAGGCCAGCTCCGACTTTTGATCCGTTCTATTCGCTTCAAACTCATCCAATTCATAAGCGTGCTTCCTGCTTTCAGTCAAGATTAAATAAGAAGTTTTCCCATTCAGCAGTAAAAATTATGAACAATTAGGGGAATCGTTTATAGTAATAAGAATCAATGAAAGTAATTGTATGGCAAGTACAGCTTAAGCTTAAGCTTTTAACCTATTAATTATACGACTATATTAAATATACAAGTTCGTCATAAGGAAGCCCCACTGCACATACACATACCACACCACATTGTGTGCAACACATATAAATGTGCATGTTTATTCCATCTGACAACGGTTGGCGATAAGCCCAACGATGTAGTCAATACAACAAACAATAAGGAACATTTTTGGAGTTTCGTCGTCGACTTTGTCATTATTTGCTCGCCGTTTGTTTACAAGCTGAAACATTGACACACACACATCAGCTGCATCAGCTGCTCGTGCCCCAACCCACCCACCAACAAGCGCACTCAGAATGCGTAACCCCCCCTTCAATGTGGAAGCGCCAACGCCCATGGGTTCATCTGCGGGTTATCAGCAGCGGACTGCAACTAGAATTGGTTACAAAAAAAGCGAGCCACGAAAAAGGGAAAACAACATTCATCCGGCGGCGAGAAAAGCAACCGCAAAAGTTCAATGCACATTTCGAGGTGAATTTGTTTTTGAGCTCTCGCTCGTCTCGGCCTGCAATTAATTACACAAATCGAACGAGCGTGTTTAACTTGTTTTCGCGTCTAACATGTCACGTAATTAGCCGTCTAGCTGCGAATCGAGCCAATATCGATGGGAGTTTGCCAAAAGAGTATCCAATAGATACGGCTGCGGCAGCGTCTGCGTTGCACTCAATTTGCTTGATTGTTGCGCACAGACTTTGCATGAGTACGCGTATCTGACAGTTTGCCTATCTATCTGGCCGCTTGGCGGACGACCTTGCGCCGAATATGCAATTGATACGTACTTTGCACATATGAATATTAATAGGCGACCAGAGAGTTACTCGAGGAATTTCGCAAACTGAATTCCATTAGCCTCCAAACTGTAGACTACCATATTGTAAACTCAGTTGCACCGACAGACCGCAGATGCATAACCTAAGAGATAACCCTTAATCGCAGAAATCGCTTGGTAAACATACAAAGCAACTTATAGAAACTAATTAGCACATTTTGCAAACAGAATTCCTTTTTAGTATTTTGGTCAAACTAACCAAAAATGTAACAGGGATTAATGTAACGAACATTAAATCACCGAATTTTCCATCATAAACACTTTTCCTTGAAATGCAAATATCACAGGCTTTTAGCTTCTCTACGCCTTATGGATAATATTGAATAGCTCGGAATAAGAACTCAATCAATCGAATCACAGACTGAACATATCCATCACTTTTCTTCACTTTTTTATAACCCACCCCACCCACTCGAAAAATCTTGGTTGAGTCATTTGCAGAAATCATTTATTGTATGTATGTTGGTGCATATGCAACTCGGTGACTCTGAATATTGTGATTCGTAGGAAACAATAAGCCAAGCTAATAGAAACTTGAACTTCTCAAATTTTAAGCAAAATAAAGGACTTTCTATGAGACAATTGGTACTTTTATCAAAAGCATTTGAATTATTCCCTTATAGACATATTGTATTTTAATATTCCGGTATCCTGAAAGTTTAAGCCAGGTCGATCAGTCTGATCTCCTAAATCCCCTTTTCACTTTGATAAAAGAGCGCACGCCACTGATAACAAACAGAGAGAGCAGCCGAGCTAACAGAGCCCTAACAGCGTGGGGGCCTAACAGAGCCCCAACAGCCCCAAACAGCTGCGCAGCCGACGCCGACTGCGACGCAGGCGAAAAGTTTTGGCTGTTTTCAGTTCGCCAGGCCGTTTTGCGTATTCGTATTCGAATTGTTACCGTGTGCGGACTGTGCCGACGGGCAGCGGAACTCAGGCGGTGCAACTGTATGTGTGCGGTGCGTGAGAGTGTGTGTGTGTGAGTGCGAGTGGGGGGCGAGAGAGATAATATGTACATTCGGTGTATATATACACATGTGTATACGTATTATTTCTATACGCCGCGATCAGAAACAACAACAACGGCAACAACAATGTGGGTCGTGCATATTGAACGTATGCAAATAAAACAAAAACAGATAAATGCCAAAAATCTACTACACTTTTATAACCAAAACACACAGAGCGCGCGGAGAGAGCGGCAATAACGATAACAGCGGAGAAAGACCACCCCCACAGCGAAGAGAGAGCGTAAGAGAGTGGCGGTTAGAAGTATCTTTGAGATACACCAACACAAAGAGAACGCGTATCTGTATCTGCATCTGTAAATGTATCTTCTGGTCTGCGTTTTTCGACTCCTCGTATAAATTGAGCCGCACTTTGCTTATTCTCGAGTTTTTGCTGCTCAGACGTCGCTGTAAGTGCACGCGTCGCTCGACTTTTCGGTTCCGCTCCGCTCCGAATCGGTTTCGTTTTCGGTTCCCAATACCTCCAATATTCCCTGAAAGATACCTGTGTCCAAGAACCCAGTTGAATCCACATATCTTCGACAAATCGAAGGAAAAAAATTATTAATAAATTTCTAAACGCTCAAGACAAATAATTTCGCACACTATAAAAATATTTATGTTTAAAAAAACTGGTTGACAAATTTGTACGATCAAACACCTAAAGAAACTTATACACAAACCCATAAAACTAATAACATATTAAATACACTCTTTTTGAAGTTCAATAAAACAACACTTAATCTCTAAATACATCGTTAATACGATCTTGAGACCATTTTAACAAAAAATTAAAGTGCCAATTCCATTTTCAGTGAGTGCTTGATAAATTTGTTGTATTGAAACCCAACCGCAAATACAATTTTCAATTGCCTGCGTGCGTGTCTTCAACGCACAAACATACGAATATAGCATTTAATTTTGTTCATTATGTGTGCAATTAAATAAAAAAAAATTGTGTGTGAAATAACAGAAAAAACAGTGCGGCGAACAGAGGCAGCAACAAATTAAACGCGTAAATTGCGTAGCAAATTCTGAATGAAAAAATTCAACAAAACCAGAAAGCGAAACAGGAGCGATAAGCGTAAGTACGGCTTTAATAAATAATTTTTATATGTTCATAATAGGACAATTTTTTGTGCTAACTTAAGAACTTGGAGTTGGATGGCAATTTAAGTTTGTCGGGAAAAAGATTAATAGAGTTTAAGAGCTTTGCTTAAGTGAATATTACTTAGAGCCCCAATTAACAATTACTTCAACTTGCATATATGTATAAATATAGCATTTGTTTATTTAAAAATGTGTATTTCCCAAAAACAATTCTTGTATAATGCAATTAAATGTTGTGGCGAAATAAAATTTCAAAGTGAACGATCAATGCCAAACAAACATGCACAACCAGAAATTAGCTCAAAATTCATGGAATAACCTGATTTGGTTTCTTTTCATTTAATTGGGCTAAAGAAATTTCCCTTTTCAATGCTGCCCCACAAGAGAAATGGAAAGAACGAAGCATTCTCTGATTGATGTGGGGAAAAACAAAAACAGAAACCCCGAAAAGATATTTCGAAACAAAATAGAGAGGGGCAGACGATGTCTAAGCATTTATCTTTTCGTTCTTCGACGCGGTTCTTGTTATTTTTTTTCGAAGGGGGGACTACTATTCGGGCGCCAGAGAAAGTGAAACATGTAATTTTTTGTTGGACGGCCTACAAAAATCATACGCCGTATTGAGTGAAATCGTAATGGGCTAAGAAATTTCTTAAATACGAAGGTTAAAAGGGGGCAGAGCAATCAGAAAGCGCACAATACACACTCGGAAATAATGATAAGACGCGCGGCGGAGAAGAGACCGTCGAAAGAATACGAAACACACACTCCACTTCTCTGCCTTTTCTGCCTGCTTTACTCGGTTCCCGGGTAATTACATACATGCCGTAAAACCAAAATAAATACGCACAGATAAAGATGCACAGATGCAGATACAGATACCGGGGTTTTGGGTTGGGTTCGGATGGGCTTTTTTTTCCCGCATTCTTTTTGTGTCCTCGCAAAACGAAAGCCGAATATCGGCGAAATGCATTAAGGCCGAACAAAAGCAAAAACGAAAACAGTCAATAAACGCTGTTTAATCAAATGTAAATGTTTATACCGCACCGCAACTATCGACTCAGAATTACCGACTTTCAGAGCGTCAGAGTTTCACTTTTGTACCTCAATCATAAGAGTGTTTGTTCTGGCCAGAAACCAGTAAGAAACACTCTTTTCCGTCTGACCCACATCGGGTTCGTTATCACCGATTTTTATTATCCATTTATATATATTTGCTTGATCGCATTGAATGCGTACACACATTTACAGAGTCGTTTATTTTTTGGATTTCAAAATTAAACACTTAAAACGACGTTAACACACAGCAGGAAACGCATCTGAAAGTGACAGAGAAATCACTTTATTGTTTCTCGAATTAAAGTTATTTTTTTCGCAACAAAATAAAAAATTCATGAAGTTACTTTATTTTGCTCAGGTTCATAGAGAAAGTCAAATGAGTGCTACAATTTGAAATAAATAATTCACCCATTTCATTGTTGACTTCTATGAAAAGTTTAGTTAAAACATTTTTTTGTATTTCAAGTGCAACTGTTGAACTTAAAGCTAATGATTGTGTAAACATAAGATCAACAGAAATTTTCATTTAAATGGTTATAATACCCATATAAGGTGTTTCCCACAACCAAAGTTTCGGAGCTAACTTTGTCTACCTCGCCATTCCCATATTTTTCCATTGTTTCCTTTTAACTTCATCGCCTCCGCCGACCAATAAATGATCAATGGCCCACAGCATTTCGATTTCAGCCAAACTCATTTAATTTGTTTTTTGATTCCGCTCTTTTTTCGCCATGCGTCCCAAGTCCAGAAAAATAAAGAAAGATACAAACAAAAACTCGGCAAGAACTACAAAATTCACCTGTAATAACGTCGCAGAAAATGAAGAAATCGGTTGAGAACCGGCAGACAAAAACAAGAATCGAGTAGAAGTGAGAAGACGAGCTACAGATGGAGATGAGAAAAAAAGTTGGGGAACTTCAGAGAACAGACCCGAAATCACAAACCAGATTTTCTACTAATTTAAATTCTTGGCATACAAAATATTCTAAAAAAAAATATAACAAAAATCAACAAAAGCGGAAAAAAGACAATAACAAAACAAAGTTTTCTGTATTGATTATCGAAACGAAGCGAAAATGGTTTTATTGTTCAAATATTGGCAGACAGTTTCACATAGATCGCACGTCCCTATATGTCACCCTATATTACACCCCTATCCATTCTTCAGAACTTCCGTTTCCTCGGAACACTCTTCGCATCTAATGGATTGACATTTGTTTTATCTGCCTGACGTTTAAAAGTACATTTCTTGGCCAAGAGAGCGGGGTAAAAAACAGATTTACTCATCGTTGACACAAAGGAAATTTTCAAGAAGTTTAGTCACTGTGTATCGATTTTTACTGGCTCGATATTGCTGTATTCGTTCGCCAGAGCACGTGTAAAGTTGTACACAAATAAGTCTTATTCACAAGCCCAAGCTGATAATTTTATATGGTGCTGTATGTATTTGGCATTATGCTAATCAACTGGAGAAACAAATACGTACAGCCAAATCGTCATTAATTATGCATTTATTTTGAGCGTCTCAGGCCGCTGGCTGCGGCCACATTTGATATGAAAACCTCGATTCACATTTCGAGAAACTGAAAGTTGGCCTAAAAACACAGTTAGGAATTGCCCCTGGCCATGCATTGTCGTTGAGCTGGGCTGGGGTCGTGTTTACCGCCTTAGTCAACTAACTTTAGTCGCCACTATCAGCCAGATGTTGGCCTTACATTATGAATATCTCAAACGGAATTAGCAGCAGTCGCAAAAGATATAGAAAATGCATGCACAACTAACTTAAACTTGAAAAGATACAAATGTATCTTGCGAAGTTTCTCACTTTAGGAACTGAAATATAAGTACTATCCCTACTCATCGTCTGAAAATAAGATTATTTCTAACGGAAGCATATTTGTACAAATGCACAAACTAAGTAGATGCCTAATAAAACACACTTCATCTAGAGCAGACATATGTATCTTTTCAAATGCTGAACTTGTCTTCGAAATCATGTGCTCGACACACCCCAGACCACTCGAACAGCCCCGATTCCCCATGCCAATCACGAATATATGAGATGGATTCCCACATTCTCCAGCGACACGCCCTCTCTCTTTGGACGGACAAAAGCAGCCCCACTCGAGATGTATTTGTATATCGGGGACTGGATGCTGGATGCTGGATGGCAACCGTTTGCGAGCGATTAAGGAACCAGAAGTCGCACTTGACTTGCTCGTAGCCCCAAAGCCGGCCTGACATACAAAAGAGCCATTGAAGAGCAGCCTAGAAGATAGCAAAGCAGCCCGTGGAAGCGGCCAAGAGGAAGACGAATCACGATCATCAGCGGCAATTACCGCACTGTAACTACACAGCATCCGCAACAACAACCACAGTGTAAGCGCGCTGCGTGCAGAGTCAAGCAAAAAGTAAAAGAGATTCACATAGATACACAAGAAGCGGGTCTCCAGTTGGAGCCCGTGCTCCTTCTCCTCCCCCCCACCCCGGGAATCCGGACTCCACCCATCTGGAAGCTTGTTTGGCTGCTCGCTGCGACGCGTCTTTAGCAAGTGATTTCAATTTAATTGACAGTCCTTGAACTTGACTTAAACGCAACGCACAGCACAACACAGCACAGCAACCATAATAATAAAAACACCACAAGCATCCCCATCTCTTCACTTCACTCTCGATTCGCCATTCTTCCAAGTATCCAAAGTTCCTCCTCTTTGCGGGGTCTTTCGATTTTAGATTTCATTAAATTGAAATTAATAGTTTCGTTTTCGATGTTCAAGCACATATAGATATTTTATGATAATGCACTTAGGTAACCGAATGGGTAATCAAAATAATATTAAAGGTTTTACAGCCCAGACGATTTAAAAAAAGCTCTAAAAAGTATAATGAAGTGTATATACATATAACAGGTTCATATATGCCTAATTTAAAAACTATACAATTAATATTCAAAGAAATATTTGCTAATACATCGAAAGTTATTTCATCGGTGGGTTCTTAAGATATAAGAAATAAATCCATTTGTGAGCATCAATTTACCTGCTTAACTCATAAATAAAACACTAATTTGTGTAGCCTTATTTTAGATATTCAGCAGATAAGCAAACTATTTTTAACCAAAGTTTTAATTATCTAATCAAGTCATTTTATTTGTATCTATTTATAAAATCTTTAAACTTTTTTTGTAATTTGAAAATATTGAATAATTTGTCTTGAATATTAATGAATTGTGATGAACTGGGTCGATTGCTTTCTTGAGAAATTTCTTAAATTAAATTCTTTAAATTTAAGAGGGACTCTGGAGTTCGCTGTGGCCAACTGATATTTCCGCCCTTGTCGCTCTTCTCACTCAATGTAATCTGCATTTTCCTCCTTCCTTTGTTGACAAAGCTGAAGAGCAAAAAATAAATAAAAACCACACAAAAAGTTGCCCATTTGCGATTTCAGCACACAGTATTTTACGGCTCTGCTCGTCGTCATATTTTTTGGCAAATAAATCTTTTTAAAACAACAAGCGAAACACAGTCACATACATAAGAACGGCGGATATACAATATATACAATTATATGTATATATACGAGTATAAACGCATTTGTCTATATAAAATCGTATCATCGCCGCATATATAATTTATTTTGAAAGCGTGCGTACGCCACGCATTTTTTGCCGCCTTTTTTTTTCTTTTTTTTATGCCTAGACAAATGGATGTCCAAGGGGCAGACACGGCGATATATTCCATATAGACTTTCTTTCATTCAATGAATTTTGATATTTTCGGGCTTAATTGTTTTTCTAGCTGTGAGCTGAGAGGCGGCCGCCGAATTCTCGGGCAGATCTATAAAATTTTACACTTATGACTCGGCAACTTCTTGGATATCGACACGTGTCGCTGAAGTTTTGTATCTTTTCCACCGTGCTTCTTTGCCCATTTCGGTTTCTACTCCGCATTGTGTATACGCCCCGTGGGCGTCGGACTGAGCTTTGTGAGATAAATAGCCACAGGTGACAAAAGATGTAAATGCACAACTTGATAATCAATAGATAAGGTGGCCGCAGTCCGCTGAAGTAAATGAAAGAAACACGGAGCCGCAGAAGCGCTACGTACCCATGCAAAAACTTTCACCCGCAAATGATCTACGGGCCGAAAGAAAGACTTTCGCATCGGGATCGCGAGCGAGCCAGCGAGCGAGCGATCTAGCGAGCGGTACGCACATCTAATTACCGCACTCGAAATGTGATTAGAAATCAGTTCTCGTCGCCGAAAAGAATTGAGAGAGTGCCGCAGCACTCGGCAGAATAGTACAATAGTACAATACTTTCACAATCATTCGAATTCAAGTTCATGGCGAGGTTTGCAAGGGTTTCGGCAGTGATTAGAACTTGATATGTACGAATATGTTTGTATATATACATGTATGTATATATGTATTCCCCGATTCAGTACTAATCGGTGACGCCGCGTTGATAACTAATACGAAAAGGCGTACGATCTATTGAGTTCATAGTGAATCGTGCGTGGATCGCACGCACGGGAAAACTAAATTTTGATTTCTTCGTTTCTGTGTCAATGAACCCATTTGAACTAAATTCTCTTTTATGATTTTTCTGGCATTTTTTTACCCCCTGATTTCTTGTGTTTTTTATTGAGAGCTTTCGGCCACGCCGGTGCGTGCGGCGTTATCTCAAAAAGTCTGTTGCGTAGGCCGATTCGAATGCGTTTAGAAAAGAAAAGTTATGGGCGAGCGCGCCCCTCTTTTGGCCTGATTAGAAACCCGTCGAAATCAGTCCTAATCAGCTGGGAATTAACATATACTTAGATATATTTGTGTGGATAACGTATGTAGATTCGTAGATGAAATTAATTACGACTGTAATAGAAATTGAATTGATAGTTTAGTTTGTGTGTAAGTATTTCAAAACTATATCTCATAAATAACATTATCAGACTATTAATATTAGTTTGCTTAGATACATAGTTTTGTAGTTTCTTCATGAAGTTTAGTTAGAATGGATTCAGATGTTTCTTTTATAGAGTAAAAACCTTACTTGAGTAAAAGATTGAAGATTTTTCTTAGCCTAATGATATAAATGAGATATTGATTAAATTAGAGATTCATTTAGATTCAGAGATGTCATCTTGGACTGTATGTACCCTACTATATATTGTTGTCATCTGACGTTGATAAGGATCCCCGACCGGGGTTCATCCCCGTTTTAAAAAAATCCCCGTTGAGTTGATAAGAAACAATGGGATGACAAGTAGAAGTCCCCGCTGAGGTGAATCCCTTTAAAAAGCTCATTGCTCCTATAAAATCGCATGGCACCTCTATGCTCACCATCACTCCGATTTCAACAATTAGCCAGCAAAGATGTTCTCCAACAAGTGCGGAATACTGTTCCTCGTGGCCTGCTGCCTGGTGAGCCTAGTGGCCTCCTATCGTCAACCATATACTGAGGAGTTCCAGACCAGTCCGGATCAGCTGCTCCAAGTAGCTCCCTTGGTACGCCGTGCTCGATCGCCTGAGGGAGGTTCCGTGGTCGTAACCGCCAGCAAGGACCACCAAGTGGGTCGGGAGGCCAGTGTTCAGTACAACCACAATCTGTACAGTAGTGGCGATGGGCGTGGCAGCATCGACGCCTACGCCCAGGCCAGTCGGAATTTCGACTTCAATCGGAACAACTACGAAGGCGGCATTCGGGGCACCTGGCATTTCTGAGCGGGAACAGAAGTATTAAATTGGTTACAACTTGATTCATGTGAATAAATACATGTGTTTGCCCAAGCGTGCTGTTGTTGTTTTCCCATTAGTGACGAATCCTCCACGGCGGATCCCATCGAAGCCCAAAGATCTTTGCGCCTGACCAAAACAAACAGTAGCCGCTGCATCGGCTATTTACCCAAAGTAACTCAACTGAAGAAGCAACATCAGGGGGCAGGCAATTCATCAGACTGAAGTGGAATATACACTTCATAAGCAGAAGGGCATCCAAAATCTTTTGGATTGGAAATCTTTTTCAAAAGTTTGGAAATATTTCAATGGTTTCCGGTCTCCACTTTTCATTGTCTATCAATTAGTCTCTCATTTTTAATTCTGCAGACTGTTTTTCTTACAAACGATAGCATATTTATGGCCATTTCCCAAGCCCGTTACAAGTTGAATGGATGCGTTCGGCATGCTCCTTGTGAAGTGTATGCCAAGAAGTACTAAAAGTCATGAGTCGTCGTCGGGGTCAATGGACTTTTCCTTCGCTGCTGGCGTCGTCGTTGTGTAACCAATAAAAATTGATTCTGTTGCGTGTGTGCCCTGTGGCCGACGGGGGCGGGGCAGGAAGGGGCGGCGAATTACGCACACTGCAACAAACTCACACACACGTACAGAGCGGAAGGTCTGTGAATGCAATTGGGGTTGCTGCATTTATCGCTCGATTTCTTGGGGAACTCTTTTGTGAGAGCCCGTACTATATCTATGTATATATGTATATGTATCTGCTCGGTATTTGGGTGTGTACATATATACGTATATGTGTGAACATGACTAAGGGTAATTACTTTCGCTTTCCGTTTGCTCAGCTGGCAAATCAATAAAACCGGGCAACGCAAGTCAAGAATACGTTAAATGCTTGACCCCCTTGCACATTTTTCGGGAAAGCCTCGTCGGCCTTTGCCGTGGCAACAAAGGCGTCGTTAATGAAAAGCCACGAAAAAGGAAAAGCAATGCCTGGAAAATGACTTTCCATTTTCATTTAACAATAAGCAATCAATTGCAAGTTCATGGCACAGCTAACGATCTATTAGAAGAAAGTAAAAACAAGCAACGAAACCCATGCGAGGCAGAAACAAAAGACCAAAACCGACGAAAAGCGACGCCTACACAAGTACGCCAGGTGAGTTGAGTCCAGGTGAGTTTCCAGGTGAGTGCAGCTGTCAGCTGTTGCAGTTGCAGTTGCTGTCGCTGCTGCCGCCGCCGCTGCTGCTGCTGCTGCCAATCAGTGCGAGCGGGATGGCGATGAAGAGACGGAGACGCAGTCGCAGTCTCAGCCTCTCGACTCGACTGGTTTTCATTTTGGCTTGGAAAAACCACACATTGGCATTGCCCCGTTGCCATTTTTAGTGGCAAAAACTGACTGCATCATAATGAAAGTGAAATGCATTGCGCAGATGGCGACGGCGATGGCGATGTCAGTTACCAGATGCAACACCGCCAGGCGGTGCAAGTAAGTCAAGTGCAGCAGGGCAGCAGCGCCAACTGCCGTTGTTGCAACATGAAGTGCCAACTGAAAAACGCGCAGCGGATTCGATTCAATTGGATTGGATCGTATCGCTGCGGATTGGAATGTGCGCGCGTCACCGACATCTCCATTTCCATCTGCATCGCCAACTGAATTCGGCACCATTCAGTTAATTGGCTAAATGCGAAAAGCGCTAGGCAAAGCACACACTTTGCATGCACCGCAAGAAATTCATAATAATACAATCGTAAGAAATCAAACCTTACACAAATGTAAGATGACAGTAATAATAAATAATGAAACATTAGGCAACTTAAAATCCAAAAGATAAAGTTAAAAATTCAAATTATATAAAAATATTGAACAAAAGATAGAGATAGATAAAGTAACCTATGATCCAGAAGGTTCATTATTTCTTTCGGTGTATGCTCCGGTTAAATTATGTCAACATGCATGTACAGCAACAAAAGGCGAGAAGGTATGTACAAGTAGCGCACAATGTACAATGTACAATGTACAGCGAACAACGTACATGAGTATGCCTCCATTTATAGCCAGTGTTCAATGTCAGATCGCCGCCGAAGGTCGTTGTCGGATGCAGTGCGCGGTTTTCATCTGGTTTCTTCGCTTGGATGTTTATCTGCATCTGCAGCATGAATATGCAGCCGTAAATGTTTCTGTATCTGCATCTGCATCTCCATCGCAAACTCGTTCCCATGTGTGTGTGGAGTTCTGGACGAGTGTAATTGATTCCAATAGCATGGAAAACTTGACATTGAGACAAACAATTCGCATTGTGGTAGGACCACGACAACTCGACATTAAGCACGCATGCTGACAGCAGGCAAAGTGTAGATACTACAAATCAGAGAACAAGAATGCAGATTTACTAGCAGTTGTTTACTTCTTGGAAGCCTGCAACAATGGTAAATTCTACGGAATTACCAACAGTGAGAATCGTTGATACCCTTTCAAGAAATTGGATAATAAAATATTTAAAGAAATATATAAAAATGGCATACCCAAAAATTCCAACTATAATTGTATAATTTACTCACTCCTCACCTTCCGTGGATGCAGTTTCTCTGGCATATTTTAGGCGCATGCTCGACTCAATCAAGTCACAATAAATTAACCTCTATTTGTAAGCCAAGTGAATAATGCGAATAGCTAACAAACAGACAGCTGAACACAATGCAACATCAATTCACTTTTTTTTTTTTGGTCACATTTCACTGATTTTGAAAGTGAACGTTGTGGCAGGCGGCGGCGGCAACTGGCGGAATCACGATTTTGTGGGCAGCGCAAATCTCTCCATCTCCCTCGTCAGTGGTACAGTGGACACGACGTATGGTGGATAGGTGTTTAATTTAATTTCCTATTCAAATGAACTAAGTAGATAATAGAGTTAAAGGAATCTTGCAAGTGTGAGTTGTGATTAAAGCTGGACTTATTTCGAATGCTTTTCGAGTTGAATAGACAAAGTAGAAGCTCGCAGTTTTGTGGCCTGATGCTGGTTTTTCCTGCCGTTAATGGTGCTGCTGCTTTTTTATTGGCAACTGCGTGGGTGAAATCCAGCAGGCATAAATTTGGCGTAGTGTAGCTGCCGTTTTTACTTTTCCAGTGCGAGCAAATGAAGCGAAACGTGGGTTACACTTTTTACCATTTGCCTCTGCCTTTATTTATTTTATTTCTGCATTTTTTTTCTCAATTTTTTGGCATGCATCTGCAGCTGCATATCTTTTTTGAGTTACATATTTGTAACGTCTGCGGCCGGATAGACAACGAACTAGATGTGTGGATGTGAATGTGGCTGAATGGAGCTGCGTAGGCCGCTCCGCATCAGGTTGACCCAGTTTTCGCTTTCTGTCTCCGTTTTGGCCCGGGTTTTTGTGATTTTTTTGTGGAAATTATACGATATGCAACCCGCTGCAGACCCATTCCATGTTTGTCCGTTAATTTATGGCACTCCAGTTGCAGCTCAATCAATTTAGCACACATTCGTCTCTCGATTCAAGACGCTGGCCACGCTGGGCACTTATTCAATTGAGCGCCACGTAACTTTGCCAGCACAATGCAAATGATCTCTCGGATTCCTACTAAACTAGTTTTGCACCCATCCACTTTCTTATTCTTGTCACTTTGCGGATTTCGCACATTTGATACAATGAAACGGATGCGACCATGTTGGAAAGGGCAGTAAAGTGCACTGCTTTTGATTATACACTTGCTTGCGATTGTAGACGCTGTACAAATGGGCGTATACGCGATGTGGTTACACTTGTATACAATACGCCATGTGGGACAGGGCGTTGTGAGGTGGTAAAAATCGAACTTTTTATTTAACTTATAATATCTATTGATATACTTAAAACTTTAAACAAGAAGTATTATACTGAATACTTATTTCTTCATTCTTTTAAAATTTTTCTCACCAAATGTGTGCAATATTAGCAAGTGCATTCCTGAGCAATCTGAAAATAGACCATTGAATCACTTTTAAGACACACCCAACTTGGAAAAGGAATTAAATCCACCTAGGTCAACAAATAAACACCCGAACAGCTTGCTAAATACCGCACTTTATGATATTTTCCTGTTGGCCATAAAAAAGGGGAGTACCGAACTGCATCAGACAAATTACAAATTGGAATTGGCCATTGCAATCTTGGCCACATGCCATTCACCAATACACCGACATGCGAACACTCATACCAACAAAGAGATAAGTCAATGCACTTTTCGCACACACACACATGCATGCGCGCTGGGAAAACCAGAGAGGAAGAGCGAGAGAGCCACCGTTAGTTGCATGTCTGTGTGCGTGCCTAGATTTTGCAATAATTTCGTTTTCATTTCGAATTTGAATTTCGTTTTCGTTTCGCCTGCAACGCTCGAATGCTTCTGAAACTCAATTGTTTTCCCATTTGCATTCACTAATTATGTCATCCAGAAACCGAAGGCCGCTCCCATGGCCACCAGTTTTTTTATCTCTGAGTTTTCCCAATCCTTTAATTGCCTGTCTAGACGAAGGAAAGCCCATTTATTTCGTCTACTGCGCAATAAGTTGTATATTGTCTGTATTCCTTTGGTCCCACGTCCTGCCCCTTTTTTTGCCTTAAGAGCTTTTCTTCGATGTGTCAAAAAAATCCAGCTTTTTGGGGGTAGTATTGCTTGACTGTTCCTTGCTGAGACTTCCCGCCTCAGACACTTGGATTTTAGTTGACCTAGGTCCGGAAAATGGGGAAAACGGGGGATGTAACTAAGAGCAAGAGATGAGAGAGAAGTTGTTCGGAATGTGCGCAGACTTTGAGCTAAGAAGCTTACTCTATTTTACTCTACCATATTTTGTTCAAATTGAATGAATGCAACAGAAAGTTTATTTAAATCAGTACTTATTTGGCACGTTAAAATAATTTTCCTCCATTAACCTTTATTTAAGGATAAAGGTCATCGGAAGCTGTGAATTGCTTAATATAAGTATTAGTTCAAATTTATACATTTTGTTTGTTGAAACTGATTTCTTTTGATCTACTACTATTTCCATTGCAAAAGTGCAGCAGAAAGTGCAAGTAGCCGAAGAGACTGCCGCCGCTCTTTCGCTCTGGGATGCACTTCCTCTCTTCGGCGAAGAGCTGTGTGCAGCGCTCTCTGGCCTCTCGCCAAATTATTGAAATTGCACAAAGAAAAGTGAATCGAGAGAGCGGCACTGCGATTGTGTAAGTTTTACATGGATGCAAGAAACTTGTTTTCTTTTTATGGCCCGCAATTTGAGTTCTTACTGCTGCGCCGGAGACTATTATTGTGGTTAAAAGTACCACCCCTAGGTGGCGTAATTAGAGCAGTTATCAAACACAAACATGCACACACATAGGCCGCGATTGCAATCGATTGCAGAAGAGAGTCCGCTGCACTCGTCTGATTGTGTCTGTGTGAGTGTGTGACTGACCTATCTCAATGCAATTTTGCTTGCCCGCTGCACCACACACACACACGCACGCACGCACTCACACACACACACAGCAGGCCGTTGTGCTCATTTATCTTTTATTTTTATACAATTTTCTGCTGCTGCTGTTGTTGTTGTTGTTGTCGCCGAGGCGTCAGCAACTATTTTTGCCGCAGACAAGATTTGCATTTTACATTTATTGTACACTTTACCCCCATTTAATAGCTTTTCCTGTCCCTCGCTGTTTCGCTTTCGTTAATAAACAATAATGTGCGCTGCACTTTTTTCACACGCATTGCATCGCGCTCAAAATTGTTGTTAATCGGTCTGGCTGTAATTATTATGACCCAACTAAACGCCATGCCCATTTATATACGTACTTTTAATTACGGCTGATTGTATATGGCTACAATTTTATGACACCAATTTTATGGACATTAAATTCTCAGTTGCCTGGTAGCTGCATTGTTGAACAAGAAGTTTGCCAAAAGTATTTTTGTATTGAGAAAAAAGAAAACAAGGCCTTAATTTGTATAAAATTCATATAACATTTTACGATCTTAAAATTAAAGGAATGCTCTTTAGTTTAGTATGCTTCATATTTCATTCAAACGTGGGAACTTTTTTCTGTACGTATGACTTCCGGATAGTTAATGTATAAGTAGTATTTAGTAAATAAATTAATTGTTCCCTTTTCTTCTTTATACTTGCAGTTACCAACTAATGAAACTCACGCCTAACAGAAATGTAAGTTGTCAACAAAATGCCCAAATGCCCAACGTTGTTTAAGAGCAAACAACTAATTTAAAATGGAACGCCATAAAAAGTCAGGCGCCAAAAGAGTTGAGAAAGAAATCACAGAAAAAAGCCAAGTGGAATTTTACAAAGCCCAAAAAGTTGAATAAATAAAAAATTACAAACACGCACTCGGTGAAAATTATGCATGGATTTTTTGTTCGTTAAACAATTGAAGTCTTTTTTTTTTTGCTGTGCGGTAAAAAGAACCTGCTAAGTACTTTCATAAACAAATACTCATGGGCAATGAATGGGCCCTGTATCTATGCGAATGGCGTTGGTTCTATATCTATTTGGGCAACTATTTTTTTTTATTTCTCGGAAAGCCACTTGACACTTTGAGTGAACTAACTCCGAGACCCAAAACACTTGAATGACTATTATTCTGTCTGATACTGGGCGAAAAACTCAAACTTTCTGCGCATGACGAAGCCTTACCGCATAATTGCTCGCTAATTGGAAAAATCCATGCAGAACCTACAATAAATTATGCCAAATTAGCTGTTTTCGTTGGGAAGCAGCTTTTTCCAGTTGACAGTTAAAAATTTATAAAAGTTCAATTAGCCCCATAACGGTAATAATCGGACCGTGGAGCATTTAAGGCAAGTTAACACCTCGTCCGTTGGTCCACCAGTTGCATCCTGGCCACCGAAAACGGCTTAAATCAGCGGGTCAATCAATCAGACGAAGGGTTCTGTTCTGTTCTGTTTTAAATTAAGATTTTTTGCGCTTTTAAACAAGCTTTCTTTTCTGCGGCCTGCAAGCACAGTGGTTAAAAAGCAAATTAAATAGTATCAAGTAACAACGATTTTAAAAGATACCTATGACACATTGATGTTTGAATAGAGAGACAGGATAAAATTTAAATTCTTCATTAGATATTATTCTATTTCATTTAAAGTAGTTAGGATTTGAGACAAAGAGTTCCACTGTCTGCGCAAAATGACAAATGCAAGCTGCTCTTCTCTGCCATAAGCAAAAAGCAATTCAATCCACTCGCATTTATTCAGTACCCACCTATATATGCGTATCTTATAGGTAGCATATCCAGAATGAAAATAAATGTATCTGTTCGGTTTTTGCCTCGAGAACGTCACGTCAGCGCCATGTACTGATCTTCACGCGAGATATTCGGGGGAATTTCGAGAAGGATTGGAGCAACCAGTAACCAGGTAACACTGGACTCCAGGTCCACTGAGCACTGGGCTTAATGCAGTCCTCCTCGAATGCCTTTTTGATTGCATTTCATTAGGTTCGTTTTTTGCCGATTTTTTGTCTGTTTATTTTTTTGAATTTGTTTCGGCGTGGACTTTTGCGGGCATTTCAAAAATTTATGCACACTTGGCTGCCATTTTGAGGTTGTTAATTTTTCTTCATTTTTTTCGATTTCGATTCGTTTTCTGACTGGCTTTCGTGTTTTTACCTTTCTCAGATTTTTAACAAGCGCCGTCAAAAAGGAAGTTTGGTTTTCCGCCAAACAAAAGCGCGAATAAAGAAAAGTAACTGCTGTCCAAATAAGAAGTTATATATGTATGCACACTCAATTTAAATCATGAGCTACACAAAAAAATATTTATTGCAAAAATTCAATTTAACTGTTTCAGTATATTATCAATTTAATAAATAAATTATAAGGTGTTAGTTTCACGAAGAGCATACTTGCATTCACCTTTTCTTGGTTTTAAGTATTTTCTGTCATCGTTTTTGGCCAGAAAACCACACCCTTTGTGTTGCCATGAATCATGTACCTCATATCGTACTTATATATGTACCAAACTCAGAGGTTTACATGGTTGTTCCACTTTAAATGCCTAAAAAGCACATGCTTAAATATCCGCATATACAATATACATATATGTGGGATTTTACGATACCTTGATCGCATTGAAATACAATTTTTATAATCCCAGATTTGCCGCTTGAAAAGTTTTATGGCTTTTTTTATTTGTTGTGCGATGATTAAATATTAAATTAACTTTTTATAATAGGCTTAAACAAAATCACAAATAAAACAAAATTGACTCATGCCTTTTGCCCATCCAAAAAGTAATGGAATAATTTCGCCTGCGAATTGGGTTCAAAAATTATAATGATTATAAAGCTTCGCATATGAGTGGGCATACTGTATTTAAGCCAAGTTGTGCACTTTTTGTTATTGTTTTTGTCTGTCCCACACTTTGTTTACACAATTCGAGCTTCTGGTTCAAATTTCAGTTCTCAATGTGAAGGTCAAAGACAAAACACAATAAACGAATCCATTTGATTGGTCAGCGAATTGGAGACCCTAGAGAATTAAGCCGAGAAAATGACTCAATGTTCGGGGGGAAAATGCGAATAAACAAATAAGTCTGTTGAGGTCCGAACTTTGTAGAAAAAGAAACGTAAACATACAACGAATTCTCGAGATTAATGAGCCACCGCCTCATGTTGCAATATAAAAGATGCCTGCGATAGCACAGGTTCTGAATCGTTTCTATGCTAAAAGTGAAATGTGGAAAAACCACTTTTCCGAGCGCGCTTTTCCAGCAGGCCGCCAGCCCCAACTGCAAGGCCCGACTTCAACTTGGACTTGCAACTGGCATCTGTTGCTGGTCGAGTGTGCAATTTACTTTCAATGCCGCTTCTAGCCATTGTTGGGCTTTCTTCGCTGGCTTTGGCCGTGCATCTGCCACTTGTTTGTTGCCATGTTGCTGTTGCTGTTGCTGTTGCAGTTGCAACTGCTGCTGCTGCTGCTGTCAGCGTCTAGTCAGCACGTTGCCCGCGTGTCTGGTTTTGTTGCATGTTGGCATGCAGCAGCAGCAGCCACTGAGCTGCTTGGTATGCAATTTGCAATAGTTGCGCTTGCGCAATTCAAATGGCCACCAATACTAGTGCGCTCGCACACACACGTGCATACATAACTCAGTTACGTAGTAGGAAAAGCGAAGACCAAAGACGGAAGTGGGAAGACGTGTTGCAAGTGGCCAGGAAAACCGGAAAATCCACACGTTATGAGCAGAGAAAAGGTGCAACTCCCCATTTTCCCCGCCAACTCGACCATTCTTATTACACTAGACAGCATAGTTTTAATTCGCAAGAATGTAATTTGATCTGAGCTTATTATTTTATTAGAAAAATCATGCAATTATACAATGAAATTGTTTAGAATGACCTAAATTATGCACAATGGCTGGAATTTATTAATTAATTTTTTGACATGTTTATTGACCTTTTTAAAAAGTACATTTATAGGAATAAAAACCATTAGCATTTTGTGCCTCGGTGTAAAATCAAGCGTTAATTTCAGCAATGATGGGCTGCGGGCCCAATTGAAATGGAAACCTAGGCTAGAATCTACATATCGATCCGCTCCCAACTAGAATGACCCGCTCGATTGGGCCTATCCTCGAAGATAGTTTCGTAAACTGGTGGTTTAATTGCATTTATTATGATTGACACTGATAAATCGGTAATAACATATCTGACTGTCAGTCGGACACTTGCAGCAAATTGAACAATTAACCATCCATCAGGCCAAATTAAAGGCAATAGATGGCGGGCTGTTACATAAACATCTGGCGATAGTTCGCAACCCGGTCAGTTGCTTTCAGCCGGGTTCAATGAGCCCAGCCCGCAGCTCGGTCTCAAAACCCAGGTTGAAACCACAGCCAAACAGGTAACCGCAGGAGTTCAGGTTCAGGCCAGGTCCCAGCAAGTGCATCGGAGTAGCTCCGAAGTTTAGACTCTATTCCTCTGCTGTCCATGCCCATCGAGGGGAAATAAGGAGCGGGGAGGATTACGCAGCGATGGCAGCGATAAGTGGCAGCCAGCCAGGTAGAACTGAAGTGCTAAAGTACTTGGCTTTGTTGGCCCATCTACGTCACCAGTTAGATTCTGCAGGGCGTGCGGAGCAGATAGGACGGGAAATAAAGATACAGTGAACGGCTTATCTTGAGGTGTTATATTTTCTCTATAACGTGGAGAACTTATTCTTTAAGCTCATCTTTATAAGTTGCCAACAAGCTAATGCAAGCGGAAAGAACGATAAAATCCACATCATTTTATACTAAAAATAATACTAATTTAAGATAAATACAAGCACACATTCTTAAATGATGATTGATTGTATTTTACTAGAGTTTCGATATTTTAGGAACCTATTGTTTCGTAATCTCTGGCGTTTTGTTCATATGCTGTAACCCCATTGGGCGCATCACATTTCTAAACATAAAAAGTAAATTAAAAATGCTAATTGAGCACGTGCTACTTCCATTCATCTCTAATTATGCATAAATAAATATTCGCTTGATTCACACGCATTCCGATGGAACAACAGCCAAGTATTTCAAACAGAAATCAAAAGCGCAAAATGCGCAATAAATAAAATCGAAGAAAAAAGAAATATACCCGCAGCAGGAACAACAACAAATTCAAGGCCAAAGTTTATGACGCTTGAGGGGAGTAGAAGAAAAACATCGAGCTTCTCTACAATTTCCCCCCTCTTTGCACTGCACACACACATAGTTGGTTACACAGGGAGAAATTCAATGCAGTTCTTGCTCGATTCTTTTAAAATAAATCATTTCAAGGCAGAAGGTATTAAGGTTCCCAATTTTCGAAAATCAAATCAGACATTTTTTCCAATTTAAAATCCTTTGAAACTGCGTCGAAAAGTATGCAACAACATGTTTTTTCTAAGTATCTGAATATTCAACATAATGCTTGTATCCAAACATTAAAATTTTATATAAAAGAACTAAAACCAATTAGGCATTTTTTAAAATTTTTAAGAATTCTTTAACAATTTTCTCTAAACGTATTCCAAACTTGATATTTTATTAGTGAGGAATATTTATAAAAAACAAATAAATTTTTGTGCATTTAGGAGTGAGGGGACTGGCAAATCCAATCTCTCCTCACCGCCGAGCAAGAATTTCACTTTCCTTATCAGCGAGGTCGGGCACATTGATAAGATTTGCGACTGCAGCCAGTCCATAATGATTGCAATGAAAGTGAAATTAAATTCAGTCATGCCTTTTATAAGCCAACGCAAATTGTTGAGTCTGAGCAAAAACAACAAATGCTAAGAACGAAATTTGCGAGTATTTGACATTGAAATTTTTTGTGCAAAAAAAATATACAAACCGAAAGTGAGATACGAGTAGAGGAGCATTTGGACAAACTGTTTTAATATTTGCTTTGCATATACAAATTGGCTTATATACTACAAGCATATGTACATACATACATATTTAGTTGGTTTCTAAAAATGGGGAAATCATCATTTGGGAAATTTGTAAAGTTTTTATATGATAGCGAGAGCCAAATTAGGTTTAAATGGACGCAAATAAGCCAAACACTCTCCTCGTGCGATTAAAATTTCATATCAGTCCAACCTTGAACTTTTTCGGTGCTCTTATCAATTTGCCAAAAGTGTGGTGCAATCTAAAATACTTGCAGCGTTGCTAGAATTTTGTCGCGTGCTGTTCGCACGACTGCGTTTCAAATGCAAGTGTGTGTGTGTGTGTTCGGCACTGATAAGGTGTGTGTGTGTGTGCTCAGTGTTTCCCGATTCTCATTAGTCTTCGTCGGGGTTTCAACGCCATAGTTCCATTATAATCGGATGGTGAGGAGTGACTTAACCAGAGAAAGAAAATCATTAAAGGAAAATGTGCCAATAGTGAGTTTTCAATTAAAAGCCTACCGGTATCTATAAAAACAATTATATTATTTAAGTATATTTTTGATAAGTCAGAATATACAGTTCAATCTTGCAATATGTACTTTTATGTGCAAAGAATTTACTTCTCGGTAAAAATACTCAGTTAAAAATACAGCTTTTGATATAAATATAAACGCATGACGTATATTTGTACTTGAAGTTAATCAATACAAATAAACAAAATGCGGGAAGAGGTTGGAAAAAGCTGAATAGGAGAAGATTTATAAAGTCTGAAAATATTTATATTGCCTTTTCCCCGAAACAAGTTAGTTATTTCAATACTAATCTTAATTTATCTTTTATTTTCAGACCCAACACTGCCATATTAAAGCAAAGAATATAGAACTGTTTTAAAGACCAGATCAACCAATCTACCTCGACTTCTGGGCCAACAAGCAAAGGAAAACTAAACTCAATGCCAGAACCCAATTTCCCGATAGGAAAATGGAACAGGCAATAAGCAAGACCACATAGAGGAGATTAACTAAATAGATCCGTTGAGATTTCACAGTTGAGATCAATAGAACCCATTGAAGATCGATCAAACCAAGTAGTTTTTTAGATTTCCATTAGAAGCCAAAATGACGAAGAGCAATGGCGATGTGGAGGCGGCAACCCAGGTGCAAAATCTGGGCGGAAAGCCCAGCAACGGACATGGCCAGCTGAATGGGAATGGCTATCATCAGAACGGCGGACGCAGGGATTCCAGTCAAGCCTTTACACCACTGCTGTCGCAGCACAATAATGGCACCACCAATGGCGAGGTGACCACTCCGCCTCCGAGTACAGTGCTCTACGAGAGCACTCCGAGCAATAATAACGAGTGGAAGGCTCCGGAGGATCTGGGCCACCTTAAGAACGGCCTTGGCAACATACTGAGCAGTAATAATAATGGCACCGGCAATGGGCACAGTCTCAGCGAAAAGTATGCCCACGAACAGGCTCCCCTGACCGGAGGTTACAAGTTGCCACCTCGCTCCAGTGAGTCCGAGGAATCCGATTTCGATTCCGACCTCAATGGCGGCTCCTCCGCGGAATCCAGCTCCAGCTGCGGCCTCTTCGGCTGTCGGCCCAGGTGGGCCAGGAGATTCGCGTCCACGCACGTCTTCATGGTGGTCTTCCTGCTGGCCTACATTCTGCAGGGCATGTACATGACCTACTTCGTCTCTGTGATCACCACCATCGAGAAGCTATTCCAGATCAAGTCGAAGACCACGGGAATTCTGCTGAGCGCCAGTGAGATGGGTCAGATATGCACGGCCATGTTGTTGACCTACTTCGCCGGCAGAGGACATCGTCCAAGATGGATTGCCTGCGGCATGGTCCTGTTCTCCATCGCCGCCTTCTCCTGCGCCCTGCCGCATTTCATCTTCGGCGAGCAGCTAATGCACTCCAGTGTGATTCTGCAGCAGACGCAGGTCTCTCCCGCCAATAATTCCTTCTCGTCACACTGGCTGAATGCCAGCAGTGAACAGGTTAATCCCAATCTGTGCATTTTGGGTGGCAACCAAACCCATTCGGGCAGCGAGTGCAACGAGGAGCGCCAGCTGGAGCAGGCCTCCCACTCTAAGATCACCGTTATCGTGCTGTGCATCTTCTTTGGCAGCCTGCTAAGCTCGGGCATTGGCCAGACCGCCGTGGCCACCCTGGGCATACCCTACATCGATGACAATGTGGGCAGCAAGCAGTCGCCCATGTACATGGCCGTCACCATTGGCATGAGGATCCTGGGACCGGCATCCGGTTTCATTTTTGGCAGCTTCTGCACGCGCTGGTATGTCAACTTCTCGAATCCCGGCTTCGATGCCACCGATCCGCGCTGGATTGGCGCCTGGTGGCTGGGGCCCGTGGCCATTGGCAGCCTCATGCTGCTGGCCTCCATTGCCATGTTCTCGTTCCCCAAGCAGTTGAGGGGCAAGCAGAAGCCTCCGGGGCAGACGGCCACTCCAGCAGCTCCAGTTGAGCCGGAGGAGAAACCCAAGCTGAAAGGTGAGAATGCCAAAGATGACTTGTTGTTTAGCATTTGATGATAAAGATATTAGATTGTAATCATGCCTCTATCATCAACAGACCAGCCAATCAATGCACTTTACTCTATCTGGAACTTAATCTTCAATTTTTCCATACAGATTTTCCCAAGACAGTCCGTCGCCAGCTGAGCAACGACATCCTGATGTTCCGCACCGCCTCGTGCGTGTTCCACCTGCTACCCATCGCCGGTCTCTATACGTTCCTGCCCAAGTATCTGGAGACCCAGTTCCGGCTGGCCACCTATGATGCCAACATGATCGCCGCCTTCTGTGGCATCCTGGTCATGGGCATAGGTATTGTCATTTCCGGGCTCTTCATCCTAAAGCGGAAGCCCACTGCTAGGGGTGTGGCCGCCTGGATCGCCTTCACAGCCCTCGTCTACTCGGCGGGCATGATCATCCTGATGTTCATCGGCTGCAGCATGAACGACTTTGCCGGTTACAAGCCAAGCGATGGCAACAGGTGGGTCATCAAACTAAGTTCTTGCCCCCATAAGTATGCAAGCTTTTTCCACGACCAGCGGATCCTGTTAAAGGTGTTACCATAAACTAGCTATTAGATCTATCATTTAATTAATGTTACTTTTCTTAAATTTATCTGCAGTCCCGCCTTGATCGAGCCCACGTGCAGTGCCGCTCTCAACTGTACCTGTGATAAGGAGAACTTCGCGCCCATCTGCGCCGACGGCAAGATGTACATCTCGGCCTGCCACGCCGGATGCAGTAGCTCCTCGCTGCGGCCCAGCGACAATCGGACGCTCTACTCCGATTGTGCTTGCATTCCAGATGGTGAGATGCACCCATATAGCGCTAAGTTCCAGTATTTCAATCCCTATGCAACTTTCAGCTCCGGAGGCGGTCAACGGTTACTGTGATAATAACTGCAAGAACTTCATCTACTTTATACTGATCTTTGCCATTTGCGTATTTATGCATTCCACCTCCGAGGTGGGCAGCATGCTGCTCGTCATGCGCTGCACACACCCCAAAGGTAATAACCAGGATTGGCCAAACAGATGTTACACTAACGATAACAAAACCCTAAATCCCCGCAGATAAGGCCATGGCCATGGGTGTGATACAGTCGGCCATCGGCCTGTTCGGCAACGTTCCCTGTCCCATCATCTACGGCGCAGTGGTGGACTCCGCCTGCCTCATCTGGAAGTCGGTGTGCGGCAAGCACGGCGCCTGTTCGCTCTACGATGCGGACACCTTCCGGCAATATTTCCTAGGTGAGTCGGAATCTATACGAAAATCTAAAAATAATATATAAATTACTAATCATTGAGTAAATGATTATGTACGTTACTATGCAAGATTATAGTTCATAGCTATTTATAAACAAATATACTTACTAACCTATCTCTAATTCCCAGGAATCACGGCTGGCATTATGTTCCTGGCATTCCTGATGGATCTGGTGGTGTGGCGCAAGGCGCATCGCATCGACATCGCACCCGAGGATCCGCAGGAGGGCGGGCCCGCTTCCAACGGAAGGACCTTGGAGGTGTCCGAGTCCAAGCAGCCCATCACCCCGGCGCCGGACACCACGGTCTAGGAGGAGCGGTTCGGCGACGAGCCTTGCACAAGCTGCAGGATTTCCAATAAACGTTTACCTTAATTGTTAATTAGTTATCATTTGTCTAGTTTGTTAGCCTAGTGCAAGAGTTATGTATTTAGTTAAGTGGCATCTTCGAGCGTCGGGAGACCTCATTCAAATCCACATTAGAACGCGCTCGTCCAGCTCCCGATCCCGATCCCGCTCCAAATCCCAGCACCATATTCTACATGAAACCGCTGGATTGCGATTTGAATCCTTGTAAATCTCAACGCGAAACAATGAAATGAAATTCTAGACATTATCTAACGTCATGCATGAGCGTAGTTAATCGACAAGCTAATACTACAAAATGATCGACAATTGTGCAAAGTGCAAGAATATTGATGAATCCTTATGTGTAAACTATATGTAACAGTTATATCGCGATGTATGTAATCTATAATTAATATATTAGACATACACTTACATGTATGTATGTAATTGCAACCTATCTGTGGTAGTTAAATTTTAGTTAAAATTCAAATTTATTGTCTAAGTTTGTCATACAACAAATATATACGAAAAGAAATTAAATGGAAAACTATATACAAGTAAAAAAAATTGGTTTTTAATTATGAGGTTGAGCTGCTCAAGGACAATTGAAAAATTAAGAGGAAAAGTTGCTAGTTATCCATACTTGTAAATTAGAAAAGAGTTGTAGGCTGATTAGTTGTTGGACCAGTGAAGCCCACAAAAACCCGTTTAAAATTCAATTCTCTACCAAAAATGTATTTTTATTAACAATTTCAATAAAAAAGTCTTAAATTTACGAAATGCAACATCGCTGCATCTGCCTTTCGCCTAACAAAAACAACAAATTGTGTTATACAAAACGAAAACTTGAAATGTTTGCATGAACTGTCTTGGGCTATTGTCTCTGAAATAACAAAAACAGTTGATGAGTAAGTGGTGCCCAGCGGGCAGATCGCAAGTGGAGATTGTCTGCGTACGCCCACAGGTGAGTACAATAAAGTAATGGTATCAAAATCAGCTATCCGGCGACCACAGCTTAAATGTGCGGTCAAAAGAGGTCGTGGCTATATACTGCGAATTGGGCGCGATGTCCACCGATATGACCTTGTTGTCGTGGCCCTGTAGCGTCTTCAACGGCTGCCACGTCTTGTTGGACCAGATCTTGGTGGTCGAGTCGTAGGAGCAGGTGACCAAGAAGCTGCCGCACTCCTGCTGGTACTTCACGTCCGAAATCAGATTGGTGTGCGCAGGAATGGTGTAGACCGGCTGGCGTCGCCTCAGGTCCCAGATTTTACATGTGTTGTCCTGGGACCCTGTTGCTATGTGGAATCCGTTTGGAGAAAAGTCCACGCCGAAAACGGCGCCCAAGTGTCCCTCCAGAAACATGATGCATCGCCCAGTGCGCAGATCCCACACTCGTCCAAAGGCATCCAGGCCGCCGGTGACCAGAACACTGCCGTCGGAATGATAGCTAAGGCAGTGCACCGGCTTTGCGTGCCCCTCCTGATGAAGCACCTCCGTCTTTTGCTCCAGATCCCACAGCCGCCAGCTGGAGTCGTAGCAGGCGGTGGCCAGGAAGCGGCCGGACGGATGGAAGGCTACCTTAGAGACGCGATGCGGCATGTGGCCGGTGATGTCGGCAATCGACTCTTCGTTGTTGAAGCCCCACAGCTTGACGGCGCCATCGTGGCCACCGGAAGCCATGGCCACCACGTTCTCCTCATCCGCTTTGACTCCCGGCCGCAGAGCCACTCCACCCACATAACTGGCATGTCCGCGCAGCGTCTGCTTCAGCTCGCAATCGGGCACGCTCCACAGCTTGCAGAGACCCGACCACGAGGAGGTCAGAAGGAGTGAGGAGTCTTCACTGAAGGCAGCACTACTCACGGGCCGTGTGTCACCCACCTGGGAGCACAGTGGAGCCAGCGACTGGAGCTTCTTCTGCATCTCCACCATCCGACCGGCACGTGTTGCGCTGGGCACTTCAAGGGCCTCACGTGCTCGCACCAAGCGATCCTTGGCGCGTGGCAGGGAATAATCCGCCAGCCAGAGTCGAGCAATACGCAGACTATCGGGTCCCTCGTGATACCAGGTGGCCTGATCCTGCTCCCGCTGTTGCTGCTTGCGCTCCTCCTCCTCGTACTGCCTCTTGTTGATGGCGTTCTCGCCCAATCCAGCCAAGAGTTCCTTAAGACGTCTTCTTCGCTCCGCCGGTCCTTCGCCAAAATAGCAAATGGGTTCGTTCAGCTGGCGCAGATTGCTCTTGATCTCCGTGTCGTCGGTGGACACATTTATCTGTCGTGCCCGCTTTTTCCGCTCAAATTCCTCGAGGAGCGCCACCTTGTCGCGCTCCATTTCCATCTCCAGATCGAAGTAGTCATCGTCAATTTTATTGGCCAGAGTTGCGGCTGTGGGTGGAGGTGCTCCGGCCTGCTTCGAATTGCTTGCCTTTTTCGTGGACTCCTCGTAATCCTCATCGGAATCTATGTCTTCCAGTTGTCCGCCTGTTCCAGTTGTTGTTGCTCCTGTCCCAGACGATGCCGGCATTCCAGGTGTTGTTGTTGTTGCTGCACCAGACGCCGCGGCATTTTGCCGCTTGCGTTCCGATTCTTCGAGCGATCCATAGTGCAGCGTTCGCTGCCGCTTGATGTACTGTATATCGTCGTCATCGGACATCGTTGCGGCTAGCAAACGAGTGCAAAATAATTAATTTTAAAACAAAATTTCGCCGAAACAACGAAGAAACAACAAAAAATATTGCCGTAAAGAAAACGTTTTGCTGCCTAGTGTTGATCAACGACGAGAGGGGTGGTTTAGCGATGGCATCACCGATATTTAGAGCGGTATATGCAATAGTTTTTAGATCAATGTGTGGTTACAAAACAAGGGACGAGTTTTGCAACTATAAATCATATTTAAAACAAAAACTATTTAAAGCTTAACTATTTATTCCATACGTTTATATTGATCCATTATACTTTATATTGAGATACATAATAACCAAATTTCTAATTTAAAGTACATCTACCGTTATAACAGAGAACTACATTTGTTTTTGAAATTAAATGATGTTCTGATGATTCTTTTCTTATTTATTCAACAATAATCTATCACTAATCAATAATCTTGGATCTCAACAAAAGCCGTTACTCCTAAAAACCGTGACTTTCTACCGATATATCGGCCACTTGTGCTTCACAGCACTGTTTTGCAGCACTACCCCATTTTAGAACATCCTCACGCACGCACACACAGAATTTTCCTAGGTGATTAAAAGTGAGTGAAAATTTAAGATTTCCACACGCGTCGCACGCTATCGGTCACCAAGCCAGTGAGATAGCTGTCACTGCCAACGCTGCAGCACTTTTCACGCGCTCCTGGCCAGAAGGATATGAGCGCGCCGAGCAACAAAATGTCGGCCACCGATCAGATGCGAGCAATGCTGGACCAGCTTATGGGTACCACACGGAATGGCGACGAGCGCCAGCTGAAATTCTCTGACCCCAGGGTCTGTAAGTCCTTTCTGCTCGACTGCTGTCCGCACGACATCCTGGCGTCCACGCGCATGGATCTTGGTGAGTGTCCCAAAGTGCATGACCTGGCTTTCCGCGCAGATTACGAAAGTGCCGCCAAGACGCGCGACTACTACTACGACATTGAGGCCATGGAACACCTGCAGGCCTTTATCGCCGACTGCGATCGACGCACCGACTCCGCCAAGCAACGGTTGAAAGAGACCCAGGAAGAGCTGACCGCCGAGGTGGCTGAGAAGGCAAATGCTGTCCATGGCCTCGCCGAGGAGATTGGCAAAAAGTTGGCCAAGGCCGAGGCGCTCGGCGAGGCCGGCGAAGTGGAGGACAGCATGGAGCTGATGAAGGAGATCGAGGAGCTGCGTGCTAAGAAGATCAAGGCCGAGCACGAGTACCGCACCTCTATGCCCGCATCCACCTACCAGCAGCAGAAGTTGCGCGTCTGCGAGGTCTGCTCCGCCTACCTCGGGATTCACGACAACGACATCCGTCTGGCGGACCACTTTGGTGGTAAGTTACATCTCGGATTCCTCACCATCAGAGAGAAGCTGATCGAACTGGAGAAGACGGCGGCGCCGCGAAAGGCGGAGCTCAAGCGGACGGGTAAGATGACGGACCGGGAAGACGAGGGCCGCGGACGCAATCGCTACTTTGTAGGTGGTCGTGAACTGGACCGCCGCTCTCGAGTGCATCGTTCCCGCTCCAGAGAACGACAGCGCAACCGGGATGGGGACCGCGAACGCCCCAACAACGGACGCGGGCCTGAGGAGAAGGGCAGTGAGCGACCCAAGGAAACGGCAGATGGTCCGGAGCGAGCCGAAAGGGCACCAGATCGTGGAGGACGGCGAGACGACAGGGATAACCACGGCAGGGATCATCGCGAACGGGAACGCGATGGCAGGCGGGATCGGGAGCGACATGGACGCAACGACAGAGGACGCTTTGGTGACAGAGGCGGCGGTGGAGGAGGCGGTGGCCATCACCGTGACGACAGACGCCGCTCAAGGTCCAGGGAGCGCTCGCCACGCGAACGCCGCAACTTCAACCACTTCAGGGATGGTGGTGGTGGCGGCGGAAATGGCCAGCGCAAACGCTCCTACTCCCGTGAGCGCAACTACCGCCGCTAGGCTAGAATCCCGCCCAGCGCACGTACGTAGCATTAATCACATGAACTATAATGCCACCACAAATTGAACTACTGAAAACAACAGGAACCGAATATTCTTAGCGTAAACAATAAAGCAACCTAGAGCCACACTGTCGACGCTCCAATATGAAGATACAACTACCTTTGTACATTTTTAATAATTTAATTGATTTCTATTTTTCATCTTGCGTTCCAACCTCTAACGACCGAATAAAGCAGACAAACTTTTGTTTGTTACTACCCCAAAGTAAACCGAACGCAGCCTAAGACCCCAGCCTCAATAAAAACGATATACTCGATATAATGCGATTGAAATTATATAAGTCCCCCCGTCCAGTCCAGTGTACTTGGCACGTGGAGACAGAAACCCAAACAGAAAATAGAAATCCCAACGAATCCGCGGTGTTGTCAATTATAGTTCAGTTCATAGTAATTCGGTTAGGACACAGCGGCAGTAACTAATTTATAAAGATTCAGAGCAGGAGAAACGTTTATAATATTTGATATTTTGTGTGTTGTATAGCTAGCTACAAGTTGGTAACACTGACTGAAACCCAACCAAACCTGACCACATTCGACCATGTACTCTTCTCAGCTAACGATCACGTTCACCCAGTCGAAGTCAACGTGTGTTGTGCGTCGCTGTCGTCCCGCTTTGGGGTAAGCCTCCACCATATTTAACTCTGACACACTCCATCACTGCTCTGATCTGATTTCATTTGATATGATTTGATTTGATTTGTAACCCCAAAGCGTTCTCTACTTGAAGTTCCGTTCCACACTTTCGCAGCCGCTTAAACTCTCGCACAGCTTCGGTACGTATTGAGTATGGCGAGGTGACTATATCCATTATATCAGACCAATGTTAGTTGTTTTGGCAGATATGCGTATTACATAGATAATCCAAATAATATAGCTTGGGTACGTATCCATACCGGCCGACGACGTTTCCTTTCGAATCGTCGAATGAGAGTGTCGTTTATTTATTCCGGTTCTGGGTACGTATTATTGTTAGAAGATCGCGACTGTGGTACGTATGCATATAACGACTAAAATGGTGCCCCATAAGCAAACCAGGCTCTGTAGGGTTCTCGGCGATCCAGATCCCAACGTACGTATTCCTCCTCCTCTCTCTCTCTCTTGAAAATAAATAATCAAAACTACAATCACCACAAACCCAAATAAATTTTAATCTCGTAGCTGTTTAGAGGCAATTGACTTAAAATCCGTTTCTTACTAAATCTCTGTTTATCTTGCCAAATGATACTTGAGCCACAGAATCGATGCCGCCGCGGGCGCAGATCAGTACAGTACATGCCTATATGATGATGTGAGTATTCGGGACACTAATCTCTGATTACAATCAAGCAAATACCAAATTTAATCATCGATGACGGCTTGGTTTCTTGGTTTGATTTTTTCGGCAGCCAAGGATTTAGAGTGGGATTATGAGAGCAGTGTAAAGAGTTGTTTGTGTTTGGCCCTGACAGTGGGTAAGAATCGATCGATAATGCCAACTGATTTTTAACTACCATATATCTATTAACAATACCTATTGTTTTATCTACGCCTAAGTCAACACACTGTTCTACACACTTTTAAGTTATACACCCACACACGACACACTCTGATAAGATATAAATTAAAACTAATCTTTATGGATCTAAGCGGAATGTAATAAAATTGCACTTGAATTATAGCCGAGTCAACGAGTTTCTTAAATTTCATTCGCAAGGGTTCATCAATGCCACATTTATGACTGGAAATCTTATAATCGTTCTATGCGAAGCGATAAGGGCAAGTATTCCTTTAAATCTACCTGGCTCGATATCGGTAACAAGATAAAGGTAACCCTAATGTGAAACCTATCTGTTTCAAATAGATAGACGTCTATGGTATAGTTATTATGGTATGTTATAGTGAATAAATTCTGCAACATGGCCGCATGATCTGTACTTGCTTATAGTTCCGTATGCCACAGGGTAAATATGCTAGCAATTTAAGAAGGAACCCATTGAATTATACAAAAATGTTTAAAGATAAAGAAATGAAAATCGCTCAGAAACAGCAATTCAAATTAATATTTACGCCATTAATATAGCCCCCAAAATAAAACACAATTGTAAAGTTTGTTTTCTTCCATGAGAAGGCTTCTCGGTGTTATTTTGTATTTTTTTAATTTTGCTGTTACGTTGGAAAGGACTTTCTTTTTTATCCGTTTTTTTTTTCTGCCTGATTTCTTGTTCCAAAAAAGAATTTCCGTACAATTTTGTCTTTTAAGTATACATTTAAAATTAGGTTTTCATTCTTTGTTTAACAATTTCAATTGGCCCAAAAATAGATGTTTATGTTTTTAATTATAAAGCGTTACCAAAATCTGGTTGCTTGTTGTTTCTTCTTGTCTTGGTGTTAATTCGTTTGGCTGTGAAATCTGTGGTTACTGTGGTATTGGAAAAACCTTCTCATCCTCCCTCGCCACCAACATCCCTTTAAGGTCTGGTCATCGTTTCTACTCCTAACGCAAAACAGTCACTGCGGGATCCGCCTGGCGGCTGATTGATCCGCATTCAACTCTCTTTTACAATATAATTTGATGGGTTTGGAAATTGAATTTGCAGATGATCATCAACATGATTGGAGTTTACAACTATAGTTATTATTTATACAACAAGTAGTTTCAATTTGGGTTGTTTGTTTTGAGTTTTTGGTTGCCTTGCTGAGTCGCAACCTTCTAAAATTTTGCACTATTAGATTGGATTTAATCTTATATAAAATTCATCGCTCTACAGTTTATAGTATAAGTATTGTGTTGTGGTTTCTTTTTAGTATTCGATGGGTAAAAAATTATGCTCTCGACTTTGTTTTAGTTTCGCTTAAAGACACATCTTAATTATTTCTATACATAATATAAAGTGTTTCTCATTTTATAAGTTTTGTTTTGTTTTGTTTGTTATGGTCTGTTAAACGTTTAAACACTGCTTACGAAACTATCTTAGCTAATCTGATTTGATTTATACTTGGATTTGTATTCCATATTACATCGTACAATAGTTGTTGCTTTTGCTGTTGATTTAATGCTTAAAATTAGACATTGAATTTGGCATTTATTGCGCATACTTGATAGTAATTAACATGATCTTATCTTTCCCCATAGAATTGTATAGTTATTTACAAACAATTTCTCGCCTGATTTGTTGTTTACGATTATGAAGACCACTTGCAGTAAGGACAGTGAATTGTAAATTAAATTAAAACCGTAGGAAATTTTGGATTGCATGTTGGAAAAATTCCTTACAGCGTGCGCCTAAACTAAAGCTTTATAAACTTGTAAATGCTGGACTAGCTTTTAAAACAGAGGGCTGAAAAAGAAGTGTTTGTTGCTAAAAATGAAAAAAATAATCTATAGGGTACAGTTGGAAACTAATCATAGTTCGGCACTTGGCCGGGCAGTTTTGAATTAATTTAGAAAATATAGATATAATAACTAGGCGTATCTAAAGGGATGATGCGTGAAGTAACCTAAAAACTATATGTGTACGCGCCGTAGAACAAAATATTTAACTTGAGTAATATATGAGAGAAGACTACTAAGAGCTAGATTCACAGGAAACTGGACTTGATGATCATCACAAGTGTGCGGGTGTGTCATTGTTATTGTTTTTGTTGTATGTGCTTATTCTTGTTTAATGGATTGCAGTTGTTTCTGATGCTGCAGTTTGATTGCTGTTGTAAATGTTGGTGTTTGTGTTGTCGTTGTTTCAGTCCTTTGAGTGAATCGGTATCACATATTTATGTCCATACGGACTTTTGTACTTAATGCCACAATCACGATAGAATTTATCCGGTATACCTAGATTACATAAATACAATTTGCCACAATTGTTCGTTGATGCTGCTCCTGCTGCTAATTTGGTAGCCGCTGCTGCTGCCGAAGTGCTAGCAATGGGTGTTGGTGTGGCGGCAGCCGAAGAGGATGATGATGTTGTTGCTGTTGATATGCCATTTAATGGTAGTATGGGTAGAATTGAGTACTTGATAGCAACCTCATTAATGCCACACGGCGGCGGGTCTATGGCAAGCACCGAAGCGCTAAAAAAAATGTATAATAGTAATTTGCTTTCGACATTAAGCGGCGTTCACTAACCGATTTACACTGAGCCATTTCCTGATCGCATCCGATAAATTAGCGGTGTTAGTTGATAATATCACAAGATCTGGCGTGGGTAAGGCTGAAGGATGTAAATAGTTCAGTAGTCGATTAATTATATTTTATATTATATAAGTAACTTACCGTCTACTGAGTGAACTATGACATTGTCGGTTGCCTTGAACAAGGAAATCTCTGCGCTACTGCTGTTCTGCTCCAGCAGTTTGGCCTGCTCCACGTACAGCAGGACAGTAAGTCCATGCGAAGCCAGCTGGCGACCTGTGGCTGCTCCAATGTTAATTGTTCTGTAAGGAATTGTGTTAGAGACTGCCCTAGTTATGTAAATATAGGTATGATTAACTCACCTCATATTTTTGACGCCATCGCAGATGATGGCAATCTTCGGCCACTGATGATTGTTGGCCGGCGTCAATCGCCTGGCGCCGCCCAGCAGTGTAATGGCCAGATCACTGGCTCCGCGCGCCAAAATGTCGATCTGCCTCTGCAGGGAGAGGCCCGCCTTATCGGCACTTATCTCGATTTTATTCCGAACGTAAGCCGGAATCGTCGGTATAATGAGACCGTCGTCCGTCACAAAGTCCTGGCTGCCGTCGAACATGCTTTCGATCTGGCGCAATTGTAGTGGTTTGCTGGCCAGGATGTTCTCATCGTGACGATACTTCTGCTCTGGCTTATTATAATGATTGTTCACAATGTGCCGCACCACATCTGGTTTTTGGGTCGTCGACTCGATGTCGTCCCAAATTGCCTGCTTGTCGAACAGCGCCAGATTGCCCTCAAAATCGAAATCCTCGTGGATCAGCGGATCGTCCGCCTCACTGCCAAAAGTCAACTGCACCTGTTGCTGCCGCATGCTGCTCTCCCTTCGCACCCTGTTCCGCTTGTTCTTTCCGTTGCCGTTGGCATTTCCATTGGTATAAGAACCATTTCCGTAGCCATTTCCATTGTTATTGGCATTGCCATTCCTTCTTCCATTTCCATTTGTATTCCCATAGCTCGAGGCAGCCGACTGCTTGTAAAAGCCATCTCCGTTGCTGACGATATCTATGGGTTTGCTGCTGCCCATCGACAAACCAGTTGCCTCGCCACTATCTCCACTGCTGCTGCAGTAACTCTCCCGGGTGTTGCTCACGTAGGAGCCCAGTTTCACCTCGACCTTCGGCGGTATCATGTTGCCAAAAAAGGCGGCCACGCTGTTGGGAGTCGTTGACATCTGCGGCTGCTGCTGAGCACTGGACGCACGGGATGTTTGTGGTGTTCAGGATGTCGAAACAAATATAAAAGTTAGATGGAACGTTTTTAAATCACACGCTCAGTTGGCACAACACCTATCTAAAACGACTGTTGCTTTTTATCTTAAGTAATTAAGGTTATTTACTCATTTAAACATAAAGCTAACTTCGAAATGAAATAAAATAAAGACACAATCGTGTAGACTGCAAAAATCTTATTTTTTTATAAAGAGCTAACAAATAATTTAAATTGTTATATTATATTATTATTATATTACCTTACGGTGCCATTTGAGCCGTTGGTCTCGATTAGCTTCAGCTGATGCATCTTATCGCTTAGCGCCGAGTTGAAGTTGCCACGTGGGCCCGAAGAACTCGATGCTCCGCCAGCCGCTCCCCGTCCATTGTCGTTGGCCCTTGACCGCGGCGTGGATGGCAGATCCTGTTCTCGTTCTTGCTCCTGGAACTGCTGTTTTTGTTGCTGCTGCTGCTGGAGTTGGAGCTGCTGCTGCTTGCCCAGGATGTTAGAGAAGTGGGGCATCTTGACGGGCGTGGGCTTATTGACCACTGGCGGCGGCACCGTGTGCCCATCCAGATCTTGCTTTACGGGCTCGATGAGATCGATGCTGCGAATGTCCGTGCACTTGAGGACCACCTCGGCGTTCTGCTTGCGCAGCGGCACGCCATTGCGGAAAGCCCTCACAATGGTGATCTCCTCGGCAGAAATCTGCTTGATCAGGCCCTGGAAGACGCCCAGGACCTCGTCGCAGGCTATAGACACCGCACAGCCGATCCAGTCTTGATCCGTCGGACCCATGTAACCAGTTTTCGATACTCCGGCTGCGAATGCGACAACACGTTGGATCGGCTTGTTCTGCCCTGGCTAATGCTTGTTCGAAATGTTTGCAGGCCCGCGCAGAGCTGCTTGTTGTTTTCGTTTCTAATACGCAATTTCGCCACTAACTACGCACCACGCACCTCTCTTCCTCTTCTTCCTGCTGCTGCACTGCTGTTGATTCTAGTGTTTTGTGGCTTAAAGTCGGGTGTTTTTGGATTATTTGGCTCTGCGGTCAAGGGGTTCGGTATTTTGTCTCTTTCAATCAATAAATGCACCAACCGTTGCAACACTTTGAGGCTAAAACTTATTGGATTCCTCGTTTCATTGGGATTTTCACTGCTTGCGTGTGGCCGTTCGTCGGTGTCCAGATAATACCAAACAATACCCAAACTCGCTGCGTGGCAAATTAGTTTATTCACGAGATTTATAATCAAAACATTTAAAAATTTCATGCTTTTAGGAAACTTGACCCTATTTGGAAAAACATTTGGTTCAATTAAAGCCTGCAAGCCAGTTTATGAATTTAACAAGTGTTTCCCTTAACTGTAAAGGCATCTAGTTGCTGTGGTTTGTTCTCAGTGCGCGTACACGGTCACTCTGGCAGTTTTGTTCTCGATTTTGTCGCCGTTTTTTGTATTCCTCCCGTCCGGTGTTAAATTTTATTTTACACTTCGCGTGCGACATATATACAGGCAGCTATAGCCGACCGATATCGGCGATTGAGGCATGTGCGCCGCCGAAGCGGTCAAAGTGATACTCGCTTGAATAGTGAGCAGTGTAGAATTTGCCGTGTGATAGAAGTACGTGATGATTTTCCGCAAATAGTGGATAAAGGCGAGCCCACACGCATACCAGCGCAAAATATATACATAAATCGGGCGAAAATATAGTGCCCCGTGTTTGTGCGTGCGTAAACGTAAGTGGAAAACTTGGGCGAAACTTTATGCTAACCATAAATGGTCTACAAAGACATGGCTTCGCGCTTGGCTAATTATCAAGAAAATGTTTGGCTTTTGTGCTCTATCACCCACACCTCAATCACACAACACACACACACCAGCTCACACGCCTGCACGGGGGCAGGGCGGCAGACAGAGATGGCATCTAGCACAAGTACCGTTGTGCACTTTGTTTGCCGTCTTTGTTGTCTGTTCGCTTTTCTTTCCTTCGCTTCTCCTCTCCCTTTCTCCTCTTGTTACCTTATGGCAGCCTCCTCTTGTTCTTCTTCGTGTCATTTATCGCTTAATTTGCACTTCCGCTTTGCACTTACTCACCCGCTCTCTTTCCGCCATTCTTTCATTGCAGAAGCTTCTCTAAAAGAAACAAACAACAACAACACAACAATGTCGGCACGTTCCAGCGGCTTGGTGGCCGCGGCGGCCCTTCCCGTCCCCTCGTCATCATCCTCGGCGGCCGGCGGCGACGTGCCACGCCCACCGCCCCGCCGGCGAGCGGCCTCTGTTGCGGGACAACAGCAAACCCGCCAGGAATTTGGAAACGGACACACTCCCCGCAGATCGTTGGCAGCAGTGGTAAGTTTACATAAGTGCAGGTGACGACGCATAGACAGAGCTCTACCTTGAAGGATAACTTAGGCACTCTTCTAACATCTTAGGAATGTTGTAGGAGCACCTAAAGGTTGCAACCTTATTTCACAACCCATTGAACTCTGATTGAAAATGAAAGCATTTTCGATAAAGTTAGCTGAGTTAACAAATTATGTGTTATATAACCGCGTATGTATCAAATTAAGTTATCATAACAGCAAATAGTGACCCTGGCACCTATGTTTATCAATTTTGAATAGTTAGTAAGGAATTACTTACTATGACATCTTATAGGATACTCTTATCAATTGTTTTGGTTTCGTTGCAAACTGACTAATCAATAAATGTATCTCATTTTAAAGGGCATACCGAAATGTTGTCTTATCAGAACTAAGCCAACCAATTCCTATAACCATTTATATGGAATTGCCCACAATGTATCCACCATTTTGTTGGTGTGAAGAATTGAAAAGTATTTATCATCGGGTGGTGCTGGGGGATTTGGTCGCCCTTATCAGTGCCTCCGCTGTATTTAGTGTTTCCATTTTTACGATGTTTTCACTACTAATCTAATCTGCAGCTTGCCAAACAGCTGAGTCGTGTAGATGGGCCATGTAGATTTCACTCCGCTCATGGTTGATAAAGTGGGATATATGGTGGGAAAAGTAGAGGATCTACAATTCCTTCTGATGCCGAAAAGCATGAACATTTTACTAACTGTTATCCAATATCTAGCTTATACGGTGTTAAGGCCGTTGCATTTCGTCAGTTAAATGTAGATGTAGTTGTATGACTTCAACAAATGTTAGCCTTTTATAATAGAAAGGGTTACCTTTAATTAGAAGAAGCTATAATACATTACATTTTATCGTTTAGTCATTGTTTACTTGAACCAATTACTGTATAATGTTAAAGAAAAAGTAGCCTTTTTGCGGATTTTTTAAAATCCAAACACATTTCTTGACTTGCACTTTCCGAAGAGCAGAAAAGTGCCAAGAAAAGTATTAGGTAGCCGCCAGAAAATAAACTGGCATCATCCTTGTTTGCTTAGTGTCTGGAATGGGCTATTCCATTGTTTTGCTCACTTGTATAAACAAATAATTCGCTCGCCATCTCAGGCCGAACGGAAACCAAACTAATTTATTAATCTTAATTTGCCAAAGATGCTAGCCACTTGAGCAGTCATCGGCATCTTCGAAGCTAATTTAATTTATCAACACAATTCTTGGCCGCCGCCTCTTGAATGTTGTGTACATACACTTTATGGTTTTCTGGCTGCACAGAGAGAAAAATATTGTTTTAACTTTTGATATGTTTAATGGTTGATAAAAATATTTTAATTTCAAAAGTTCTAACGGAATTCGTAGAATTATATTATTCATAGTTTCTAATCGTTTTATGACCAGACATTTTGTTTTGTGTTTATATTACTTTCTTTTTTTAGTATCCCAGTTTTGGTTGTTGGCTCTGTTTGCTTTCACTCAATGAGCGATAATTTTACGGCACTTCAATTCTGTTTGTCGAGCTCATTGAAGCGTTGTCAGAAAGGCTCGAAATTCCTGTCCAAAAAGTGGGAGGTGCATGAATGAATGGCTTATCTTCATTAGTGCTTTTTTTTGCCGCAAAAGTTGTATGCCCCCGCTAATTGAGCTCTGTTATTTGGGTTATTTAATCCAATTTGCACGTCAGCCGGCAAGCGGTGACGTCGGCCAATCGACGCACTTGTACGACCACTCGACGTCACAATTGCCTTAGCGAATAGCCTTAATGGGCCGCTTATCAGTAAACAGTTTGGCAATTACATTCATTGAATCCATTGCGTCAGCAGCCGGAGAAGTCTAATGTCCATAATAAGTGATTATGCGCTATTTAGCTGAACATTATTCATGGAATTGGAGGGATTCCCAAAATACAGACTTCACACAGATACGCACTCACACATAGATGGTCTACTCACATCAACGCGCGGCGCAGTCGATCAGCTGTTTTTGTTTTGTTTTGCTTTAAGACACTTGTTCGATGGCAGCTGTCAAAAGTGGGAGTGAGAAAACGCGAGAGGGAGATAAAAAGAGTACAGGGCTAAGCTGTAAATTTAAAAAGCTTTTAGCCAACAGCTCGTAGCTGGGGCTTCAGTGTTGAAAAATGTGTTCAGTACTGTTTTGGTATTTATATTTTATGGTTGAGAACTTTCCTTCTTATGGGTAATTAATTGCACTTTTGTGACAATTTGGGAAAAACATCTAAGCATGGGTATTTCAAAGTTAAGGTCTTATTTTGCTCTTTGACATATTAATATTAGAATTTTTGCGGGGAAGCCGACCATGAGGTAAATAATTTCCTCCGTTCCTTCGGTCACACTAGGAGCGATGAAAGCTCCGCATTGGGGCAGCCTTTTGGCCCGACCATGCTGGCCACACTTTTCAGTGGAGCTGCCTTCATTTTAGCTTAGAACGCGAAAGCGCCAAGTTCCGTGTTTTGCGCTGCGGCTGCCGACAAGTGTTGCTGTTGCTGTTCCGCTCGCACCCACGACCGCACACACACTCGCTGCGGGAGCGAGCGAGAGAGGCAGACATTTACGCAGAACATGTTTTCGCAATAGTGTTGGTGTGCCGTTTGTTATTGTTGTTATTGTTTCCATCGCTTAGGGCCGTTAATAAAAGATAAATAAGTGAATAATTGAATTATAAATATTGTAGAGTGTACCGCCACAGACACACACACACAAATCGCTGGATTATATAGATAAATTTATTGCACAGTACCCCTGAAATGTGTTAATTATATAAAAAAAGCAGTAAATAAGCGTACGTACCGTAAAGCAACAGTTCACGCTCGGCACAACCGAGAAATCTCGAAATCACATCAAATGCAGAAGCATTTCCCCATTTCTTTCGCATTTTTCACGCGGCCCTATTAGTCATACAGGGCAAAAAAAAAAGTTGGAATGTGAACCTAATGCTGCCCTGCCCCCTTTTGGCCCTAACCAACATTGCGTATACGCAATAAACATAATAAAAACAAAACGGCAATTGTTGTGGAACCTGTTCCCTTTTTGTCGCCGTATGCAGCTTGCAGCTTAGCAAAAGGCGAAAAAATCAAAAAGCTCGTCGAGATACCAAAATAAATCTTGTGTGCGCCAAAACCGTGAAAACCAAGTAAAAAGAACGCAAAAAAGGCTGCAAGAATATGAAATTCCTTTTTGACCAACTCGTTTTGAGCAGTTAAAACCTGATGCTCTGTGTGTTTGTTTATTTTATAACCCTCGCAATTTATTTTCAATTTAGTTTGAGAGGCGTGCACGAAAATTAACACAAACGCGAAACGTAAACAGCGGAAGAAAAATCGGCAGTGAATAAAGTCCAAATCGGAGGCAAAACCAAATCCAAATCCCAATCCAAATCACCATCAAAATAAAGTAAAAATGGCCGAGTCAACAACCACATCGCCATCGGTGACGAGCGAAGATGGCCAAATCCATGGCTACAATAACAGTGATGTAAGTAACTGGCGAGAGCAGCGCCTCTCTTCTCTCTCGTCACTACGTGAAAATGGTACATATGCAAATGCTCGAGCCTCTGTGTGAGTGTGCTCATTTTCTTCGACCGCTAATTGAGCCGCCTTTGATGTGCCTCACGTGCAGCCCGTCCCTCCGCCCACCGCCCAGTAATCCTCTCTGCATTCTCCGCTAAATCTCTAGAGATTTTCCGGCTCAAGGCCTCGCCGGTTAATGAGATTTTTCGATAGATATTGGAAAATATCAAATGAGATCGGTAGAACGCAAAGTGCAATTGTATAGGATATTTTCCTGATTGGGTATAAATATTTAGATGACAATTTGGCCTTGAAATCCTGACACCCTCCTTCAATTAATACAAACAAAAAACATATTTAATTTAATTGGTAAAATTTTTATAATAAGGAAATAAAGTTCGAAATGATGGCTTACACAGAAATATATATAATTAATTTTCGATGGTACTGAAATGCAGTAGAAGAAAATTGCTCAATTTTTATTGTTACCATAAACATTTTAACTAATAATTTATCTACCCGATAATATAGGCCTATTTTCCGTACTTACAGACGTCATAAACATAGATATATAACCGTCACATTAGAATAAATTATTTATAGCCCTAAATTCATTTGACATTTGTATATGCTATGCCTTATAAAGCGAACACTTTTTCTATATTCTTGTGGCTAGTTCTTTCTGGTTATTGCTTCTAAAAATAGATTTTTAAAGAACTTATCCTGTAAACTATCAATGTATCTTTCATCTAACCCAGATGCACGGCAGAATGTCAATTTGTGTAATGAATTTGCATTGACCTCTGGAAATGGTGGCAAGTGATGGGTGGCAACCAATCAATTAGGTTAATGGCAGCGACTACGCTTAAGGCCACATTCTTTTTTGGCCTGAAGAGTTTTCACTCTGCCCCATGTGCGCATTAAAACGTACGAGTAACAATTGATATTCGAGCTTGTTTAATTTCGCTGTTGACTGGTATTTATTATCTCCCATCAGCCTTGCGCTTAAGCCATCTGTTTGAACAGCAGATGGATCGCTAAGAGCAACAGAAATGGGCTTCTGGCGAGCGCCTTGACTTTTTTTCGGCCACCAAAACGCTTCCTCTCTTATTCGCTTTTGCTTATCAGCGCACAGCTGAATGATTATTCACATATATATTTTTATAATTCATTATTCATGCAGTGGGCACGGAAATAAAAGTGGATGAAAACTATGGTGAATGTGAAATAGCTTGAGCAGGGCGGAACAGTGCCGATTGGACGGACTGGACTGATGGCAAGGAAACGGAGAAAGGGCAGCTGGCTGGTTGTATGTCACATGGTCGAGCGAATGGTAAAGTTAACGGCTTGCCAACTCCGATAATGAGCGCTTGGGGCTATGTGCCTATTGATAACAGATTTCGGCCACGATTTCAGGCTCTTCATAGCCAAGAAAATTGAAACCGTATCAGTGGGATTCGTGATTAAAAAGTGCACACAAAGCACAGTCAAAACGAATAAGCAGGCGGATTTGGCTAAGGTAAACTATGGTTGTTTTAAAAATGTATGCTGAAATGCTGCAGAGATTTGCATACCATTTATTGTTTAATAACCGTTTAGACGCCAAATGCAATATGTTTTTTAGAATTAATTTTCAAAAGAGTAATTAAAAAACCGTTTTACTTTTATGACTCATAATTGTTTTTACTACCTCTAGCAATTATCAGTACTATAGATTTGTACAGCTGATATAGCACATTTAAAATTGCCTTAAAATTATTTAATAATTCAATTTGTAAATCTGAAACATGGTTTGATTGAGCGTGGTTCCACTGTATGCCAGACAATTAAAGGAAGATGAAATGACAGTGCAGCGCAATGCGGATCATTACGTCGGACTTCCCTTTTAATTAACGCTTTTCCTGCCGAGCCCGCCCCTTTTGCAAAACCAACTGTCAATCCAGCGCCAAACAGGCTTAAACCGCAAGAACCGTTTTAAGCTAATTTCCCTCGGTCACAGATTTAATGGCTAAAAATCAATTTAATGCCAGCTACGACGTGGCTTTGTCAGAGACTTTGAGCCAAGAAAGGGAACTGTAACAGCTGCACGGGCAGTGAAGGCGTGCGAAAGGATCCTGGAAGGACCTTGGGGGACTACTCGACTCCAGGGTCAGCAGCTTAGGCTGATTGATTGGACCTTTTGCCCAGGCAATAATCGAGTCGGGACAACGAGGCATATGGCATTTAATAATGCGCATTAGCTTATTTTGCTCATTAATATACTGTGTGTACTTAATGGCATTACCCCATTATTGTTATATAGTTTGTGGCAAGAAGAGCACTTATAATTTTTGAAACAATTTTGATCGAATCCGACGAAAAACTACGTTACCAAAATATACATGCTAATTTAATAGTTTAAAGGAATGGATATGACATTTTATATAAATTTTTTTCTGTATTTTAAAGTAACTTTCAATTGCACTCAAAGCTTTTCTCTCTGTACATTTAATTATTGCACAAGTGGGAAAAGCCGCGGCTATTTTAAAGAGCTAGCCCCACGCGGTGAAAATCAATAGTACAAGTTCATGGAAAATGCGGAACTGTCAGCGCATAAATACAAACACAACCCGTCACAGAAACGGAACAAAATAGTTCCTGAGAGCGTGTACGAAATGGCACATGTAATATAGGGTCTGGAAACAAACACAGTCAGGGTCATCGGGCGGCCAACAAGCCGCAACATGCGAGCCTCTGATATCTGATACAAGGGGGAGTCTCGGATATGGATATGGCGCCGTCTGGTCAGGCACCAAAGCGGGGCAGCGGGACACTCGGGTTTGCTCCTCACATTATAAACAATGTCGGCAAATTGAATATTTAATGGGAAAGCCTTTTAATGGATACAAGTGCTAGCTCTCAGCCGAGATGAGTGGATAAAATGGGTTATGTTTGACTTGGAAGAATGCACAAGGTTTGCTGCTCCCCAATCCCGAATAGTGGGTGGTCACGGGGCAGAGGTGTTATGGTGCTATGTGGTTAGATTCCAGCGCTTTAAGCTCAGAAAATGGGATTTCTAAATCAGAAGAATATTAGAATAATCCACATATGACTTAAATTTAACAAAAATGTACTCTAAACTATATTAATCCCAGCAGTCACCAGTTTTGCAAACCTTAGAGTGCTTTTCACATGTACAACACGGTTCTCCCATTAAAGTGAACTACTACTAGAGCCACTATTTGTTTACAAAGCTTAAATAATCCTACAATTTAATTTATGACATGAAAAGCCACTAAGTTTTGAGGTCTGACATCAAACTTACGCCCAATTAACCCAATTCTGTGCTCTCAAGCCGCTCTAATATCGCCACAAAGTACATTTAGATGTGAAAATGTATTTTTGAGGGATGCCTAAAATTGTGTTTCGCATTTCAACGAGAAATGCCAACTGCAAACGCAAACTGGGCCGCAACCGCAATTCTAGACCCGAGAGCCCCCGAGGTCCGTAGTGATTCACAACACGCAATTTAGCTCAAGTTTTTGGCCGCATTCTCTGCACTAGACAATTGCTTGATGACTCTCTTGAACTTCTACGCCCCTTCTGGGGCGGTGCTCGTGTCAAGGTCGTGGGAATTATCTGGCCGCGAATGAAAAAACAATTATGAACGCGAATGTATAATGCATATCCTTCAGGGAACATTTATGAAGAACTTGTGCGCGCGGTCGCAATGTCGGCCAACAAAAAAATGCATGTACTTTTACCCAGGCCAGCATACGCGGCGTATGCGTAATCGCGGACATTAAGCATACGCTGCGTGGGTCAGGCTTATGGGCACTGCTGCGGCTTATTTATTCACCATGTGACCCAGCCAGCTCGTCTGTGGCATTCAATTCCTGGCCTCTGTTTTTTCTTAGCGATGCGTGCACAAGTGTCTCATTTGTGAGGCTACTATTTAATTTTTTTTTTATACTAATTTTATGATTTTCTCTTATTTTTCACCCTTTTCAGAACGACTCTGGGGACTCGTGTCACCTGCGAATCGTCGTACTCACCGGCCAGTCGCTGGCCAAAAAGGATATATTCGGCGCCAGGTGAGTGAATCAGCTGCTAATTAAGCCGATTATATTGGAGATAACTGAATTTAATTGCTTTTATCCACAGCGACCCGTATGTCAGAATCGATTTGAACACAATCAACGGTGATATTAATATTGACTCTGTTTTGACGAAGACCAAAAAGAAGGTAAACATAAAACCCCTTAAAACATTAAACCGTTCTATGTTGGGTGTCAAGGGCAATCGAAGAAGTTTGTCTTATCGATTATGCTACTTGCCTCATTACCAAATTAAAGGTGCAAGGGAAGACTAATTTGGCCCAGATTGTACGTTTATAAATTATCAGTGTCGTGTGGACTTTATGACTAACGCTTTGATATCTACTTTGCTGATCAAATACAGGTGTTTATAGATTACAAGTTTTTAAGAGTAGTACGCCTTTTGAGATAATTCATTTGGAATTGAGTTTGGGGTTTACTTGTCTAAGATTATACGAAATATGTATTGCGAACATCATGAAGATTGAGTCAGTCACCCTTAAGCTGTTTAAATTGTTATTAAGAATGCTTATGATTTATTAATAGATTTACCTTATAGGATACTACCCCGTATCCATCGATAATTAATTTTGATTCATTTGATCTATTTCTCCACAGACACTGAATCCAACCTGGAATGAAGAGTTCATATTTAGAGTAAGTTCGCAGACATATCACAGAAGAATTGTATCGCCTTTTAATTGACCATTGTTATTTTTTTTTACCAGGTTAAACCGTCTGAGCATAAGCTTGTGTTTCAAGTGTTTGACGAGAATCGCCTGACACGCGACGACTTCCTGGGCATGGTGGAGCTGACCCTGGTGAATCTGCCTACCGAGCAGGAGGGTCGCACCATCGGAGAGCAAAGCTACACTCTGCGCCCGCGCAGGTCAGTAGGGTAGGTTTATATCATTTGCAGTTTGATTTTGTTTCTTTAATTTCAGTTGATTTACACACTACTACATAGCCATAAAATCTAGTTATGTATAAGAAACAACTAAGGCAGAATTGTTCATAGATTGGTGAAGAAGGCTATGATCTCGTCTAAGTCCCCTACCCGTAGAGATTCTGTTGTAGTGCTATAGAGTTTACGTGTTTTGCTTTTCGGCCGTACCTTGTTTATTGTTTATCACCATGCCCAAGTGCAGTCTTTAATTGCAATTATAATTTGCAAATGTATTCGTCGTAATCGTAGTAGAACACTCCACTTACCCACGACTAGAATAGAATCGCTTTTCAATCGAACATTAACTGCTTTTCACAACTTTACACCACATGACAAAGCAGGAAAGTACTATACAAATGGAGCCTATTAATGAAAACACTGCTTACTGGTGGAGGTTAAATGTACGTTTGGTTGGAGCCTGTTTTCAATATCTCACTTATTGCGGTGTCAATACATTTTATATATATTGGTAACAATTACCTATTGTGTACTTCTATTGTTAACTTACAATATCTCAATCTTTTATAATTATATGTTATTTGTATGCGATGCTCTTCCTATTTCTCCTAAATAATGTTTGTCATATAACTATTTTAAAAAGTGAGTCACTCACATTCAAGAAAGTATTCGATTAAAAATTTTGTTGATTAAGAGCTCCTACAAATGCCATTCTTATCATGTGTGTCGCCTTCCGAATTGACATTCATTAAAGTGAAAGCGGCTTTAAAGTTGTGAAACGCGACGTAATCCATAGTAACCCATATGTATCTGTGTATTCGCTGTTGAGTTTATTTTTAGTTTACGCTTAGTATGAAACTTATTGTTTTTAACTCGTGCGCGTCTGTATGTCTGCCGTATGGGCCTGGTGTTGGTGGCGGTGTCTGTGCACCTGTTTGGTTGGCTCATTAAAATTTATCTTCTCCCCTGCCCTTCGCCCAGCAGCGCCAAATCCCGCATCAAGGGCACCCTGCGCATCTACCATGCCTTTATCCGGGAGACGCGGGAGCAGAGCGAGCCATCTAGTGGCAATAGCGATGGCGAATGGGAGCACGTGGAGGCCACCAATGCCGGTGAGACGTATGCCCAGCCGGTGAGTGTCCTTATTCCCTTTGAAATGCAAATAATAATCGTGTGGCATTCCCGCTTCGCAGCACCCATTTCCTACTGGTGGCCACGATGCCCTACCTGCTGGATGGGAGGAACGCCAGGATGCCAACGGGCGCACGTACTATGTGAATCACACGGCGAGGACGACGCAATGGGAGAGACCTACTGTGTAAGTTGGGCGTGAAGATATGAGCTTAAATCAGAAAGACTGTTCCCTAAATTGCACTGATGAATACGTATTTTTATGAACATTTACAGCAACTTGATTTTTGTTCGCTTAATATTAAATTGAACCTAGGTGCATTAAATATAAAGAATAAGATAAATAAAAAAAGGGCAAAAATGAGGAACAGCTTTATACAATGTAAATAATTATTTATTTATAACCCTGAAAATGTATAATCCTTTCTCAGCTTAAACAGCCACAGTAGCCAATCTACTGACGACCAGTTGGCCTCGGATTTCCAGAGACGTTTCCACATCAGCGTGGACGACACGGAGTCAGGACGTTCGGCGGTAAGTGGAAAAGCTTGGATCTGTATACCTTAGGGGGCACGTTTAAGTTTAAGTTGGTTAACCACAGGCAAATTTGTAAGTTTTGATATATATATATATTTAATCAAAGAGTATATCTATTTATTATGCATGTGTGATGAGCAATTGATTTGATTGATTTTTGTGCATGATATTTTAAACTTCCGCATCGAACACAAACCCATTACACAATGCACACACAAAACGCACTCGAACCGACTAACCCAATAACAAAACCACAAACCTCAGAGGCCAAGGAACGCTGCTCTCATGGAGACTTTGGCCAGCGAGGAGAGCAGCGAGGATGAGGATGTGGCTGAATGTGGCGAGGAGATGGTGGATCTTCAGAATAATCAGGCCAATTGTCTGCACTGCGGCGAGCTGCATGACAATGACGAGGCAGAGGAGTATGTTGATGGGGAGGAGGATAATTCAGAGCTGCAGCCTCCAACACCTGATCCAGATCAGCCGTCAGCCACATCCCGAAGCGCGCAAACTTGTGATATACTCGATAGGAACTTGTACTTGAAACGCATATTCGTAATGATAAAATTTTTTACTTCAGATTAAGTGTATCGCTAGTTTCTAGATAAGATGTTAGTAGTATGACATCGATATTGGGAGCCAGTTTATAGCTTTCTAATCGTAAGATGCCCACTGCCGTTGATCGTTGTGTCTTTGCCTTCACCGGGTTGCTTGAAACCTCACTTAGAATTGTAGATGTGTAGTCGTCTAGTGCCCATCACTAACCATCCCCTGTATATACGTAGGACTCCATCAGTCACAATAGTATAGAGGACAATAACAATGCTGCTGGCTTAGCAAATACTCCAACAACAGCAGCCACCTCATCGGCAACGATCTCACCATCCAACACCCCAACAAACAACAATGGAATTCCCGCACACATTGCCATGCAAAGTCGCGCAGAGGAAGATCAAGATCAAGATCAAACAGTGGACCATACCAGGTTAATATCATCCGCCATGTGCTAGCAGCACCCATCCAATAGTACCCTCAGCCTTTTGTCGGTATCTTGTCCGTACCCGAATAATCCTCCCAATCCCCAAGGCTCCTTCACTTTCGCAGCCAGCTTCCTAACCGCCATACGTTGTGCTCTATCTTTCATGACCTCAGTTTTGTTTACAATTCCCTGCGACATCCTGTCGCCCATAGGCAGCCCGAAATCTCAGCGACCAGTTTGCAGAACGACCTGCGGCCGGTGCGGGAGGCTCCCGGTGTGCCGGATATAGCCATAACCAACCTGTTGACGCGGCGGGCCGCGGGCAATATGGCCGGCGGTGCGGGATGGCAGCAACAACGGCGGCGACAGCAGATGCAAATGCATATCCAACAGCATCAGCAGCGGCAACAGCAACAACAGCAGAATAGAATATTGGTTAGCAAGTCTTAAGCACACACTCATCTCACTATTAAATATGAAACAAACCACCCAAATCACTCATTTCACTTGTAGCTTGATGTGGATCATCGTCAGCAGGAGCCGCAACATCGGGGTCAGAGACACCAGCAGCAACATCGGTCATCGGTCAGCACATTCCCATCCGCACTCGTATCCTTGCACTTGTAGACTTAAACCTTCGTTGTCTTTTCTCGTTCGTTCATTTCTATTGGAGAATCTAAACTATTTGTTTGTTTTAGGGGATAAGGGATTTCAGCGGGGGGAGCGGTAAGCAACACAAAGACCATTCCGACTGCTCCCCAACATCTGTGTGTCTATGTTGCACGTAAACCCAAGTATATCATGGTACTTAGCCTCATAATGCTTTAAACTGCAGCTTTTCAGTAATCGTAGTTTCCGCTAAGTTATTCGATTAGTTATAATATTTTGTATGTTTGCATTTGTGGCTTAATTTGTGTTTTTATAGAATTTTCAATTTGAGAACATGTTTTTAATTTCATCGACACCTCTTTTCTGTTTCTTCCAAAACCAACAAACAAAAATACCTTACGCAATGCAATGCATCCATATGTATAAATTTATGAATAAAATAATCGATCCACAAATGACTAGAATGAAGACACCGATCACACAGACAGCCACAATCCCTCTGACATCTCAGCTCCGTCCACACGACGCAATTCCGAGGAAGACAACGCGGCTGTGCCTCCCATGGAACAAGTAATGTCGATTTCCCTCTTTATTCCTATCCTAAAAGCACACGAGAATTGTAAAGACATCTTCAGATAATGTATCTGCATGTGCCAAGGATAATCTAAAGAAATAGTTTGAAGTGAAGCGGCTAATGTTCTATGGCGATCTTGTATTGCAGAGGAGTACTGGTGGTGAAGAGGAACCTCTGCCACCGCGCTGGTCGATGCAGGTAGCCCCCAACGGAAGGACATTCTTCATTGATCATGCCTCCCGGAGGACCACTTGGATAGACCCGCGCAACGGACGGGCAAGCCCTATGCCAAATCAAACTCGTCGCGTCGAGGACGACCTGGGTCCCTTACCAGAGGGCTGGGAGGAGCGGGTACACACCGACGGACGCGTATTCTATATAGATCATAGTAAGTCGTTCATATTTTATTACTTTCTACAAATAAATTAACTAAACTCTGCTTGCAGACACGCGAACCACGCAGTGGGAAGATCCTCGCTTGTCCAATCCAAATATTGCCGGTCAGGCTGTGCCCTATTCTCGAGATTACAAGCAGAAATACGAGTATTTCAAGAGTCACATTAGAAAGCCTGTAAGTACAGACAGAATAATAGTCTGGTGATAAAATTAAATTATTCCCTTTTAATATTCTTTTCAGACAAATGTACCAAATAAATTTGAAATACGTATTCGTCGTACGTCGATACTGGAGGATTCATACAGAATTATTAGTTCGGTAACGAAGACCGATTTACTAAAGACTAAATTATGGGTAGAGTTTGAAGGAGAAACTGGCTTAGGTAAGTAAATTAAACTATTATTGTTGGATTGCAATTAAAATCATCTTTTTGATTGCAGATTATGGCGGCCTCGCAAGGGAATGGTTCTATTTATTATCAAAAGAAATGTTCAATCCGTACTACGGGCTATTCGAGTACTCGGCTATGGACAACTACACGCTCCAGATAAACAATGGCAGTGGTTTGTGCAACGAGGAGCATTTAAGTTACTTTAAGTAAGTATTTTTAATAGTGAAAGTAAATCCTTTTGTTAACTGTCTTAAAAACATCGTAGATTCATTGGCCGTATTGCGGGCATGGCTGTGTATCACGGAAAGCTGCTAGATGCCTTTTTCATTCGTCCATTCTACAAGATGATGCTGCAGAAGCCTATTGACCTAAAGGACATGGAGTCTGTGGACACGGAGTACTACAACTCGCTGATGTGGATTAAGGAGAACGATCCACGCATTCTGGAACTGACTTTCTGCCTGGATGAAGACGTTTTTGGGCAAAAGAGTCAGCACGAACTAAAGCCCGGCGGCGCCAACATAGACGTGACTAACGAAAACAAAGATGAATACATTAAGTAGGTGTCATCAATAATAAGATTAGTTTTCATGGCTAAAACAATTGCAATTTCTTCCCTTATAGATTGGTTATCGAATGGCGGTTTGTGGCACGTGTCAAGGAGCAGATGTCGTCTTTCCTTGATGGTTTTGGATCGATAATTCCGCTGAATCTTATTAAGATTTTCGACGAGCACGAACTGGAGCTACTGATGTGTGGCATACAGAACATCGATGTGAAGGATTGGCGCGAGAATACTCTGTACAAGGGCGACTACCACATGAATCATATAATTATCCAGTGGTTCTGGAGGGCTGTACTTTCCTTCTCCAACGAGATGCGTTCTCGCCTGCTGCAATTTGTTACGGGCACTTCACGCGTGCCCATGAACGGTTTCAAGGAGCTTTACGGCTCAAATGGTCCACAGATGTTTACTATCGAAAAGTGGGGCACTCCTAATAACTTTCCAAGGGCACATACCTGGTGAGTTTCGGGTCAACTTGAGAAAAATCCAATTAAGGCTTTTCAAACTTTTTGCTAACAATATCCCTCTACAGTTTCAATCGCCTGGACCTGCCACCCTATGAAGGCTACCTGCAACTGAAGGACAAACTGATCAAGGCCATCGAGGGCAGCCAAGGATTTGCTGGAGTTGATTAATAACACCGGCAACGGGAGTGCAAGCGAATGGCTTTGGCTGGAGGTGCAGCAACAGTTTCTGCAGCGACAGGAGGAGGAGCAGTTACAACGATTCCACACATCACAAGAACCACAAGATCAACAACGACTTGAAGAGCAGCAACAGCGAAATCAGCGGCATAACCGCAACCTCATTGCATTCACTTGGAATAGCACCGCCAGCAGATCGTGTACTTATTTGTTCGTTTGCTTTTGTATTATAATCATTTTTGCTAGTTTAGTGTTATTTCGTATGTATTTTAACTAGGCGCCAAAACTCACACACAACACATACACCTTATACAAGCAGAGAAAGAAGGATCCCAATAAAGCTGCGCATGGTGAACCACACGAACCTAACAAACGAGTCCAAATTATATATAAATATATTTATTACATTGCCGACAATTGTAAAAAGTTGAGAACGTTTTACAAACTAAGAGAGATGAATCCAAACTAACTATTAAATCTATAGAGTCAAAAGTATATCTTGTATACATATGCAGAGAAAACTTTTTATAATTGTTATTTTTATGCGCTATTCCTCTATACGTGCCCACAGCAAAAAACTAAAGGCGAAAAAAATTAAAATACAATAAAAAAGTTAATATTTGTAATCTGATGGATGCATATTTTTAAACAAATTAAATTTTCTATTCTGTATAACTGTATGTGTATTCGTAATGATAATGTTAGTTCGTAAAAATCGCTCTTTACTATTAAATAAAAAGACAACATAATATATATATAAAAAGTCTAAAAACATAAACCTTAAAAAATACAATCACTGTATATTGTATAAATGTTAATTATATACAGACACATTCCAAATGTTTTTGCAAAAGAGTAACTCTGCAAAAGGAGGCCTATATGATAATATGATTATTGACCGATCGGAAGTCTATCAAAATTAAATTTTAAATTCAAATTATGGTGTAGAAAGCAAGGACTGGAACTTCTGCTATGAAGCCAGGAGCCACACAAAGAAAATGAATACCAATAAAAATGGTTAACGTTAAGTAATTCAGATCTAGTTGTTTTTAAATTACTCCAAAAGAGTGTATAAGCTTGGTTTAAATTTGCTTTAAAAAAAGTGTGGTATTTGTAAACACAACTACCAGCTAATCGCAACTTACCACATATTGCATAAGACCTTTAAATAAGCTAACAACGCAAGATTTATATGTTCGCCGTTACACCTTTTTTAATAATGCAAAAATCAGAAACTTAAATTTAGATGCCGGTGTGCTCCTTGATCCAGTCCAGATAGCTGGTGACGCGGGTGAAGACGGCGGGGTAGCCCTTCTCGCAGCCAGCAGAGGATCCGAAAGAGGTAAGACCGACTTGGACCTTGTCGGAGGCCAGGACCAGAGGACCACCGGAGTCGCCGTTGCAGGTAGACACGCCAGCAGGAGTGGAGACACAGATGTTGGAGTCACGGATGGTGGAGTAGTAGGTGTGCTTGCACTCGCTGTTGGAAATAACCTTCATGTGGGCGTACTGGAGGTGGGCGGCGACGGCGCTGGAAGAGTCGGAAGTGCGGCCCCATCCGGAGGCGATAACCTCATCACCATCATAGGAGGCGTAGTGGGACTCGTGCTTGGGCAGCTCAACGTTATGAATGGCGCTGCTGTAGTCCACGTGAGGAATGCGGATCAAGGAGATGTCGTTCCTAAGGGTACGGCTGTTCCAGTCGGCGTGCAGGATGATGTCGTTCTTGGTAACATGGTGCTTGACCTTGGGGCTGGAGCGAACGGTGCTGCCCAGGTAAACCTCAACGGAGTCAACTCTGAACGGAAGGGTTAACTATTAGTAAGGATGTACACACATATGTAAAAGTCATTAGCAGCTTACCCGTCAGTGCAGTGAGCGGCAGTCAGAACCCACTCGTGTCCGATGAGGGAGCCACCGCACCAGGCCGAGGAGGAGCCGATCTTCAGGGAGAGTCCCACCTGGTAGGGGAACTGGTCGGTGCGGGCATCCTCGCCGTGGGTGATGCGACCACCGGGTCCGTCCAGGGAGCGCAGGGCCGATCCGGAAGCGTAGGCCAAGGCCAAAGCGAAGACAATGAGAACTTTCATGTTGGGGCTACCTATGGAAAGTATGTCCCACTCGGACTCATCCCTCTGCTTTTATACCCGCGATTGGCCAATCAAGTGACGTCTCCAAAATTCTATCACTATCTGATCTTAGGGCACCTGCTCAAGTGGCATAGTCTCCTTGTCTATCAAATTACGCCGTTCAAGCGATATGGGAGCTGATCTGAGTTTCGCATCGCTCGTGGCTGTTGAAACGACTCCGATATGGGGCCATGAATCGTCAAAATTGGCTGCAGCTCGAAGATAGTATAACAGGAAAACAATTGGAAAAATTGGGGATTTTTTCAGAAGCTTTTATAATCCATTGGCAAAAAAAACAAAAGATAAGCCTACGTGAGATATTTTAGTGTTAATACAATATAAAATAAAAGGAAAGCAGTTACGATAGTGATATCTTATGATCATTGTGGACGGTAATCCACGTAGTGACGAAGCAAGCCAAGCTTCGAAAGCAAATATTTTTAATATTGGGTCTGTTATGGGTTAACATCAACAAGAACATATTGGCAAATACTTGTTAAAAATACGCCTCTATACTAATAACCAGTGCTCCGTTGAAAAATATTACCAAACTTGAGTTCTACCTTTTTGAAATTACTCTGTCTATTGTATGTAGGAACTAAGAACTTAATTATCCTCTAATTAATCCTCTAGCCAGGAAAAAATTCGTAACGCTCGCATTTCAATATACAAAAGCTTTGATTCCAACTTCGTGACGAATAATTATTTAACACTCAACTAAGAAAATACAATACTTATGCAATTGTAAATTCCCGAGTAGAAAAAAACATTTTAATAAAATTAAGATATTGTTTTTTTTTATTATTTGACCTTTTTTTAACGATTCGCTTTGATTATTAAGTTCCACCAAAAAATATGCTACACCAAAAAGTACGCCCACCCCACAGTGGTTCCCACTTAGCACAAAATGTTCTTATTTTTGTAGGAAAAATATATGAAAAAATCAGCCGGATCGGAACACTATATCATATAGCTGTCATATGAACTATCAGTTTGAAATTAAGTGTTAGTATGGAAAACATTTTTGTTTTCAATTATTTTGCAACGAAAACTTGAAAACTTGGAGCTTAGCGAAAATTGTATGCTATTCATATAGCTGCTATAGGAACAATCAGTCGAAAATCGTGATTTTGTTTGAAAAATCATTTTGTTGCAAACAATATTGGATAACATTTTTTCATTCATTTAATAACAACAACCACAAAATAATTTTTTAGGTTATAAACATTAATATACTTATATTTTAATTATCAAAATTCCAAAAAAATATATATTACATTTATATGTACATATGTAAAAGGTGAAACAATACATAATTTAAAATGATTGCTCAAGTAAATCAATGGCTGATTTTAAAAGCTTTTACTTTGGTTTGCATGGAAGTTTTCTTTGACCAGTGATAAATGGATCAGCATAATGCTTCCAAAAACTTCCTTAAATTTTTATTTAAAATCTATGTTTTAGGCCTATGACCGCGCTAATCACCTCCCGCGTGGTCATATCTCCTGACACTTCGGCAACATGCCGCTGCAATCGTACTTATCTGTAGTTGCCACTTATGCTGTCCAGTGACATGTTTATTGCAGCCCATAAATAGAACATATTTATAGTTTGCCTACTTATCATGTCTAAAACACATATTTAGACACTCACATTGGTGGGTTTTGGGGGAACATAACTAAAACTTTAGCTAAACATTTATTATTATTATTAAGTGGGTTTGTATGTGTACTGCGACCCAGTCAGATTTATTGTACTACCCATTCATGACTCAAAGATCCCCCTGAAGTGCAATGCACTGTATAAATGTTCCTCGTGAAGAGATCTCCTCTTTCATGCAGCAGAAGCGACAGAGTTCACTGTCTGCAATGCCAATCTTGTGCAAATGGCTGTGAAGTCTGTTATGCCCGTAAGAAGGACATTCAGAATGCGCACGGTGTTTTTCCCGTGTGTCATTGGGGTCTTGAACCTTTTATGGATATAAGACCACTGTGCACCCCTTCGTAAGAAAACCAATAGTCGCAACTAAAATGCTCAACATTTAATTTAATTGCAGTGCCCAGCACTGTTTGACCAGCCATCGAGGTCCCCTCCACTCCTACGGATAGAGAACTCCGCTCACCTCGCCTATCCAGTCCAAATAGGCGGTGACGCGTGTGAAAACCGATGGATATCCCTTGGTGCAGCCCGATTTTTTGCCATAGGAAGTGATACCGATCAGAATGTCCGTGTTTTGCACAGGATCGCTGTATACCAGGGGTCCTCCAGAGTCTCCGGTACAGGTGGATTTCCCTCCAGTGGTGTCCATGCAGATGTTAGTAGGTTTTATGCTAGGGTAGGAGTACTCACAGTCCTCATTGGATTCCACAAAGCGGTAAACATAGCGCAGGGTATCCGATATTGCAGTGGATTCTGTGCGTGGAGTTGAGAAAAAATAAAATTGGTATAAATTATGGTCTGTTATTTAGCATTCATTCCAAGTCAAAAAATTGAAGTCAGTTCTTACCGTCATTCATGCGGCCCCAACCGGAAGCGATTGCCGGAACATAATCGTAGCTGTTCCGGCTCGATGAGATTCCTGGCAACCGGATGGGTCGTATGGAATCACAGAGCAGCGCATCCTCTGGCAATCTTACAAGGGCAATGTCGTTTTCCAAGCTTTGGCAATTCCAGTCAGGGTGCAGATGCACTTCGGGATTACTCGATCGAATAAGCTGTCGAGGGGCAAGTCGCAGCACTCCCCCCAAGTAGTAAGTGATAGCCACTGCCCTGAATTGATAAAGTATCAGCTTAGTATATTAACTAAATGCTTCACTGAATACTCACTTTTCAACGCAATGTGCAGCCGTTAGCAGATATCGGTCGGAGATCAAACTAGCGCCACACCAGCAAAACATGTCGTTGGGCTCCTCGATGCTCAGACCCACTTGATGGGGAAACTGATTGGCGCGGGCCAACTCCCCGCCAGCGATTCGCCCGCCGATCCCATGACCCATATCCATGCAAGAGATCGACCTTCCCTGTACCAAGATAAGCAGGAAAACTGAAATCGTACTGAATTGCATGCTTTTCAGTGTAAACTATTCGCACCACTGACGCAGTCCATCCACCTGAATGAGGATTTATGGCCCCTCAATTGGTTAATCTATAAGAAGTAATGCCTGATTATGCATTATCATTTCGGACTCATCTGAACGCCACTTGATTACCGAAATAATTTAAAGTACATATGTTTTCATTAATCACGGGTTCCCGATAGCAGCATTTATTCAAAGAACTGTGTTCCGAATAGTCGAAACACCTGAACGTCTTTTTAAAGAGGTTATTACTCTTAACTTGAAATGAAAGCTTGTTTTAACGGACCGGCAATTAAAAGTATGTTACATATTCTTTGCTAACTTAAGAATGGGTGATGCATTTACAGGAGATAACGATATCAGCGAACACCCATCAATCGCATATTGTAAGTACCGATATCAAAGCAACTAAGAACTGGGAATTAGTAAGTAATTACGTGATTTTAAATTCAGTTCACTACTTAGACTGATCTCATTAACCATCTCACGTGACGCAGGTTTTTAATTTGTAGTGATTCATTGGGTGGATCCCAAGTCAAGTGAATTGTTTTTTGTGTCATCATGGTATAATAATCCAACTGGTCTAGGTGCTCGAAGTTTAAGAGGTCCTTATCATGAGATAACAAGCTGCAGGCTTAACCCGTTCCTATATAACCACGAAGCAGTCTCGCTGCCTCAGTTATTTTGAACCTAGAAAATGATGAAGCTTTTGGTCTGTGCCCTGCTGGTAGGATCCTGCACGGCTGTCCCCCTCCTTACCGATGTGGAACCCTATATTACCAATGGGGAACCGGCGGAGGTGGGTCAGTTTCCCTACCAGGCCGGTCTGAACGTCTCCTTCGGAAACTGGAGCACTTGGTGCGGCGGCACCTTGATCTCACACTACTGGATAATCACAGCAGCACACTGCATGGATGGGGCGGAGACCGTAACGGTCTATTTGGGGGCCATAAACATTGGTGATGAGTCCGAGGAGGGTCAGGAGAGGATCTTAGTGGAGAAGTCGGGCATTATAGTGCACTCAAACTATATGGCTAGCACGGTGGTCAACGACATCTCGCTTATTCGATTGCCCGCCTTTGTGGGTTTCACTGATCGCATCCGGGCCGCCAGTTTGCCCCGCCGCTTGAACGGCCAGTTTCCCACGTACGAGTCCGTCCGGGCCTTCGCCTCCGGCTGGGGACGTGAAAGCGATGCCTCCGACTCGGTCTCCCCAGTGCTGAGATACGTAGAGATGCCCATCATGCCTTACTCTGTGTGCCGGATGTACTGGAGTGGAGCTGTGTCGGAGAAGATGATCTGCATGAGCACCACCAGCGGCAAGTCCACCTGTCATGGTGACTCTGGCGGTCCCCTGGTCTACAAGCAGGGCAACTCCAGCTACCTGATCGGTTCCACCTCTTTTGGAACCTCTATGGGATGTCAAGTGGGATTTCCGGCCGTGTTCACCCGCATCAGCAGCTACTTGGACTGGATCCTCAACCACATCATCGCCCATACTAAAGAATAAGCTAAGACTAAATTGTTCTTCGAAAAGAGATCCACTCGCAATGATTTAAATCAACTAGATAATTAAAGTATATTTGACCATTAAAATGCTTTTAATTACAAATTCTCTCTTCCAAAGGATAATCCTATACTTTTTTAAGTGGGATCATAGTTAAGGTATTAATTTAAGTTAGAGTTGAGTATCCCAGCAGGTTTTGAGTTATTTGCTAACGAAACAAATAAGATATTTAGAATCAATTTAGTTAAGATTTCAAAAAAAATTTAATTTTAACTCAGAATTCAAAAATAATTTGAAGTTTCGCTGAGAAACTTGAACCAGAAGTTCCCCCAACCTCCGCAATAAAAACACGTATCATTTAATTTTCCTGATTTTTTTGTTGTTTATTTTTTGCATTTTTATAGTTTTTTGTTTAGAATTTTCGCGGGGTTTTGAAGATTTTTATTCGTGCCCTCGAGGGGGCGTGCAAGTGACGAGTGAGTCCATATTCGAACGCACAACCAAACAATCCCAATGAAACCCGACACTTGCCCGCCACCCGAGCGGCGGGTTTTCCATTTGCTTTCCAAGTATGTACAAAAACTTAAGTTAGAAGGGGCGAGGGGTGGGGATGGGCGTGGGCGGGGGTGGGGGGTATGATAAAAGGGGCCAAGAATAAGTATATAAAGGGAAATCCAAATCTTAGATGCAAATTGCGCATTCTTTCGATCGATTATAAAAACGGGTTTCTCGGGTTCCCAACTTAATGAATACGTTTCTCGACTGTGTGGGATGGATGGTGTGTGTATGGATGTGTGGTGTGTTTAGAGCTATATATGCTTGCAGCTTAATGCAGTAGTAGAGAAATCGAATACGAATATACGAGTACGAATAGTTTTGAAAAACGCGCAACGTTCGCTTAACCTTTGCCTTAGTCGAAAATTACATAAAATTTCATTTCATTCTCATTTTCGCCTCGAATATATAGATCTTGCCTAGATTTCTATATGCCTAACTTTTGTTTTTCCTCGTTTAGCCTTCTGTTAGTTTTTCGTTCGTTTAGCTTAGTTTGCTTGCAACGTTTTCGCTTGCATTTACATAATTTTAAAACTTTTTGTTTTCTTGCACAACAACTTTTGTTTTATCCAAAATTTCGTTTTGGGTTTCTTTTTTGTTTGCATTTTCCGTTTTTGTTTTGGGACTTTATTATTTGTTTTTGTTTTGGTTTTTTTTTTGTGGTAATCTGTTTCGTAATGCTATTTAAAAAATAAATTAAAAACAAATGAAAGCTACGTCAACGTTCCAGGCGATCTTGAAACATAATATCATCCGCTGAAACAATCCGATCTTTTTACTTATCTTCATTGAAAATTGTAAATACACTACTGTATATATTGCTAGGTGTCGAAAAGTATATTGAAACACGGTTAGTAATCGGGCAATCGTTCAAAAAGGAAGGGAAAACTTTGCTAACTAAAAATAAACATCTTCATTCATTTTCGGATTAGCAACTATGTATTAATTAAATAATTCATTATGTGGTTTGGCGTCTTCAATTTTGAATCAAAGCGCTGGCTTTCCATTTACTCTCCTATCCTCTGCCACAACTATATGCTCCTCTGTATGGATTATTCTGAAGTTCTTACTCCTTCTTTCTCTCTGGCTTGCATTTAGTTGGGGCCGTATTTAGTATATTTGCTAAGCGGAAGTCTGTACTATATATCTCTTGATTGTGTGTTTGTGAGTGGCTATATACAGCTTAGAGTGTGTGTAAAGGGTATTTGATTTGCTAACTTAAACGCTAGACGGCCATTGCTGCTCTCTGTGTATTTTCTGCTTGCGTCTCTGATTCCGTTTTCCAACAATTCGCTTAAAACTATTCCGTACTTTTATGTATGTGGGCTTATATGTATGCTATTTATTATAGTTATAAATTAATTAATGCTGTACAAAAGTTTTCGCGGTTCGAGTTCTGCTTTTACGTTCAGCCCCATCGCGACCTCCACTTTCACTCTTCTTCTTCTGCGCATCCGGCTTCACTCCCAATTCGGAGTTCTCGCTATGTGCTTAACTAAAATCAATAATGCTTCTCACTAACAATCCTAACAACTATACTACAATCGGACTTACTGAGGTTCTATACATATATCAAAACGTACGACTTAATGATAACCCTCTGACCGCTACCACTACTTCTTGTTGTAGACGGGCATGGGAGGCGGTGCCAGCCCAGCGGCAGAGGGTGGTACTGCACCAGTGGGCGCCAACAGCATGGATGGTGGTACAGCAGTAGACATGGGGGCGCCCATTCCACCAGACATATTAGGTGCGGCGCCAGCACCGCCAAGGGGATTAAAGATGCCGCCACCAGCGCCATTGTACTTCGCGTAGTCTTGGCTCTTATTCTTTTTGCTCTCCTTGTCGCGGTCACGATCGCTGTGCTTTTTCTTGCTGCTGCCACCGGAACTGCTGCCACCCGATGAGCTGTAGCCACCACCGCCGGCACCATAAGGAGGCAGAACAGGAGCAGCTGCTCCGATCGAGGCGGACGTGGTCGTAGCCGTAGTTGGAGGCAAGCCATATCCGATTGCGCCCGGCAGACCCGCCGCTGCAGAGTAGTTATTGGGTTCAACCTTATTTTTGCTGATCTTAAGCTTAATGGGAGCTGACGCACCGGCCTGCAGGCTGCCGTTGGGATTCTTGATAACCATCTTTAGAGGCTCATTGGCAAGAGAACTGTCCTTGCTGCCACCGCTGCTGCTACGATCCTTCTGCTTGTCCTTCTTGTGCTTCTTACGCTCCTCTTTTTCCGTCTTGTCCTTGGACTTGTCCTTCTCCTTGTGCTTGTGTTTATCCTTCTTCTTTTTCTTTTCGGACTTGCTGCTGCTTTCTTCCTTAATCTCTCCGGCCAGCTTCGTGGGTACTTCCAAATCCATGGGTGCGGGCCCACTAGCCAAACTGGTCATCGGAGTTATTCCCTGTTCTTTCTTGATTGTCGCTGGCGCGGGCATGGGCTCAAGCAGTTCGGCCGGTGGTTTTAGGCCAGGCATAGTCAAGGCATCCGGTTTCAAGAGCGAAGCGTTTGATGGACACAGACTCTCCTTCAGCAAGCTGCGCACCAGATCCGGCGTTGTCTCGATCCCGTTGGACATATTCAGAGGCGTGTGTTTCTCCTCATAGCTAGGATAAGTTGGTAGTCCAGTTGTAGTGTCCAGCTTGCGAAGCTTCTCTCGCGGCATATTACTGTTATCTATTTCATCCAGCTTATTTAGTCCGTACTGACTTCCCGAGATCTCATTGGGCCGTTTTAGGCTTCCACTATCTCCAGGATTGGTCAACAGGTCCCCGCCATGGGGTATCTGTTTCTTGTGAGGCGGTAGCATCGGCTTTGATGATCCCGAGCCGGAGGAACTGTTCCCACTGCCCATGGGGGGCATGACAGGACGGTGCTTATCCTTTTTGGTGGGCGTTAGTCGCTCTTTCTTGGGACTTTCTTTGTCACGCGGATGGCTATTTAGTTTGTAATCGTGGCCTGGTGGCGCAGGAGGGGGTAGCAAACCGTTGAAAGGCTGTGGTTGCGACTGCGACATGGGTTCTTTTTTAATGTCTGGCCACTCTGGACTGAAGAGCGAGTTCTTGGACTGCAACGAGTGCTGGGATGCCTCCGGAGGCATCTGTTGCTGCTGAGGCTGAGGCACTGGCTGCTGCATGTGGCCGTAGCTCTGGCTCTGGGAATAGGGCAATTGCTGCTCGAAAGGCGGCATGCCATGGACGGTGGAGCCGGATTTGCTGCGATGCCCGCCGTATCCGGCCGGAGGCGGGGGCTGGGATCCATTGCTAGCGCCTGGATATCCACCACGCGACATCAGCGGGTTTGGAGGGGCACTATTACTGTATGGCGGCGGTGCGTTCGGATACATTTTGTTGCTCTGGGATTTATCCTTGGAGGACATGCCCGATGCAGAGGAATTAGAGGCGGATGGATGTGGGACCGGTGGCTGCTGCTGCGGCTGCTGAGGCTTGGAGCCCGAAGTCATCTTGTGGCTGCCGTGAGGTGGCATGCCCACGCCTACCGGGGGCATGCCTCGCGAGGATTTGTGATAGTCCACGGGCATAGACGGTCGGCCAGGCTGCTGGCTTGAAGACGACGAGGATGAGCTGCTGCGCTGGTTGCCACTTCCCGAGGAACCGAGTCCACTGCTACTACTACGCTGGTGACTTGAGGGCATTCGATTGCTATAGCCTGGCTGCTTTGACTTGTGATCTTCAATACGAGGATGTTGAAAAAGTGTTTCTTTTTGAAGTTGTTAAAATACTTACCCGGATGAGCGTCGGGCGGCATGCCACCAGGGTAATTTGGCATCTTGTGACTGGAGGAAGACGACGAAGAGCTGCTGCCTGGCACTCCGCTCACTGAGGACGAGCGCTGATGGCCACCATCCTGTCGTCTTTGCTGCGGCACCATAGCCGGTGGCGGCAGTAGCGACGACGGATCCCGTTCCCGCTCTCTCTCCCTTTCACGATCCCGGTCCCGATCCCGGCTGTCGTTGCCGTTTAACAGCTCTGGTGGCGTCGTGATGTTTGAGTGGTAGCCCTTCATCATCTCGGTGATCTTCCAGTCCTCCTTGGGTTTGTCCTTGCTGTTAGCTGTCCGATTGCTGGCTCCCTGGGCGATCGCCTTGATCGAGTTAAGCTTAGACTTTAGACGGGCGGGGCTCTTCTCATAGATAGCGATGAACTCATCAGTCAGCTGCTTTAGCAAATCCAGCGAGACCGTCTTGTCCACGTAGTAGAACCAATGCTTGCCCTCGGTCGACTGGGGGATCTCCCATCGGGACCACTTGCAGGCTAGGTAAATGCAGAAACAGGCTACGACCGTGGGGCGGTATTGCAGGCACATCGAGGTCAGATGCAGGCTGTGCCAGGATGGTTAAGTCAATTTAGTGGAAAGTCTTTTGTTAAAGTATCACATATAAATGTAGTTGGGTGAGTGTGTGCAGGGGGATTTCATCACTTATAATACGGATTATGTGTTTAGTTCTTAGCATTTTCACAGCATGTCTCTTTTATATTTTGGGGATCTTACATTCAAAAGAATTATTCTAAAACATATGCCGATATTCCGAAATTCGCAAATTTTCCCAATGAGCTCTCCTCCCATTCCGTATTTAATCAGAATTTTGACTATGTTTTCGCAGGTATGCCAAACTGAATTTATCTTTTGTCCAAATGTTTTAGTGTGCCAAAGGATTACAATGGTTATCATTAGAATTCTTCAAATATCTTTTTCTAGGAATTAGTCTTATTCTTGACATTTGGTGGATTTCCCGACACAAATTACAATGTTATTGCAGGCAATAGAGGATAATTACCGCGAGGGACACGGAAAATACTGCCTTTTTGCTAAGATGCGATATTTCTACAGACGTCCTGCTGCGATTAGGGAACGCGTGTTCTTTTTCGATTTGTGACTTCGGGTCGTCACCTTTTTTTTTGTTTCGACCCAGATACCTGGTTTTCTTAGCTATAAGCGAGGAATTGAGCAGGTAAAATAACTGCCCAAAGATTTTAGCCAAAACAAGCCAGTGATCGAACTCTCTACAACATTTCTGGGGAGGATTGGGCCAACACCACACCCGCACACACACACACACATTGCTTATACCACAGCCGTATTTGCGTTGGGAGGCGATCTCTGGGAGGGATTACACCATAGAGTAGCGCATTGCTAGCCATACCTGTTCGAGGCCAAGAAGTACGATGTCTGCGCCAGATCCTTGCATGCTAAAATATACCACAGTAATCAGTACCATCTGACATGTGAAGGGGACATGGCTTGGGTCGGATCGGGGTGCATACCTTTGACCAGCTGGCAGGTGCGCACCACATGCGTGTGCGGATGATCGATGGCCACATCGAAGCCCAGCGTCTGCAGGAGCACGTTCTCGTTGAACACAAGCTCCTGGGCGAGTTCGGCGTAATTCTGCTCGGTGGTCGGCGGCAGGCACTTGTTGGCGGCCCGAATAACATGCTCCAGCTTCCGCGGTTGCTCCTCTACCTTGGCGGCCAAGAAGAGGCTTGCCGACGCCATGGAGTTGCGATGAAAGTGGGTGAAGGAGTGGAAGGCGTAGAACCGATGCATGTACACAATGGCCGTGTTGATGCACAGCTGGGAGACCTGCAGACGCTGACCCATTTCCTGTATCAGATAGGCGGTCATCTGGCGGTACTGCAGCTCATCGTCGCCCTTGATGCCGCATCGTCTGCTTGGCGAATTGGCCAGCTGATCGTTGCTGAAGTACCAGATCTTGTCCTTCTCGAAAGGCAGGTTGTTGTTGGCGGTGGTCGGAATCCCGCTGGCCGAGGCGGCCGCGGATGCGGATGAAGAAGATGAGGCGGTGGCCGCCTGGGGCATTGGCGTGGCTAGGAGACTCATGGTTGTATGTTTCCGTTATCCGTGCAGCGGGGATGGGGATCTGCGGTTTTGGATTCCGTGTGGTTCTGCCGGCACCTCCGTTTCACATGCAAACTGCGCCTCGGAATGGGCCTAGTAATTCCCTTTTGGCTGATTCAGCTGTAGGAACTAACTGTACAAAGAGGAAGAGAGAGCGCTCTTTCTTTGTCGGCCGTGCTTGAGTGCGCTGGTATTGGTGTCCGTATCCGTGAGCGTTGCTGCTGAGGCGGGGGTGGCAGCGGTACGGAGGGGGCAGCGGGGATCGCACGGCACATTGGCTAAGCCACACTCGAGATTTCGCTGTTTTTGGGAGACTCCAATTTGGGTTCGGAACGAGGGGCTATATCCGCGGTCCGCACACTTTTTCCGCCGCCGCGTCTCTGCGTGTTTGTTTGTGTGTGTGTGTGCGTGGTGGTGGTGGTGGTATGGTGTGGTGAGGTTTTCTGGAAACTGCGACTGCGGCGGAAACGAAACGAGACGAAAAACACACTAACCGCGACACCAGGCGACGTGTTATGCAACTTTCGTATCAATTCATAGTTATTCGCACTGCAATCGCCGATGCGTTGGGCACTTTAACCATTACGGGTCGTTTACTCCACGTTTTTAATTCCACAACACATCACAGATTCCATTCACACAGTGACAATGACAAACTTTGCAGAAAAAAATGTATTTTCAAGTATGGCCGTCGGCAGGGCTGCCAGATCGAAACGACTTTCCAAACCGATGTTTATTTGGTCTTATCGATATTATTTCGAAAATATGGCAACATTGATTATAGATTAATAATCGTAAGGTAGACATTAAAATAAATGTAAGTACATTTTTAAGTATTAAAATTGCTTAACCTGTAATAAAGTAATGCATCGAAAATGTATGGCTTACCCTAGAAATATGCAGATGCTTACAAAAGTTTTGGACTTTTTTTAATAATATTTATAAGGATTAAATATTCTCTAACTTACATGTAGAAATATACATGTAGAAATATACATGTGGAAATATACATGTAGAAAATAATGTCAACATTTGTTCCCTTCTTATTCAATTAAAAAATAACGTATATTAGGGCAATTGAATTTCTACACAATATTTTTCAACAGTTATATATGTACATATTATGTACTTTGAGCATCTTCATTTAATCGCATTAACGTTTTTTTTAATATCCAAATTTTTTATGATACGTGTATATACCCAGTCCGAAATGGAATTATTCCAAGTGATATAGCCTCTGAATAGCACCCTGAATAGTCTATTCATTTATACTACTCTACTCTTATATTTATCCCAGCATTTCGGTTAAAGTTAATTAATTCTTATGGGCTGGTGGAATCATTGGCCCGTACTTCTTCAAAGCCGAAGATCACCAGTAAGTTACAGTAAATGAGGATTACCAACATTTTCATTCCTGAATTGAACAGCCATGATGGCCAGGGCCTGTGGTTCCAACGAGAGGGCGCAACATGTCACACAGCTCGTGCCACAATCGAGACACGTTTGGTGACCGATTAATCTAACGTTTTGGACCTGTAATTGGCCTCCCAGATCTTGTGATATAACACCGCTAGACTGACTACTTTCTGTGGGCAATAACCGACGGAATCATAAGAATTAATACTAGGAGTAAAAAAGGCATTCCGAATTCCTGTACAGCTTAAAATGGCTACATTTTGGGAGTGATTTAAAATCTGACATAAAAACACATATGAGTTTTTATTGTTATTTATAAAACAGATAATATATATTTATAGTTTGTAGATTAAAATATACAAAATTTAGCTAAAAACCTTAAAACTCTTATGTCGTCGTAACAGTAAATAATTATGCTAGCTTGTGACTGTTACTTGCTTCGTTTTTCTTAATGCATTCTTATAAAAATTAATCTAATCCGTTCGCTTGCGCTTTCCTCTAACCATAAAATTCACCTACATACCATGACTTCGATCCAACGTTCGTTTCCTTACTACATAAGCATTAAAGTATACATATATATTATATATATTGTGGCTGGCTTTAGCTGATTTCTCATCGCAGACAGTTTAAAATGTGTCTGTCAAATGTACAAAGATTGAACCAAAAGTGAAATAAACAGGCTAAAAACTTAACTTAGGTTAGTAAGTCGAAAACTAATCGTATCTAATGTTAATGCATTCAACATATTCGTCTAAATCTAGGCCAATCCGTATCTCTACTATTCTCAGGCGCCATAGAATACCTTTGAATAATCGCACGCTTCGATTTAAAAGCTATATAGTTCGTTTCGTTTTTGAGTTACCAATAGAAAGATATCTTGTCTTAGCCTAGCATAGAAATCTTGCCCAACGGCATCGATATTCTGTTGCATATAATTTAGTTGGTCTTATCCAGCATTCGGGGTTATCCAATCTAACAAATAATTGGTGTATATATATAAAATACGTTTATAATCGAGTGGAGTCATGAGGTCCAGAAGTTGTATATGTACAATTATCGTGCTTAGCATGCATAAATGCTTTGGGATTGGAGTCTCCGACTGTTTTAGGCTATCGAAGTGAAAGGAGAGCTCTCTGGGAAATAGGAGATTCAAATTTAAATGTACTATCTCGATTTAAAGCTGCATTATCCGGGTTGTGGCTCAGATTCTTGTTTACCGATTTCGTTGTACTCGACTCGTGATTTTTGCATATCTGGTTCGATGCTGCTCTTGTTGCGGGTGTGTTTATAGCTAAGGTCTTATAACATTTTAATATTCATTCCCTAACAACTAATAACTGATTTACGCTAGGTAATAATGGTAGATGCGGTGATCTACGCCAATAAATAGACATACATATAAATCCATAATCTGGGGGAAACCTCATAAACTGAGACCTCGTGAAATGGTGTCAAATGCCATACATACTGTGTCTTAGAACTACAAAATACACCGACTGGACTTTATCTAAAATATGTGATCTCGACTTCAAATATCGGCAATCCGCTCGACTATCCTATATAGACTTTGAATATATTGTAACTTATGCAACATTATGTACTTTTCATGGGAGGTATATCTAGATTCCAAATTTGTAGCGGGTTCCATATATTTGTATCATATCTTTGCTTACGTTCTATATTTCATTTGGTTTTTGTTTTGGTTTGTTTATACTGTGTGTTTGGTTTGCGAATGTGTAAATAAAACGCATGCACAAATTGAAATAATAATTTTATTTAAAAAATAAAAAATAATCATAAAAAATTGTTTACAATGAACAGAGTTGAACTCAAGACTCACTTTGTTTATTTGCATCATCAATCACCAATCATCATAAACAAAATGATATATTGTAGATTTCATCTTCACGTACACATAATAATAATAATAATAGATAAAGGTACTTAGAGAACGCAACTATTAAAGAATTAGATTAAAGAACTAGGAGTTGGTTTTATTCTCTTTCCTATTCAAGGTATCCTTTCAAGAGATTGCACGTTTTGGGCAGTGTTTGGAAATTGTTGTTGTTGAAGTTGTCGGTATATTGCATTGAGGATTGCGGTTGCAGTATTGTTGAAACTATGGGTCAGTATCTCGGTTCGGTTCGATTAAATGTCCAGATCTGTTCCATTATGTAAGGCTTGTTTCGATTTGTGGCAGTGTGACGTTAACAAGAATACGGTAGTTAAGCTTTATGCTTTATAAATAAACTTCAGATCGAGAGAATTGAGTTTGGTTTGGTGTTCTAAGACTGCTTAAACGAGGGCTCAAGGAGTGCGTTCTTCGGGTTTATCCTGTGAGCTTTTCTGCTGTTGATGTTGTAAATATACAAAACTTATCAAATAATAATTACAAGAAAGTTTAGACCACCAGTTTGCTGGGTTCTTAGCTCCAGTTAGGATGTGTGTGTTTTTGTTGTTTGGGGGAAGTTTCGGGGGATTAGCTGGAGAAACACTTAAATAAATATCCTAAACGTAGTCGTACAAATAGCTAAAACTATGAAATAATAAATTTCCATCTCTCTTCGTTTATAAAATAAGCAACAAAAACAATTAGCCCAAGCACAGACACCCGCGTAGATCGTTCAGATCTGCATATATGTTCATACATAGACCCATATCCTCTGCACTGAGCTTGTCCTTGGGCAGCGGGTTGGGCTAGGGGACAGTTGAAAGGGCATTAGGCTAGGCATATACATACTCATATACATTTAGATTTAGCATTAGATCAATAGAGATAGAGAAATTCTTGCAGCTATAGGGGTTCGTACTCATTTACATATTACACACATCTATCGAATATCAATATGAATCAATTCGGTCGTCCTTCGTCCTCTTCCTTCCGCCATAGCAGTAGCAATAATAATTATAATATTAATAATAGTAATAGTAATAATAATAATAATAATAACCAATAATAACAATATTCATTACAGTTACAGTTTACAGTTAAATCTACAGTTACAAGTACAACACTAACGCCCATGAATAGATCATTAATTACCGCCGATTTAGCTGGGTGTATGTATAGGGTACAGGACACAGGGTGTGAATATATATGTATACATATATATATAAGTATATGTACGCGTATTGGGACTATCAGCTATGTGTAACCTACGCTTATCGCTGGCTAACCAAGAAACTCAACGCATGTACAAAGAAATCCCCATCTCGCGTGGCCTTCAGCCACTATTGCCGCTAGCCGGTTGATTTATACCCCACCCAGAACCTATTGCCGCATTCCAGCTCGATCCGCCTGCGATCTGGGATCGAACTATATTTACAGGCCTCGTCGTCCTCCTCGTCCTCATCACTTCACACACCGTTGCAGTCAATCTCGACGATGTCCTTGGGCACATCCACGAACTGGTAGACCAGCCGCTGGCCATCCACCTTGGCCAGTATGCCGCGCTGGTAGTAGTACCTCAGCGCCCTGCCCATCGTCTCGTAGTTCATGTCCGGCTTGTTCTTGTGCATGCCCCACAGGCGGGACACCGCCTTCGAGTCGACCAGCTTGAAGACGCCCTTCTCCCGGTTCGTCCACTTGATGAAGCGCGGACAGTACTCGCGATCCTGGAGCAGCTTGAGGAGGAACTCCCACAGGTAGGTGGTGGATCCCTCCCGGCTGCGCCGCTTTACGCCCATCTCCAGCTTCGGCTTGCGCGGCTTCTTCGCCTTGCGCTGCTGGAATCCGCCCAGCTCCAGCATGTAGGAGAGATCGTAGCTGACGCTGGACGTCGCCGGTTGGATAACGCTCTGGGATCCGCCCGCCGCAGCTGCCGCCGTTGCCGCTGCCGCTGCACTGGCGCTCAGCATGGCTGCCGCTGCAACGGCGCTGCTGCTGCTGCTGACGACTGATGCTGCTGCTGCTGCCGCCGCTGCAGCGATTGTGGAATGCGTGTGCTGGCCCGCGTGCGGGTGCGAATGCGGATGGGAGTGCGGATGTGAGTGCGGATGCGGACCGTTCAGCTGGGAGTGCGGGTGTTGCTGCTGTTGCTGCTGCTGCTGTTGGTGCGACAGTTGCTGGTGCAACGCCTGCTGCTGCTGGTGCGACAGTTGCTGGTGGGCCAGTTGCTGTTGCTGCTGCGATTGCTGCGACTGCTGTTGCTGCTGCTGCTGCTGGTGCAGGGAATGATAGCCATTGATTGTGGTTCCTCGCTGGGACGCCGCTGCCGTTGCCGCTGTCGGTGCGTTGAAGTAGGACGTTGTCAGATAGCCAGGCGTTTGGGGGTTTCCCGGACCACCGGGCTGGGTGCCCCCACTGCCGGCGCCACTGCTTCCGTAGTAGTTGTCGGGCACTGCAAGAACAAAGTCAAATATATAAATGAGTACTAGCGAACACAGCGGCTTGCTTAACCAACGGATATACAGGTGAACTTCCCTAACTTAAACCACCAATTTCTGCTAAAAACTTTGGAGTCAATGACTTTAATTCTTATATATAATTATATTATATATAATTATATTATATTATATAATTATATATAAAAATCAAAGTCATTGACGTGCCATAACACATTATAATGTCAATATGTCATCATAGCCCACATCATCACCTCCTTGCTCTCCATTAAAGTTCATAGTTAAAATCAACCCTATTCACCGTGCATCAAATTAAAAGTTTTCCTGAAACTATTTTCGTAACCATCATTCTAACTGTGTGCTTTGCATATAAATTTTTTATATTCGTGTTGCTTACTTAAAAAGTTACAAACATGTTACTATTGTGATTTTCAATGAACATGTGTATATATATTGTAGCATACTTTTAGACTTTTTTTTTAACGAAATTATTTTATTTAATTTTAGACTCAGTTAAGAGTTATTTTCGATTAGTATTTTACTTAATAAATATTAAAAAAAAATACTATAAACAAAGAGCCATAATTAAAATTTAAACTTTTAGGTTACAGATTAATGTCAGAAGGTAAGTACACAAATCTGCAACATCTAAGAACAGGCAATCTCAACATGGGTAATCAATGTTATTGCAGTCCCCTTAACATTCGAAACTTAAATTAAAATAATATACCCTGATGAATTTGCCTGGTGGCAACACGTTCTGTCCCATTGTACCCAGATCGCAGATCGCTCGCGACTATTTCACACTGTTTCTGTTTCTGTGTGGTGGCACAGGTATAATTTTGTATGCTATTTAGTAAGTTTATTTTTTTTTTACATCCGGCGTTGGCGTTGCCCAATTTCGCGGCTCAGCCAGTTTGCAGTCGGTGGATTTGGATTCGCATTCGTCTTTGGATTCGGTGGACCATTTTAGACGGGGGGTGTGGCTGGGGGGCACAGGGGCATGGGACAGGAAGAGAGTGGGGAAAGACTGGGCTGAATCTGAATAAAAACAAAAGTAAGCAGCGCCACTCTCTCGCCAACTCTCTCACAGACACTTCGCACAGAGAGCAACGCACGCTGTGTTGTTCGTGTGTTGCTCATGTGTCTCGTTCGTGTTGCTGTTGCATTTGCGTTGGTGTTTGGCACTCTTCCACTCTCTCTCTCTCTCTCTTTATCCGCCTCTCCGGGAGGAAGAGGAAAAGAGAGTGGAGCACTCTCGCGAGCAGCATTATTGCCACATTGGCGCTGCTGCTGCTGCTGTTGCTGTCGTTGTCGTTGTGACCTTCACAATTTGCGCAAAGGCAATGTGTCGATGACCACAGATTTTATACGGCAACGCGGACTCACACACACACACACGCACTCAGTTGGCAGAGAGCATAAAAGCAGCGAGTGCAACACAATCGCATTGCAATTGATTGTGCTGTACGTACATAGGTATGTGTGCGTGCGCCTTGCTTGCCTGACATTTTCGTAGGAAAGAGTACGCTGGATTAGGAGTGCATTATGTATGCAACAGATTATACCAACTTCAAATTGATTGCAATATGCAAAGTTCCCCATTAGGTCATATGATTAATTGGTTGAGATAAAACCGTTCTGAGCTTAGATCGAATCCCCGAAATAAGTGTGCGATTTACTTTAAATTTAGCTCATTGCCAATTAAGGGTAAAATTCTTATTATCTGTCTAAATGGTAAATGCACTAAGGTTAGTAGGCAGCAATGTGCAAAACTTAAGTCTACAAATGCACATTTAAATGGAATTGCAATCAAAATTCTCACTATAAGTTGACGTCTAAAAGTTCCTTTAACCTCTTGTCTTTAAGATTACGATGTTAGCCCTTGAAGTTCAAGCACTAAACTTAAGCACACAGTTGGAATTGGTTGCGTTTTTCTCAGGCATACTCGATACTCACCCCCAACACTGCGATTCCATATGTTCCGCAGCGAATTCGCCGCATTGTTCTGGTATAAATTCGGATGCAGAAAGGTGCCCGTGTGCAGGTGTGCCGCTGCCGCCGCCGCCGCTGCTGCCGCGGCCGCTGCCGACGCCGAGGTGGCTGGTGGCATCCCGAGCCGCGCCTTCAGCTCATCGGCGCAGGGCTGGCCGCCGGAACTGGAGCTGTCCACGTCGGAGACGCCGCTGTCCGCGGGACTGGGCGGAAATGAACCTGCGAACGGGATAGAGCCGCGCGGAGCGAGGACGAGCCAAGAAAAGGGGCAATTAGCAATCGATATGGCTCGAATCGAGTCGAGGGCGTGTGCAGTGGTTCACCTTGCTGCTGGACACGCTCGCCTCACTACTGACTGCACTCGAAAAAACAAGATCTCTTTCAACTTGAAACTGGCATTGTTATAACAAATGCATTCAAAGCTATACGGACGTTAAATTATCTTTTAAATGACATTTAAAATGTAGCGTAACTTTAAGAAAGACTTTCCAGATTAATTTAAAGTAGCAAAGTTAGTTCAAGTATTGGTGCATATAAAAGGTTACAACTTTGTACATATGTAAATATTACATTGAAGCTTAAAATTTTAAAAAGTTCTCAAAATGTACACTTTTTTCTCGAATAAATTTTAACAATTTGTTGTAAATATCCTTTAAGATCAAGTTGCTTTTAGGAAGTTACATTAATTTGCCTTGTGTATAATCACCTGTTGTGGCCGTCGTGTAGTTTCTGTGGTGCGGATTGTGGATGGCACCGCCGCTGAGCAGATTGTGGAGCAGCGGGCGTTGCGGGATAGCCAGCGGCTGTTGCTGCTGGTGGGCATTGTTGCCGTTGCTGCTGCCTCCGTTGCCTGCCGCACCGTGTAGACCCTGCTGCTGTTGTTGCTGCTGCTGCAGCTGGAGCGGAGTGAGCAGCGCATTCTGTTCCGTCTTTATGTGGAGCAGAGCGGTGGCGCCGGCGAAGGTGGATCCGTTGTGCGGCTGCTGCTGTTGCTGTTGCTGCAGGTGGTGCTGCTGCTGCAGTTGCTGCTGCGGAGCCGGACTCGTCGATTGTTTGACAATAGGAATTTCGGTGTCTGAAATGGACGAGCAAGGGAGGAGGTGGTTGAAAATACATCTACAATTGCCAAGATAATACATATCTTTTACAGAAAAACAGTAAAAATTCAATATAAGACATAACTAAAAACACTAGTTTCATAAATTGATTAAAAAAAATTTAATTAATTATGCATTTCTTGGCAAATTAACCTAAAATTAAAAGTTGACATTGCATTAATGGCCATAATTATGCGTATATATAAAAAATATCCGCAAAGGTAATAGCTAAATAATTAAGCATCCTTCAGCAACATCAGTTTAAATTTGCGATTGCTTCAATCACCAGAATAATGCCTACTTTCGAATCCCCAGCCGCCGTTGCTGTTCCAATTAAACGAATACTTGGCCTCATCACGGAATGCTTTGCAGGGCCCTCAGCCGCCTCAACCCCCTCAACCCCCACCGACCCCCTTTAATCCGCCCACCAACCACTTGGGTACGCCCCTGTCCTCTTCACAGCTGTCAAAAATGCCTATCCAACGAGCTAATAATACAAAAATTCGCATCATAATTTCATAGAAATGTCATGTTGAGCGAAATATGCAAAAAGGAAAACGAATATAACGAATACAACGAAAATAAGCGAAATGAAACAATTGAAATGCCCCAATTTGGTGAGCCATGAACTCGCAACCGTTAAAAACAACGCCAGAGGAAAAGCAAAAAAAAAAAAATTAGCTTCTCACTTTCCTTTGGCCGCTGTTGTTGCAGCTGAAAAGTAAAAGTGCATTTTCACTTATTTCATGCAGCGGCAGCACTGGCAGCAGCGGCATGAAAATAAGCAGAGGCAAAAAAATTGCATTGAATGTCAAGCGGTACGCACACACACACACACATTCACACGAATCAAAGCCGCGGCAACTGCAATGTGCAGGAAAACGTCAAAGCCAGCGGAGCAATGAAGCTTGCAAGCACACTCACTCTCACAGATACGCGCACACACACAGCCACGCCAAGCACTCACACACACACACACACACAAGCCCAGACGAGTGGCAGCAGAGAGGAAGAGAAATCAGGTCAAGGCTTGTCGGCAACGGCGACGAGTTTACAATTTATGCTTTGCTGGCTGCATTATTGCATGTTGCCGCTGTGTGCGAGTGCTTTTTACAGCTTTTTAAATACACGGCGGCCCGGCCGACTTCGCACACTGGCCGATACTGCTTGTAAAGCGGTGTAAAGCTAAACATTTTCCATATATTTGCAGATATATCATTTCCACTACGAAAAAGAGTGGTATCCCTGTATGGGAGAAAGTGGCATGCCCAAGTACTTGAATACCCTTTGTTTTCAAAAGCAATTCAATCTAAAAAATATATAAATATATTTTCAGTTATTTCTTGTAAAAAGCGGTAATTATTTTACTCTGCCCTATAGGCCATTTGGCCCACTGTGCGACGCAGTTGTCTCGTTTTGATTGCCGCTCCACTCGTCGTGGGTGAATGAGAAGCATGTAAATATATATATATATATATAAATGTATATACCCATATATTTTCTTGATATGTAAAAAATTCAAAAGCCGCAGCACAAAAATAAAAAAACCAAAGTCGTGACGGAAATCGCGCCGCAACAAAACAGCTGTGCGGTTGCATTGGTTAACCACCCACCCCCACTCCCCCCTCGACCAACGACAATTGGCCTGCAACAGCAGCAGCTTTTTTAGCGGAAATTATAAATATTTTCGCCAAGTTTTCGTTGCGAGAATTTCACTCTATTTACTTGGTGCTTTAATCGCTTGTCGAAGTGAAAATGTCGGAAATGCCCGTCACTTGCCTCGATTTTTTTTCCCTTGTCTGCGTTTTTCTTTTAGTTTTTCCGTGGGGAAGTGCTCACGTGTTGTTTTTTACTGCGGCCAACGCGGCGTATGCGTAATTTGTTGCAGGTGGCCGTCGACAAGTTAAGGTTCTAAATGGTAAACGACTATGTCTAAATCAATTTACAGCAAAATTAAAACATTCATGTTCATATAGTTTACTTTTGATTTTTTTTAAATCAAGGTAAAAGTTTAATTTATAATTGTGAAATGAATTAATTGTTAGGCAACTTCAAAGCAGTAAGTCGTATTTAAGCCGTGCTTTTAGCACATATTCCGCGTGTCAACAGCTTGTATTTTGCTCGTATACTGCAACATATGTATTGACTCTAGAAAATTCCTGAGAATTCAAATGTAGATTATTGTATTTATTACCGTTGAAATAGTTTATTGCGCAAATGAAACGTGTGCGATTACTTCCTGTGCGGCATACTAGGCGTATGAGTAATATACGAGTGTTCAAATTAAGTATACGCCTAGGTGAACAACGGAAGGAAGGCGAAGAATTTAGATTTCCTGGAAGAAGTTCATCGGTTCTCCCCGCGTTTATTCCGCCGAGCTTTCACTGTACCGCATCTGTGGCGCCACCATGGAAAAGAAAACAACGCCATAGAAGCCGACAATCAGACCGCCAGAGGTTCAGCGTTAATGGTGCATAAACAAACACAAACACGGCAGAAAGAAAGACAAATAGCCAGTGGTAATAGAGTCTACAAAACATTGCAATGCTGCGCCAAATGTGCGCTGACCTCTAAAAATGCGGTCTAATAAAACCAGCAGAAACTAACCAACCGACAAAACACACAGAAATACAAGAGAAAAAAATTAAATATATTACGAGAAAACAAAGCAAAATTGGCAAACAACATAAAAAAAATAATAATAAAAAACAACACACACACACACACAGAGACATGTCAAAGAAATTAACGGTAAAGTCATGTGCATGTGAGCTGGTGGGTTTTGCTATTTTTCTTTTGTTGAATTCGAATTTGGACTTGAACCGAACTGGCTCGTTGATATGTGCGCGGCATTTTGGGACAGTTACATCACAATTCCGGCGGATAGCGCAGCATTTGCCGCAATAGTAGGTCAATGTAGGTACGAGCCATCGCTGCCTGCTTGTTACCTCTAAATGATTAGTTCGCCTTATAGAGCCGATATGCTTTTTGTTTTTATATTCAGTTTGCCTGGCTTCGTTTTCGGCTGTGCGGTGGATAAGGCGTCATCCGTGGTGCTTGAGTTTTGTTTACAATTTTTCGTAGCATTTCCGAAAGCCGTAGAAGCTGCCCGCCTGTCTGTCCGACCCACAACAGCAATAACAATTGCACACCAGCAGCAACAACAATTTGTAATTGTTTATGGCATTTTGGTTATTGGCCTATTTTTGATGTGCCCAACAACCGACATTTGTGAGCTTGTGAGTTGTGGGCGGTTTGGTAAGAAACGGAAAGTGATTTCTGTGTGGGCCCAGCTGAAGGGGGATTTACCTATTGAGCTCAGCCTTTATCACCTATCCAGTATTTTCATCTGACATTAATCAGTGGAAAGTAGGCAAATGAAACTGTATACTTCGGAGTTGTTGGCTGAAATTACTGCTTTGGTTTTGGCGGATCGAATTACGGGGGAAACGAGCTGAAGGCTTGTTATGGCCAACTGAAAGTTCACTTTTTAACAATTTTCGACAAATATCTAGCTTTAACTTTTTGTTTTTTTGAAGATTTCTAGATACCGGAATCAGTTTGGAAATTATGCATTTTTATGTTGTTTACATTATATGTGCGCCCTTCCTTTAATAATCAATCATAAAACTAGCCTTGCCCCAATTGTTAACCCGCAAAAAACATATTCAAATTCTATTTAACAAAAAAAAAACATTAAAAAATACCAGTGACGGATGCCAGGCGAATTCCCCGAATAGCTGAAGCCAAAAACGACAGCCACTAGAAATTGCTTTGTATCGATAATTTCACTTGTGCGGCGCAATAATGCGCCAAACCGGAATCAAAATGTTCCCCAACTGGGATATATTTATTTCTTTATTTATTTTCAATAATAATAATAATACAATTTATGGCAGTGCAAAAGCGAAAAAGGCAAACAGAATTATGGGTGTGGAAGAAAGCAAAATTCAAGTTAATTCGAATGCAGCAGCGACAGACGAAAGTAAAATGCACAAAGAGCCGAAAGCAAAATCAACAGGAACGGGCGACACAACAACGCAAAAGTTCTATATTTAAATATTATAATTTATGTGTTTGTTTGGCAATTGTAGTATTTGTTGTTGGTGTGAATGTCTCTTCCCCAATTTTTTATGTGTACGTACATATATATTTTTTCGGGTTCCGTCTGCTTCGCTTTTGCACGATCCCCATTATTCCCAGTCCCATATTCCCGTTCCCGTTCCCATTCCCCTTTTTTCTCTCCCTCCCTCTATCTTTTTCTCTTTCTCGGCGGCTCTCTGCTGCTCTCTAAATTCCTGTTCTGCCGCCTTATTTTTGCTTTTATGCCGCTGCCAACTTCGCTGCTTTCACGGCTGCCTGTGTATTGGTGGCCAGAATAAAAGCCAGTTGTTGTTCTCTCGCTTCTTCGGCGCGCGTGTGTGTGTGTGTGTGCGCTTTTTGGAAATTCAGTCTCAAGTTCAAGGTCTCGCGGATAACGCACACCAGCAAAGACACACAGCTCACACGGACACGGGATTCTCATTGTTTACGCACACAGGCGCAGGCAGCGAGACATATGCATATCAGGCAATTTCTCATTGTCGTACGAAAATGTGTGTTTATTAGGGCTACATATGCAGTTAATACGAGTCCACACACAAACGCACATTATTCGTATTTATATAGACAACAGAAATTCTTCTTCAATATTTCCGCATTAAGAAATGATACGCGACTCGGTTGCGATCTGTGTGATTTTCTGTTTTTTTCTGTTTTCGCTGTGCCCGTTTGTTTTTTGCATTTTTTATGACCGCTATTTCTCTATACTCGAAAATTTCTCGTATCGCACAAAAGGAAATATAATGTAATTTTATATACTTTCCGATGATTTGTTTTTATTTCGGCTGAATCTTTCGTTTTAATTTGTCATTAAGTACTTTTACTTGTTTTATGGTGTGGTATAATATGCATATAGATTGACGCATTTGCCCCCCGAGAAGATGGTTTTATATGCCTTTCTAATTTGTTGCGATTGCCTAAATGAGATTTTGTAATGCGTTTTATTTTATGCACTGGGTTATGTTTTAAAAGATATGTTAATGATATGTCGTATTCTGAGCAAACGATTATTCATTTTATATTACATACATACATACATACATTTTATATAACATACAATATTTTGTCGCATTGGACATTCTTTAAATTTGCATAATTTTGTATAAAAGATTTTGACCAATATTTGTGTTTTATAAATTTCGTTTAATATTTGTATTTAATATTATGTCTGCTTGACTATATTATTTATTTCATATCAAATTTTTTACGCGTTCAACAGTTGAATACTGACTCAATTCTCGTAGCTTCTGTTTGTATTAACACTTTCTATCCGTGAAAAATAAACATTTTTTGGTCACGCGCCAACTTTTATGGAGTTACAAGTGCTAATTGGCAGTGAATACTATAATTCTGCTTAGCTATTGTCAAGATAATTGATTTGTGTTGAATTGATTAGCTAGTTAATCAATAAGTTTACAAATATAATTTAATAAAAGAAAGGGCGCTGTTATGATTAAATCTCAAATTGTAGTTTATTTAAAATGAGTGGCATCTACCATATATCAATAGACTTTTAAATTTAAGTATAAGTTTCCCCATTGTAAAAGCAAAATATATTTAAATGCTGAATGCTTGTGGTGTGGGCTTTCGTTGCATTTTGCAGCTGGTTTACCAAGAATCCGCGACGGCAGCCCCAAAAACGGAAGTTTCGGCTAGCGCAGCAAGTTCTAGGTAGCCGCATTACGTATACGACTCGTTGTCGCGAATTTCCCAGCAACAAGTCTTGGGCCTTGACCCGACCTATTGGACTCGGCTGTGGCTATCAAGTGACCATATGGCCACACCACATCAGCTGCACTGCGAACGGGAGATATTTCCTCAATTCGATTTTCTGCATTTGCTAATCCGATTTTGTAATTGAGTTACGTTGCCCGACTAGTGACATAATCCCTGCGACTAGGAATCGGGGACTCGGCGTCTCTCCTTGTCTACCGATAAGGAGATAAGTTGCGAGTGAGCAGAACCTCCATTGGCCAATTATGCGGAGAGCAAGAGCGATTACAAAATCTGAACCGGAGAAAGATACTTGTGTAAGTATCGCATAGGCCTACTTCATATATGGGGCATTGGCTTACATAATTCTAATGCGAAAAAATCGCCACCGCCGTATTTGGGTTAAAAGACAGAAAAAAAGGCAGAAAAAAGAGAAAAAATGGAAAATCATTTGCTAATTTCTTGCCACGAAACGAGAAATTTAAGTTTTTCCGCGCACGCTCTCTGTGTGTGTGTGTGTGTGTGTGTGCGATGGCATGTAAGTGTGTGCGTGCGCGCAGTTGTTGCCAATCTATTCCCAACCTACCTCAAAATGTTTTGCGTTAGGCCTGAAAAAAAGCAACAGAGCGCTGAGTTGGGTGGCAGGCGGTGGGCGGCGTTCGGAGGGGGCGCTCTTTTTCACTATTTCCCACAGCGCACTTACACAAGCGAGCGCACACACACACACAGAGACGCCGAGTGAGCAGACACAGACGCTCCAAGCTGGTTTGTCATGTAAAGAAACGCCGCGGAAAAGGGGCAGTGGCAGCGGCAAAGAGAGGAGACCGCTCTCCGCCGCATGTCGCAATTGAAAGTTGCCTCCGCTGCCTCAATGTGTGGGTGGTTCAATATTGCTGCCGTCGAAAGGTTGAAGGTAAGACCAGAAACCAAAACAAAGCCCCACAAAATGAAGTCATGAGGAACGCACACAAGCAGCCACAAAAAATGCAAAGAAAAAACCAAAAAAAAAAACCGCAGAAAAAGGTTAAAACCCATATAAATAAAAGATGAAAATGCTCGTCGTGTCGCAAGCGGAAAATATATATCATCTAGGAATTTGTGTGCGAAAAATAAATAATAAAACTCCGAAACGAAGTCTGTAGTGAAAAGGAAGCCGAGAGATTTACTGACGGACGGGAATGTTTCGACAGAAGTTGCAAGTTTTTGGAGCGAGGCGGTCAAGTGGGGTTCCAGTTGAAGATTTTGCGTACTACCAATCATTTTAAGCCATGCAATATATGGGGAATTGAGCCAAATGTATTTGTATCTATATTAAAGGGTTGGGTTCAATGTGCTCTAAGAAAAACTGAACTTTTCATTATAACATCATATAATTACTTTTCAGTTCTTTATAAATATTTATAAACATATACTGCTTTAACTAGATACTCGTTCAACGAAATCTGCTAACCAAAAATATCTTTTTTTATGGTTTCTCATCTGGCTGGAAAAAGAAGTTGCCACTTTCAATTTTACCTTAATCAAATATTATTTTAGATAATATTGGCATTGGATGTACTGCTAATAACATGTAAATTTGCCTAACCATCTTAATTTATTAGCACTCAAATTGTTTTGTATATATACTCAGAACATTTACTACTACATTTAATGTGTATATTCTCCACTTGATGTAGGATTGGGAATTCTACTTTCGTTTTTTGCCATTTGCCAAGAAGAACATTAGCTTGACTTGCACATTTTTCCCCAATCCCCATTCCCACACTGCATAAATCTGTTGGCGACGGCCACTTTGGCCAGATGTGAGATGCGAGAGGAGCATTTCCGCCAGCCACTTGGCCAAGAACTGCAATTGGCAGGCAGCGTTTGTGGCGGTTTAGTGTGTATCCGAAGCCCAGGGCTCCAGTCGAGCCAAAGCCAGAGCCAAAATCAAAGCGAAACCCCAAACTAAAGTGGGGTAAACTTTGGCAAAAGTGAAGGCAGCAACAGCAGCAGCCCGGGAGTCGTTTTGCTGACGACGACGCCCCGTGTAAAAGTCAAATAGAGGAAACAAGTTGTTGGCTAGGGTTACCAGATATATGTATATATATGCGCACATATATAGGTGGGTATGTAACAAGTGCAAGACACAAACACACGCACACACGGATACAGATACTAGATGGAGATACAGAAGACCAAGTCGGAGTCTCCAGCTCATTTAGCAGTTGCCAGTCGCGAGTTGGCGAGTTGCTGTGGCAGTTTTAGAGCAAGTGACTGGGAAACTATTCCACACCACTACATACACTGGCGTCGAAAAGCAAAAGCAGACACACAGATACGCGTTACAAAGCAGCGAATGCAGCGAACGGAGAGCCAGATACGGATACCCATACACACACACACACAGGCCGAATCAGAAACCCAGCCAGCTGAGCGCAATAGTTTATAGACGGGCCGCTCTCTTTTCGGCTCTCCGTGTGGCGTTTGCCGCCTCAAGTAATCAATAAAATTGTTGAGGTGGGTTAGGAAACTGTTACGAAGCCGTTGACGTAGACTCGCTGCTTCTACCGCCGCTGCTTCTGCCGCTTCTACCGCTTCTGAACGCAGCGCCGGCGGCGGAAATTGCGCTATTTTAAATAATGTTTATTTCGCCTATGGCTGCCCGACTCTTTTTCTGTGCATTGTTGTTCGTTATAAACATTTCTGGGTCTTGCCAAATTGACATTTCACAATTTTGGTCAGTGAAAGATGGGGGAGTTTCAGTCGAGGCTGATTCATTGCCACTTAATGGCCCGTTTGTATAAAAACAAAATGAATAGTCACCAGAAATCGATACAGAATTTAAATGGAAATACCATCTAATGGGATTTCCTCTAATCAAGAGTTGTCTAAAAATAATTTAATATGCATTAAAGTTTTAAATAGAACCATTACGAGGAATATGTTACATATATTCTAAAATTATACGCTTATAACATATATTCCAAATTACATACAAATCATAACATATATTCCAATTAATTTATTAAATGAGTAATTAATTAATTTCGAATTCGCGTACTTCTTCAATATTTTATTACGTCAAAATGCGTAAGAAGAAGATTGTTATTGTTTTAATCAGAAAGTTATCCTTTTCAAGTATTTCAAAGATTCCAACGAAAGGCTTTACAGAAGTAACGTAACGATCTATTTCCTCTATCGGAACAATTAAGTTTAAAAGCTTGTCACTTACAATATCGCTTCATCAAGCTCTTCTTGTAGGCCGCCGATCTCTCTGCCTTGCGTTCCGGCTTGAGTCGCATCCTCGCCCGCTCGCACTGCGCGGAGTCGTCGGATTCCGTGCCGGAGTAGGTGCGTCCCCGTCGGCGACTGACCGCCGAGGCGGCAGCGGCAGCTGAGGCGGCTGCACTGGTGGCTCCACCCAGCGACAGATCCAGTGGCGAGTCGTAGCCGTTCTGGTACTGCTCCAGCAGCTCCTCGTCCTCGGCGTCCGCCTCCACGTCCGCATCCGCGTCATCAACATCCTCTAGAGTCTCCTCGTCCTCGATGTCACTCATGGGCTGTTGGTGCTGCTGCGGCTGCAGAGTGGGTGCTGCGGTAATCACTGAGCTGCGCTGCAGCTGCTGCTTTCGCTCCCAGAGGATCTTGGACACATCGTCCAGGGTGCTGCGCGTCTTGTCTGGCGAGGAGGGAGAGTGGTGGTGTTGCTGCTGCCTTAGGTGATTATAGAGCACTTTGAACTCGCGACAGTCGGAGGCTACGGACTCTGACTCCTCTTCATCCTCTTGAACGGGCGGCGATTTGTTGGAAATCTCTTCAAGTGACTCGGGGACTTTGGTGGACGCAACTGGACTTGGACTTTGCCGCGCCATCACTGACTCGGTATCAACTATGGCACCTGGTTCCTCCCCATTAACTGGATCCTTCACCTCCTGCCTCGTCTTTTCCAGCTTGTCTTCGTCTTTCACAGTAGGATCCTCCAGGGTCTTGGACTGCTGTTCATCCTCCTGCAACTCAGCTCCTGCTGGCGGCGAGGCTTCTGCGGGTGCGGCGGCTGCCGGCGGTGGAGATGTGGGCGTCACGGGCGAGGCCACTGGCGTGGGCGTGGCCGAGGACAGCGAGGAGCTGGAGGAGGATGAAGACAGCGACAGCGAGGACGAGGAACTCGAACTGGAACTAGAGCTGGAGCTGGACACATTGACAAGCGATGCCGCCGCCTGGCTGGCGAAGTTGTGCGCCGAGGCGGCCACCAAATGTTGCACCATAATCATTTTGCACGACGCGGCGTATGCGTGATGTCTGCGTTAATGGGTTTGGCGATATTGCGTATACGCAACGTTCTACACTCTAGACATGATTCTTATGTCTGGTTTTTTAGGGGCTTCAAATTTTCTTATTAAAGAAATTGCACTAAGTTTTTGCACTCGGTTCGTTGCTTGTTTGTTTGTTTGCTTGTTGGTTTATTGTTACTTCTTTACGCTTGAGGTATTTGTTTGATTTCGAAAATTGATCAGGTTTTGAACTTTTTTGCACTAATTGTGGACGTTTCATATGCTAACTTTCTGGCTTAAACTTAAACACATTTTGCTACATTAGCTATTACATTTTGTTTTCCCGCGGGTCAAACATTTGCTTGTTGCTTGCTTCTGTTTCTCTGGTATTCTGTGTGTGTTTTGGCTGTTCAGTTTTTCTCTGTTTTGGGCCGCTAATTCGTCGCTCGCCGCGGCACGTCATTTATCTCTTACGGTATCAGCAAAACTAAAATCTAAAGTCAGCACAAAAACCGCTGCGAGTGTTTGTTAGGCGCAAACACCGAACAACAAACGTCGGCTTCGACGTCAGCGCCAGCAGCGACGCCGACTGCGATGCTGCGGCTGCAAAAGCGCGCGCGCGCCCCACTCACCGATGCCCCAATACCAGTGCACCAGCTCCCCGCTCACGCACACACACTTACACGAACGCACGCACCGCGGGAGAAACACACACTTGCACAGGTGCAAAAGAGCCAAATCGGCGGACTGAATGGGGCTCGCTCGCTCGACTCGCTTACGCCGACTGAACGACTGAACGACTGAATCGACGGCACGACGTTGCTGCCGCTGCCGCTGGTGTTGCGAAAAACGTTGCGAGAGAGCGCAAAAATGGCAAACAAACGTAATCGCGGGGCAAAGACAGGGGGAGACCGAGAGAGAAATAGAGAGAGCACGCGAATGTTTGGAGCTCTCTCTGCTGCGTCTTCCTCTTCACCCCCACCACCTCGCTGTTGCATCGGTGTGTGTGTGTGTGTGTGTGTGCATGTTTGGGGGATTTGTGTGCCACATGCGCATTTGCATGCAATTCTCGAGGGGATTTTGGCGGGTTTTGCGGGGTGGGGATGGAGGAGCGAAGAGGGACATCCACAGTAGCAAGTCCCTCAAGAATGTTGTCAAGTTAGGATTACTTTCAGCTGCACAGCGAAAAATGCATTCCCGCTTGTGAAACTTAACTTGAACCATTTTAAGTTTTTAGTATATGACTAAAAGAAGTTATTGTCATTAACAGATTTTGCAGCCATTGAAATCTTAAGGAATCTTAAAGAAAAACAAAAGTTTTACAATGCAGTACAAAGAAACTATCAGAAGTCTATGGAAACTCCTTCAAGTCAACGCACTAAAAAGAGGTTATCAACAACCCAAGATTACCTTTCTAGATCCATCCGTAACACTATATAGGCATTATTTGGAAAAATTCCCAATATAAAGTTATTAAATAATTAAGATTGAAAATAAAATATTAATACATAAACAACGATATCTAAATATTTGCATGGATGAAATATGTTCATTTGTGAATGGAAAAAACCTCTTTATTAATGTATTAAAACCTATTTTAAGAAATATGATCATCTTAATTCCAATTAACGGAATTACAGCATTTTTCCCGATGCCCCAACAAAGGCTGATTATTTCCCCTTAAAGATCATTACACATCATCGGGAGCGATTAAAACTAAAAGTAACACAACAATCACAACAGCCAGCGACCCAGACCCAGTGCTCTCCACTCTCAGGGCTCCACTGCCTCCCTCCCCCCTTTCTTCATCGCGTCCTCTCTTCGTCTCCGCGATTCTCTGGAGAAGGCTATCGGTGGCTCGCCAAATGGGTCAGGCCCCGTCAAAAGGGCTAAGCGATCATCTGGTCTGTGTTTTTGCACAGCGAAGAGGAACTGAGACGGGGGATGAGCGAAAGGGAGAGAAGGACAAGGGGAAGCAGATTGGGTGGCTGTAGAGGATGAGGAAGGGGAAGGGGTGCAGGAGAGCGGACGTCGCTGCTGCAATCGACACGATTATGACTCAATGCAAGTGTATGTAAGCGCTTTTCTCTGTCTTTGTGAGAGTGCCAGCAGCACTCTCTCTCACTCACTCGCTCTCACTCTCTTCTTGCTGTCTGTCAGTGGAGCAAATTTTCACTTTCCGTTTGCTTAGTGTTGTTGGGGGCCTTTCCATTTACTTTGCCGATTGCAATTCAAGTGTGCGAGCGGGAAGGAAGCCCCGCTTGCCGCTTGTTCTTTCTCTCTCTCTCTCTCTTCTTTCCTCCGTTGGCATATAATGTATGTTGCAAATAAAGGAAGCAGAGCAAGTAGACGGCGAAGAAGAAGAAGAAGACGGAGGAGCGGCAGAAGGAAGAGTTTTGTTTTTAGAAACAGCGAGGGCGTAGACGCAAGGGGGGTGGGTCGGCGGATTTTAGGGGGCAGGGGGCGGAAAAGGAGGCAGCAGGCAGAAGAAGGAGAAGCTAAATGAGGCGACGTCGACACAGACATACTTTTGCAATAGCTCTTTGTCTGTGTGCGCCCGTCTAAGTGCAAGAGTGTGTGTGTGAAATGAGTCCAATGTACCCACAACTAGGGGTGCACTCACAGAAAACAGGTATGAGATTAGAATTTTAATATGACCTCGTGATATATTGATATTTTATTCATTTCGTTTTATTTCCTTGCAATAGTCATTGTGAAAGTTATTTTGAATCTATCACATATACACATCGAATATTTGGTATTTGCAAGTACAACCAAAAAACAATTTGACCAAGGAGATTTTGTGAATAATATAAATAAATAAATATAAAATAAATTAAATATTTTCTTAAAAATTTTGTCTTCTCCGTATAATATTCTCTCCGTGTAAGATTTAGCAACAAAGGCAAGGGTTTGGGACTAGTAGAATGGATATGGGGGAAATGTTTGGGGCTTGACTGCCGCCGACGGCTCCTTTTGCCAGAAGAAACAGCAAAGCGAGGGGACTGAGACAGACAGACAGCCAGTCGTAAAAGAATTTGTTGAAGAGGAAGCGCATTAGGTGGCTCTGCTCCGCCTGCTGGAAGCTTCCACCTCTGCTGCTCCGTGGCCACAGCTCCTTGACTCCTTCGGCATTGGAATAGGCGGGCTTGGTTTGGGTGCTGACTGTGTAGTCGATTCATGTTTCAGCAGAAGTCATTGAACAGCTAACGACAAATGCTGCACACTGGTTGATTCGAATGGAAACTAATCAACGCGTTGGAGATAAGAAATAGCTTGCTTTAAAGATAAGTATCTTCTAAGGCTGTTAAGACAGTTAAGTATGCTGGAGTAATAAGCCAGAGATAAATTTATCGTGTGAAGTAATTAACGTTGCGTGATAAAGGATTGATGGCATTGAATGAATTAAATTTTAAGCCACAACCATATAAAATACAATGTTAAAATACATTAGGATTACTTTTACCGAAGATTAACAGTTAATTTTAAAATAAATTTAAGTAAATTATTAACTATGATCATAAGTTATCAGTCTTAGTGTTATATCTAGATCCCTTAAATTTCGACGACGGAAGAAAATGATCCTGGCGCCACTGTGCTAAGCTGGACGACAACACAAGCGCCACCTACCGCCAGACAGGCGGACAATGGGCAAGGAGGATGTCGGAAATGTATAAGCAGGGCAACAGTTTGGGGTTTCGGTTCGGGTATAGCTTTCAGCACAGCCCCACCAACACACACACACACACACACCAACAGACCGGACAAAACCAACTGTATATTGTATATGGTATATGAGCGCAGCGTCATCCAGAAATTTCGGCAACAGAGCAGAGAAAAGCAGCGCAGAAGCGTCGGCGAGACGGGGTATTCGGTGTTCGCTGTAAACAGCAGTGAATGACCTCATATCATCTAATACACGCGCCGTGCACTCAAACCCACCGAATTCTGTCGCACTGGCTGAGTGACAAACCGAACCGAACGACCCAGCGACTAACTGACAAACCGACTTGACTGACTAACCTGCAGACTGGAGCTAAAAGCTGGAACAGAAACAGAATCACAATCGCAATCGCCGCGCCTCGCCCCCATCCCGCTCCCCATCGCCAGATTACGATGGCAACGTCGGGACGTCAAAACCTGCTGCTCCTCCTCGCTTTCGCACCAAAGAAGTCTAAGTACACAAGGCGAAATGTCAGCCAACAGTTGCAATCAATTGGAAGTTGATCTTGACTAATTAAGCAGCTATCTCTGAAATATCCATATGTACTTGCAAAGTTTAAAGGAACTACTAAATTTGAGTATCTAAATGATTCAAAATTATTTGCTAAGTTGCATTCCTTTTGGTTTCGTCTAGGATCACAGTCAATTCGTATAAATTATTTATTAAGAAGTTCATAAATCTTTTAAATTGCTTTCTAATTATGTATTTATGTTTTGATTTTTGCCTCAGTGGAGTAAAAGAAGCAGAGCAGACTTTGTAATTGTTACGGCTTCGCTTGGTTGAAGTGGGGGCATCTCTTTGTTCATAGCTCGTAATCTTGCCGAAAAATTGTCCGTGTAGTTTCTTTGTCTCTTCAGGAAAAATGGGATGTGATTGCGGGGCAGAGGGATCCTTGTGGGTTAAACGAGCGACGTTTATAATGTCGTCGAATTGATGATTGCGACTTTGATGCTTGACGAGATTAGGAAGATGCTGCAGTCTGATGGATACCCGATATCAACTGCAAACTCGTGACCTGTTGTCGAATGGAACTTTAACGCTCGATTTGATGGGAAACTTACATTGTCAAAGAGCGTTTTCTGATGAATTGGAGAGGAATCTATAGATGGGCTAAATTAACTGATGAGTCATGCATTCTCTATTGAGTCTTAACTGCAACTGCACTTTAAAATCGAAACGAATTGCATATTCGGTTGCCGTTCACAGCTTTCTACAAATCTTCAGGAAGTTTCCACTGCCCTCAAGAGAAAGAGTGAAAACATTGAACACATGTTTAAATGGCATTCACCTTTGGTGCAGAAAATTAAAGCACCAACCAGAAACATCTCAATTCAGCGGTTTTTCATTATCACTCCACCGTGGCCTTCAGCCAGTTTCAATTGTTTCCCCATTTTCAGCCATCAGCCATCAAATTGGCGAAAATAAAACCACAATAGGTGCAGCATGCTCTTGACCATCAGCAGAAGCAAAAAGAATTATGCACCGAGACCGCAGAAGCCGAAAAGCAGCCACAAGTGTACATATACCGCTGCATCTTTAATGGCGGCAGCCACGGGGCGTATGAGTAATTCGCTTGTTTAATTTGCATGTAAAGCGGCCATTACAAGTGTCAACTCTTTCGGGCCGCCAGCAGCAGTAGACCCAAGCCTTGACCGCGACTTAGGCGTGCGAGTTCTTAACTTGTTATTGAAATGACGTACATGGAAAGATCAGAGTGCAGTGCAGACTTCTCATCATGATTAAGAATTATGATGATGACAAGTTTTTTGGCGCTGATGCTGGCAAGTTTCGGCCAGCCAATGTCAATGATAAGAAAACCACTGTTTTTCGCTGGCTGTCTGTCACTGCCAATAACGAGGCAAGAGATTGTTGTTCGGCGGGGGCCATCTAAAATCCCATCCCATGCCATCCTAGGCAATGACATCTACATCCAAGATGGAGTCAACTTTTATGCGTTTTAATTAAACGAAATCGAAAGCGCCAGACAGACAGACAGACAGGCCAGACCGACCAGACGGACTGGACGTACCCGACCGAAAGGAAATTGCTGATTGTGCTGCATGCAACGAACGTTATTCCGCTGTTCGCCGTGGCAGTAACTGTTTTACTGCTCATTTGACCAGCAAAACCCAGCTACACTTGCACTTGACAACGAAAATGGCACAACAACATGAAAAACTCCAAGTGGTAGCTGGAAAAACTCGTCGTTGTCGTCAGCCGCAAAACAATGGCATTCATCCTACATTTTGGCCCGAAAACAAGTTGCTCATACGCCCCATTGGCATTGTTTTGCTTTTCCTTTCTGTGAGCCACCCCCTCAAGTCCCGCCATTTCGGCTTCAGCTGCTGCACTTGCACTTTCTTTTTGCATTATGGTCTGGGGAAAAACTTTCGATTTTCTCGCGTATAAAAATAGTGAAAAAAAAAACATGAAAATATTTCGCTTGGCAAGAAAAAGAAAATGAAAGCGAAAATGCGAAATGGAAACGCGCAGAAAAAAGCAGGCCAATCGATGGGGCAAGGAGGGAAGCTGAAGCTGCAGCTAAAGCTGAAGACCTGAAATGTGTTAGTTGGCGACTTCCAATTGCAGTCTGTCTTGGCCTGGGACCTGCCGTCAATTGCGCTAAATGGCAGCGGCAACAGCAACAACAGTAACAGCAACACCAACACCAGCAACATGCAACATCTATGCTCAGCGCAGTTGGCCATTTGATTTGATGTGGCAAGCATAATGGGCTCCAGCTGAGTGCCACATGCAGGTCCATGAAGACAGGCCCTCGGGGCAGCGTCATGAAAACTAATGGAACAGCTGAAGCTCGGACGTAATGGGGATACGGATGGAAGTATCTGCAGATCGGGTTCTTTAGGAAGCAGCTCGAGGGAAACTTTAGAAAAGCATTGCTAGTTGCCAGTTTGGGTTACATTGACTTAAACTTTATTGGAGTAATCAAAAACCAGACAGTTTCTTTGATGTGGAAAATGAATTAAGTTCAATAAAATCGGAATTTAAAATATAAAATTGAAGGAATGCATAACTATTCTCAAACCAAAATCAGTTAACAACTACTAATTCACCTCAAAACAAGTAGTTAGTTTTGAAAATCTACACTTATTTTACAATATTTTCTATAAAAAGGATTTTCCAGTAACTGACTATTAAACAAATGTGGCTTATCTCTAATCAAGTTTCCCCTAGTCCCCCAACTCGATTAGCCGATCAAATCATAATCACCGTCAACTGCAGCGAACTTGGCCCACTGAATGTTGCCGTTGAGCCCGTCAATTAGCGGCAGCAAGAAACAGCGGTAAAAAAACAACCGCAGATGTGAGAGAAAGGAAAACCCATGATTTGGCTTTGGCCACCAGGTTGGATGACCAAGCCGCAACTGCAGTGGCCAGCGATCGCGAATCTCGCGCTGCATTTGTATGCAGCGCCACTCGAGCATTCGACCGTTTGGCCATTCATAATGAAAGTGAATTTCGTACGGGTTTCCTCGGTGGCTCTCCTCCGTGTGAAGCCAAGCATCGATCTGCTGGCCAATTTCTAATGCTGTACGTTGCACGGCATGGCTCGGTGTCTTTTGGCCAAGAGCAAGGCAAAACCAGTTGGCAGTGTTGGCCGGGTAAAAGTGTCTTAGTAGGACGCTTTTGGCATCGTCATCGCTCGGATCCGATGGATACGATGGATCGTCTTGGATCGGATCGGGTAACACTGACTGACTAACTGAGTAACAGACTTCTTGGTCATGCAACGAGCGTATGCAGAAAATCAAAGGAAAAGCGAAAAGAAAACGCAGCGGGCCACATGTGGAATGGCCAACAGTTTCACATTCGCCGATTTTCTTTTCTTTTCGTTTATTTTATTTTGTTTACATTATATTTGATTTTTTTTTGGCACAATCATTTGGCTGCAATGTCCACGTCCGTGGCGGAAAGTATTTATTTTAATTAACAAATCGCGTTGGAGTGCCGAGAGTTGGTTGCTCGATTTTCAATTGATTTCCGAAAGCCATCAATTTGAATTTTTACTTTCGCCCATCTGACAGTTGATTTGAAATGTCAACTCAGTGCAATGGTTGGCCAGAAATGGGGTTTTAATAAATTCCTTAATAAATCTTAAAGATAAGTTTCTTTAGGTATTGCTTTTCGAAGAAGGGAATATATACATATGTGACCTCTCTGTTCTACTTAGTACCGAAAGCATTTTGAAGGATACGAATTTGAACTGTAGGAGTAAAGCCCTTTTGTACGAATATTAGATCTTTAAATGATCATTTTCATTTATGATTACCATCCTAATATGACAACTTCTTTATTTGAGTCATTTAAAAGGGTCACATTGCTTTCCAAAAGTATTCTTCGAATGCATTCTCAATTCTCCCCGTTGTATATCCGCAACCTTGTCTATGAGTCTAACAATTGACCCCGTATCACCCCGGCCCACTACAATTATATCCTTCCCAGTGCAAACCCCCCGTAGATGGTTGGCTTCTAATGAATATTGAAATTCAATGGAAACACTTTTCTCGAAGTCTCCCGTCTCCGTCGCTCCGGATTCGTTGTCTCGCTCAGTGTCAGTCGCCAAACAGACAAAAGTTGATTAAACTGCACAATAACAAACGGCAACAACAACTACAACGGCCGTTTTCAAGTTCAACCTATTGTGAGTCCGCCAGATACAAACGTAAATTCAAAAGAGCATTTCGACTGGAAAATTCCCAAAAAAAAATCAAAAAAAATAGAAACACAAAATAAAGCAAGAAAAACTAAATAATTCATACTAATAATCGAAAGCAGCCAGCCAAGCTGGATTTGCAGCAAAAAGTTACATTTGCACAGCCGAACAAGTGCAACATAAGTCCCAAGCGAAATTCTCACACATTATTAAGCGTTGATTACCATCGAAAAGTGCAAAATATGACAGGCTTGTTTATAAAAACTATTAACTAAAAGTGCAAACTCAAAGCCTCTTCTGCTTTGTATCTTACAGATACATCGATGTTGTTTTTGCGTTTGCCTTTGCCATTGCATTTGCCTGTGTTTTCGTGCGTTTTCATTTTCATTTGGCTTTTCGGTTTTTGTTGTTTGTTTACGTGTTTTATTGAAAACGATTTTCAATGCCATTATAATGCACTTTGTCTGCGTGTGTGTGTGTGTGTCCGTGTGTTGTAAACGCAAGCAAAGCAAACGTCCGTCTAACTGTACGGCCGTCAACCGCAGCCATTGGGGCAGCGGCGTTAGAGGCAAGGCGGTACGGGGCTTTGCTTGCGCTGGCAACGGTGACGGGGCCAGGGGAGGGGGAGGGGCAGCGGCAGGGGTTGGGGCGTACATGACGACGTCGACGGAAGCAGCGCAGCGAACGGCCACGGCGACGACAGCGTCGACTGCAACTGCTCATCCGCCAGACGATTTGCTAGTGACTACTACTAGAATTTGCACGAGGGTCGCAGGGAAATGAAAATGTATCTTATCAGTTGTATTTACTACGGAATATTACGTTCCAGATATTTGTAAATTTTAATTCCATTTATAATATGTTATTCGGTTATCTCCTTCTATGTAAATTCAATGTTAGATAACTTCCTTACAATACAAGGACCTTTTATAATATATTTCTTTGTTCATACGTCTTTTGAAATACTGTTCCTGAATCGAAGTATTTTTCAATTTCTTTGCTTACTTCTTACTAGCTTAAAATTACATATGTACATATATGTACCTTCATTTATAAGGTTAAATGCTACCACACCTATATTATATTAGTTTAACTATGTTAGGCCACATTAGAATATGTGCAAATAAGTTAACAACAAATAAATGTTGGGTTAGGTTATGGCTAAGTAAATTACTTAAAAAGTCATTGAGGTAGGTCAGTTCAAGAGAAATGCACAAAATAATGCAACTGCAATCAAGAATTGAGGTAGGTTGCATTCAAAACATGTGATATATTGTGCATCAAAATGATGTAGTCGCCAAAAGGTCAACGTATCATTATCCATTTTCCATTTTATGAGTCTAAAAGTTATTATTATATGCTTAGTGCTATTTTGCAGCTCTTACTTTTTAGTATGCAGCTAATTAAAACCTTTTCAATCGGCGTAGGATGTTTCTGGATGTGCCACCATCCACTTTGCTTGCCCCACCCAGCAGCCACCGCTAATCGGGTCTTATTAATATGTTGCCAAAGGAAAGTTTTCACCGACATGGATGGCCGGCAAATTGATCGTGCAATAATTACTGCATAGCAGCCAGTTCAGTTGCAAGTTGCAACTTGCTGTTGCAGCTAGCTGATGTCGATGTGGATGCTGCGGCTGCTGCAGATGCTGATGATGAAGTTGTTGCTGCAAATGGAAAGCAACGAGAGGGAAAGTGTTGCCGCTGCCAGTTGGCAGTTTTCATTTTCCATGGCATGCCGCTAATAATACCAATCATAATGGCGCATAATAGACACACTGACATTGAAACGCGGCGCACTGGGTGTGTGGGAGTGAAGGGGGTGGTGGCAGCGGAGTGGAGCGGCAGACAGAGTCTGCTGCCAACACGGTAGCCCCAGTGAGATCGATTGGCATCGTCGATCATAGCCAGCAGCAAATAGCAAACAGAAAATAACAAATAGCAAGCAGCGCAGCGGCAGCGTCAAATTTTGCAATTGCAATAGCAACTGCAACGCCGACGACTGCAACGACATTCAACCGATAGAAGTCAAAGTTCTGAGAGAAGGCGACAGATAACACGTCACTTGACTCGAATGGGGACATGGACAACATGCGTGTCTCCCCCCAGCCCGTTCGCCCCCTTCCGTTCCGTTCGCCAGCAGAGCAGCAACAACAACAACTGCAGCAATTGCAACTAAAACAGCAACTACAACAGCAACTACTACGACTGCGAAAACGACGAGTCCGGCACTCGCCGCTGCCACTCGAGAATCGCAATGAATTGTCGTTAGCTTCGCCATTACCCCACGGGCAGTTCACTGGGTTCTCCTGGCCCCCATGGACCCCCAGTTCCCCCTTGACCACCCCGCCATTACCCGCAATCAGGGCCGTTCGCATAGATCTCAGGCACACTGCAAAAAATTTTAGAGCAATTAGATCTCATATTTGGAGTGCATAACTGTTGGAGATTTTAACTAGTTAAGCTTTGGGAGAATTCATTAAGAAAGTATTGCTAATAGCTAATTTAATATTATAATTTGTTGTTAAAAGATTACTGTTGTATTTTAAAGTCTATTTCGTCTGTTTCAAATATTTTCAAAACTTTCTTACATTTTCTGATTAATGCAATGCTTTTTTCCAACACTGCCTACTTTTTAACAGGAGTCCTTGTAAGTAGTTTTAAGTGCATTTAATATATCTATCAGCTTTAATGTTGTTAAAATATAATATATGTTATGTTATGAATGTTCTTCTAATTATACAAATAATAGTTGACCTTTTCTGCCAGTGCACTTCTTGTTTGTAATTTCGCATTTTATTTGAGATAGAATGTTGCGCGTATCGAACGCTGCCACCGCAAAATGTTGCAACGGGCTGCAGCTGAATCGCGGCGATCGATCGCATGGCAAAAGGGGCGGTGCAGCTGGGGGCGGGGGCGTGGCGCGGTTAGCTGCGTTTACGGCCGTTTGTCCGACGGTAGCAAAAAAAAAACATTTTTTCAATTTAAATTGTTTGTTGTTGCTGTTCTGGGTTGTGTTTCGATCGTTTTTTTTTTTTGCTTTCAGTTTGCTTTTCTATCAGCTCTGTTTTATTTCGAATTCCCATTGCGTTGCAATTGCAGTTAAAGCCAATTGCTTTTGTTCCTACTGTGTTAGTCGCAGTTTCTTGACGTGTATTCAGTAGCCAATGTCTCTGCCAGTCGGCGATTGGTAAGGATAAGGGGTGCCACAAGCACTTAGATTGATCAGGAATTATGGTTAAGGAGGCTTCTATCTTTCAAGGCACAAAATGCAAGAATCATTCGTAAACCAAGTAAAAGTAAGGTTGCGAAACTTCCTGTAATTAAGCTGCACTGCGATAAAGTGTCATAAAATAATAACATTTTAATGACTGAACTTCAGATATTGGTGTTTTTTCTGAGTTAATCAGTTTCATTTGGAGCACCATTATGTAGCTTATAGGATTGAAAATTGGGAGTCTAGCAGATTAATGCATTATATTTTAGCGGCAAATTAGTAAAATTTTTTGATAATGAAGAACAATCTTAAATAGAGATGGAAATTGAAAAATTCCCAACTGAAATCCTTGAAAAATATACTTAAAGATACAAAAACTAAAAGCATGCATTAATATTTAATCATGATCAAGTATTTACTGCGCATATATGCTATACAGCCAGCTGTTACAGATAACTAAATACTATTGCTTAAAATTTGAAATTAATTTATAACCAAACATTTCCTTTCTGTTAGTGATCCCTGTACCAAAAAAAGCACCCTGTACAGTGCGAACTAACGCACAATTACCCACAGACACAAAATGCATGCCAAGAGTCGGACGAACAGCAGTGCTCCTATATGGACAGCGATATATATAAACACATTGAATGCATTTTATTTGCTTAGGCATATTTTTAATTTGCGAGGAAGGAGAACAAATAATGAGTGCCGCACAAAATGGCACACGGAGCGAAAGAGACGGAAGAGTATCTGGTTGGCGAGCGAGTGGCGAACTGCAAACTGCGAACTGCAAACTGCAAAATGCGAACTGCAAGCGAAACGAACGCGAATGCACGAGTGCGGGCAAAATAATAATAGCAACAAAATTTTCCTTTTCTAGGTCTAGGCCAGATGCACAATTACATTCTAAAATATGCACACAGCTGAGTGTCTATATGTATATCTCTCTCTCTCTTTATATATATAGATATATATACATCTAAATCGGTGGGGAGCGAGCCATGTTGCTGACGCTTGGAGCTCCGGCTGCTTTCAGCGGCAACAACAGGTAACCGAAATGACAGCACTTGGGATTTAGGGCCCCCACTTGACTTCCCCATTATATCGGCTTACTGCATGTGGGCATTTAGGCGCGGGGAATGCAATACAATGCGATATCCGCGATTATTCACCGACTTGCACTGGTCTCGTTCGCAGTTCCTGCAACCTATAAATATTAATATATGGGGGCACACGTATTTGTGGCCGGATTATAGATGCACACAATGTAGTCAGACATCCGCCTAATATTTTCTGCAATCGAAGTGGCTGCTGGCATTGCAGTTGCACTGCATTTTGTTCTTGCACATTGCTTACGCATAAAATGCTCGCTTTCGCTTTTCACAGACTACGAGTGTGCATACATACAAATGTATCTGTTTATTCGTTTTGAAGGACAAGCCCCGTGTGTCGAAGTGTCTGGGTGTCGATCTGCATACCGAACTGCAACAAGCGCAGAAAAACAATCTATTTACGCATAGACAATGTTGTCGCCAAACGAGAACGCAATGGATGAAAATTCTCTATAGGTGGCACCTTTCAAAGTGCTAAACACACTCTATGTTGCGGAAAAACTTAACTGCATCTAGTGTTGCACGTAAGAATTAGCTAACAAAACATTCCCTTGACTTTTACAAATTTAATCTCTAATAGGAATATTTAATTTCTCTTTTTGGCAGGATTATGCCATAGCATATTGCAACTTAAAAAAAAGTATTTAGTTTTTCCTGCTGAAAAGTGCTTTCAATTCGCCATTGCACAGCCAATTAGTCGTTTGCATTTATGACACACATACGATGCGAGACGGTTTTCCGCTTGTTTTCCCCCATTTCCCGACCCTCGCTAATTCGCATTCGCCACAGCGAAAAGGAGAGTGGAAAGAGACATGCATATCCGCTGCCACAATTGCATATATGTAGAATATAGTATATAGTGCTTCGATTCCGATGTGTGTCGGCACGATCAGAAGGCTAGACACACCAGATGACGGATCGTGTCCAAAGGTGGGGGCGTCGGACTGACAGGAGGAAATAATTAGGGGCAGCACGGTGATCAATTGGAACATGCAAAAACATGTCTGATGTTGTTTATTTGGGTAAGGATATCGAAATAGCATGCCTCGAAACAGAAAGGCGGCATGAGCCCATTAAATGTTAATCATTTTAGCATATAAAAACCTATGGGAGGTCATGTTTTTATTAAATTGGTAGTTTTATATAAAAACATAAGCTTATTAAAAATATTATATATATAGTATTAGTTACATGTTTATAATTGAGGATACTGGTAAGTTATGTAATATCCTTTTTGGGATTAACTGAGGTAACATAAATGCTTAGTAAATGCCCCAATCGATTAAAAGAATTTGATTAAGTATATTAAAACAAATAACGGAATTGAACACTTATCGTGTAAGAAACATTTGGACAAACGGCTGGCGATAAGTGGAATACGAGTTCTATCTTAATCGATTATTGAAAAGGTTAAAATACATATATTGTTTGAGCAACTAATGGCACCAATGACACTTTGAACATATCAAGCGTAAAGAAACTAATTTCACATTGATCATAAACTTATTTTTAACGGTTCATGAAAATGTTCATTAAAAGCATGTGACAAAAGTAAAAAGGTTTTGTTATCTTAAACCAATACCTTCCTGATCCTAGATAGTTGAGCTTGCAATCAGCTTGTCACTAAGTAAATACCCCAATTGATCGTCAAATTTTTGCACTGTGCAGCAAACAATCTGTTTGGCAAAGTCGGGAAATGGGATATGCAAACAAGAAGCGACAACTCGGATGCCCCATGTTCGTGTGTTCACAAAATATATACGTATGTATGTATGTACTTTATAGCGCCGCAGTAGATTCTTTCCTTCTACGATTTCGATTGGGATGGCATGGGGTGTTGGGTGGCTTGGCGTGTCAGGGGGAGGGGCTTTGGGTGGCGAGGGGATCGACGAGCATTGCAAAAGGGGAGCAAAGCAGCAACGAGCAGAGCAGAGCAGCACAGAGCTTTCGCACACTGCGAAACGCTTATATGGCACTGCTCCCCATGTGCGCGTGTGTGTGTGTGTGTGTGGGGTTCGCGTGTGCTTATATGCGCCGTGTGTGCGTTTGTTTGTTTGTGTGTATGTACGGGCGGGTGCAGCGAACTAATTCAAGGCTGCATACCACACACGCTACGGCAAAAATAAAGCTATCACTGTGTTTGTCGCGCTCTCTCTCGCCGCCTCTCCCGTGTGTTTGCTATTGCTTTTGCTATCTCGCCGTCTATCTCTCTGCGCCGCGCTCTCGCTCTCTCGCGCGAACTGCATCTGTGGTCGTGTGCAAGACAAGTTCAGCGCTAAACATTCAAAGTCGCTGCGATGGGCAAGAGCGGGTGGTGGAGCGGGGCTGGAGGGGGTGGTGCGGATGGGGGTTTGGATCGCACCGCAGTCTGCGACTGAGAATTTTGTAAGGTTGTATCATCATCATTGCTGATGTTGCTGCTGCTGCCGCTGCTTTTGTTTTCATTTCTGCCTTTAACGAGATGCGACGGGCGGCACACGCTCTAATGCAATCAAAGGGCCAGCGCAAACTGGATCCGAAGCCCGGTTTAGTTCAGGGACGGTCTTAAAGACCCAAAGGGCCTGAAGCTAGGGCTAAAAGCCAATAAAAGCTATATGCATTTTTATTAAATTTTAAAGACACCCTTTTTATCTCTATGGAAATATTTTCTTAAATACAATTCTTTGCTTGAAACACATTTGTATCTTTTCTTGTATTTCAATATTCACCATGAACCATTTAATGGGTTAAAAACCGATTTTAATAAAGTTCCTCATAAATCTATGCTTGATTGCAGTTCTTTTGATTCCTTGTTAAATAGGAAAGTTGTAAGAACTATCAAAGATCTTGAAAATGGTACCTTTACTTTCAATGGTTATCTGCATATGAGATATATTATAAATAAAAATTAAGTTATTTATTTTATTTGTCATTATTATAGTAATATTTCCTAAATGCTTTATATCGTATCAATGTAATTTGCCAAGTTAAATAAGCGAACATATTATTCTTATGTACATATTTTCATATTTTCCCTGCTACCATTCACTGCACATAAATCGCAGAGAAAATGCAAACATATGTATCTCGCTTCCCCCATCTTTGTCCTATTGCATTATTGTTTTCCTCGCTCTTCACTCGCGCTTTTCCGATGCGACTGCCGTTGTTTTTGTGGCTGATGAGGTGAAGGTGAAAATTTGTAGCCGGCCCCCTTTCTATGGGTCCCAGAAACACAAAAACAGACAATAGGGATGCCGAACTGGTTGCATGCGGCCGCTGTGTTAATGGGTTACAGTGCAATTAGGACAGCGAAAGGGGGGAGGGGGGGGGTGTGAATGTGGCAGCAGTTGTGTGTGTGTGTGTCTGTTTGTGCTTTATATTGAATCTGATTAATATGTAATGGGAGCGCTTATGTATGCAACACCCAAGTGGAAAGTCCTGTGAATAAAGATTTCACAATGCCAACGAGATAGGAGGATTTGTTTTGGAATAATAAGAGAATATGCAAAAGGGGTAGCATTTCAATCATTTCTTTTCGAAAATTATCAAAAATACTATGAATATTATTTAAAATACCAATACTCTTAAAGGATGCATATATTGAAATGTTTATAAATACTTATATAGGGACTTTAGTGTTCCCTAAAATTGAGTTTTCATTACACTCGAAATATCCGAGCCCGTCCCAAAAACTAATTAAGCGTTTCCATCTGTGAGCTCAAAAGTGCCACTGGACCATTAATCAATCTGCAACTCGACAAAATGGCGCTCGGAATGACTTCATTGGCAGCACAAAAGAGCGCGGAGCCATAATGCCGCTTATATAACGAGGCTAAGGCGAGGCTCCTGCCAAAAAATAAAAAAAAAACGAGAACACGGCAGCAACAACAAAGACATTAGCAGCGGCTAACAGCAACAACTAAGCGATATCCGTTAAAACTTGAACTCGGCGGTCAACCTGCAATGCGTACGGCAGCAGCAACAACAACAGCAACAGCGCATTTAGATAAGTCGCAAAACAAATATACATATTTAAGAAATAAAACAAAAAATGGGAAAACACAACAGTAACAAGAAAGGAAGTTAGAACTGTCAAGCCGACAGCTAAATACTCTTGCCTGATATGTATGTGCTTAACTTGCTGCATTTGGATATTATGCTATAAATAGCTGTCTAAAATCATAATAATAGATTGCGATTTATAAATAACGCAAGAAAAAGCAATCATAATCACGCAAATTTGAAAACATTCTAAGAATATAAGCTTATAGCAAGTTATTTATAAGCAGCTCTAGTAAATTTATAATCTAGATATTTCCTTGTCTTTAAAAAGTAGAATTTAGATCCACTGAATGTTTTTAAAATATTCTTCAAAATGATTCAAGATGTATGCTAAATCCAATTGTTTTTTTTTAAATAAATAAAAATAGCAGTACTAATAATAACAGTTTAAATAAATTTTCAGGATTAGCGCGTAACAAACTGAAGATCATAACTAGACTACCCCAGAGATGTGAAAACACAAATGCAACAGTAACAACAAATGGCAAAGCAATCAACAAAATTGCAAAGTGCATTTTGCAGTGGCAACTGCAACGTTTGGCACTCAAATTTAAGGTGGCAAGAGGGGGCTTTCAGAGTTGTCAGGGGGGGGGAGGCGGTGCCTTTGGGGGTGGGCAGTGGCAAGTGGGGTGCAAGTGGGGGGTTGTCGCTGGTGACAGTGACGTGCTCGGCCCGGTTCGGTTCGGTTCAGTTCGTTTGCTGGCTGGCAATGGACAAATGAACGCCCCTGACATCGTTAGTTGTTTCTGTTGTTGCAGTTCTCGTTGTTGTTGTTGCGCGTTGTGTTGCTGCTGCAACTGTTGTTGTCGCTGCTGCTTGCGTCGTTGTAATTGTTGTTAGACGCTTTGCTGGCCGGGGGCACGCAGAAATCCTGATTTGGTTATAACAACGCACATTTGAAAAGCGACAAAATAAAAGTAAGAAACGGCAACGCAGCAGCAGCAGCAGCGCAATTTGAAATTCAAATTCAAATTGGCAATCCAAATCCAAAGCCGAAAGGCAGCCAAGAAATGCGTGCACTGAGCTTTAGCCATGAGCCATGAGCTGTGAGCCATGAGCCATGAGCTGTAGTGGCTAAAACGCTGCATACTTGCGCTCGCAGTCGTAGAACAGAAAATGTCAGCCGGAGTAATCAAATAAATAATCTGGCTAAGTGCTGCCAGGGATGGCGAAGTTGGCCGAAAGTGAAACTGAATCTGCAACTGCAACTGCAACTGAAATTGCAATTGCAATGCAAAGAAAGTGAAACGCGTGATTGCAATGGGCTGGGAAAATGCATTGCAAGTGAAATGTAAAATTAAGTTGAATTTGATGTATATAGTTTCATGAAATGCATAAACAAAATTGATGAGCAGCAATGAATAACAAAATTATTCAAGAGACATTAAGACATTGCTTGCAATTTATTCAGTTTGTAAAATATGAATAAAAACTAAATAAATTTATCAGTTTTAAGGAATCTTAAAAAACTCTATGAACTCTGAAAGACACAAGCTGTGTACTTAGGCAAGAAATCCTTCTTTATTGCCACTAATACCATATGGAGAAGAGCCCAACGGCAAATGGTTAATTAGATTTAAGATTTGAGATAATCTGCAACCGAATAGTAGTACTTAATCATTTAATCCCGACATCAAAACTAACAATTATTCTCTAATTGTGGTTAACAATCGGCACACAAATAGACATGCAAACTGAGCACTTGCAAATGAATTGCTGAAATTATCACCAATCAAATACAATTCTTGGCTAACAATCATGCTGTCGATTGAATAGATCGCAGCCAGCGATTTTCCCACCACACCCATCCCTCGAGTGAGCGGACTAACGCAGAAACTAACGCACTTTTCAAATCTAATGCCAACAAAAAGAACAGAAACAGAAACAGAAACGTCGGCTTGGTCGTGTGGAACCCCTTGACATTAATAGCGAGTCGCAAAGTCTGACTCAAAGAGAGGCCCAAGAGATGGCTGCAGGGGCACTACGAGTAGATGGGGTTCTTTTTTTGGCGCAGGGGGGTAGAAGGTGTTTTTGGGGGTAGGGGGCTGGCTGTGGCCGCCGCAAAAGAACCTTGGACCGTCGCTGAACTCGCTGCAAAGTGAACAATCTTAGCCCGTCTACGACGCGTCGGTAGCGTTGACGACCGCTCGCAATGTCAACGGCTCGAGCAGCATTTCAATGCCTGCCACTGCCACTGGGTTGCGGATCCGAGTTCCAATCCGACTCAGAATCTGTATCTGTATCTGAATCCGACTGCCAGTCCGAGTCCGGGGCGTTGGTGTATCCTTGAAATCGAGAGTTCAATGCTTGGGCCGTGCGGCGCTTGAACCCAGTCGGGGCATCCACCAACGAAAATGGGCAGCGACAGGACCTGCTCGTCCTTCTGTCACACAAAGAAAAAATATGGCACCAATCGCTCATATTTCTTGTAAATAACTGAGCCAATGTCAAGTTGCCAAAAAGAATATTAGTTTCCGTCTCTAAATTACACTTAAGACAGTTCAAGAAATCCTAACCTCCTGATCTATAAGTTCAAGTATTTGAGCATCTTTTTTAAAACATTTTGAAATCTCAAATCAGCTTCAAATATCTTTGAGCCTCAAAGTATGCAATGATATATTTTCAAATTAAAATCCTTTTGAACTGTGAGATCTCACGGTTCAAAAAGAGTTTTTTAAATATATAAAAATGGTATAGCAGCAAAGTAGGAAGATATAATGTTGTTCATGTTTAAGGGAAGCTTTAACTATTTAAAAGCTGAAATAAGTTTTTCTTTCCGTGCATCCAAAAAAAAGTGGGTGGCTGCAGGGCGCAGGACCCAAAATTTAGCGCCTCGCTTACAGGCTGAACTTCAACCAAATTGTTCAAGTTCAAGGTTGCCGGAAAGCCCGATTCGAACCAAAAACCCAAAGCCCATACCCAAACAGTCGGCTCTTTGTCTGCCGCACGCACACACCCACGCCCACACAAACACAGAGGCACACACACGCACACTCGCACACTTTATCACGCACACGCACAGCAAAATGGCCGACAAACGGAAAGGAGTGTGGGCAGCCATTTTGTCTGCGGCCCGAAATACCAATACAAGCGCACAGATAGGCAGACGGCAGCCAAAATACATGCATACATATACGGCGAACATTTCCTACAAGCGACCCAGCCGCCACCCACACAGTCACACAAACACACAGAGGCAGCAAGGCGAATATCCTTTTGACCTTGAGCGCACAATTTCCACACGCAAAATTTATTGACCCGACTGTCTGACTTGGCTTCGCCGCATTCGGAAACTTTTGAAAACAAAAACGAGCAGCGAAAAGTAGCAGGCCGCCACGACTGCTCGCTGGGTCCTGTCTGGGTTTCATATATATGTATGTCTTTTTGTTTTCCCTTTTTTGCCAAGAAAAGGAAGTAGGTGCCCGCAAAAAAGGGCGGCGGCGCCCAAGGACTGCGGGTGGTTGTGGTGTGGGTGTGGTGCGGTGTGCCATTCAGACGCTTCCCAGAACCGGGGGCTCCGTCTGCCTTTCGTGTCAATAGACGGTTATTTGTCTGCCTCCTGGAAATCCCAGCCCCTTGCGAAATCCCTACCACTCAGCGGGAGGCATCCGCCCTACACCTACAGCACATTTTTTAGGCGGTACGACGACGTCGACAACGACGAGACAACAACCCGAGCGTCGACATTTATATTTTAGTCTGCGACTTTGAGTGGTTGAGTGGCTCGGTGGCTCAGTCGTTAGGTGGTTGACTGTTTTTGGGGTGGCCGTTGGGGCGGCGCCTTGCGAGGAGGACATCCTGTCGGGATTTAATAAACAAGTTACTGGCCTTTTTATTTATTTCGTGCAGTTGTTTGGCTGACAGTTTCGGTCTTTGGAGGACGAGTTTTAATACAAATTATCCCACGGCCAGATGGGAAATTCAATTAGTTGAAATACATATTTTCATAATGAACATTTTCACAGACCAATGCCCAGACTTTTGAGTCGAGTATTAAAAGCATTGCATTATTGCATTAGTGCAATTGGCTCAATACTTTCATCGAAGTCCCATTTCCAGCTCTGTCTCTTATATATTAAGATATATTATTAAATCAAAAACTTTCCCTTCCTTATAAAATCAAAACAGTATAATTCTTAGAAACATGATTTTAAATAATTTTAAAGCAAGAGCTTTAAAAGCTTTTTAGCGAGCACACAATATATTTAAGCTTTGAATGAAACTAAACTGTAAGCATGTGTTCAATGCATCTAAAACTGTACTGCCGTCGTTTAGCTTCCTTATGTAGATTAATGTATGATACATGTAATATACATGTAAGCTACATGTAGATATACACAATTATCATACTAGTTACAATGTACTTGCCCTAGATGGCGCCACCAGCTAATGCTTGAGTTGTAAATTGTTCATGTAAAAATAACGTAGAAATAGCAACGTGGCTTCTCTACGAAAGTTACGAAAGAGTGGCAGCGCTTGCAAAGGCGCCAAATTTGAAAGATAGATACAATTTATTCATGCAATCTTATCTGCGCCAATTTAAATAATCAAATATCTATTGGGATTTTAATTCTTCACTCTTGGATCAATTTTTTGTCCTCTCCTACATTTTTGAAAATTCTCTTTAATGTACTTCTTAAATTTTAGTTTTTCGTAGTGCAAAAAGGTAATAAAAATGTCGACTTACCGCTGAGCTTGTCCATCCGCTTCTCGATGTTCAGGCACTTGGACATGAGCTTCTCGACGAGCAGGGGATTGGCAGCGGCGCTGGTCACGAAGCGCGGCTCCTCCGCCAGCGGCTGTCCGCCCATGAGGGCGTACTCCAGCTTGGTGGCACAGTCGCCGGCTACTCCGCCGCCGGAACCAGCTCCTCCTCCCCCGCCGACGTGATTGCCATTGCCGTTGCTGTTGTTGTTGCTGTTGCTGTTGTTGTTGATCAAATCGCCACAGAGGGCAGCAGCTGCGGCTGCAATCGCCGAGGCCGCCGAGCTGGAGGAGCCGAAGGCCAGTAGCGCCTGCTGACCACCGGCATCGCCGGAATCAGCCAGACTGGCGGCCACCGAATCGACCAGACCCTGGGCACTCAGCTGGGCATTCTCTTTGGCTAGCAGATCATCGTTGGCCACCACGGCGGCAGCGACGCTGGCGAAGTCATCATCGGTGATGACATTGTTGTTGTTCTCCTCCTGGGAAACAGTTGGTTGCAGCGGGAGGAGCAGGAGTTGTGTCAGCGGTGTGGGGGAGAGATGGGCAGAAAACAGAGAGGGAAAACAAAACAATGATGAAAAATCCATATAGAAGCTGCGCGTCTAAATATGATATGGATATGTATATATATATATGTTGATATGTATTATGACAGTTTGTAAACTTCTCTGTTCTATTCTTGGCGGATGTACATTTTCGACTTTCACCTCGACGGTGGCCAAATCGGACAGCAGGCTCTCGATCTCGAAGTTGCTCTCGGAGAAGCTGCGGAACAGCTCGTCGGAGGAGTCGCCGCCGCAGAGCGGTTCCACCACCACGTTCACGTTGCGGGCCGCCGCTCCATTCAGTTCGTTGCCGGCGGACTCCACGGATACCAGGACCTCGCCACCGACGCTCTGCTGCGGGTTGTTTGGATTGCCAGCTGATTGGATCGAGGAGTTCAGGTTTTCCGTTCCGTTTGCCGTAGAATCATCCTGGGAATACATTTATATATTTATATTAACAAATCTTTAAAAATTTTATATATCTCCTTCTATAGAATGAAATCAGTCTTAGAAGCGAAAATATAAGGTAAAATTGTCTGCTCTAAAAGTATGCAACATTATGGCTTTCAAAAACCACCATCTTTAAAATCCTTGATGTCCATTACGCTCATTACGAATCTTAAATGTTGTTTAATAACATATAATATGTTTTTACATATGTAAAATTTAATTGGAACAAGATAATATATAAAGATCATTGAGGGTCCATGAATTTCATAGGTATAAGAGTATCTTAAACTGATCTTTATATTCCTATCGAACCTCTAAGTTTCCTAAGGCTGCAGTTGTCCTTGTACTTACGGCTATGCATGTTCCCAAGTCTAGACCTCCAACAAGACGACCATCGTTATCTGGACACCAGAGCAGTGCATCGTCGATAAAGGGCATCGCTGATAGGGCAAAGCCTGCACTGCAAATACTGTTAACTGCCAGCGTGTAGCCGTTTCCTGAATACCCCTGCCAGTCGCGAAAGTTCTGCTCAATCTTGATGCCACCCAGGTCCAGGGTACTCCTCGCGTCTCAAACCAGGAAAGGGTATCTAGTGTCCACTAGTTCTTGGTTTCACTGAGGAAACACTGTTCTCTGCGAACTTGCAATACCTCGATTTGTATACCTATCACACTTGGTATAAAATTTCGATCTCCGTTCGCTTTACAATTTTCTCATAAGATTCGTGTGAAAATGTTGTTTTAGGCACTTTATTAAGACGGTTTTGGTTTGGTTCTTCAAAATTTGTATAGAGTTTTGACTTCGCTTCTGGATATTAGATCGCACGAAAAGTGAAGATATAAGGTTCCTTGTGGATGTGTAAAAGTTGTTAGTTCTTCGACGCACTTAACAGTGTAGAGATATTAAAATCCTCTTGTATATATATTTTTAATTTTAATATTATTTTGGCTTGGTTTTGGAGTCTGAAAAAGAAGAGAGAAGTTCAATAAGTATAAGTAAAGGCATACATAAGTAATAATAATAGAAAACAACATGATGTATAGACATAAAATCGGTAAAACTTCAAAACCTTTTCTTATTCATTAAATAACATTAACATTGAGTGCATAATACATTTTTCAAATGCACAACTCCCTTCTTTTCAATTTCGCACCACCTTATCTAAAATCAAGGCGTTTTAATTGCACAGGCAACGTGCTTTCTTGGGGAAATTCCGGCCCATCTGAATTTGCATCTGCATCCCAACAATGCCGCATCATTGGGCATCCATTAAAATATCTACATTTATACATAGCCGATCCGATCTGCAGGCAATATATATATATATATATATACCGACATATATACATAGTTAAAAGGCGAGAAGAGGATGAAAATATAGAAAGTCGTCTCGTTGCATTGTTTCAATTTTTGCCTTGTGGCTTCCGGTTATAACTAATTTTCCTCTGAATCAAAGTTTTCCTCCGCGCGCCGCAACTTTTTTTTCGGTTTTGCGATTGTGTTTGTGTTTAAAGTTCAATAACATTAGAAATTGCGAATCACAACATAAAAGCAAGAGCGGAAAGAAAACTCGGCGATCGGGGCAAGTTGCATCCACGGCGGCGGGGCAAGACGTGCGGCACAAATTTTGTGGCAAGCTAAAACTGAAAACTGCATACAAATAAACACAAAAAAAAAATGTGCAAAAAAGCAGGAGAAAAACGAAAATAGAAGCAAAGCTGGAAAAACGCTTTTTACATAACATGTTACTGAACTGCGGCAACAATAACAACAGCATGGAGCGGCAACAACAAGTTTTGCACTCGCCAAATTCATTACAAGTGAAAGTCCAAAAACAACAGCAACACCAACAGCAGCATTTGCAACAACAACAAAAACTACAACAACTGCAACAACAATCTGCATTCACGGCGCAAAAAGTTCGTTAACATTGAACTACGAAGCAAACGAGGCGGAATACGAAGAGAAAAATGCGCATAGGAAAAAATAAAACTGCAGCAAACTTGAAAAAACAACAACAACAACATTTGCAGCTTTAGGTGCAAGCGTTAGTTGAAAAAAAAAAAAAAACATATTATAAAATAGGAGACTGGAGAAAAAACAACATCTGCTATACTTAAACAGGCAGCCATAAAAACGTAACAATAGACTCGCAATCTTATTTTAATAACTTCAGACAAGAAGCAGCAACAGCAATTAGTTTTAAAGACCTTCAGCTAAGTCATAAGATTTTATAAAAATATATAATTAAAATTATGTAAGGGTTTGATTTAGAAAATAAAGTAAGAATCTCAAATACAGCTTTAGATACATTGCATAAATACTTTGACAATACAAAATGGTATTAAAAATATAACTTCATAACATTTGTACATCATTAGTTGAGGACTAAAGCGCAAAAAGTGGGAACAAATAAGATATCTACTATTATCAATAACAAAAACAGATCTTTCGTGTGTTATCTCAGCTGGTAAATATCACCGTTATATGTAGGTAACTAGGCAAAAAGAGAATAACATTATTATAAATGTTACCTTAACAAAAGTCTTTAGTCTATACTAAATCAAAATAAACTATACTAACTGAAATAAGCTAAGAGCTAAGGGAATTACTAAATATTTAGAGGAGCAAAAACACAGCCAGAACATTAACAAGTTAGTTAAAAAACTAATAAATTCATCTGAATTCATGACATTTTATAAAAGAAATTACATCGGCTAGAAAGATAATGTTCATAAAGGAAAGCATTAAACATCTTTGCAGAAGCAGTATATCATGTAGATATTAGCATTAGAAGTCGAAAGAACAAAAACAATAGCAACATTGTGTGCGGCACACGAGCAACAAACACATGCAACATGCAACATGCAGCAGCAGCATTATGAGCAATAGAAACGGCAGCAACATCAATTGCCGCAGTGCAGCACAGGCAACTTGCAGCACAGACATTACAACATTGCGCTGCCTGGCACCCGCGTCCTCATCATTTCTCTTTCTCTTTCTCCCTGCCTATCGCCACTTTGCTTTCGGCCTCTTCGGGTTTTCCACAGCTTAGCTGTTGCTGTTGTTGTTGTTGCTATTGCTGTTGGTATTGCCTTTATGATGCGCATGCGCGGCGGAAAACTCGTTTTTCATTATTCAATACAAGCGACTCCGGGCGGCTGCAACTATTTCACTTTCCAGCCAAACTGCAAGTTCAGGCGAAAAGAAAAAGCGAAAGAAAACTCGAAAGAGCTGGGCAACAACAACAGCAACAACAAACGAGAAGCGCGAAAGGAAAAGCCAATGGAAAACGTCCAGCCTCAGTTGAAGCTTCAGCTGGCGCCAAGTTGGCCATTTGCCGTTTACTGTTCGCCGTTCCCCGCGGGCCAAATCATAATTAGACATTTGGCCCGAGCTGCTCAACATTTATGCAAAACATCGGTTGGGTTTGGATCCACCACCTCCCTCCTTCGATTTTCTTCGTGCCTCTTTAGCTTGGCGAGTAATCACAGTGCCACAGTGCGTATACGCAATCTCTGATTAGCGCGGCAATTGCATAGAAAAGCTAAGTTAAAGCGGCTGGGCATGTGTACTTAGCAGAGAATCTACACTGTGCAGCCCGCATTCACTTCCTGGTTTCCCCAGCGACTAGCTGGCAATGAGAATTCCCGATTTGGGTGCGCCGATCGACGACTGACGATCGCCGACTGACCAGTGCTCCCCAATGCGCCCCAATGCTCCCCATCCCCAGTCGCCGGCTGATCGAGTGCTCTCCACAACGGGGTTCTTTCGCGAAAGTTGAAAGCTTTCCAGTTTTCCCTGGGTGTGGTGACCTTAAGGCGGACGTTTCCACACTGGAATTTGGGTGTAAACCACAAATATATACCAATCACTCTTAATAATAATAAAAATTATAATGATAATAATTTATTTATGCTTAAATATCTTTATTTGTTGAATGAAATTTGAATGGGTCACTCCTTCAAAAAAAAAAAAAATAGTTAATATGTTTAGTTTTATAAAAATAAATTTCGATGGAAATGATTTATGAGACATTTTGCGGTATGAAACCCCTTAAAAAATATATTATTTAGTGTTTTTCATTCTCACCTTTCGCTTTTTCTTGTCGTTGTTCGCTGACGATCCTCGACGTTGCTGAATGTTATATTTTTTTGTTTTTTTTTTCACTTATTTGTAAAAGGTTTCGTTGTTGTAAATATATAAATTTTGATTGTTTTTTGCTTGTTGTATAGTTTGTATATTGAACTACGCGTAATTTGTAAGTTAATATTTTAATATTAACGATTAATGTTAACCGTAAGGCAGTGTAAAGTTATCAAAAAGTGTTTTTCTGCATTTCTGGCTTGCTACACTTGTTGCACATTGACCGACGTGCCACTCGATGTTGTTGTATTTGCTTGGCCGCGCACTCGGGCGCATTTTATATAGTTTAGTTAATTATTTTGGGCTTTTGTAACCGCCGCACTTGTCACAGGTAAATGGTGGAGTTCGGGGTAGCAGTCTCACAGTTTGCCGACTTGGCCGATTTTATCTTACAGCGAATGCGATAGATGTATAAAGTTTTATTGCCATTAGCATCGATATCGATGGCATTGACCAAATTTGCATTAGTTCCCAGCTTGCTGCTTTTGGCACGCATTTATGGTGTTTGAAGGTGCGCTGGGGCATTTGGGGGCGGGCGGCGGTGGGCGTCGGTGGGCGGTGCCCCGAAGACAAGTGGATTCCGTGGAAGTGGCTCCCAATCCTTCCGATTGCCCCAATCAGCCGATCTGTCGCCCTATGTCGGCTTGCTGTGCGGCCTCTGCAAGTAGAATCGAAGAAGAAACCACACGGCCAGAAAAGCCAATCAATAAATATGAAATAAACACAAATTCGCTGCATAAGTTTGAATTGTTTAAAAAACGCGCGAGACATTGACAAACCGGTTGACGACTGTCTCGAAGGCAGAGGCCAAGATAATCTGCTGCTGCGGGTGTTCCCAATAACTATTTTCGCCGGAGATCATAAATTTTACAGCTCGCTTTATTTGCATTTTACTTCTCGAGTTTTCTGAATTTTTTAAACCTAATACCAATTTTCTTAAAACCCAAAGAACGAGCTTTTTCTCAATCGATAATATTTTTTCATTTATTTTAAAGATAATCTAAAATTTACATATCCCGGAACACCCCACTTCCGAACACCCATTTCTGCATAGAATTCGAATGGCACTTGAAAAAAACATGAAAGCTTTTGAGGCCTGCAAATTATGGAGGAGCTTTTGCTATATAGACTATAGTAAAGCTATGCAAAATGCGTTAGTTGCAGAGAATGCGGAACAGAGATAGCTGCAGCGAGTGACAGAGACAGGTGGCAAGGGAGAGCGAAATGCGCCGGCTTCTTTGACTTTTGTCTATTTCTATTGACTGCGTAAATATGTGTGAGCTGTTGTTGCTGTTGCGATTAGCTTTTTGCATTGTTATTGTGGTGGTGTGCGTTCAGTTTCTGAGCGCGTGTATGTGTGAGCGGTGGTGACCTTCTCACACTGTCATGGCTACGAATAAAATAATATAAAAATAAAAGCTTCTGGCTGTATAATTTGTATGCAGCTCTCAATGCGTGTCGACTGGCGCGTTTGTGTGTGTGCGTGAAGAACATAAGCGAGTCGTGCTTAAAAAGCCACAACAAAACTATAAACAATAGCAACAACCACACGGCTTTTCATTGAACAAAATATTATTAACACTCCGCTCAAGATCGCTGTTTTTGCCAGCGCTTTTTTTTATTACTGTTGTCGCTTGCGGATAGTTGAAAAACAGTATCGCAAAACTTAGACAAATTTGTCGTATTTCTTATTTCTTTTTGCGTTTTTGCTTTATGCCAGCAAACTGGAGACACTTCCGATTTGGCAAAAAAAAGCTAACGTTTTTCTATGCTTTGGTGACGAGCCTGAAATTGTAAAAACATTAACTTCGTTGGCTTCGTGCTTAATTAGTTTATTTAGTAACAGTCTCAAGGTCGCATTATATAGTTAGCAGTTACATTTTGCACAGCTGTAGCTATTTTTAGGAACTATGCATAATTATAGTTCAATCATTTATAGCCAAAAAATTTGTATTGCTTGTGTTACTATATAATGTTTAAATGAAAGCTATATCTTTTGCGATGTTTTATTAATTTACAATTTTCCCAGGACTTTTTCCCCGATCAATGGATTAATTTAAGTCATTTCATTAGTCATAGCTTGAGAAACAATTTAGCAAGTGGGCAAATTTTAACCTTAGTTTTGTGCTTTTCGTTTTCAGTTGTAACCACAAAAAGCTATTGTTTTTGCCGTTGTATATATTTTTTTTAGTTTTCTGTTGACCTTCTTTGCTGCTGCTGCTTCTTCTTTTGCTGCCGTTTCTTATGTTTTTGTTGCTAGTCCGATTCAAGTTTAAGGTCGTCGCTTTGGGGGTCTAGACACTAGACTACAGTCTGTAGACAGTCGCTAATGCCGCACGAATGGCCGAGCTGTAGGGTGCTTGTTGTTGCTTTTACAGGTAGCACCCCCCTTTGCCGCCCAAGGGCGTAACGAATGTTGTAGTAATCGAGTTTCCTTCCCGCTCGCCCCGATGTATTTATATACATTTAGGTTTAAATTCGGTATAGTCGAACGTCGAATGTATGTCCACGTATGTGGAAAGCAGAAAAATTCAATTGGTTAATGCACCTCATTATGTGTGACTAATTTGCATTGGACGAAACACTACTCCAGCTTAAAGAGGGGAACTAAATTTACCAAATCGGTCAGGGCAACATACAAATAAGACCAACAAAAGTGGCTGAGAAAATATGTATCACTGGTGAAAAGCAATTAAACTTACAACTTAACCTTAACTTAACCTCAACTTAAATTTAGTTAGTTTTTAAGCCATAGGAATTTTCCACCCATCAACGTCACATGAAAACCCTTAGAATCACACCTTAAGTCCACATTGCGCATACGACCCGTTGGCCCACTGAGCCAATAATTTATAACGCCGTGTTAAATGATTGGGCATTGTCTCTCGGACCGCATTGCCCCCAAGAGCAATTACCAAATTATTATCATCATTATCGTTATGAACATAAAATTCATTCGCATCTGGCGCACGCGGCGTATGCGTTATATTCCAGTTAACTGCTGCTTCTTTCTGATGGCTCCATTGTTACACCAGAACACGAAGCATAAGGTTAAGTTAACCATGGGAAACAAACGACCTTGGGTCACTATTATACAAACTATAGCCGAATTCTTGACGGCTAGCAAACAAGATGAAACCAACAACCAAATTTAACCAACAAAGAGCCAACAACAGAAAATGAATTCTAATTAAATTAACAAAATGAGCGTAAACAACAGCAGCAGAAAAATGTTAAATGGAAAAATTATTCTGCCACCGCCATAAAAAGTGCGATCAAGAAATAGCAGACACACGAGACACAGCCATTATGCATAATGGATAATGGAGATGGAGATGGCGACTGCGCCAGCAAAGAAAAGTTGAGTCAGGTCCCCGAGAGCTGTCGTCTGATGCATTTGTCCCACTCACTGATCCCATTGTTCTATGCTGGCCTCTACCCAACTGTAAATGCAGTGGAAAATCCGCGCGATTTTTGTTTCGACACCTATTGCGTTCCTGTTGAAGTGGTATAACACTATCAAGACAAAGGAAATGTGCTTTATATATACAATATATAAATATAAAATAATTGAAAACTATATACAGAATTAAAAGATTGTTATTTTAATGTCGAGAAAATACTATAATATTAAAAATTGATAGTATTGACATAAAAAAAAAGGTTTTTTAATGCTTATTACTCCAATTGCACTTTACAACACTTACTATTTAGTTTTTACATTTTATTTTCTTCAGCAGTATTATTATATTATTGAATAGTTGGGCAATAAATATAAAAATTAGCAAATTTATGTAATGGCAAGTATCCGAATTGCCCAACATTCATAACATATTCTAATGACTTAATTGAACCAATTAGGTTGTTAATATTAGTCAATAGCTTTCTGTGCTTCTGCCAAATATTCATTCTACGCCCCACAAAGTGCATTGAAATATTAAAATAGAAGAACGGAAAGCAAGAGCCAAAATAAGAAACAAAAGCAAGGGGCATATCTTACTACGAAAATTAATGTGTGTCGTTATGTCTATTTCAACGTGCCCCACCGAAGTGCATGTGTGTGTGCGCGTGTGTTTGTGAATAAAATACGCAACCTTCAAAAAAAATCTAACAAAGCAAACTTGTTCAATAGTCATATGCGTATCAGGAAGTCAACATTTCAAGGATTGACTCATTGAAAAAGTCGAATGCGATGGCAACAAAAACAAGTTAGTCGCTGTTGCACGCACACAACTGCAAGCTCAAATACGCGCTCTCTTTCTTCCTCTCTCTCTCTCTCACACATGCACACACTAATGAGCGTTAGACGAAAAAAATAAAGCGCGCCCGGCAAAATGCAATGCAAAATGCGGCAACAACAAATTATTTACAGTAAAGCACTCACACACACACACGGACACTCTGCAAGCCTAAGTCTGTGTACAGAGGTGGTCAAAAGTATTTACACAACGAGCTTTTTTTTCAATTAGTTGACAATTGAAAAAAAAGCTCGTTGTGTAAATACTTTTGACCACCTCTGTATGTGAGATCACTTGCAGTTGCATTTTCTCTCCGAGCGAGCTTTCGCTCTTTATTTTACTCCAGTTCTCTTACGTTCACTCTTTTGGCTCGCTCTGATTTCATTCAAATTGTTTAACGCAAAAGTGCAAATACCGCAAAAGAGTTTGCTTGTTTATGTTATTGCTGCAGCTGTTATTGTTGTTTTTGCCTTTACTCCAGCCGCAAAATTTTACTTTTCATTGTGCGAAATTACTCACAAGAAACATATTACAATTTGTGAGGTAATTTCTGGCTGCAAAGGGCAGGGAACTGCAAACTGGCGGGCAAATATAAAAGTCGAGATACTCCTTTAAAAGTGAAAATTAACTAAATATGATAAGGCTTTTTTAATTTGTTGTTAAAGATTCTTTAAAAGTGGTTTTCTCAGATAATTAATATGCCGGGATTTTTAAGATTTTAAAAATATTACTGAATGTTAACAAATTATATTAAAGTTTTATTTAAAATTTCGACAATAACTTTAAAAAATATTTGATTATTTCCTTTCAATTGTTGATTTTAGGTGTACTTTTTATAAGCAAAGGTATGAACATAAGAACTTTAAAATTTCCCAATAACATTCGTGCTTGGCATTCACAATTGGGTCAAAACATTTGTTAATAACTTAATTTATATTCCCTAAAGACACAACTTCATATCAGCAACATCGACATACAAAAATCTTGAAAAATTCCCCAAAATTGTGCCCGTGGCCACAAATTTTCCAGTACATTTACACGAGCACAGTAAATCCTTCGGGCTTTAAGCCCATCCCTGACCTCAGTAAAGCGTTCAAAAGCCCCAAAAACGGCGAGGGACCTTCACTCTCGGCCGGCAGGTTCATTGCTCAGATTCAAGGCACTAACCTGGCCAAAAACGCCACTACTACACTTCTGTCAATAACGATAACTCCTTCACGCAAAGGCAACAAGCAGAAGAAAAGACAATAACAAAAACAAAACAAAAAACAACAAAAAATTAAGCGAAAATATGGAGGAGCAAAACAAAAACCCGAAAAGCTTTTCAGGCTACAGACTTCAATTGAAATTCGCGTCGTTGTCGATTCGATCGCACTGGAAGGTCGTTGCATTAAAGAGTTTAATGACCAAGGAAACTTTTGCCGAAATATGAAACAAAAGCGGGGCCGCACAGCAGCAACAACAACAACTAGGCGCTGCTCTGCGTAAACTGCAGCGGGCAGAGGGCGGGCAGCGACGCCGGCCGAGGCAGCGGCGGCGGCAGCAGCGCCCACAACTCACTTACACTCCTTTCATGGCAACAACACTTGGGAAAGGTCAACGAACAACATTGCCTCGTCGGTCAAAAGCAGAGTTCACACGACCAGAGCGGGATGGAACGTGTGTGCGAGGGAGATGGGGCGTGGGAGCGAGCGAGAGGGGAGCAGATGCAGAGAAATAATTTTAAGAAAGTGCCCGTTATCACATGTTAAATGATCGAAGTTGCAAGGTTGTACTGCACACTATATCCAACTAAAGATGATAATAAGAAGTTTTAAAAGTGCATAGGTAGCAATTAAACTTTTGGATGCTAAAAACAAACGATTTTTTTATTATCTACATACATACATATTAAGATTTAAATGAATATTCCTGACAAATTCTCGTAAACTGGGTTTTTATTTTTTATAGATTTGTTGAGCATTTTGTGCGATGTTTTCTGCTTTTAATGATTTGTTTTGAAGTTCAATGATTTTGGGGAATGGGGAACGATGGCCATCAAAATTTGTACAGTGCATGGGGAGTGAGAGGGCAATACGCGAACGCAGGCCGATGAATTTTGTTTTGCTTTTGCTTTCGCATCGAGTGGAGTGAAATGCGTGAGTGAGTGAAAGAGTGAGAGAGTGAGTGAGATGGCGATCGGGAGTTGCTCCAAAAAGTAAAAAGTACAGCAGGCCCCTCCCCCTCCCCCTCAGCGCAAAGACTCATGATTCAACGCAATTAATAATTTATTAATTGTTAGTCACATTCGAGCTATTTTCACGCCGCCGCCAAACGTAACCAGGCAGCGACGCCCACGCCAGCAGCGCAGTCGCGTCGCGACGTCACCGTTTGCATTCATTCACTTTTTCAGCCGAGAGATCAACGCACTTTGTGTTGATCCCACGAAACAATTTGCCGTTTAATGCACCCAAAAAACAAAAACAAAAAAAAAAATAACGCAAAAATCAAGAGCAGCAACAACACGCTGAACTCGTGCAAACTGCCACAAGAAATGCAGCGCAACGCGAATTATTTCGTTTTATTGAGTAACTTTTATGGGGAATTTCACTTTTGATTTTAAAACACCCAACCAAATTCCACAAGGGGAAATGCTTCTGACTCAGCTATTTCTCAATTGAAATGCTAATATGCTCTGAAATTGTTAAGCCACAATAAATTTATAAAAAATGTATTAATTTATGTATTAATTTATTAAAGTAAATGCAAATGTTAAGCGCTATGATTTCGAACTGAAATGGTTAAGTAGGTATTTGAAACATTTTAGTAAAAAAGCGAAAAATCCTAAGCCAAAAGAATGATCCATATTTGATTTGGATAGATTCGATAAGCGAGTGAAATAAAATTAAGACTGCAGTTCCACTTGCATTTCGCTGCTGCACAAGCTGCCTGCGTCAGCAGCGACGCCGACTGCGCTGCGACTGAGCTGCAGCGAATGCAGTCGAAGCAAGTTTTGTCACTGATAGCGCAAAACGAAATAAATAAAAATAAGATACGAGCACAAAGCCATCGAAAGTTGGCCGCTGAGACATTGAAAATATTTCGTCGCCATTGCCGAAAAAAGACCAAAATACCAAAAAAAAAAAAACATGATAAATTGTATTTAAGAAAACGTCGAAAAAATGCACAACATGGAAAAATGCATTGCGCTGCCTGCGGAGAAGATAAGCCCGAATAAACCAAATCGGAGTCCGAAAAGAAACGAAACCATCAGCGTAAATGTGTCGGTCAAATTCCTTGGCCCCAGCGAGGATGCCCAGCCTGGCCAAGATGCCTTCGGACCTGGCCAAAAGGCATCGCAATGGCCATCGCCGTTGCTGGGTGCAAGTACTAAACTCGTTTGAAAGTTGCAACTGCCGATTGGAGGTGGACGAGGAGGAGGATGAGGAGGCTGGGGAGGATGGAGGCCACAGATCGAATGCAATAATGTCTTTCTTTTGGAAATTATGGATTACCTCAAGAGATGATGGCGGCAAATTCGCATGCAAATAATTTGAAATGTCCAAAAAGGTTCGCCCGTCGAAGGTTAAAGTTCAATGGAAATCCATATCGAAATTTAGGAGGAGCAGATGCATTTTTAAGCGGAGATGAAAGTATGAATTTGAATGGGTTAAACAAGCAATCGAAAGTGGTGGGTAGATTCAAATGGCCCAATAAATACATGTTTAAATGGTTGGAAGGAAAGTTGTGCGATGTATATCAAACTAAACTTAATAAAATTACTTTAAATGGTTTTTGTATCTTGAATTTTCTAATACTTATATGTATATCTTCCTTGTCATCCCTAAATTAATAATATAAAATAAATAATAAAATAATTTAAAACTTTGAGTTTTAGAAGCGGATTAGAAAGATAGATGTTGTCATTGGCTTACAGTTTTATTTAGAAAGTTATAATATTAGAATTATTATATTATAGTGCTGCTCTAGTGTTTAAGTAATAAATGAATTAAATTGGTACGACTGTCTTGAAATACTTTCCAAAGGGAAAGTGCATCCGATTCTGATCTGCATTTCATAGGCGAAAAAAGGAGAGAGGAAAACGTTTTTGTATATAATTTTGCATGACCAAAAAAACAAAAGCGAATCCGAATGCAGAAGAATAAAAAAAAATGGAGAAAAAAACAGAAACGAAAACGAGAAGAAAACATTTCTCATTGAAATTGAATGCAGCGACGCAAATAAACGCGAAAGGGACGGCCATAGGAGCGAGCGAGACGGGGCGAGAGTGCAAGCCAAACATTTGAAGATGCACCATAAAACCAGCCAACAACACACAACAGCTTCTTTCCCGCTTCCGCTTCCTCCTCGCGCTGGAAAACTGAAAACCCAACCATGCCCATTCCCAACATGCCAGGCAACATTAGAAAACTGCAACCCAGCGACGCCGACTGCGGCAGAGGCGCTGCAGCGGCAGCAGCAACGAAACTGCAGCGAAAGAAGCGAATGAACCAAGCGACTGCACAGTGGGCATTGTGCACGAAACGCGGAGAACTTTACTGAGATAGTGGATTTATGCTTAATAAGGTGTTAGAAAACAATTTAATCTTAAAAAAAATATTTAAAAAAAAAATATTAAAATATTATGGGAAAACAAAAAAAAAGATGAGTATGCACTACATCGTTTCAGAAAATATAATAAATTTAACTTGCTTGTGAGTTATAATTTGATACAATATTTTTGTTTAAAAATTGTTTGATTTATATGATTTAATTTGTGAATTAATGTTTAAATCTAAAAATAATTGTAATTTTATTCCCATAATCCTATATGCCTAAACAACTCTTTAAAAGGGCCTGCAAAATTCGGCACAGCGCCCACTGTGCGGCCAGCGAGTGTATGCATCAAAAAAACAGACAGTAAATCTGATTGTTTGGGGTAATTGAACTTTCTTAAGAAATTGCGACATGTACACTTTGAAAAGCTCTGGATTTGCGAGCGGCGGCAGTAAGGCAGAGCTGCAGTTGCAGCGGCGGCGGCAGCAGAAGCAGAAGCCCAGCAGCAGATACAACAGCAACATCATCGGTGGCAGCGACGTCGCAGCTGAAGCAGCAGCAGCACACAAATGTACGCCAATGACCGAGTTCGGGTGAAAGACCTTCGATAACCATCGTCATCATCATCATCATCGTGTCGTTGTTGCAGTTGCAGAAACTCAGCCGCTGGCAACGTCATTATCATCATCGCAGAGTGCGATGCGGCCAGAGGGGGTGGTGGGTGGTGCCGAGTAGTGCCGAGTGGAGTAACGTGCTTTGCTCTCTGCGGTAGTCAATGCACTGTGCCCCAACAATAACAACAAAACAAAAACAAAGCCCGAGAGCGCGAGATGGAGAGTGAGAGCGCCTGCTAAGAGCTGGGTGAAATTCGAATTCATTGAACTAAATTTAGCATCTCTCTTTCACTGTCGCTCTCTTGCGGGCGCGAAAAAGCGCGGGAGTTGTTTTCATTACGCCAGCGCTCACATACACACACACATGACAACACATGCACGCATGTATGCGTGCGTTTCGAGGTGCATTGCATTGCATGGCGAGACCTCAACTAAGGCTAAATGCGCGTGTGTAATGGTGTGAGCATTTGGGGGCTATTGAGATAGGCGCGTTAGAATCTCGAATGTGGCTCTCAAACCGCGGAGCCTTGGCTGCTCGGAGCGGCACGTGTTTACAGTTGGGGCAGCACTGGGCTATCAAACTGCCAATGCAACTGTAAATCGCACGCGCTGTTGTCGTCGTTGTTGTTGCTGGCTCAGGGCAGCGGCGAAGGACAATCAACTTTATATAGTCGCGAGATCCTTGACTCTTCAAGAATATCTTGATATGGTCGAGGAACGCAGGCACAATTGAAATGCATAATGTGGGCCCAATTTTTTATGATAGTTCTGGTGGAATTTAGTGGTGTTTCTTATTAGATAAATAAATACTTGTGCTTTTATGGAAAAGGAAATAAAATAGAGAAATGAAGGGTGATTTAAATGCTCATGAAATAAAACCGTTATAATATTAATAAGAATTTTAGATGGATGTACCACTCTGCGGATACGTAATATAGTTCAATCTATAATTTGTGCTTTTGACTTTTAGTAAAGAAATACCGAAATAAATAAATGCAATTAGATGTTTTTAGATAAAATACATAAGTTAGAACTAAAAAATTAAATATTTCTAACAAAAGTTGTTCAATATTAACTATTTTTGCATTGAGAAAAGAAAGTCAGAAGTACTGAATTGCAATGGATGAAACAATGATGAAATATAAGAACATAAGAACTTTAACTAAATAATTTATTAAGCGCAACCTTACGAATGAATTTTAAGAATGGCCCACGTAATCTGTATAATTTTGAGTATTGTTACTTGGATTAGTATTTTTAACGATCTTCAGAATATAATTGGGAATTCTAGATATTTCTAGGCTATCACTGTCATTATTTGGAGCTGCAGCTGTACCCATTTCTCGACAACGGACTAGGCTGAGCGGACCAGACCAAGAGTGAATTTTTGTACACAGTGTTTTTTTTTTTTGGTTATTTCGGCGCTGAAGTGAATGTACGCGGCGTCAATGCACGCTCTGCGTCGGCTGAGAATGACGCGGTGGCAATGTCACTGATCCTGGCGTTGACCTCTGGCGGAGGTCTCGCTGCCTCTCGCTCGCTCTCGTGCTGTCTCTCTCTCGCTCTCTCTGTTTCTCGATTTTGGGGGGCTCCAATATTTTGTACACAAAGAAAAATATTAATTTTCGTTAAATTGCATAGGCAATTCCATTATAAGGTCATATATTTATAAATAATATTTATAAAGTGAAGTAGTATATATTTATATTGTAATTATATATATATATACATATATAATATATAAAAATTAATTGAGGCAGACACATATATTCAAGATATTATAGACAATATTTTCCATAGATTCATTAATTTTCCTCTGTGTATCTTTGCATTTTATTTTTGGCAATGACTTGGGCATTTTCAATTTCGTTTTTGAGCCTGATTTTCGGTTCTACGCGGCAGTGGCTTGGCCCAAGTTATTTAATTATTATGCTCGGAGCTTTTATTCGGCAAGGTCATTGAAAACCGTGTTGGTTTCGCCGTGGTTGTTGTTGTTGCTGTTTCAGTTGTTGTTGTTGTTGCTACCGGCAGGCGGCACTTCTCTTGCTGCTTCTACTCATTCGGTTTGGGTCTTAATCAAGGTGAGTCACCTTGGCCTTATTTTCGAGCAGCGCACTCTTTGCCTGCCCGTCTGCGAGTGTATATGTGCGCGCGTGAGTGTGTGTGTATGTCTCACTCACGCATTGCCAAAAATACAGAAGTGAACAAAAAAAAAGCTAGCTCGCTCACGCGGCAACAACAACAACAACGAGAAAGGCAGCGCAGGGAGAACGAACGAACCAACCGAAATCAACTCAACTCAACCAAACTGAACTCAACTGTTGCTGTAGGTTTTCTGCGCTGGCATTGTGGAAGGTCATGATTTTCGGCACTTGTATGGGTGAGCGACTTGACTCGCTGGCATTTGCCTTGTCTTTCTGCCTTTCTGACTTTGTTTGCCTCCTCCTCTGCTGCCTTTGCCATTCTGCTGCCGAAAAGTTAAAGTGAATCTGATACACGAAAGCGAACTAAAGCCGAATTTGATTTCCTTACTGTGGAGCTTTTTATGCTGCTGCCAAATCAGCAGCACTAAGAATGGTTAATAGTGCTTTTATCTATCGAACCAAATGCACTGTATCTTGAGCTGTGCTTTAATTAAGTAATACAACTAACTTACATAGATACATATTTATATATAGTCAGCAAGATTAAATGATATCTTTCTTAAATACCCGTTGAAAAGATACATTTTCAAAGTGGCTAGAAACTAATAGTTCGTACGTTAAGTAATACGTCAAGATGTATTTAACTGGCCATTCAAACAGATTAAATTGTAAATGCCAATTTAAACAAAATATTAAAGACACATTTTCAAAGTGCTAATTGATTTTGTAAGCTGCTCGTTAAAATAAATATATAAAAATAAACAACATTCTTTGGTACTTTTTCTTTTGAACAGTACACCAATATTTTCTGGAGGAATAATGTTACTCCAGTAAATGTTAATATAATTATAATAGCTTCGAAAAATATAAATATATATATAAAATATTATAAAATATAATATATGTTTATATGGTTCTGAAGATTTGGTTTTTAAACCCAAACATTTTTTGAAAATAAAAAGTTACTAATTCACTAAAATAGGGTGTGTAATTTGTAATTATAAAATGAAAAATTGTAAAATGTAATTGTAAAATGTAATTATTATTAATTATTAGGCTTGCATAATTAATAAAATATATATGTTTTAAGCCCTTGTTAAAGGGCATTCAAACTGCTGAAACTCCCGCCCGTTAAGCACTTGCCATATTTCATTGTGGCCTGGCTCTTTGATTAATCTTTTGCTCGATGGCTTTTTGGGCACGTGCCCCGCGATCCACCAAGCCCTTGCCATTTTAGGCCTATTGGGGTAAATGTTTGTCATGGCTACTCTTTATCTTGCGTGCCTCTCGAGCCGAGCAAATGCATAATTAAAACTGAATACTGAAAACCGAAAACGAACGAAAACTGAAAATCATACGCGGCGTATGGTTAATCGAAAAGCCACGACTGAGTCGGACTTGGACTTGCACTTGGCCTTGCGGAGTCGAATGCTCCGCTCTGCTCCACTCTGCTCCACTCCGTTTTGTGGGGCCGGGGGCCTTGAACCTCAATGTGCCGAATTGTGTGTTGTGGGGGCAGAAGTTTAGCGTTGAGCCAGCAGTATGTGCTTTTGGCTGGGTTTTTTTCGACTGATGTTTTGTTGAACTTGCCGCAAGCGGCAAACAATAACAAAAAACATTGAGTGTTGTACGGCCGTAGTGCCATACAGAATGCCAAGAAAACAACGTAGTTACCAACAAAATTACGCGGTCGCAGACCCACCAAATCCAAACGTGACTTAAGGTTGAAAAGCATGTGTGTTTGTGGGTATCAACTTCATTGGCACGAAGCATCTGCTGTCGGATTTTTCATAGTCATTTTAATATCATTCACATAACTCTTAGAACTAGTTTTTGTCAGAAGGCCTAGGGCCACCATCAACACCATCACCACCAACCCCCCCTATTTTAGACAAGGCTGCGATTGCCCAAGAGCACCCAACAAATATTTCAACAATTGGCCGGGGCATCAAGTGGATTTCTTTTGATTTGCCTAAGGTTGCTTCTGTGTTTGTTCTATTCGATTTTTATCAAGTATACGCCTCGTTGGCCGCTTATCAGTTGGCCAAAGCAAACAAGATCACGGAATGCCATTCACAGCTTAGCCGATTGGCCAGATTACTGGGGCTTTGGCCAAATTTTATGACTCTAGAAGCCATTCGAGTTTTGAGCTAACCGTAAATCATGCTGATGTATGGTTTGAGAATGAGGAAGTTCGAGTTGGGGGCTCAGCAAATAGACTTCAAAATGCACAAAACAGAAGTTATTGTTAGGTACTTTTTGGCTTCAAATGTAAATATCTATGACAAGGATGAGAGTTAATGCTTTTAGATAATTGGAAGAATTTCCAAGCAAGTTTTTTTAAATGCCTGCTATTTTCAAGGCTATTTTAAAACTTTAAACTTCCGCAACAGCAAGAATAAAATAAAATAGATATAAAAATAAAGAATATTTAATAAATATTAAGCTAGTGAAATCATGAGCTAATTTAAATAGCCTTTCTTGCGTAATTGATACTTATTATTAATTTGCGAAAACTGTAATCTTTCTAAGTTACTAAATATCTTAGTGTTTTGCCTAATAACTCGCACTTTTGACTTTGTCACCAAATTATTTAGCACTTCCCGCTCCTGCACCGGTGCACCATACCACCCCCATCACTGCCACATAATTCCTACTTATCGGTATATATCCAAAACGAAATCCAACGGATACCCCGCAGCAGCAGTAGCAGTAGCATTAGCATTAGTAGTGGAAAAAGGCAAGAAAAGCGAGTACTTTGCGTACAAATACGCCGGCAACTAGTATGATTTGGGCATGTGTGCGCGGACATAGACAATACCTAGTATATATTTTGAATGGTGCGCTTTGTATCGGCCTCCGAATGTGTCTAGAGCTTCAATAGCAGGCCAGGGTCATGCGACATGGGAGGAAAACTGAACTGAACTAGCGCGAAACTGAGCGAACTCGGGCGATTGTATCTGTGTGAGTGCGTGCTTATGTGTGTGTGTGTATGTGTCTATTGATATTCGAGGGCTTGGTGGTGTGCGTGTGCTGTGTACGTAGTGCCCGTTATCGGAAGAAAACGCCAAAAGCTCGCGTTCATTGCCTTTGCAAACGTTTTCGACCCGTCCCTCTCCACTCTCCTCGCTCACGATCTCTATCTCGTTCTCTCTTTTCCCCCCCTCCCTCGCTCCATATCACATTAAGATAGTTTTGGAAGAACTTTACTTCTTACTATATTTTTGTAGCTACTAAATTAGGATTATCTTTGATTTAGAGAAGAATCCAATAAATTTTGAGCGAGCGCTCTACTCGAAACTTTCTTATCAACAGAGGGCTATCGGGTTTGTTTGGCAAATCCCATTTGGATTTTGTTTTCAAATATTTTTTTTTTCCTTGTTTTGGTTTTATTTTTGGCAAATGGGAATGGGGGAATGGCAATGTTTGGTGAGGTTGGTCAGTGATTCTGTTGCTCAGCGGCAAATGGAATAAATTTTAGGAAGTACGTATTTTCAGGGCCCTCAGGTCAGGCAGTATTATTTATTGCCCCCTTCGAAGGCCGATCGCCTAACTTTGACTTGCAAATCTGAATAAGTTTTTTATCTCGGCTTGTGGTTAACCAAACGGAGTCGAAAAACGAAACGGATTGACATGTAGCATTTACAAAAACGTAATAAAAATAAAATAGCAAAATATAATTTATTTGCTGTGGCTGGCGCTTTTATTGATCGCTTCTTCACTTTGTATCGAATTCTGTTAATTGGCTAAAACCCTAACTGAACTCTTAACTGGGCCAGCGCTTTGGGCTACGAAATTCTAGAAGGGTGAGCATTATCCAAAATCAAACATGCAATAAGTTTTCTTGCCAAATTGAAATTCAGCGAATTTGGTTTTTTTTTCCTCAATTCTGGGATTAGTCATGCCCGCATTTAAAATAAATAAAAGGGAAGAGGGAAAATGTGTATGACCAAATATTTATTTCAGTTATTGCAGTGTAATGTAATGCATTACAATTTTTAGATTCATATCTTAATTGCTTAAAAATGAAAAAAAAAGATACAATTAAATATGTATTCTTGTTAAAAAAGTTTGCAAGTCATTTCAAATTAATAATACATAATGAATTTCCTAAAAGTTTTATATGTGAGCAGCTCTAATCAATGCAAATTTTGTTAGAAACACCACCTAAACTATACTACCAATTGAAAATATTATATTTTATATAATGCAATCTCGTAAACAAAGCAACGTTTCGCACATTTTCTTTGAAAACATGTCAAATACTCGATATGTTAACAAAGAAAAGCTTTTACTTGTACTATTCTATAATATAATTTAGCTAGTACACAAAATGATCCTGCAGATGCTAGCGACTTTAGTCAAAGGATATTTTGGCTGGAGTCCTGGCACTTTCACACCCACTTTCCACCCCGATCTTCTTTCCCCAATAATTTCCAACACTTTCACGAACTTTCAAGTATGTAACTATACATGCGTCTATGTGCAATGTATGTATGTGCAGCGATGACGAAATAAATAGAGAGCTTTTTTTGCGCCATTCGCTTCCTGCATTCGAGGCAACTCCGCTGCCGCGGCGAATGCAACGCTGCGTATGAGCGATCTGCTGATCGAAAGGAAAACAAGGTTCTGGAATTAATCACTTACCATCTCAAGCAAAAGTAATCCAATTGGCGATATATCCATAATGTTCCGGCAACAGCAGAAAAAAATAAAATACCCTATTGCTTCGAAGTTTCTATCAGTTATATATTCTACAAATTCTTGTGTAAATATGTATAAACTTTCAGGCACTTTTTCTTTGTGTGGGGGGCGAGGGCGTGGTCAGGGGAGGGCGGGAAAAGCCGACCAAAGGCTGTCAGATGCCACCAGATATTTGGATTAATTAATTGACATTTGAATTAACATGCTAAGGCCACTTGAACAGCGAGATTTCTTCGCGCGATTTTTGCTGCTTCAGAACTCTTTGTAACGCATTTTATTTGTTTGATATTTTGGGATTGCACTTTTGATCGGTAGCAAAGCGTTTAATTAGCGACGCGACGGCGGCGACGACGACGGTGGGCGGGAAAGTGGGCGGGCAGGCGAGCGGGCGTTCGGTCGGTTGGCGCGAACGCTGCAGTTACAGTTACGTTTGAACAATTGATTTTTGTTGCTGCTATTTTGTTTTGTTGTTTTGTTATTTTGTTATGTGTGTTTGAAAAGCGAAGGTTTTCCTCTTCGCATTCGAATCGCTCGAATCTGAGTTGGGGCAAAATTTGCGACTGTCCGTTACAGCAGTCAAAAGACAACTAAACGGCGAACAAGCGTATTTTTGCACACAGGCACTGCGCTGCACTGAGACCCGCTCACGCACACCAGCGCACCTCCACCTCGCGACGACACCGACAACGGCAACGGCAGAGAAACGCTCAAGTTCACGCTCTGAACTTCAAAGCTCGTTAGCGTAGAGAGCGCAAGCGAGGCTAAGAGAGCGCAATGCAATTGCAATTGCAGGGAGAGCCAAAGAGACTAGTGAGTTACAGTGCATCCTCTGTACGTCGAAATTGTGGGAAATACTTTTTGTCTTTGCTTACTTAATTTCCAACAATACCTTATTTAATTTCAAGGCCAAAATATATATCAACATTGCTTTGCGTTCGATTAACGCTAAATTCATTTCAATTACAATGCGGCGGAAACTCACTTAGCAAGTATTCTGCTTTCTCAAAAATGTTAGCAGTACATTATACTCACTTTTAAGTTCAAAAACTCTTACTTAAATTAAAAATATAGTAATAAAGTGGCAAGCTTCTTCTTACCTGTTCTGCAAGCTCACCAAATTTTGTTTAAAATGAATTTTTGCCTGCTCATTGACTTCAATGTTTATCACGTATACGTACAGTTGTACATCCGGTCAAAAAAGGGTCAACCAAATTGAAACTATATTAATTGTTGTAACCGCTTGATAAAAAAGAAAGCTTTTACTTATAATATCTAAACTAATAAACCAACATTTCATTATTATAATTTTTAACCACGAACCTTTTAATAAAAACATAATTTCTTTCCCCAAATATATATATTACACACAAATCTATCAAATTTTCGAAATTAACCAATATAATGCGTCATTAGTGTGGCGTGATAACTAAACGGCTATTTATTGAAAAAACAAATGGGTACAAAAGTGAGACTTGAGAGGGAATCTTTGATGGCTCCATTACACTTAAAATATACAAAGCGTGCCCAAGGTTCAACAAAGGATAAAGAATGGAAACATGAGAGCGGGCAGCTGCTTGCCTATGTGGTCTTCAGCGACGTCGGAATCTTGGGCAAGCCGAACTCATCCGTTTCAATGGTGCTCTGTAAGAAATGAGCTCGTTAGTAAGCAATCAACCTACTATCTATATAATCAGCATTATACCTTTCCAGGCACGATGCTGTCAGCTCCCGGCTCTCGACTCGGCGCCTCCGGAGCCTTGACCACGTCATCCAAATAGCTGGTGTCATCGTCCAAGGCAATCTCATCGCCCAGGGCATCCAACTCGGCCTGCAGGTCGTCGTCATCCACCTCGGGCATGCCGTAGGTGCGACCCAATGCCTCCTGCACCTCGTCCGCCTGCTCAAACATATCAGCCATGTCGTCTTGGATGTCCTTTAAAAAAGAGGATGACAATTAATATATTAACAGATTTCTAGGATTGTGGTCGATAGCATTAAAGAGCTAACTACGCTTACCTCGATCTGGTCGATGTTGATCTTCTTGTACTCGGTCTTCATCTGCTTGACTCCATCCTTCATGGCCGCCACGGTGGCCTGAGTATCCTTCAAGGATTGCGCCGCGTAGTTGGCCTGTTCCATGTTGAACGACTGGTTGCGCAGAGATTCTGCCTGCTGTTCGTAGCTGTGTAGTAAACAAATAAAGTTAGAAATGGTTTAGAATACACATTTAGAACAGGGCACAATAAGAAATTGATTGTGGATGTAAATTCCATAAGGTAATGGAATACACATTTAGAACAGGGCGCAATAAGAAATTGATTGTGGATGTAAATTCCATAAGGTAATGGAACTGTAGATTGGGAAATGATAATTCCAAATGTCTGGAGCACAGTAACACTGGAGTTATGGAAAATAATCGATACTAGGCATTGGGTGGGGCATTGAACCTACGCCTTCTTTTGTTTGAGCACCCGGAGGGCCTTCTGTTTCACGGAGTTCTTGGCAGGACCTTCTCGCATCTTGGACATTTGCTCGCGGTATTTGCGCAGCTCTGCCTCCAGTTTACTGATCTTCTCTTCGATGTTTGTGGCTCGAGCATCTACCTGTTGATTGTAATAAATCTTTATTTGCTTTGTTTTCCCCATGATTTCGACACTTACCCCGGCGATGCAATCGTTTAGACTTGGACCCGGCTCCTTGGGCTTGCCGCGACCAAAAAGGCGATTCATATTGACTGCTTTATTATTTTTACTAAAACACGCAAAATTTATGGGAAATTTGTGGCTTTTCCACTTTAATTCGTTCTAAAAATTTTGTTTGATGACTAATTGTCTTCTTCTTTTTCTTAACCAATCAGCTGTTTGGACCAGTGATGAGCATCCGTACAGTGTTGTGCAGCGCTGTTTCGCAGGTCTGTTAAACCGAATATTATTGTTCATAAATTAAACTGTTTTTATTGTAATTTGCAAAGATAATTCATTCGGACTATAAAACTCCGTATTTCAAATCACTAATTTTTGATTGGTATAATATACATGTCATTTCTAAACATTTGACCAGAACGTATGCGCTGTAACGAAATAAATAAGTCAGATCAAAATTTTAAAGTTTAAATAAAGTGTATTATGTAATAAAGAAAAACAAAGTTTAAAGATCGTTAAATTTTAATAGAGACAGTATAAATAACATTTATTTTAACGGTTTTTATATAGTATTGCATTAGTATTTTTGCTTGGTATTTTCATATCGTAAAAATGGTGTATTTTAGTACATTTTGGTTGTTCCACTGGTATTACTTAACGACCGCGCTGCGGTCCCACCATTCGCATTGCAAATTAAAAACAAAACGCATCGGCGGGCGCTTTTGAGCTCTTAACTACGTTAATTTGCGTTAATTAATCAATTCGTTGAATTGCCAAAAGCAAGTGCTGCGGACTCAAAAATCAGCAATGCGTCGTTCGAACAGATGAAAGTGAAATCAGCCTGCCGGGCATTGCGATTTTCGACCATTCTCGACTATTGAAGGAAAATAGAGTGCTAAAAATACACAACAACAACCATCAAATTGGCAAAACTTGGGCAAACAAAACTGCGTAGATAAGCGATTAAATAATAGAGCAACATATTCGCCAGCAACAAAAAGTAAAGGTCGGCGAAAATCCAATAAATCCGCAGCTGGCCCTTTGACGTCACGGCCCATCAGCTGTTTGGCCACCGAAGCACCCCACTTTTTCCGCTATGACGCGCAGAGTCGCCTACCAACAGTGAACTCCCACGCTCAGCAGCCACTCCTCAGTAGTCCTCAATGGACAGCTCCATGTACTACGCCAGCCAGCGGATATCGGCCAGCACAGAGGCTAATGTCAGGGTCATCACCTCGACCATGGCCTCATCTTTGGCCAATGGAACGGCGGCGCCACGCGCTGACGACGGGGGCGTCTCCATGAACAACTTTTACCCGGCGTTGGTTCAGTGTTTCGGCATCATCATTTGCGGGTTAGTAGATATATTGGGAAACTTCGCACCTAGATAGTGGTCCCACGCATCCTTTCCGATAAGATTACCCATATACAGAGGTGGTCAAAAGTATTTACACAACGAGCTTTTTTTTCAATTGTCAACTAATTGAAAAAAAAGCTCGTTGTGTAAATACTTTTGACCACCTCTGTATTCCACCCCATACACAAAACACCAGGTGGCTCTCACCCCTTAAGCTCATTTGCAAGCCTTTGTTTGATTTAGGTACAGTCAAACCGCCCTAATTCGGTTTTATTCACTTTATTGGACAGAACGTTGTGTACACTTTTTATTAGCATTAGTGGACAGCACAGTAGGCATAAACAAATTTAAAATATTCTCAAAGGGGAATTATAGTAAGTAAAGTAAAGTAATAATTTTTTGCTAAATTATTATAATATATTGAAATGAGATAGTTTTAAGGAAAGAGACAAACTTTCTTTATAGTGCTAGGTATTTCTTTAAGGAATCTCTAATAGTCTTGAAATAACACCCAATAAATGTAATATAATATCAATAAATCATTGCAGTTTGCTTAAAGATATTTAAAAATCTATAAATTACACTTGAACTCTGTAGATAGTTTGAGTAATAGGAGTTACAATATAGCTTGCCACATCCCACGTAAGATCCTAACTCGAACGTATGTATTTTAGCTTATCGCAACGATTATTGGGAACGTGCGGTTGTGTGTGCACTCACTTGTACAGTGACCAGCACTTATGACGGACACAGTCTCAATTCAGTTTCAATTTCTCTGATTTGTTTTCACCCACTTATCAATTGACACTCGAATTTTATTATCTGTGGCAAACTGCTGTCTCACTGTCTGTGCGTACTCCGATTCAATCGTTTGCTTCTGCAAACAAACTGAGCAATTATCCGAAATCAGCTAAATTAACTTTTGTTATTTTTAGAAACGGAATTACCCAAAAGAGATTTATTCGGGCTTAATTTGGCGTTTCCGCAGCAGCAACTAGCATAATATGCACCGTAAAATTAATTTCAATCTATTAAAAAAAGATTTACCTAATGGTTAATGTGTTCATTAAGATATACATTAAGATATTTCATAATATTTAAAGATCTTGTTGAACAGTTTTTGTCTCTATTTCTTTAATGTGTGCTGCAGTTCTTTTAATTGCGGATGCATTGCGAAAGAATGTTATGCTAAATTTGTCGGCGGTTGCAAAGGTCATTTGAATTACAAAATTTCCGATTAGTCATTGCAAAGACGGTCGGTAACTGATATTGTTTGATCATTCACCTGAAAATCCAAACCTTACCTCTTATGTTCCGGATATTTAATAGGAAATATCTCTGCTGGTGTTAGGTGCATTTTTTCCCAATGTTTACCCACCTATTTATAGCTATTATAATTAAAGGCGGCTTCATAAATCTGAACTAATTCCCGCCGGTCGTGGCACTTTTCCTGGGAAATTGCCGTGAAGCACCTATTAACTTTGACATACAAAAAATTGCTCAATAACAATGGGGAGCGGCATATGTAAATTGTGAATTTGCTAGCTCCCATATCAATCCATTATACATGCATCTAAGCCGAAACTTAATTGCCAGTGGGCAATAATCGAAAGTAAAACGTTTAGAGAGTGCGAGAAAAACGTACAAAATCGGTATAAACAATTACAGCAATGACCTTGCAAAACAGCGTAAACAGTATCGAGCCACTCCACCTGAGGCAATATTTGCACCTTTTCTGTACGGATTATGCAACCGCAATTACCGATTTGTCTACCGGCCACTGCCAATTACTGGCGATATGCATGCCCAGCTAAAGACCCACCGCCAGGCAGATGCACCTCCTCCAACTGTTCAAGCAAACATCTACTGATATCGCCTATACAAACTCGACTACAAAGTCGGATGCGATTATATGTTATTTAACTGCTCTCCCGCCGCGTTCGTTGGCATCTGACTTAAGAATTTCGAACTGCACTTGCAAAGCCGACTGAGGCAATACCCTGCCATTAGTCCCTATCATTATTCAGCCTTTAAAATGTAAATTTAATTGGGATAAGTAGATTTGTTTAGCTTTTAGACTTATGTACAACTTAAAGTTGATATTTGTAATAACTCAACTTCGAATGTTAAATATTTCTCTTCAACTATTTAGCTTTTAATACTTTACTATTTTCTTTGAAGTACAAATTCCAAGTATTAGCAAACGTAAATCATATCCCTATGTCAATCAAATGTCTCCCCAAATGCAAATATTTATTACCCTTCTGACACGCTATAATGAAAGGGTAGCAGCGAAGAGATGCACATCATTTCCAGTTTTAAGTGCTGCTCGTAATGCAATTAAAGTTTGTTTACGATTGTTATCACATTGAAATTATATTTAATCTTTTATTTGATGAATCTTTGTTGTGTGTGTTCGCTGTGAGAATTTGATTGACTTGCTGTGATCATTTTTCTTTGTGATTTACGCTGGGAATAACCTGATAAGCGCTACCAATAATAAAGGGGCTATAAACACCTCGGCTCCTTATGGTTTTAACTGTAGCAATAGTTTAATAAATGCATTAATCGCATTCGTAGTAGCCGTTTTAATCTAGACATTCGCAGGTGTTTCTTCATCGGATTCTGGGCGAGAGTTGCCCAACAGGTTGGTTCGCAGTATTAATAAATTAATGAACTTGCACTCTGTTTGGGCACGTAAGATGAATATTTGCGTGCCGATCCTCACAGTTTGCCAATTAAGCTTTACTTCTTTTTTAAAGGTATATATGGACATAAATGAGTTTTACCCGGTTGACTAATTTGGGTTTCGTTTCTCTCGACTGAATTTCTAGAACACTTGTTTTGCTCAACAGATAAATGAGCGAGATAAATAAGGAAAAAGTTGTTTACTTTTTCTGTTTTGTCTAGCTTTTTGTTTATGTAGAAACTCTGTGGACAGACCTTACTCACAGACAACACTTGTTAAAACTTGTATTTCAGACCCAAGGGAATGTTAAAGTGGAGACCCATATATAAAGCTTTCATTCATTGCTATTTTTACCAAGTATTTCCCTGATTTCTTACCTATAAATAAATACAAGCGGAATTTCTTAGAAGAAGAACTTCTCTGTTTCCAATAAATAAACTATAATTTCATCTTCCGCTTTTATAGCTTTCATATAGGCACACTTCTTTATCAGTCATGTCTTGTAACCTCTTACACGCTAAATAAAACATAGATAAGGACTACAAGTGTTTCGCATTCCTAGGAATAGGCATTCTCGCAAGAACCTATGACACATGGCGCTTGGCAAACGCAGAAGCTGAGTTGTGCCAATATTAACAATCAGCAGTCTCGCAAATCTTAAGAAGATAAGAGACTCTCAGGTTCTTCCCACAATGCAATAAATGCAATTAATCGCGTTGAGTCATAAGAAAAGGTCGCCAAACTAGTTCGTATAAGGCAGAGGGGGAAGTACTCCCTACTCCAGATTAACAGACAAATTAATTTGTCTTGTCGAATGTGACATAAATACTCGCTCGAAAATAAAAAAACGTTTACAAATCTTTGTTAGCCAAGAGACAGTCCGAAATAAAACTGGTTTACGAGTGGATCACGTGTGGCTGTGGTGAATGTATTTTATATGCATGTAGTACCCTGTACCCTGTACATATTGATTAAGAGTTTCCGCCTTTCCGGCTGGCTGGGTTATTAGCATTAAAAATAAACGCCTTTTGGTGAGGTGGGCGTGGCCCGACACGCCTTTACAACATGATTAGTGGTGTAATATGTTCCCCTTTTACTCGCTCCTTGTTGCAGTTACATTGCCGGACGCTTCAAGATCATCAGCAATGCGGAAACCAAGGGTCTGGGCACGTTCGTGGGCACCTTCGCCCTGCCCTCGCTGATCTTCCTGTCCCTGGTCGAGCTCAACTGGAGCGCTGTCAACTGGAGCTTCCTTCTGGCCATGCTCGTCTCCAAGGCGGTGGTTTTCTTCGCCGTGCTGATCATCTCGCTGCTGGTCGCCAGGCCCCTGAACTACGCTCGCGGCGGCCTGATGGCTATATTCTGCACCCAGAGCAATGACTTCGCTATCGGATATCCCATAGGTGAGTTCAGGTCATAAGAACCTGAATTTTGCATTCAAAACTCATTTCTATTCAAATTTCCCTCAGTTATGGCTCTCTATAAGGATGTCCACCCGGAATATGCCTCTTATCTGTATCTGATGGCTCCTATCTCACTGGCTATTCTGAATCCAGTTGGTCTGGTCCTCATGGAGATCTCCAAGATCATCAAGAATAAGGAGGATGTGGTTGGTGTTTATCTAAATCCCCTTTCCATCAAATATACCATAACTTCTGATCTTTTGTAGACCCGCAATCCACCACTGTGTCCAGAAACTTGTCCCGCGGAGCAGATGTCCAAACGGAATCGCTGCCTGGGTGAACGGTCTATACTGGTTTTCAACACCCTTATTGCACTGTTCTTTAACCCTTTGCTGCTGATGACCTTGCTGGGTGTTGCTGGAGGATTCCTGTTTCCCCACGGTCTGCCCGAAATGGTGTCCAGTACGTTGCGTGTTCTTGGCCAGAGCTTTTCGGCAACGGCCTTGTTCCTACTTGGTCTTAAGATCGTAGGGGGTACAGGATCCGAACGAAAGAGTACAGGCTTTTTATTGCCTGGTGTTCTTATACTGGTTAAAATGTGAGTTTCACTTCAACTATGAATTCATTCAATAGATCAACACGTGTACTCTCATTTCACAGATTGGTGCTACCGCTCGTAATCCGACAGACGGTAAACATTATGCAGTCTGGCCAGAACTTCAACGACACCACCGAGTTGAGCACATTTGGCTTTCTCTACGGCACCTTTCCAGCTGCCCCCGGGGCTTTCGTCATTGCGACACAGTACAACATGGAGGTTGAATTGGTAATTGGATTGAAAGTCAATTCAAATCCACTTCCCATTATTTATGTATTCTCTTCGTTCAGGTTGCTCGAAGCATGGTTTTCTGTACATTCATCTCGGCACCGCTGATGTTTATATCGGCCAAAATGATATCGCTGACAAATCTGAAGCCACTGGACTATCTCCATGAGCTGGATGCCTTTTCGTTTGACATCAGCGTGGCCGGCGCGGCTGCCTGTTGTATCATGCTGGCATTGTTGATCGTGACGAAGCGCTTTAAACGTATGCCCCAAAGAATAACTTTCTGTCTGGTGCTTTCTCAGGTAATATATTATTATTAAATACTCCAAGAAGTTCGTTTATAAAGCATAACAATTACAGCTCATGTGCTGCATAGGTGTAATCCTCTGGTCCAAGATGGAGCACGTGCACCGTTGGCCTTTGTACCTGCAGTTTCTCCTTTTTAATATCGGAACCTACAGCACTCGTCTGTGGACTGGTCTTTTGGCCATTTCATTGCTCTTCCTGCAGTGTCGCAGCTTGTGTTTTGTGCTGAAACTATGGCCATATATGGTAACTATCTGTGATTATAATGTTATAGCCTGATTTGACATAACTATTTCTTCCTTTAGTTGGTGTTTGCCTGGGGTGTGCCGGCCGTATTATCGGGCCTCTTGATTGCCTTCGACTCGAATGTGATGTCGGGAGAGAAACACAATCCGAGCTTTCAGTACGGAAATGCTCAGGCAGCCATCTCCGTGTTCATGCTCGTTATGTGCTTTATAGGTAATGGAAAAAGTATTTTAAGAAGACCTTTTGAATCAAAAAATGATGATAGATCTATAAGCATTTGAAGAGTTAATCAAAACCTGTCGGATCTTTGGTTTAGGTTTGGTAAAAGTTAGTTAACCATCCTGAGCCACCTATAGACAGGTCCTAAAATGATGTACCAAAAGTTTTCAATCTGATACAATCAATGTTTCTTATCTCTATATAATCATATTTAATGTTTAAACTTATATCCTACCTACATTTAATTTTCCAGTAACCGTCGGCTGTTTGGTGCTGCATCAGCGTTATAAGAAACGCTACGAAAAGTACATGACCTATTCACGTGAGTTGTCCAATCCGGAGTCGGGTAGGTCCCTGAACCTTAAACGTATACAAAGTCTTTAATGTTTAAATTGCTACAGAATCATCCGATCTGCACTCGACCATATCAACGACTAATTTGTTAAGTCACACGGATCAATCGTCCATCAGGCAAAGCGTTCGCACAGCTTCATATTCGTCTTCATCCGACGATGAGGAGATGATACCAACAGCTGCCGGATTGCCAACTAGTAGGTCGAATGGTGCTGTCAGTGGAGGAGCAGGGTCAGGCGGAGGAGGTTGTGGTTCTGGCAATGGAACTTGCTGCTCGGGAGGAGCGCCGGTAAGCAATTCCTCAACAACCAGCACCGTTGTTGTGGACATTGAGGATCTGTTGAATCGCACACGACAACGAGCCAGTGGTGCCAACAATAAAGATCTGAACAAAATCGAAAGTGCACCTGCCACGGAAGAGTGAGTTTTGACCAGATATTTGAAAAGTTAAAAGTACTAAAATTAACTATTCATTTAGAATTCGCAACCAAATGTGCAGCAGCTCCTTTAACTGCGGTCCTAGTACCTCGCGTCAAAGTTGTCAGACTATTATCGAGCGATATGAGGATCAGAACAGAAGGGGACTTGAGCCCCTGGAACACCCGAGCGACGCTGATGAGCATCAAACTTTGAAGCATACCGTGCTCTTGATCATTTTGCTGTGCTCCATGTTTGTCGGTCTGGCAGTGTCCATTTGGACATTGGTCATGGAGGGAATGTCGGGCATATATCTGGAACTCAGTTTCCTCGATGCTTTCCTCAACTTTGGTCAAGGTCTGATTGTTTTGGCAGTGTTCATCACCGACATGGGCGAACTTCTAATGCCAGTTGTGAAAATATGGCGCAAGTTATGGTAAGATCAAACATTGAAAACATAAGAACGTTAGTTAAAGTATTTTTCTTTAAAGGTATGGAGCCAATGTGGTAAGCCTACCGCACTGGTCAAACGTGCGGCCCGAAACCAAGCATATTTGTGAACAATTCCGCAATCATCACTTGGAGAACTGCAAAAAGGATATTGCAAAGGACCGAAGGTGGGCACCGCCAAGACTTAAGTTATTCTTAAGTTAAGCAAAAATAGGGAACCTTTAGCAAGATATTTAGTTAAGTTTCCTTTGTTAAACATTTTATTTTAACCCTTCTAATTAATGGAACCCTTAGAAAAGTAAGCAGCAATAGGAATAGTTATTTGGATGACAATAATTTTTAATTTCAGTTAAACTAAGTAAGTACGTCTCTGTTATGGAATTTTTTTCATGGAACCTAAATAGTTAGACAGCAGCTTTGCATTTCAATCAACTTAATCTTAATCCTACCACTTTTAATGCTTATACAGCACAAGTTGCTTGAGCTTGACTAGAATATCCCGATTTTTAATCACATACTAAATTAATTCTGTTTTTTTTTTCAGGTGGCGCATTCGAGTGTATCGCAGGGTGTTCTACGGCACCGAGTTCGTCAGCTGGCTCATCGAGGTGGGACTGTCCAAGGATCGAATGGAGGCTGTGCATTATGCCCGACATCTGGTCGATGGCCGGGTTTTGCGACACATCAACAACGTTTATCACTTCGAGGATAAGCTGCTGCTCTACAATTTCTGCAGTCGCATATAGATGCAGCCACTGTAGAAATGAAGAAACTACGCCAAATTTAGCTTGATTTCCTGTTTAGTTTATTTTGAATGTAATTTTGACTGCTGTGATTGTACGCCAAACAAGCACGCACACACAATGCAGTCAGTTGTGTGTGGGTAACGGTGATGGCGAGTGGGAGTGGAAGGATGAGCTAGTGAATTTGTTTATATTGCCCAAGTAAATTGCTTGGCAAACGAAAGTTTATTTTTTAAATGTTTATTACTAAGTAGTTGACTCAGCTATCAGCTAGAGCTTTATATAGTGCAATATAGAGTACTGAATGTAACAAAATATGCAAGTTTCCTAAATATTCAGAATAACTTTGTACTTTAAGCGCAATTCTGTGTCACAACTAAATTGAAAACTGTGCATAAAACGCTATTAACGAATATGTCTACATACACACGCATAGTATAGTAAACACCCATGAATAAATATATATATATATCTTGCATATATACCTCAAGCCGCGAGGCACAAAGAACAAAACATTTACCATGCATTCGTGTCGCATTCAATTTCAATCTTAATTTGCATTGTTTTCTTTCAACCACCCCTTTTGATATCTGTTGTTTTGTTGACACTCCATCCGAATCTTCAGCTTTAGACATTTTCGATCGGCTTTTGGTCTTGCACGCGTCGCTCAATCTGCGTTTTGCGTGTCCGAAATACCAATCTCCCTTAATTCCGGACACCGGGGCAACTCTACTAATTGTTCGCCAGCCATCTTCGATTTATTATTCTGCTAACGATGCCTAGAGCTATATTTTGGTATGCGCCTGTCTTCCATAAACATTCCCGGAGAGAAGTCTCGCCTCTTCTCTGACCAAGTATCGCCAGTCCATTGAAGTTCTGGTTCGTTTGTTATGCTAAATGCAAGTGATTGTAATATGTGGTGGCACACTGACTACCAAAAGCATTCGCTGATATCAGTTGTACAAGCATTTATGTTTCAACGACTCAACGGGGGCTTAACTCAATTTGCATTCCACTTATTAGTTTCATGCATTTTATAGTGTAGCCTGCAGTTTTGCTAACAAACGTTTTGGCCTTCGAGAGAAGTAGTTTATGACAGACACTGATCTATATTAACAAATAGGAACTACTATATATAACATATATGACTGCAGTTCGGCCATGGACAGCAATTATATAAATGCCTGTGCAGGAAATTAGTCATTCTGGGAAGTGTTCCTATCCTTCTAAGGGTCATATATGTTGTATGCCATTATAATTCAATATATACACTTAGTCAAAAATGAAACGATTCTTCTAACTCATATTCTTATGCTCTTAAAATTCTGCTAGCTGATTAAACTCTGGTTGCAAGAATTTATTAGAGAAATTAAGACATTATTGTAGGGCAGCCAAGGTGCCTTAACCCATTTTCTTCTGGTTTTATCTTGATTTTATATGTGCTTCAACAAATATTTAAGTTTACGCAAGCAAGTTTTTCAGTGGATGTTTTACAACCTTATCGTTATTGACAGATTAAACAGACAGTCTGGGAATTACCAGAGCCTCGAGGTGGACAATTCGAAACTAATTTGACAGATTGCAGAAGACTGCAATATGCCATTACTTACTCATACCTCAGTGTCCAAAAATCCTGGCCCATTAATCAGCCGCTTTATGGCCGTGAGCAGTGCTCACTGAGTATAAGTGCAAATAGTGCGTTATTATTTATTCATTTAATTTTGCAAAAAACGCACCAAAGAGGGTCAGAGGTCAGTCAACCCTTGAGCCACCAAAAAACATTTTTTATTTCTCCCAGCCATCCAAGTCACCCCACGCCGAGCAGGCCCAAATATATGAGCTGCTGTCCACGTTGCTTTGGGCATCCAATTTCGAGGCGTACAATTAATAGACACCAAACCAATTGGGTGACGCCTAACGACGATGCCAAGGGACACCCAATTCTGGGCCAGCATTCGCATTTTGCGTTTTGTTGCCTTTTGGGGAATTAACTAAAAATAGTCCAACCGCATGACGTCTGCAGGAGGCAGTGGGATGATGATACTCGAACCGCAATTTCGCATCACAAGGACATCGACATCGTATACCCCACAGGCAGCCGCAGGCTCGTTAATTTCATCCAGCTGTAGATGTAGCATTTTATTTGCAGTTCCTCATACGCCCCGTTGTCGCCACCACAAAGTTCCACCGACCATTCCGCAACATCCAGCCAACCCAATATGGATCTTCACATCGCCGATTGGCGGCTTCCGCCTTCACTAATTTCCCATTTAAATTGCAAGTATGCGAGATTTTCAATTTAAACATTACATTCCCAGCACTTTTCCAATAATTGTGAATGGATTCTTTATTTTAATTTGTTATTACAATTTCTTTGAAGAATTCGCTTCCGAAAATTCGAATGCAGCTACTAATCAAAAAAATTCCAACTGCAAATTGTAATTCCTTATTAAATCATATTTAAGGTACACTTTCATAAATACTCTTTCTTTCATGAGAGTTTAATTTTTGCTAGGCAGTTTAAACTGAACAATAAACATTTTTGCCCAACAAAAGCGTTCTTATATACTAAGAAGATAAGAATAAGAAAACGCTTAGTAACTGTAAATTTAATTTTTATCTTTAGTAATGCATTCCGTTGAAAACAAATAAATTAGTTGGAAATATTTTTAGCAAAAAGTTAAAGCTAAACTACTATACTTACCAGGCTGCTAACCTTAAAACATAAATGTTTAATTGGCGAAATTTCGTAAAAGTGCCATAAAAATAATTTTCAGTGAAATAGTTAGTTTTTTTTATATTTTTAAACTTGTATTAAAGAAACAATGGCTTTTATACATTACAGTAATTAAAGTATGTGCAGATTTCAGTTCATATATTCCTCAAAAATAGGTTTTCAAATGACACACTTTATACTAAATGTGGAGTGAAATTTAGAATGAATAGATGACGAATCTCAAGACTCTTAATAATTATTTATCTACAAAAATTATTAATTTTTCAATGACAAAGAAACATGAGCAAATATATAATAAAGTACACTTTCGAGTATATTATTTAGTTTTAATTTAATCATCAGTCTAAAATCAAATAAAAAATTAAAAACTGCATAATTAGTTTTTCAGTTGAAAGTGAAATCGAAGTGAGCCGCAGTTGGAGAGGGTATAAAACAATAAAATTCGTCGTGCTCTTCCGACCGTTCGCACACGTCGAAAAGGAAAGGCGCTGGCACGAGCTGTGAATTTTCGATGGGGTGGTCGCCAGTGGGCGTGGATGTGGGTGGGCGCTTTGCTCTGGGGGTGTCTATGTGCTGTATGCTACATCCGATGCGATCCGACCGGCGGCGGCGCCAGCCGAAACAGAGCCGATCCAGAGCCGAACCCTGAGTGTTTGCCAACTGTTGAGCAAGGAGCCATGTCATGCCGTACCCCCAGCAATCCACCTCGCTCCGATCTGCCCCAGCACCACCCCCACGTGTATATGGCTTGGATGGCTTGGAGCTATGGACAGCAGCCGACGAGTGCGCTGCTCGGCACGGCAGTCATTCTAAATCGACGCCTGGCTGACTGCGGACGCGCTCCTCGGATCGAACCGAATCGCCTTCGAATTGGTCGCTCGTTGGTTGATCAAGTGTCGCGCGCGCTAATCATTAATTAAGTGTCTTGGGCGAAAAGATCCCAATTTGGCTATCGAAACGGGTTTCCAGCTACCAGTGCATTTGCGAGCTGCCTTGCGCTTTTGCGGCAGGCTCATTTGTGAAAAAGAAATATCGTTAGATTTTCACCTGAATCAGCAGCAGCAATCGAGCGCAATTATCATACCGGCAACATGGAAACCACAACACCTGTGCTCGACCTGTTGATGCCGCACAACGCAACTACTGTGGCGCCTCCGAAAGCCCTCTATGCAAATCAAAATCGCCTGATTATTGGCGTTATTATCATGGTTCTGGGCGTTTTTGGCAATTCGCTGGCCCTTTTCATTTTGGCGCGCAAGAAGCTCAACAAAAACAGCAAATACACGCTCATGCTGCGGTAAGTGCAGCTATTCGTTTAATAATTTATTAATGCAAAAAAAAAAACTATTAATAATTAATGTAACGTTCCGTAAAACAATTTACAAATTTTACTAATTTATATTTTTATAATTAACTAAACTATACAGAATGTTTAAGCTGTTCATTCAAATAACTTTATTTGGGTTGCCTTAATATTAGGCATGCAAAACCACATAGTATTGTTGTTAATAATATTATTGAGCTGGCATTTTGCATATTTTCTCAGCGTGTAGCTACCGATTTCATGCAGTTAATGTTTGCGACTGTTTGTGTCCAGTTCATGGCTATGTAGGTTTATTCAACCTGCTCTCAACTGCGGCCACTTTGGTGCTCTATAATATGCCTATGCGGGTCTGATTTGCATAGTTTGAATTGTTTTGCTTGGCCGCGGCATTGTTATTGCTGTTTTATTTTTGCATATCTTATCAAATGACGGAATTAGTTCGTTGGCCATGTGTTTTGGCAGTGAGATTTTGTCCATATTCCATATTCCAGTCTGTTTTCTGTCAATCTTATCGGCGACGTGGGAATGCAGCCAATTGCGAATGCATTAAAAGCTTTATGGTGTAACTGAAGACGGCGATCGGTGGTTGACTTGATTGGCAAATGTGCATACTGGGGAAAAGATTTATGTGAATATGTTTTTAAATTAACTTTGCTTAGGTGCAGAAACTGGCAGAACACTAAAATGATAATCTATTCCTTTGTAAATATGTGGGAATTCAAATAGTGAATTTAATTTGATTTTTTTCTTTTATTTTTATTTTTTTTTCACTTTTTTTTTATTTTGTAGACAACTGTTACTATTTATAATAACTTACACTACAGTGAATCATAATTTCTATAGAGTATTATTTACATATGTGCATACTTAAACCTACAAAGGGAGTCTAAATGTGCATTTCACCAAATTCGTTTTAATATTATTTTCTTATAAAATGTTCAATACTAATACTAATAAAAGAATGACAAATATTAATTATATGTTGATATTTTAAACATCGTGTTAATCATTCGGTAGGGTTTGTACTGTAAGGAAGTGATAAAATCTATGACACACAAGGAAATTCTTTTAGTTCATGAGCCAAATATTTGTCACAATTTATATTACATTTATCAGCATTGGCCCATGGCGAATTCAGTGAGCTTGTTTGCGATTTGCTCCTTTTCCAACATTTTTTTTTTTTGCTGAGACGACAGTGCGTATGCGTAATATGCGTAAATTGCTGTCGCCAGCAATTTAAGCTGTCGAGGAAGCATAAATTTCACTCCAGGCATCCAGGCCTCTTTCATGCAGAGCCTTTGATCTGTAATTTGATTGATTGAACGAACCCGGTGATTGGCACTTGAGCGGTGTCGATAAATCCAGGGTATTCCTTATTGCTTTTTGCCTATGAACGAGAATCGGAATGGCTGTGTGTATTTTCCCATTGCTAGAGTAAACAATGATTTTGCATTTACAAGTTAGCAAAACGATTACGCATTTCGCACTGCAAATCGTCGAATTAAAGATTTAGACATTTTAGCCCTGTAATTAACAGTTCCGACGTTTTGGCTTTGGCGAAACTTTTACAATGCACCATAAAATGCATTTTAATCGCTTGTTCGCTGAAATCAAGTATAAAGGTGCAATGTGCACAAACAAATAATGAAAACAAAAATGAATAAAGTCATTGCAATGCTTAACGATGCACGGACTGTTTGGCCAATCCCCGGGAATTGTCAATCCCATTTTTATATTCTATTCTAAGCGTGCGTTTTATATTTATTTCCATTGGAAAAAGGCCTACCATTCATATAGTTTCATTTCAAACGGGAGACAAATGAGTTTCCTGTGTCAACGGCGCCCCAAAAAAACAATCAAATCGAAACACATACGTGCCCCACAAATGCAATCTTTTATGATACCAATAAAATTAAACAATTAATCTAAGTCACCATTGACAGTCTCACATATTTCACTAAGTAGATAGATACACAGGAATCTGCATTCTAGTTTATATCATTATAAATATTCAAATTAATGTTAAATATTTAAACGAATATTTAGTGAATTTATACAATATTCAATGAAGAAATAAATTAAAATTTGAGGAGCATCCTTTATAATATATATGTACATACAAATAAATAAATTATATTTAATAAATAAAATTAATTAAAATCCATATAATAGATATTTCCTTTTTATAATTGAACATTTTGCGAACCAAAATAATAATTCATTGCTATTTGTCGGCGTTCGAATCAAAGTGTTTAAGGACCGAGTCACGTCTTAGATAACCAAAATCGATAGTTGTACAACCAAATGGGGCAACTACGAGGTATCTTGATTGAAAGTTTCGGTTTATAAAAGTGGCAATTAATTAAAAGCAATTCGTTATTACATTTTATCGATCGCCCAACTTATATTTAGCTTATAGCTTATTGAAGAACCCAACGAACTGTGGGCCATTTGGTAGCTAATGGCTAGGAAAAGCATTTACTTTCCCATTTATGAGCTTAGAAATGCCATAAAGCTAAGCTATCCCAAATTTACGGAGCTCTCAACTCTTTCAGATGCCTGGCCACCAACAATCTGGTGGCTCTGCTGGGCATGCTGACCACGACACTGCTGAAAATGTATCTCGCGAAGGAGGTCCTGCAGTCCTTCATCCGACTGGATTGCGTGGGTCTCGTGGTTTGGCGATTTTTCGGGCTCAGCTCTGGATGCATTGCAGCAGTTATGGCGGCGGAAAGATGGATGGCCCTAGCCAGACCCTTTATCTACCACAAGGTATGAACTTGATTGCATTTGATTTCTAGTGTAATTTAATTTTAAGAAATGATATAAGTGCACACAGGAAATCACAAACATTGCCAACTCATTCATTAAATATTCACAAATCTCGTTATAGCACATTACCTACGAGCTCATTCGCAAGAGCATCAACAGCATTCTGATGATCGCCGTGGTGATCACGTTCCTGCCATTCGTTGGTTTTGGTGCATACATCGATGAATCCAATCCGGACCAGCTTAAGTGTATACGATATCGCGATGCGCCGGGCGTGTGGAACAAGTCGTATGCGGTGCTCTTTATGGTCTTCGGTAAATTCCTACCAAATGGGTTACATTAAGGATATTGATTTGACCATCGATGTAATCCAGGTACCCTGCTGTGCATTGTAATCGTGGCCTGCAACCTCTTCGTGGCCCACACCTTGCTCTGCGTGATCGGCAGGAGTCGCACGGCCAAGCGGCACATGCACTACGACCTGGTTTCCAGGGACAAGAACAGTGCCATCAGCATCGATCCCGAGAGCAGCAGCGGCACCACACTCTACCAGACGCAGCTGAGCACCGGAAGCGGAAACAGCCATCGCAGTGTACAGCCGGCAAGGCAGTACAGGCACAGCGTTAGCGTCACAATGGCGGCCACCGACTCCTCGCCGGTCGAGATCAAGTTCGCCAAACTAATGGCGTTCCTCAGCATCTCGTTCGTCATCTGTTGGATGCCACAGATGGTGAGTACTGGGTGGATGCCATCCTAAATCTAACTGCAGATAGGAACTACTAAAGGTCAACCATTGTAAAGATACCGTATTATGCAAATCTAATATAATATTATAACTTAACGTGGCCTATATCAACAATTATCTCCGTTCTAGATCGCCATCCCGTTGGCCATAGCTCCAAATCGGGTGCCCGCATCGAACAAGTTCTTCATCATCGCCGATGTTCTCACGGCCCTGCACTTCACCTCGGATCCGTATGTCTATGTGCTGAGTCGCTCCAAGTCCATCAACTGGTCCTTGCTGGGCTGCATCAAGCGCTGGAGGAGCGGATGGCGTCCGGGCGGACTTCGACGTTCCCAGAGCGACCAGAGCCGCATGCGTACGACGATGACGGAGGCGAATACTCTGGAATTCAACTGATTCCACTCGATCCTCATACCGCGCGCCCAAGTACTTAATCCCATTTCCCCGACTCAATGGGATCTCACTCAAATAGCGTTTCCGCCTCCCTCGGAGCACTCCTGGGAGTAGCGCCTAGTCTCGTAAGCTGTAAATAATAAATATATCCCACTTCGTATCGTACCATATCATGGCTTTCCTTATATGTATGCTCACCTCACTTAATCTCTGTACCGATTTGTAGCATTAAATATAACGCTTGTGTAAAAAATATACACTGCTACCGAATCTTATTTTGCAACAGATTGAAAGCCAATTTCCATATCCCTCAACGCCTCATTGACAAACAGGAATCGCATTTGTTTTACAACTAGTTTTGTTTCTTTGTTTATTATAGAATTTATATGATTACATAAGTTGAATGGTTGGTTCGCTGGCTGGCATGGTGTGCGTTCTGGGAGGGGGGAATCGGGCAATACGTTTTTCGATTCAATCAACTTGTTTGTGTTCTCCCTCGTCAGTTTCAAGAAGCTTCGTCGTACAATATATTCAACTGTTTCAACTAAAAGTTGACCGTCTTCTTCTCAGTGTCCGTTCATTCAGTGTATATGCAAATTGGGATGCAAATGTCAAATTGCGGGAAGAGATCGATTTGATCTGTTCTTTCTTCATCCTCCTCCTGGGCGTGAATGTAAACTTTTCGTGTATATTAAGGTTTATGTTATGTTAAATTACGAATTCTTTCGACGTCTACTTAGTAGCGATTGTAGCGACCGCGGGCGCGTTGTCGCTGCGGCGTAGCCTTGGCTCCGGCGGCAGCGCGAGCAGGCGTTGCCTTCTTAGCCGGAGATGGAGAGGCGTCTGCCGACGTTGCCGCAGCTGCGGGGCTGGCAACAGCGGCTGGAGCAGCTGCCTTGGTCGGAGTCTTGGGTGGGGTCTTGGCTGGTGGTGCTGGTTCAGCCGGGGCAGGAGTCTTGACTGGAGCTGGCTCGGGTTCGGGCTCTTGCTCGCCCTCCTGGCCCTCTTCCTCCTGGACTTCCATCTCCTCTTCGCCGTTGTCCTGGCCGGCGCCATCTTCCTCGACCTCAGCCTCGACTTCCTCGTCGCCTTCGCCTTCGCCCTCGCCCTCAGCATTGTCCTCTGCCATCTCTGCGTCCTCGTCGTCGCCGGTGGCTTCCGATGGATCGTACAGCTCACCCTCAGCGCCCTCGGTGGTTTCCTCGGCGGCGCCCTCGGCAGCCGGAGCCTCTGCTTCCTCAATCTTGCGCTTCTTACGCTCATTCTCCTCCAGGGCGGCAGCTGCGCGCTTCTGTGCAATCTTGGTATCGCTTGATTTCTCGTTGATAAACTTCAAGAAGTTGCGGTGATGAGTCGCCGTACGCGAGTGAATCTCGGCGGTCACCTCGGTGTCGAAGAACTTGCTGCACACCGAGCACTCATAGCACTCCAGCTTGGAGATCAGACCGGGACCGACAGCACGCTGCCAGTTGTACTTAGGCAGGCGGGTATCCACCTCGCTGGGGATCTCATCGCCGTCGTTGAAGTCAAGGATGCAGTCCTCGGGGTCCACGGGCAGTGCCACCTCCTCTTCCTCTTGGCTCTCGTTGAGCTCATCACCCTCCTTGGTCTCGTCTGCAGCTTCCTCACCCTCCTTGGCCTCATCGCCCTCGGCTTCATCACCCTCGGCTCCCTCGCCATCGCCGGCACCCTCCTTCTTAGCCTCGCCATCGGCTGCTTCGCCCTCCTTCTTGACCGGCTTCTTCTTGCGCTTCTGGGGCAGGCGCAAATCGCGGGTCTCCTCTTCTTCGGTGCTGATGGGCAAGGTCTGGCGCTTGCGCTCACCCACCTTGGTGTTATTCTCGGCAGCCTTCTTCAGATGCTCGGCGGACAGCAGATGAGTATCGTAGTCAATGCGAGTGGCGAACTCCTTGTTGCACTCAATGCACTTGGGGTGCAAGAACTTCTTCAGCTGCAAATGTCCCTCCGACTTGCGATGGGTCGAGATGTGACCATGGAAGTTCAGGTCGCACATGGTACAGTAGTCCAGCTGACGCTGCTTGCTCTTGCCCATGCGCTTCAAGCGGTCAAACTCGATCGACTTGAGCTGCTCTGCGATCTTGGCCTCCTGACGGATCATGTTGGCCTTGAGGCGATAGCTCTCCTCAATGCCCTCGCGCATCATCAGATGGGTGCGGCCCTTGATGTGGTTCTCGAACGAGTTGGCGTCCCACATGTGCTTCTTGCACAGATGACAGTAGAACATGTCGTTCGGCACACTAGCGTATGGAGACTCCTTGGTAGGGCTATTAAAATTGATCATGGATCATTCGATTTGTTCGAGAAGGAATAGAAAAATAAAGATTCATTAACTTTTGCATTTGAAATTCATAGACGGGAGTGCGTCTGGTGTGGCTATTGGGAAGAGATTATTATATTAGAGGAGTAGAGTGGTTCTCGCTGCAATTTATACTTATGATACGTACAGTACAGGTGGCGATAGGTGATACAATAATAAATGTTTTTAGCTATGATAAGGATGCGTTACTATAGTGAGTATGATGGGTTTGCAAGGAGAAGAAATATGCCACAAATTATGTTTTAAACCAAATTATTAGGTATGTAGGACATGTTTCTTTTCTTATGAAATCGTACATTTATGATATATTTATTCAACATTTATATTCTTCAAAATCAATCAAAAAGGAGAAAAAATTTAATATTATTCTAAGCTTATACATTTAATTCAAATATTTAAGCTTGAATATGAAGTTAAATTATAAAATTCTCTTCATTTTAACTTTGAAAATATTTTTAAAAAGTTCTTTTTGTGCACAAAAGGCAAAAGAAAGAAAAGGATATATTTTCTCAATTTCTTTTAAGTTAAATGATATAAAAAAATTAGTATGAGCTTGAATGAGTATGTAGTTTTAACACATTAATTTATACATTTACAATTCCCTACCCAAATGAGTCCCCGCACAAGGTGCCCCACATAAACACACAGTTTTATAAACAGCATCAAAAAATATACTATCCCTAATGAAGAACTAATTCTAATTAAATATACTTTTTTAGAGATGTATGAGGGAACGCAATTAGAGAATTCGAATGCCTAAGAACTTAAGTAAAAAGTTGTTATTAATTATTCGCCCTGCTAAGTTCGTTATTTGTTTTGGTATTAGTGAAAGAAATCAATCCTTTCGATTTTGGGCAGCAAAATATGTATACTTTTTGTTGTGGTTTTGGTTTGTTTGGAAAAGTTGTTGTAAGTCTTACCTCTCGATTTTCTTTTCGCCAGGAGTGGGTTCCTTCTTTTTATTTTGGTTGGCATTTTTAGCCAAAAGTTTCTTGGCACGATCAAAAGCATTTTGCTTGCGAATACCGCCGCCGCCCTGCTTTGGCGGGGGCTTGGGTCCACTACCAGTGGCGCCACGATTTTGGAAGCCACCTCCCTGGCCACGACGGTTATTGAGACGATTGCCGGCACCACCGCCGCGACTGACCATCTATACATTGTTTCGTTCATCATTTGGGATTGACATTAAAATATTTGCACAATTCGGAATGCGCACATGGGGCATATGTGAATTGATATCGTTTTGATTTACAAACAGAGGCATATTAATGATACAAAGCATTTTCGAAAGATCGGAGACAATATGGCGCAGTTGGCCATTTACAATATTGTGTGAGGGGCGGAGCGATCAGATTGAACACATTATAGATAATTGCGGGAATAAATCGTTGATATATAGTAAAGTATACATAAGTACATGAAGCACATGGTATATATATTGATTTTGGTCAGATCGACGGGGCAGTTGCGGCGGCCAATCAGTCGACGGGGATAGGTTGATATATATTTATATATATATATTAATTCGTTGGCGTGTGGCGGCGAGTGGCATTTGAAAATGGAAATCGGATTTTGAGTTTCAGAGGCAGGAACGTCGAAGAAGAATTGGCGATGAATTTGCATTAGACATAAGATATTAATAGGTATTTCATATTGTGGTTTTGGATGTAATTATGTTGCACCATCAAGCAGTACCAGTACCAGATCGGATCAGTTTCGGTTTCAGAGCAGAGCAGATTAGAAGATTGCATGGCGATCAATGTCAATCGATCGAGCAATCGGTCAATCAATCAATCAATCAATCAATCAGTGGCGTCGCACGGGAAGCATCGTACAGTTTACAGTATCGCATCGTTGGTGAAGATTCGCATATTGGCCACAACGTGTGTGTGCATCGCGTGTGCGTGTGTGTTGAGTGCGTGTGCGTTGCGTTTTGCATTCAATTTTATTTGGATTTTCGAAAATATTGTTGGCCGTCAATGGGGATTAAATTTTCGTTGATTGCAATGGATTATTGCAAATGGGAAGAGTCATCATCGACGGCAACAACAACACGCAACAGCGACAACGACAACAACAACCACAACGACAGCAGCGGCGGCAGCAACAACAACAACAGCAAATATATATATGCCGGAGCAGCAACAACAATATGGAATGCATTATTCGAAATATGCAAGACGATGCGGTTTCGATATTCGATATTTGGAGGTGTATTGAAAAGCATCGAATTTTTGAGTTTGGCATTGTTTGGTTTTGGAAGAGAGAATAAAAATAGATAATTGATAAATTAGAAAAGCGTTGTGGCAAATTGAGTTCGGCCAAGAAAGTTTCTTTTACTTGGCAATGGAACTTCGGAAATTAATTAATCGAATTATAAATATGGTAAAAATGTAATTAAATGCTTAAGTACAACTAGTAAGAAAATATTGCATATAAATTACTTATGATTCAATCTTGACATATGGAGATCATCATCATACTCTTTTCATCGTTAAGTGGAACAAGTGTTGGCGGTACATGTTTTAATTGGTACATTTCGCTATCAATACGTCTGTATTATTTTATAAAATTGTCATTTCTTATTTTCGGTGTAATAAACAGGCTCTTATTCGTTTGTGCAGTTTCTACGAAACAAAAAAGCATTGCATTTTAAATGGAATAAATGCGTTTTTATTGAAATCCTCCTAATACCACATCAATCCTAATGTTTGACAACCTTACATCCTGATAACTACACTGCACAAAGTTCTTATTACATTTTTAAATATTCTTTTTGCTGGTTATCGTTATTTTTCAGTCGTCGGTTTAGTAAACTACAAGCTAATATTAGGTTTAAGATCAGTTTTGATTTATCTTTTAAAGGAAAAGCATTAGCTACATTTGGCAATATTACGATCTAACTAAGGGTAAAACACAAAATAAAAGTTTCTGCTGTGGAGAGCAACGTAATTATCAAATGTTCATACGATTTAGAGATCCGAAGTTGGGTTTATATAGAATACAAAAGTAAACAGACAAATTATTTAGATTACTATGAATATTTGAATATATTTCAACATGTTATGTAGAAATTTTCAACTTATTTCAACATATGACACTCCACAACAGAAATACGATTCGCAGGCCACGAACCCATAAATAATAACAACATAGGTAAGTATAACAATTCATTCGGTTGACATTGTCACCATTTTGGAATTTGGGAATAAGTAAACTTTTGTACATACCGGGCCACCACGTTGGTTGCGATTTCCCATGCCACCGCCGCCGCGGGGCAAGTCGAGGAGCGATGGTGGATTCTGGTTCCTGAACAGATTGTTCAGCAGATTGTTGGCCAAGTTGATGGCCTGGGCATTCATCTGACCGCCACCCTGCCGCATGTTGTTACCAAACTGTCCGCCGCCGGGATTCTGCGACTCCCATGGCGACATGTTCATACCGCCCATGCGGTTGGCGCCCATGGGTCCACCATAGTTATTGTTACCACCTCCGAAATTGCGGTTGCGGTTCTGGTTGCCACGGAATGCCATGTTGCCGTTGACCTTTGCGTTATTCACTGAACGATTCTGCGGGTTTCCGTTGACCTTTACGCTGCAAAAAGACACGAATCACTTATTAGTTTGACTATAACTTTCTTTCAAAGTAGTAGGGGGACAAATTTATTCAAAAAAATTATAATTTTCCAACAGACTGAGAAGCAGTTTACGATATTATATTATATAGGCTGACAGATGTCAAACAAAAATTCAAGGAACAAATCGAAAATATTGGAAAAATATAATTTTACAATTAAACAGGTTGGAATTGGGAACCAGGGATACATAAATAATTTGGAATATTCGGGGTTGATGTGCAGCATACCTGACCATAATTTTGATGGGTTTTTTTGTGGTTTTTGGGAGTGTTTATGGGATGTGTAATGTAGGGTTTGTGTTTAAGCGAGGAAATTATTTAAACAAGCTGAAAGTAAAACGGCACAAAGAACAAAACAAATGTTGAGATGCAAGCGGGAATTCATGAACTTGGGTTAGTAATCGCCGGATCTTTTCATCCACATCTACGGGTAGTTATTTATTATTGAACCCCAAAGAAAACCGTAAAACAAGCCAGCGTGCGTATACACACACCACTTCACAAATACATACATACATACAAACACGCAAAGAGATAGATGACATGGGGAAAGAAAAAGAAATGGGAACAATTTTGGCGCTACAGTCAGCAGTTTACATTAATCACTTGTAAAACTGGTTTGAGCGACACCAACACATTCACGCCTTTTGGCCAATTTAAATGAAGGTAACAAAAAACCCATGAAATTTATCACTGCGAGTGGAAAAAAGATGGCGGCCCAGACGGTGAGTGTGTATAAGTAATTGATTCAGCCAGAAAGCCGGCCGGACATATGAGTGCGAGAGGGAGGGCAATGTAAAGAGTACAGAATAGGAAAAAAAAAAGCCAGAAACCCATTTAATCGCGATAAAAACATGTTTTGCACCAATAACGTATACTAAACGCATTTGTCTAACCTCTGGAATGCAAATAAATAACGCTTACGACGATAATCAACAATCAAGGCCTCGTAAAAAAGCAGTTACCTCATTATCACATTACTTCATGCACAAATACACGCAAGGAGCCCCAGCAAAATCAATAATTACTATTTTCAGACGCCCGGGTAGCAAGTGAAAAAGTACAATTTTCGCCAACAGATACAAACATACGCACCAGTTTTTAGTTAGTCTACACAAGCAAAGCACAGAGGAGCAGCGAAAATTGTGAAATTAGTTATTAACTTACGTGTTTCAACGGCGATTTGTCAAAATGACTGGACTACTTGAACTACAGTTTTCCTCACTTCAGCAAGATGGCCGCCCTTGTCTAAATACTCGGCTATCCAAAATTACACTCCGATCCGAACGACGAAAGAAAATCGAATCACGCTTGCCGCTGACCTAGAGATGGTCGTGCGCGAAGTATCGATAAAAGGAATTTTCATCACTATCGAAAAGAAGCACATCGATGCTTTTTAAACACAAAATATCGATATTTTAATTGGCATAGACCGTAATACACATTTTCAAAATTTGTGTCTTAGCAAAGTTAGCTTTAAACAAACAAATGTTTTTCGAAGGAATATCCCTTTGTAATTCTTGTATACACCCTTATAGAATGCTATCATAAAGCCACTTTTAAAATTACTAATCTTAACGGATCCTTTAAATGAAATATGCACTTTAAGACATAAAACGTTTTTCTGTAACACACAAAAAGCGTTAAAACTTAGTTCATAACTATTCACGCTCATACAAATTTGCTAGAATATTATTGGCGTATAATAGCGGATATTTAGAGCTCTATTCGATCACGATAGATGAAAGAATAAACAAATTTTCGTAATATTACAAATTTATCGTTTTATTAATATTTTTATTACAAATTTGTTCAATTGCATATATATTTAAAATTGGGTTTGGAAGAAAATTAGTCCGTTATGGCTTGGATTCCCGTTTGAGCGTTGAGTCCTGGATATGATAATCATCCTAAGTGACTAGTGACCTTGTATGGCCAAGTCTCCTCCCTTGCCAGCAAAAGTACATGTCCATTTATCCACCTTCCTCTCGCAATTATACTTGTATGTCTTGGCCAGAGAACTGGTCTTAAGTTGGCACTTTCTAGCATCGGAACTCGGCATGAAATCATTTTTACTTGTTCGATTGTCATATATCAAGTAGACTGTGCCAAGATGTGGATCGATGGGCGTTCTTGGGTTGTTTTGCCTAAAACGTTTGACCTGAGCACAGACGCCCATGGCAATCATTTCCCTTTCCCGTTGTGCCACGGGGTTATCCCTCTTGGGAGCAATATTTTCATCGTTAAAATATGCGACGTGTTTCTGAACAAAAGAGTCCTGCGGACATCCTTGCGTTCTCGTATAATCTGTTATCCTTCTTGGATCTCCTTCGAAGTTATCCCGCTTTCAGTCGTAATTAATAGTTAGTTGTGTGCCGTCATTAATCGCTGTGCTCATGTAACTTAAAGTTTGCCGTGTAAATTTAAAGTTGCAACTCTGCTCCAAATCACACGCCATCTTCTGCGCATACCGTGCATTTTCGTCAAGCTTCCTGCCATTATAATACAAGGTTCCCTTTTTAACCACGATATGATACCCTGGATTACACACCAGTCTGCCCTCTATTGGAGGATTTGTTAAGTGAACCTCCGCATCTTTTGCAGATGTCTGTTATATGAATAAGAAATATTTAGTGTATATGTCAAAAGGCACTATACAACAAACTAATGACCTAGTTTCAACTTACAAAGTGTGTCAATAATAACATGAGACTCATCAGAAAATCTGTTATCAAGCTATACATATGTACATGGGTACATAGTCTTTGAGTACCTTTCTTATGACCTTTGGTATGAATTAGAATGTCTGAAATTTCGTTTTGCCTAGTGTTTTGTGGTTAACTACGTTAAATAAAATAAATTAAGGTATAATATATTGATAATAATAAATAATAATAATAAATTGAGTATACATGAGTTCCTTATCAATATTCCGATAAAATATAAGCATGCTAAAATAATTGCTTTTCTTTGTAAATTTGGTAATTGTTTTTGAGAAATCCATCTTATTCCTTATTCGGTCGGTATTGATAATGAAGTAGGCTTTGTTTATTAATAAAAATGTCAAAAGCCAAGCTGAAGAAAATATTTAATTATTCAAGAGGAACACGAGGTTACTCAAACAAAATACTATTCTATTTGATTCATATTTATAATATTTTATAAAATAAATAATAATCACTCAATAATTTCAGTTAAAGACATCGTTGATAAAATTTTTACCTGAAATACGCTTTGATCTGAAAAAACACAAAACCTTCTAGCTCTTGTAGTTCTCTAGAACTAGTGTGGAAGAATTTAGGTACAGTCTCGCGGACGGACAGAAATATATTCTTTTACCTGATACTAACTATAAGTCGAAAAAAAAGGACACAGAGTAGTTCATAATTTAATAATTCAACAAATGCAAGCTGAAAACTAACCTTAAATATGCGTAGCTTTATTCAAATTGACAGAAAGAAAATCGCTTCGGTTTTTTTAGTCCATTGTTTCCAATATTCCTTAATTTTGAGCAGTACCAAAGAAAATTTCCATATTTGAATGACATCATTCGAATTTTATTGAATTTGCATAAAACTGGCGCAGATCTTGCGACTCTGCACCCTTTGCAATGCATAAGCATCGTTTGATTTACATACAAAGGGATTAAACATAGTAATTTAACGTTATAATAGGCAATAATCATATGTTCTAGCAATAGTTGTTTGTGTGTGTTTAGCATTCGTATTACTGCTGGCTCTTGTGTAGTTAATTAATTAAGTACCACAGCGTAAAATGGGCTCAACAAAAGATATGGGTGGCATACTTTTCTATCTCGACCCTTTATATTTTTTTATCCCATTTATTTTTTGGTTTGTTTTGTGTCTTTGTTTCAAGTGCATGGGCGCCACTAAAAGGCCTAGGGGGATTTTCTGGGGGTGTAGAGGGATCAATTAGGGTGAGATATTTATATATCCATACACATTTCACATACATTTACAATTATAATCGATTGGGGGGAGCAGGCGAAGATGCATTCGCCTTTCACTTTTCAACACACATTTTTAACGTCATTATACTACAGTTGCCGGTTCCATGGACTAAGTTGCGCTAGTTAACACAGAAACTACAAAAACGCTAACCCACAAATCGGATAGCTCGCGAAATCGATAGGAGTTTTAAAAAAAGAATTGGGGTTTGTGTATGGTGCCGCTTTTTCTTTGCAATATCTAAGCCGCTGCACCGTTCACAATTTACAATTGGCTGAAGGTAAAAGTGTTCAATACATTTAGTTTTTAAAAGAAAATTCTCTTGAAAGCTAATGCAATAAGTTTGCGACTTGAAAGTGTAGTAAACGGATATACAAAGTATATTTCTGAATACCATTACTTCTTTTCTGAAGAAAGTGATTGACTAATACATTTGAGGGAATACTTTCAAGTCCATAGTGATTTCGAGAACTCTCCAAAACAAGTTCGCGTTGATTTTTCGTGTGCTGGGTCTGGGGAATAGAGGGTGTTGGGATCGGGTAGCGTTCGAGCCTCCTAGCCACCCACAACGTATTTACAAGACGGCCACTGGAAAGCCTCCAGGTGCACCTAGTAAAAGAATAGCAGCCGTTCCTGGGCAGAGGCGGAAAGGAGGCGCCACGATCGCTTGATGCTGACATACTGTATTAAGGCGCGTATGCTGATCAGAAAGCCAAAGGCGCAGATCAGCCACCAGAGCCAGGAGTTTTCGTGCGAGGCCAAGTCCGTCGAGTGCTTCACGATCAGCGTCCATTTGGCCAGCGACAATCCGAATCCCGACAATGCTCCATATCGGGCGGCGATTGTGTGACAGAAACAGGTGAGCATCAGGAAGCCGATCCAGTTGAACAAAAAGGCCACAATGAAGGCCGTAATGAACATGATGTCCGTGCCGAGCAAGTTGTCGGTGGTGGACAGACTATTTTCCGGATCGCTGGCATCGATGGCGATGAACGTGAGTGCCGGCTGGGCGGATCGCACAGAAGCGGCTCCATCGCGCAGCGGATTCGGCGGCAGTAGCGGATTCGGCGGCGGCGGTAGCTGCTGCGAGGAGGGCAAAGTCAAAAAGGCGGGCGGCAGCTCTCCGTTCAGCGACTTTTCCATTTGAACCTCCTCGTACGTGGGCAACTTCCCATGTATCTCTGGCGGCAGTTGTGCATTCATAAGGTCCGCCTGGCCCGGCAGCTGCACCTGCATCTGCATCGGGATCTGACTGGGATCGGGTGTGGCTAGGGCCAGCGGTGGCATCTGAGCCGGCAGTGCCACCTGCTGGCCATGGCCCACGTTCGCCTCGTACGGTGGCGGAGCACTGAAGTCCGCCTTTGGAGGTCCCAACTGATCATCCCCGGGAGACGGCTGGTTGTTGTGCGGCATGACTGGAAATTACAAAGGAAAATCGGGAAAATTAATTCAGTGCTTAAGGGGTTACAAAGTATATCAATTTTTTTGACAGCCTAAGGTGACGTCTTAGCAGATTCTTAAGAAATTCTTTTCTTTCTTACATACTAAATTTAAAATATCCTTATTTTCGTGTAGCTTAACATCACATGATAAGCTTTTCACTCAGAAGCCCAGATCAACTGTTTAGTATTTACATGCATCTCTGAAATAAAAGGAAAATCAAGGCCATGGTGAATTCCCAATCAAATTATAAAGGAATTCTTAGAAATTTGCATTATCTAAATTGAAAGTATAGCAGGTGATTTAGTTCTCGCTTTTATTGACGATATTAGTTCACGCGTTTTTTAATAAAATTAGGTGTATAATAAATAAATGGGCGGCTAGCTGCCAAAATTGCATTGAACTATATCTAGATTTATTTTTATCTCTCTCTGAGCAATCAGTTTTCGTTCGTTAATACTTGATCTAAATGTGTTATAGGCACGTCAGTAGGCACTTAGAACTACGGCATTCGCCATCTCAATCAGATGGTAAAAATAATAGTTTCGTTTAGCAGTTAAAATAAACAGTTGGACATGTTAGACATTTAAAAACAAATGAGCAGCCGGGCTAATTAGTTAGCGCAAAAGTTCGTTGCAATGCCTGGGGCGATTGGAGGCTTTCGCTTGAAGGTGGGCCTCCTCCAGCGATAGGATGCGGCAAGGGCCAAAGGGACGTCTCACTGGGCGCAAGGGTCGCAAGCCATCCACCTCGTCCATGCCCTCGTTCTGACAGCCACCGTCGGTCGTTGTGGTTGTGGTGCTGTCGTGCAGCTTTTGTTTTTGCAGCTTCTCGTGTCGCAGGTACAAAACCACACAGCACATGGCCATAAACAGAAGTGCCAGCGTTGCTCCGCTAACAATGCTGGCCTTCTCTAGCATCACACGGTTCCTGGTTGGCAGGTACGAGCCATCAATCTCCTTGTACTCGCACCTCGGTCCCATAAATCCCAGCGCACACTCGCAGTTGTACAGGATTTCATTGTGGATCTTCACCGTAAAGCACGTGGCATCGTTCAGGCAATACCAGGCGGCATAGGTCGGTGGACAGGCGAAGATCGGGAAGGTGACATTCGGCCTCGGCGTTGTGGATATCTCCACATTATCCGGCGGCAGGATCGGTGCAGCTGTGGGCCGCGGCTTAGCGATGGCACGCGAGGAACAGGCGGCGGTGAGCGGTAGGTAAGCGCCGATTAAAGCGGTGGCAAGCAACAGCAGATCCTGGGCTCGCATCTTGATCTTAACTCATGGCAGCTTACTTGGGAATGTGGCAATGCAGTGTGAGGTGTTTTGTAATGTGGAATTCTTGGCTTTGGCTGGCAGGCGGCTGCAAAACAAAAACGAAGTGCAATTAAAAACAAATCAAAAATGTAAGCTCGTGTTCGGGTCTGTGTGGGTTAATTGCCTGCCTAGCACCGCCAGCCGCCTCCTTCTCACAATTACAACCTATGCTCCTCGACCTAAGTGAGAACGAGAGAAACAGAAAATCGAATTTCATAAATTTTTAACACAAAAATGACATCGTTTATTTACCTGGCCGGAATCGCGAGCGGAACCCAAGCGGCTGTGGCACTTGCACAGCCTGCATTCATTATCAATTGGTTTTTCTGTTTACACTCTCACTTAACATAACGTACACTTCAGGCACTTCAATATATAAAAACAGTTTAATACAATATGTATTTAAACGTATTAAAATTTGACATAACCTTAGGATTTCGAAACGCCTTGTTATGAACAAGTACAAGCTTCATTAGAATGTAACTGATCCCGATGCGTATGTAAACAAAATAATTAGAAAGATATTCAACTATGTTTATATCAACAGAAACGATATTGAGTAATTCTGCTGAAACAAATACATTATTTGTAAGCAACAAGCGACCATTTGAGTGGGCGTATAACAACATAAACAAATAGGTGTTTGTCTTAGTTGTGATTCAGCTTTCGCATGGGTATGTCCATAATAACAGTGTCGTTTTCAGAAACACGCATTTTCGGAATACCACTTAACGTAAATTAAAACTTTCCAGCTGCTCTTACAGATCAAAATGCTTTAAATAAACACTAGGCATGCCAACTTAACTGTCTATATTTATTTTAAGAAATATGTCAGTGAAATTGAACTATTTTATTATTCAAACATGCAATATATTAAATTATCAATCAAAACTAAAGTTATATTCTTCTACAGTTGACTTGGAAGTGAAGAAGTACAATTCAATCAATCACGAATTAGATACAAATATTAGTATTTAGCTTTTGTTTTCTAGGACTCTCGTCACTAGTCAGAATCTTAATCCACAGTGGCGAGTCCTTGGACTGAACCGAGTCCAATCGCTCTGTAAAGCTTTACGGAGCCCACAGCCCCATAAATCTTTCTCTTTTCCTCCCATCACATGTGTGGCACGCACCTACGTCTTAAAATGACAACAACAATGCTTACGAGTGAAAGTTGACAGCTGAAATGGCAGGAGAAGTGTACGAGTGCGAGTAGGACAGTGCGACAGTCGCAACACACAAATGCAATTAAGATGACCTTTCGGTCAATTGAAATAAAAACGGAGCCAAACAAGCAAAACAAAAATAGTTCAAGCCAATAAAGAAACTGCGTGAGTGGGCTTAAGTTGGCCCTAATTTTTGCGAGTGCATGTATGGAAATTTATAGTTTTTTTTATATCTGTGGGTGTGTGGGTGAGCCGGACGTAAGCTTGAATAATGAGCTAATAGACGCCAACGAGCTAAATGAGCACCTGGGGGCTTATCAAAAATTGACCTCAAACAGCAGAGTACACAGAAATAAACTTTGATATGATATGCTAATCAATTGGATTGTTGTAAGTATCGCAATACAAAAGGCTTTGGTTTTATATGGACAAAATAATTATCTTGAATAACTCTAAACTACTCCAATAAATATAGGAAGACATGAACAGTTCTATCTGTATAATTCAATTTAAAGGTTGCCAATTTTTTTCGTGCGCAGGAATATCTAAAATAAAGTCAACAAGGAGAAATCGTATTGATAAGGTGACGAATACCATCCACAGGTGCGGAAAGCATGTGGATGCTAGGCAGTAATTACAGTTACCTGTGGATGAGTCAGATGTGCGGGCATTTGAAAAATTGCAAAATTGCACGAAACCGAGAGATTGTATATTGTACAGTTGAACTTATCTGCGTTTTGCCAATACATTTAGCAATATCATTTTAAATTAGACTGTATAGTAACACAAAAAGATTTCGAGGATTTCACAATTAATCCCAATGTAAAGCGACTGTGCTCAGTCTTATTTCTTAACAATTCACTAACAATCGGGCTCAAGTTCACTTATCGTTAACATGCTACAAAGCTGGCATAGAATTAATTTCAATGTAATATATATAAAAACTTAGGTAAGGTTCTCTGGAAAATACGCTTGTTTTTCCATTGCTGAGAATTATTATAGAAGTTTAAACGCGGCTAAATCGATATTATTAGTAGTTCGTTTGCTTTTAATGCGTATGCATTCGCTTAAAACGCATTTTTGATTCTTTAAATTAAATAAAAAAGCTAATACATTTCCAAATGTCAACACATGGAATTATATTTGAAACAGATATGAGAATTTTTGAACTCGAACTGTAATTTCAAAAGAATTTTCGTATTAAAAAACAAAAAATTATAGAACTTTTTTTATTTGGTATCTATGAAATAATAGTTTGTCGTAGCCAAGTTTTACTGTCTCTGCGTGTATGTAAAAATAGGACGGGAGAGGGAGTTAGAGCGCTTGCAAGGGAGAAAGCAACAGGGCCGTGACAAAAGGCGTTGGAAATTAGCGAATTGCCGTGGAAAAGTAACAACGCAGTTTGAGCCAGGTTTTGGGTTTCAGCCGGAGTTTGTTCGGTGATAAGAAATTTGAGCGCGTGGACAGCTGCCAAGCAGCAGGTGTGCGCGAGGGAGAGGGCAATAGAGGAGGCATCACTGGAATAAAGCATGAAGTAAACCAGTTAAACGGGACCGGGAGCAGAAGAGAGCGGATGAAGATGCAAGCGGAAGAAGCTGAAGAAGATGCAGATGGAGCTGTCTGAATGGAAGGTCTCTCAAGGGGCCATTTCCTGGATTGAATGAAAAACACACAGACACCGACATCTGCAGTAGTATTGCAGTGGAATAGAGAAAGAATAAGAGCAGGGGCGACGAGGGGAGGCGGGCCACTGCGAGAACGAGTTTCCAAGCAAACGGCGCTTGTTGTTATTGTACAAGGGCAAATGAATTAATTTACTAGTGTAAATATGAATTAAATAAACAAGTACACCGACACACGGGTAGACTTATCAGAGTGTGCACTTTTTTTAGCATTTAGCACCTGAGTGGCGAAATCTAGCAGAATTAAGATTATTAATGTGCTAAACAAAACATAAACACATGTACACACACAAACGCACAACTTGTGCTTAAGTGCGGAGAAGGGGGAGAGAGAGCCTTAAATCTTCAGGAGCGCTCCTGTAACGGTTATTTGTTTCCCTTTCTTCGCCCTTTCTTTTGACGTCTATTTCTGTACCCGATTTTAATTCGATTTGATTCTAGTTCGCCTTTTCTGTGCCATGTTCTATTTATTCACCTTGTTTTCTTCTATGCGTTGGTCGATTGCGATTGCGTTCGCTTTTCTCTTTTGCGCAGCGCTCTCTCACGTTTCCGTTTTATTGATTTTGTTCGAATTTTGTTGACTTGTTGTTGCCAAACACGCACACAGATAATACTGTTGGTTTTTTGGCTGAACTGCGACAGTAGGCGTTTCGCTTTCGAGTGGCTTCACTGTACGCAATTAAACTAATTTAAAACTGGGCTCACTTCGCGAGCGAAGCGAAAAAAACAAATGCACCACCACGAATAATCTTCGATTTCTGAGCTAGTGGTGGCCAGCTGCTGGGCAGTCCGTATCGATTGTAGGGATGAAAGCGTGACAGGCTATCGAATCACAGGAAATTAGCGACTAGCATTGGAAAATAAGCTTGCGTACTTTTATATAAAAACCTGAAATTATTTGTTCATTTTCGTATTGCTGAAATAAATATATAGTAATAATAATAATGAGTCTATTAAAGCTGTTGAAAAATTGGTTTAATTTTCCAATTCAATAAACCGTATACTGAATACCCTAAACGATGAAAAGACAAGGCAAACCGAAAATAATCGATAAGTCTGAATAATGTTATTTTCCGTTCTCCACATCACTAAGCTAAGAAAATTTTGTAAACAACGACGTGGACGTAGTAAATTTAATTAGAATTTAGCCACAATAATGCATACATGTGCGATATTTCTTCTACTGGCGTTAAGTGTAAGTTATGTCTGAAGCCAAGCCATGTTTATCATCTATATTTTATTCCCCACAGTGCCAGCAAATCCAAGCGGAATTGACGGCCGCCGACTGCCGGGCGTTGGGTTTTATTAAAGCCCAGTTAATGTGCTCCAGTTGCGAAAAACTGGATGATTTTGGACTGGATACCATCAAGTGGGTTCAATAACATTTAATTAGTCGATTAGTAAGCTAATTGCTTAATTAATCTCAAAATCTAATAAGAGCAGATTAAATTACATATCTCATTTTAGATCTTTAAATAAAACTAGTTTAGAGTGTATCGTTACTGTTATAAGCCTATGCCCTTTTAATTAAGCCGATTTTAATATTTCAGACCTCAGTGTAAGCAATGCTGCACTTTGGACCAACAGCCAGCGGCACAGAGGACATATGCCAAGGCAATTCTGGAGGTGTGCACCTGCAAATTCCGGGCCTATCCGCAGATTCAGGCCTTCATTCAAAGCGGCCGGCCTGCCAAGTTCCCCAACCTGCAGATCAAATACGTAAGAGGACTGGATCCCGTGGTCAAGCTCCTAGATGCCAGTGGCAAGGTGCAGGAGACGCTGTCCATAACCAAGTGGAACACGGACACTGTCGAGGAGTTCTTCGAAACGCATCTGGCCAAGGATGGTGCCGGCAAGAGTTCGTACAGCGTGGTGGAGGATGCCGATGGAGATGACGATGATGATTACCTGCGCACCAACAGGATATAAAATAAACATTTCCAAAACTGTAGATTAATAAAATCATAAACAAAATCATAGACAGTATCTCTCAAAATCTTTGAAGAATTATATTTTGTTAAATATATTCTGTCGAAGAGGTTTAACTTATTTAATAAACTAAAAACTTCTGGGATATCAAACCACTGAACTTAAAAAATAAAAACATCAAGATCAAGGATATAAATAAAATTTACTTGCAATATGAGAGATTATTTTTTAACAAATTAGATTTAGTTTTTAAAAGGTTTTAGAGCCACTGCAAGGTGGCGCATATTTCCGAGCTTTTCTACGCGCCACCGCGGAAAAGCTGTGCACACAGTTTGGGAGTAACTGGAAAGCCAGTTACTGCAATGCGACGCCGTGGGAGTTTTGGATTCATAAGTATAAATTAAATCATTTTATTTGTTATCTTGTTATCGATGGCAAAGGAAAGTTCCCGGCTGAGGCAACAAATTCGCGGCATTGTAGCCGAAATTCTTATCGCAAAGACATCACACCACCCCCCTCCCCCCTTTGTGGCCGTCAGCAGTGACGTAGTGGACTCACATGGTGGGGGTCCTCAAGTCGATCAATATTTGATCAGCCTGCTGGAGTAATTGTGGTAACTGAAACGGCAAACAGCATATTTCTGCCCGCCAAAATCGTAGCTGATGTCTATTTCCGATGTGTGACGCAGCCTTGACATCGCCGTCTTTCCGCTCTCTCAATCTTGTTTTTATCCGGATAACGCGCATGAGAAAACAGTTCCTAAGTCAACCATAATCATATTATAATGGGATCGGTGCTCTCAGGAAATATCACCAATATGTAATGACAGATAAATAATAATGCTTTGCCTAGTACTTTTACCTTAATAACTACTTTCTGCTTTGAAATACTTGGATCAAATGTTTTTAAAGTGATATGAACTACAATGTTTTATGAGCAAATCCTGAAAAGGGATTAAATGTACTAAAAATGCTATTTGATGTTGGGTTTGGAATTAATGTTATGATGTAAACTGTGAAAGGTTTAAAATATTGTACAATGTGGATTATTTTATAACTGACCTCCATAAAAATATTTTAATATAAATGGTATTACGACATGCAGTTTATTTGGATGCGATGAATATAAACAAATGCAACAGTATTTATGCAAGTAAACATCTAGCTATATTAGCATTTTGAAAAATGCATTACATATTCTATGATGCTCCTACAACTGATTACAGCATCACAAATTCAGCAATTCGAGCGGAAGAGCGAAAAGCAAATAATATTGTTCAGCACTATCGCCTGTTTACGTTTAATTACAAGTATACACTAATATACATTATTAATTCCTATTTGCTGTCCTTGTTGTTAGTTGTTGCAATCTAAGACGCCTTTTCACGATACTACAATGGGATGAAGTACCTTGAGTTTGGAGAATGTTTCATCGTCCTTGCACCACTGTGATGGACCCTTTATCAACGCTGCCCTTGAAGGGACTGCAGCCAGTACGTGTGCCAATACAATCCAATCCAAATCCAATCTCTAACGTCAATGCTGGGCCCCTCTGATGCGTATAGATTATTTTTAGCCGCTGCTATCACACGCAGACCCCATCGTACGGATATATGTACAGTACAAATGTATATACAGGGACAATGTACCCCCAAATGTACGCACTTTGGGCACGTGCCCCGCCTAAATGTAAAGAACAACAAATGTACTATTTTATTTTAAAGGATCTGGGGGAAATGTGTTAGTGGCAGCTGAGTAGGATGTCAATATGCTTGCTAAAATCTTAAAGTAAATGTAAGCTGTTCGAGAATATAAAGTTAATTTGAATATTTTCAAATATTCTATTATATTTTTGAAACGGTTACAAGTATTTGGAGTTGAAGTAAAGAAGTAAGCAATTTTCACCTAAGTATGTGTATTCAATTTGGATGTCGTCTCCCAATTAAGTACTATTAAAAGGGTAATTACTAAAACATTGACGTTCTAGCAAATATAGCCTTTTCTGTTTTGCATACTGTTATCAATCAATGGCGAGGCGCTGTAATCAATACTAATTATTTGCTATTATGATTACTCTTGCGCACGCACACACACACACACACACACACATAAATACCGAGGTATGCATTACAATTGGAATCCGAGAATTTCTTGCGTTCTTATCAATTGTGTGCCATATAAGCAACTAGGGTGCATTCAACTGGTCCGTTTTGCAAAAACTACGATATATATGTACTTTTTGTATATGAAATGAACTTACAACTGGCATCAAGAAAGTAGCAAAAACTATTCTTGACGCCTAGAAGCAGTAAAAGCCAGCAGGACTTTTATGTTAAGGGCCAATCATCGACGTTGCTATTGAAATATCTAATGTAAAAAGAAAAAAAATTGTTGTTTATTATCAGTGAGCTACAATATCCATTTCCTTTACCGCTGCTTACTATAAATGTATGACTTCTCAAAAATAAAGTTACCTAAGATAAGGATAAATATATTTTACGTGATTTGAAATACTAATTGCTTGACCGCTGCTGTGCCCGAGGCATATTGCCAGCTGGCTGCAGTAAAAGCAATAGCAACACAGCAATGTAGCATTGTAGAAACAGCAATGGCAATGTCCCCAAAGACCCCCCGGGAAGTGGAGAGATTGGAGGAGCATGGACGGATGCCGAGTGCTGGAGCTGAAGCCCCCATGCTGGAGGAGCTGAATAATGTCGGCCGATTCTGGGTGTGGATTGTGAACTGGGAATCGAATCTGTTGTTGTTTCTGCTGTGCGAATGCGAATGGGAATGCTGATAACATTTGCGCCTTTCGAGTGGCTTGGGGGTGATAACGATAATGACGTTATCGTCACAGCGTCATCACTTCCAGCTAACCACACACTCACAGATTTAATTTCATGCCATTTTAACACTTAATTAAGATCTAACATGAACACGAAATAATAATAAACATCCAGCTATCTCGCCCTAACGTTTTCCGTTCGGTTCTGGCGCTTTGAGTCGGTACAGTCGTACCCCCGAAAGATGAAGATGCTCGGGACGCTCGACCTTTGTTAACATAACAATTAAACATGCGAGTGTGAAAAGTAAACATAAGCAGCCATAAACGCCAGCTAAAACATTTCAATTAAAATGCTTCGATTTCAGGTCTAATATGGAGGCTTGACTGTATTGGCGTTATGCTTTTCGTTTACTACATGTGGGGATTGCCCTTTACCGTTATACCTCCGATATCTGCTCTCCCACGCAAACTGCCGTTTTTCTCTCTCTAATCTAAACTCTCTCTCTCACTGAGAAAACAAATCGGATTTTTTTCAAATGAGATATGGAGATATTTATGTTTCAAAACATTAGCTAATAAATCAAATACCAAATAAAATCTAAGAATTAAAATATTTGCGTTATAGCGCAAGGTAAGTTTGTTTGCAAAAAATATATGAAATATGGAAAGACAGCTAAAAATGTTTCATTTGATACATGTTTATCCAGTTATTCAACACAACCTATGCTACTTTTATTAAGAGTCAATAGCTCTCTGAAGGTTTTATCAATATTTTTCAACGACACCAGTCAGATTCAATAAACAAAATCAAATATGTCAATGTAATTATGGAAAAGCTGTATTCTTAATAATATTTTTACATTGGAGTATAACTTTTCTTGCTGTGTGGTTTATTAGTTTAGTTCCTGGCTTGGAATCTCTCTCTCTCTCTCTCTAGCTTTGTTTATAAGTTTAAGGCTGTAAAGATCGAAAACTTGATTTTGGAATTACGAGCAGCTTGTTTAATTTATTAAACCCAGCTGTCCAAGCAGTCTGGAAAGGTAGTAGAATCCGAAAGAGGAGTATTTTGCCGTAGTGCCCCTCCAGTTATTCAATATGCCGCATTGAACTTTGACTACTAATTTAGCACACACAAAGCGCAAACTGCGTCGCGCTTATTAACAAATACACAAACTACTCACTAACACACACACACATGCCTTTTGGGAGAGCGGGCGAGCAATTAATGAATGTGCTCGATTACTATTTTCTATAATTTACATAATTTTACGTGCCATCATTCGAACACCAAGAAATGCAGTCGCCCACGTAAATGGAATTTCGGAGCAACAGGTGGTTGATTGGTTGGCTTGTCCAGTACACAGAAAAATTAGCTAAGATAATACTGATAATTCATTAAAAAAAAACTTTAAATAATATGTAAATTCATAACACAACTCTTGGTAAGATCTAAATTAAAACTCGCCGTTTTTTTCTGGACTTTAAAATCAAATTTAAGATTTATTTGAAACAAATAACTGTGTTATTACATTGAATATAATCTTATGGCTTATTCTCCTCGGTTCTGCGGTATTTGTTGCTGTTGTTGATGTACCTTTATTTTTCTAAATGTAATTATATATTACATACACAATTACTTAGTACGTATCGTATAATAATAATAGTATAATTTATAATTAGCATTTCTCTCTCACTTATCTAGTATTATTATAATTCTTCAAGATTTTCATTTTATTTACGTGTATATTTTAACACAAAGCAGCAGAGACAAATGTTATCGATCTATATATATATATATATTTTGCGCGTTTCCCACATAAATTACATTTTTAAATTACATTTATATATGTATTTTTCTTTTTCGTCGCTTTTTGTGTGTCGCTTGTAAAGTTTTTCTCGTCTCAATTAAGTTTATGTTATAACTAGAGTTTTACATCGATAATTAGAAAAAGGAAATTTTTTGTTGGGACTTTATTAGCAAAAACATCTTTGTTACTAATATTTATCATTATTACGAATAGTTATGTATGTATATATGTATAAGAAGTTCTGGTACTCGATTTAAATAAAACATTTTCTCTTTGCACTTTTGAAGCTTATTGGTTTTGTATTTTTTATCCCACTTGTATCATTTTTTAACAATTGTTAAGTAGATTTAGACTCAATGATTTGTGTGTGTATATGTTTTACAGATTTCGTATTATTTATAAACAGTACATATTATGCAGGGTTTACGATCGCCTTATACTAACTATTTCATTCTCCTTATTGTTGGTTGGTGGCCATAAAGCTTTCTTTGATTTGATTCTTAAATTTTTGTTTACGTTCGTAATAAAATGATTTGAAAAAACAACGGATTGAAGTTGATTTGGGTATTATGGTAGTAGACGAAGTTTCATGCTTAAGTGTTCGGAAAAAGTTTTGTTTTTTTTTTTGAAAATCCTATCTACTATTGGTTAAAGACTTGTAAAAAATTTCTTTAATTTTTGAGTTCGCTTTTGATTCTTGTTGATTTCGTAAAATTTGTCGGAGCAGAAAACTGGAACTGGATTCCAATTGTGATCTGCACTTGTGCCTGGACTATTAACTCTATATGCATAGACATATACTCTATATCGTTACATATGCGTTTGTCTGTATGGTTATATACTCGATTAGTTTGTGATACTGCGTTTATGAAGAAAGGTCTCGAATATACATATATCTATCGTTTTTCTATTCGAAATATTTTCGCGGGGGGCTCTGAAGACTTTGCAGCACTGAGGGGATCGGTTTCGTTATCGGCATCTTAAACTCTAGTAATTGCTTCCACGGCACATTGGGATTATAATATGGGTTGGGTGTAATTTTAATTAATGTGTAATTAGCTAACTATTATCTGGATCAAACAAACGAACGGAGACGGGTTGAATGGCATATCCGAATGGATAGTTATCAGGACTTCCAATGCTCAGAGGGGCTGGCTGTTCCAAATCCTCCATCCTCTTTCCAGCATTCATCATTTTCGTTTAGAGAATATAATTTTGGTCGTTGGTCTAAGACACTTTTTGGTTTCAATCCTTTTCGCTTTCTTCCCCATAGTTATTGTATTATATACAGAAATTAGAGCTTAATTGTGTAAATTGTATAGTGACTTATGTGCGTAGTTAAGTAAAATCTGAGACTCGCTGTAAAATATGTTTCGCTTTTTCAGGGTGCTAGGGATTTTTGAGGAAAGAGGGTGTAAAAAGACACTCAAGTACACTTAAGGGTTAACAATTTGTTAATTTTTTTTATATTTTTTTTTTTGTAGGAGCTAGCTACGAAAGCACGGACGATAACGAGATAACAATATTGAGGACTGTTAGAAAACTTTCAGTTTCAGCATGAATTTGCGGAAGTGAATTTATATCAATTTTGAACTTTGCAATCACTCTCGTCAGCATTTCCGAAATTAACTTAATTCACATTAAGCTTGTAAATCCTGAGCTTAAGTAATATGGCATTTAATCGAGAAATGGCAAGTGAATGCGTTTTAAAAAACTTAATTCACTTCCTCATCTGTGTTAAAAACGAAAATTCCATCAGTTGTGTTAACGACAAAAATGACTTGCTGCCTGCCTAAAAAAAGAAATTGCGCACTTCCTCGTCCAGGTCACTGGAGTCCACCAGGTCATCCATAACTCCGGACACCAGAAGTTCCACAACTTCCAAATCTTTTTTGTCCTTGTCGCTAACTGGGGCTGCCTCTTCAACTGTTACTACTGCTGCTGCGGCTCCGGCGGCCTCGACTGTGACCACCTGTTCATCCGCCAGCGCCTCTGATCCGAGCAGCGCCTGGTAGTCCTCCTCCAGCAGCACTCCGCTCTCAATGGCCGCAACAGCCTCCTCATAGTATCAGTTGAGGTCGCGTCGAAAACTATCCTCGATGTTGGGATCGGCGATCATGATGGGGTTCTGGTCGGACAGCATCTGCAAGCCGGCTACGTCCATCTGGCCCAGATCCAGGTCGAGGGAGTCGAAGATCTCCCTGGTATAATCCGCGTTGGAGGAGTAATCACTAAAGATAATCGAGGGTATATTCGCTGTGGTCGGCGTGTGACTTTGCGAGGAGCCCTGATGATGGTGTTGCTGGTGGTGATGTTGTTGCTGCTGCTGCTGGTGGTTCATCACCACATTGGAGTTGGAGCAGGCATTGTGACTCACTGGCGAGCTGCTTGAAAGCGGTGAATTCCCATGGTGCGGCGAATGCATCGGCGAATGATGCGGCGAATGGTGCAGAGATAATGATAATTGCTGCTGCTGATGGTGTTGCTGCTGATGATGCTGTTGTTGCTGCTGCTGATGGTGGTGGTGTTGCTGCTGTGGCGAGCTCTGCGCCGACATCGGAATCGGTATCGGCAGCGGTGAACTGGGGCAGCCCAAGGGTGAGGGCACAGGCGAAGTGGTTATTCCCAAAGGATCCTGCGCCGTGCCACCTCCACTACTACTATTGTTGTTCCCCGCTCCATTTAGATTTGTGCTGCCGTTGTGCGTGGATCCCACCACACCATTGCTCAACCCGTTGTTGTTCAGGTTGCTCACTCCTCGCCGCATGTGGTTGTTGTTCCCACTCGCCTCCGGGCTGCCACTCAGCTCGCTGAAGTCCAACATCTCCGGCTTATTATAGCCATTGGTCAGACCTCCCCCATTGCTGCCGCCCCCACCGCCGGGGCCACCACCTCCGCCGCCACTCAGGTCGTCAAAGTCAAGGGCCACGAAATTATTTGCGAAGCCCTGCTGTTCCGGCGAGGAATTGCTGTCGCCCAGCGAGAAAATCTCAAACTGATTGTGAAACGAGGTATTCAGACTGTTGTAGGAGTTATCAAACTGTTGCTGTTGTTGCTGCGCCTGTTGCTGCTGATGGGCCTGTTGCTGCTGTCGTATGGGACTGGCCGGTGCACTGGAGTGCAGATCCGTGGCCGATACGCTGCTCAGCAAGCCGGGCGAAGAGCGTGGACTAGGAGGATTCGGTGGCTGGCGGTAGTCGGTGGCATTGTGCGGTCCCAGCGTGGGAAGCGGGTTAAATGTGGTAACAGCTGCCTGCGTGGTGGCCAGATTGGTAAAGGACAGGTGCGGCGAGTTGCTGGGCTGTTGGTGCTGCTGCTGTTGCGTGTTTCCGGTGGGCGAGTGCTGTTGCTGCTGATAGGGCGACCCGGGACCTGCTCCGCCTCCTCCACCCGCCGGACTAAACGGACTGGGCGACTGATCCCGTTCGCGGCGGTGATTGTGCGGAGACATGACTGGCGACAGGGTTTGCTGCAACTGCTGTTGTTGCTGCGACTGCTGTTGCTGGGATTGCTGCTGCTGCTGCTGAGGTCCATAGTTCTGCAGGGCCGTGAGATCGGGCAGGGAGCCGGTGTTGGCAAAGTTGACCTGATCCTGCAGCGGCCGGAACACAGGATTCGTGAATTTGGCGTTGTTGTATGGCGTGTTCTGCTGTTGCTGCTGCTGCTGCTGGTGTTGCTGCTGGTGCTGTTGCAGCTGCTGCATTTGGAGCTGCTGATGCAGCTGATGCTGATGTTGCATATGTTGCTGCTGCTGTTGCAGTTGCTGCAACTGCAGCTGATGGGGTTGCAGTATCGGCGACTTCCTCCGTTGCGCCTGCGGACTCATGGTCCTGTTTATCCCATGGTGCGGCGAGTGAGATCTTGGCTGGCCGGGTTGCTGTTGTTGCTGATGTTGCTGCTGCTGATAGTTTCCGCCCATCGAGTTCACGTCGCTATTGAAGCCCGCCACCAGCGCGCTTTGGTGCAGCGCCGAATCGGAGCTGGACCGCCGCCACAAACTCTCCGCCGTAGGTGGACCAAGAAGGTGCGGATTTAGCTGGCCGTTGTCTAGGGTTTGTTGCGTGCTGCTGCTGCCGTAGGGCGAACGATCCTGCTTGCGCTCTGAGGGTCTTCGCATGGGACCCACACCCACGCTGCGTCCTCGGGACTCTCGATAAGCCGTCGGAGAACCACCGCCGCCTCCCAGGCCATCTGGCGAGGCTCCTCCGCCGCTGGCTCCACTGCCGGAACCACTGCCACCTCCGCCCGTCCCATTGCCTGCGCCTGGCGAGGATTGGCTTACCTCCTGTCCGCCGACCAGGCCGTCTAGGATCTTTTGATTCGCCGGCGGCTCATCCCTTTTCGTGGCATACACCTCCTTCATGATCCGCTCAAATTCCGCTGTGCCCTCCGCCTGCTTTTGCTTCTGCAGCGCGATCTTCTCGCTGAACTTGCGCGGATTGGCCATTGTGGAGATTGTGTCTCCGGTAGGAAGCTGTTTAGAAAAAGAAAATTATTAAAATAAAAACAATAATTTGGTAAAGGGATAATATTCTTTGGGGTTTTTACTATCGTTTTGCTTTTGCCTACAACATTTATATATTTATTATTTAATATGGAATGCATTTGTTAGATACTGAATGTTATCTAGTACACAAATATCTGGACGAATTTCTTGCTTGAAAAGCGTTTATGATTGACATAATATTACCGAATTTACTAATTAATAGATTTAATTACTGCTTTTCATCGAGGCTTTTTGGCAATCGACTATTATGAAGTTAGTTAGCTACTTTAACCAAAAATATTAATAAGCTATAATCTCGCTTTGTTTTGGAACCGTGAAAAGGTGTAGTATATGGCAATCTGTTGCCATAAACTAGCTCATCCATCTCAAGGCATTTCCGCTCCCCGAGCGCACACCTTTAGCCCCCTTTTTTTTATCTGCCGGCGAAGGGCATGGAAATGTTTTGACAGGGGGGCGGGATCCAACCCGCCAGTAAAACCCACCCAACCCCCGCCAGCCGACTTGTTTTATCAATTTGTCAGTCGAGCGAGCGGCTTGCTGATAAGCCAGATACAGATACAAAACATTCGCCCGCTTGTTGTCCGATTCCCAGTCGGAATTCGCATTCGCATTCGCATTCCCCCATTCCCATTCGCTTTCGGGTTCGGATTCTCATTCCGATGGCGATGCCGATTCGGGTTCAGATTCGGATTCGGATTCAGGTCCACGCCATGCGTAGTAATGTTTGCCCGGTTGTCCCGGTCTCGGGCCCTCTCTCTTCACTCGATTTTCAATGGCATTGCATAACGAGTGTCATATGTACGAGCATGTGTATATATGCGATATATATCTGCCGAGCGTTCAAAAAGGGCGGGAAAATGCGACGAGCAGGGCGCGCAAACAACAAGTTTTTATAGTTCTTTGAAAGCGACTGTTTGGGTTTGGGTAAAGTCTTTGGGCTCCACGAACGGAATGGGGGCATTTATCAGGGGGGGAGGGGCCGACTTTCGTCGCCACCTGCAGCTGCATTATGCAAATGTCGCGAATTGCGTAGCAAACGAAATAATCTTTCTCTTTCTTTTTGCTTTTTGTGTTTTTTCTTTCTTTTTTTTTCAATAATTTATTCCGGTTCCGCGGCAGTGCAAAGTTGAAGATCGCAAGAGCGTTGTTGTTTTGTTTTTTATATGCGCTCACAACTGAAGGGCATTTTTAAAAACAACTTTTGGCCACGTTTTCCCAAAAATTCGATCCGATACATGATGCTCAGATTATGCTCCACATATTTGTAGCTTCGTTTAGAGTTTAGACTAAACTGAAACCATAAACCAGTTTCGCAGCTTTTGTCATCTTTTCGATGAGTTTCGATCAATTATGATGATGATACTACTCGTGCGAACTGGTGACCAATAACCGCTCAAAAAACAATCTCAGCGAGCTAAATACAAAAGATACTCTTTATCATTCGCAGACACAAAATGTATCTACAGATATTTCATTGAAAAGTATTTGTTGCCGAGCAGATAGTTAATATACTTAGTTAAGAAACAGCCAAATAATGATATAGCTTACATGGTAATAATGATTGGGCTTAATGGAATGGCAACATAATTATTAAGTAAGGATTACAGAGACACGCACATTTTAACTTTATCAAATTGAACATATTGCTCATAAATGCGGGAAATATTTTGAATGTCACTGGCATTACTCACTACCACGTTTATTGCTTTAAAAGCTGGGAAATTCAATGCTTTCCCAAGACATTCCCCACTGCTAAGGCATTCTAACAATCTTATACGTATGTAACTAACTTATTGAACTCCACCCCTTCTTCAAAGCCTCATTAGTTTCCACCATTAGCTAATTTAACCTTATCGATTTCTTATTCAGGCTGAGAGAAGAATGGCTCAATTAAATCGATTAAGGTAATTCCTTTTCTTCGCTGTATCCACTGCATAACTTTTTACCGCAGATTTCTCTTTAATTCTAATTTATCATTTTGATTTGTTTGCTCGGGGGGTTCTTGGAACTAACGTTTGAGTTAAAATATTTTGCATAAAAGTTACTCAAGTGTTCGTTTGGTTGTTTTGTCGACGTGTTAATTCCAGCTAAATGCTTACTCATTTTATATATCGTAACTTTATATTTATTTCATGTGCGAAAACTTCGCTTGGTGATATACTCAGAAAGTTTAGTCTTTTACTTTACTGAAGACAAATCGTTAAATTATTTGCGAAATAAACATATTGAGTAATCACCTTATTTCTTCAAAACTTGTGACTTGTAAGGCGTTTAGAACGTCGGAAAAATTCAGAATCAGCTATTCAAGTTGTTTGTATCCTTGTACGGGTAAAAATGCCTCCATAGTTTGCTTATCAATATCCAAATGAGATACCCCATTCTCATTCAAATGAGTTCCACTTCGTGACCATCTCTATATCTCTATATATATCTCTGTAGAACCCTATGCGATGACTAATCCAAGCTGATTTCGGAAGTGTAAAGCCCATTAAGGCTAAAACGCGATGCAGGAGCAAAGAGATTTGAATGCGGCTCACACTTTTGGCCGAGCCGGCAATTGCGGCCATAAAAAGGCCGAGCACGCCTCAAACTAAACAAAGGTAGATATTACTTTACTTTTTGGGAGGGACTGGACTTTTTTTTTTAGGGGTAGGCAATCAAAGGGAGGGGTGCTGTTGGGCAAAGCGGAAATATTCCCACGAATCGATAATGACATTTAATAATTATTTAATATATTGCGGCCGATAAAAATGGTGGTCATTTGCCACAGGAAAAAACAGCTGTATATTTAATCGATAAGAACAGACAAACAAATACTATACTTTGTAAAGACCCATTTATTCATGTTGAATACAAATGAATTATAATTGTGTTAATTTACGAACATAAATCTTTAGAAATAATGGTACTTTCAACGGAAATGAAATATATCTTTGGCTTGTTAAACACAATTAAGGTCTCAAAATAAAATGCTATAATTTAATGTAATTATTATTATATTGGTCAGCATATTTCTAAACAAAAAGTAAGTTCTTTTTTCTTTCCGTGCAAATTTTTGAGTGCAAATGGCCCATTTTTCCGGGCGCTCTCTCTAGTTGTTCCTTCATCTCCCCACTTATCCTTCCATATCACTCTCCCATTCTCTTTCTCCCCGTGTCGAGATACTCCTGGGAAACCCTTATCAGCAGTTTTTTTTATAGCCACTCGCGTTCCTTGGAATTTTTGAATAATTTCGATGTTTGTTTATTTATCGCGCGGCGCAACCGCAACAGTTGAAAGAAAAACTGAGAGGGAGGGGGAAAACCATTTGCAGAAACGTGTGCGAAGCGAAGAGGCGGCAAAAACAAAACGAACTGCAAAGAGGGGGCGGGCGAGGGCGTAACTTACATTCTCTCTCGTTCGCCGCTAACTCCGATTGGATCTCTTGCTCTCTCTGTCGCTCTTGTGCTATGCAAATTGGATTCTTGCTTGATTAAAATCTCATATAGAAGAATTAAGTTTTTGGCGCTTTTTATTTGTTGTTATTGTTATGGCCTTTTGCGTTATTTTTTTTGTGTTTTTTTGCGTCGCTTAATAAAACCAGATTTGATTTTGAGTTGTTTGCGAGCCGAGAGTTGTTAAATCCAAAAATCGGTTTGCTGGGGGATTATTTTAACAACTGATTGTTTTTTTGTGTGTTATTTCTCCTCGCTCTTACACACACACAGCCGCACGCGCACGCACACTTCGAGAGGTTTATTGTTTTAACGCAAAACTGCGACGTTGTTTTTTTTTATTTTGCGCTCTCAGCTGGTTGGCACTTTTTGCGCTATTTTTTTTGGTTACCGCATGAAAAGTGAAAAACTTTCGTTGCGCCTTTGACCTCTTTTCACACAGACACACGCACACACACACTGCTAGGCGGACGAATGTGCCTCTAATTGGGTGTCCAATTGGGATTACAGCACGCAGCAAAAGCGGCGGCGTCGGCCGATTCTATATTGCATTTCCTTGATTTCTATATATTCTTTGCCCCGATTTTTTGGCTTTTGTTTTTCGCACACCAATGGAAAAGCTCACCAACACACGAACACACGCGGGCACACACACTGGCACGCGGGACTGTGGATTTTTGCGGGCAACGGGACTTCTACCGTTGTGCACACTCACTCCGCAGCAATCTCGTATTCTTATTTTCGTTTATTTCGCGTTTTTTATGCCCCTATTTTGCTCTGCTGCACTCTCTCACTCGCACAGAGAACAACTTATTATTGCTGCTGCTGCTGCCTCGCTTCTTCTTCTTCGCTCATCTTCGTCGCTGTGATGGCTCTTCACTTTTTCGCTTTGTTCTATGGTTTTTCCGCTTTTCCGCGCACGCCGTTTTAATCGCGTGTTTGTCGTGCACTCGTTCAGCAATTGCGCGTCGCCTTTTTCAACGTTTTTTCCACGTTTGTTTTGTTATTTTTCCACTTTTTCTCATATTTTCCTCTGCTTCTTCGATATCAGGAGGTGTATTGGTATGAACCTATCGGGGCCATCGTTCTCCGATACTAGGCAGCTATCGGCTATCGAGTTTAAAATTGGCCAGCCATGCAGTGTGACCAGAATTCGTCTCAGACAAAATATATTGCTACCCAACGAACAGGTGATGTGTGGGAATTTCCACCACATATTTACAGCCAGGGTTGTCACTTCTACTATATATAAGTGCACGTATATGATATTCCAGACATATTTTGAAGCGCATCATATTGAATAAAAAATACAGCTAAGTGCGTATCGACGTTATCAAAATTTACTTTTTACTGATCAAATATAATGTTGGTAAAAACATTATAATGTGTAACATAAATTAATTATCAATTAGAAACAGCCCAATGTATGTTTATGTTACGTATATATATTTCTTAATATAACGTTTGTATTTTTTAACGGGAATCGTTATAAACAGAAAAATATGTTTGAAAATAACATATCTTGGGTTTCGATGTTTTCGATCAATCGTCGAGCAATCGGTGCGAGTCCTCACTTTTAGTTGCTTCACGGGGGTGGTGTCTTGGCATTTAGTCCAATACATGGTATGGTGTCTCCGCTAATTTAGATTCGCAACGGAATTTTAAAAATAAATATTGATTTGATATAACTATAAACTAATTGTATAATTTACATTTATTATATATGCTGTCATCTATGAAAATAATTAACATACACACCCCTTGCCCTAAGCAGGAACATTAAAAATGCATAAACAAATTTTATTATTATTTTGCTGTCTCAAACTATCCGTTTTGTTAAATTTGACAAAGCATATTTGTGTGGTTGCATTAGTTATTCTGCAAGCGTAATTAATGTATATTAAATTCAAAAGTTCTTAATCTATCATATTAAATGAACACGGTGGGTGGAGCAATCATATAAAATGAAATGCAATTTAATATGCCCATTAGAAGCTAAAATAAATCAACAAAAATGATTTGGATTTCGTTTTTGGGCGCTTAAATTGCATCAACCAACACATTCAAATGGGCTTCGTTTGCGTGTGTGCGTGCGGGTGTCTGTTGTGTGTGTGTAAACGTCTGTTTCCCTTTCCGTTAACATTTTGTGTCTGGTTTCCGGCATTTTGTGTGCGCCATTTAAAATTGTTTTCCACGATACGAATCTGCCCAACGCTCTCTCTTTCTGTTTCGTTCCTGCGAATGGCGAAAATTTTGCTTCTCGCAGACACTTGAAGCAGGAATTGGTAGCAAATTGGCGGCCTCGGGGTTACGAAGGCATTTAAGGGCCGACAAGGAAATGGAGAAATAAAAAAGAGGGCCAAGAATAAGGCCAAGAAGTCTGAAGAAGTAGGAGGTACTAGGTAAATTGTGTGCAAGCGATAGAAATCTCTCAGAATATTTCCTGTTTTTTTCTTCTTTCATTCCTATTCAAAATATTTGCCCCTTTATTTGCCTGTTCCTTAAACTTCTCTGTTACCATTCGTTTCGTGCATTTATTCCAAATTCTTTCATAAATATTTGCGCCCTTTGTGCGCTTAATTCATTCATCAAACTGTCAAATGAATGTCAAAACTAATAGAGTAACCACTAGCCCACTTCCTCCCCATAAAAAAACAGCCACGAAAAGGTGCTCAATTATTGAAATGAATTAGTGGGCGCCAGTGGGTGGGCTTAAGCCGATTTCTCCTTTTCCTCCGCTAGGGCTTTTTGTCCAAACATTTTCCTACAGCACGTTTTATGACATAAAGAGTGGGTAAGCTCCTTCAATGAGCTTGGACACTTAATTGGAGTTAATTTCGATTTAGGGATGCTCAGAAAGCAGTATTATTGGATTCGAGGAAATAATGTATTGGTAGTCATATTTTATTTAATTAAAGTGTATACGATATTGATATAAAATGAAATATAATATGAGGAAAGTATTATAACTTAACACACACGTTTAATTTTTTTAGAAATATTAGGTAGTTTAAATTAAATTTTTAGGAAGCTAGCTAAGCATAAATACATTGTAAATATACTGCAACTTTCATAGGCAATTTTCTGTACCATTTTCTCCAAACAAATGCGATACTCACTAGCAATTTATTCAATCCTGTAATTACGTAAGGCTCCAATTACGCGATTCCAATTTGTTAATGGATATTTCGACTAAACAAGCGGTATTACCCATTATGGGCCCTGCTCTTCACCATTATCAGTTTTATTTTCGCTTTTCGAACAATCGCTATCTCAAGGACTGTTGGTGTATAATTAGACAAAGAACTCTGCGCATTTAACGCATATTAATTTTCAACTACTCCAAGCTCTTCGTTTCGCTCTTGTGAACTTTGAACCCAGCGGCATAGTCGAAATTATCATGGTTTCGCTGGCTTGTTATCATCTGATATCATTTCATCGCCCCCGCACCGACGTACTTGACTCTATATGGCAATATTCGCGCATTGATTTCTCAGATTTCAATCAATGTGTTTTTGTCTTTGGTTCTGTCTTTCGAATTCTGTGTGGTTCAGTCGAGTGATTTCATTTTTCGGCAGCGGTAACCATTAAAATCAACGACCAATTGGCCCAGCATTAAACGGTACATCTATATATATACAGATATATACTATATTCTGAGCGGAACGTGTAATAAAAAGATAGCCAGCTGTGAAATTAAATGTTATTTCCAAGATAGCCGGCAAACAAATACTAATAGACGAAATTGGAAACGGGGTATCTGCAACTGACAAGGCAGTCAAATACAATTGCTTCCGTCGAATGGCAATTTAATTGCTAAAAATATTTAGCATTCAATTTAAATGAACAAGCATTTATTGGTCTTATTTACCTGTGTTATTTATTCAAGTGCTTTAAATATTCCAAAGTTGAGTGTGTGTTGATTCTGGCGTTTTTGTGTGCTTATTGGTGAGCTTTTCGGGTTTTTCACTGAATTAGGATTGTCAACAACTTTACGTGGCGTTGTCATGCGGTTGCTTAGAAAGCAAATCTAAATACAGATAAGTTGCTTACATTTATCAGGTATTTTTTAAGTAATTTAGTTTATTTTGAATTCGCACACATATGGTTTAATGCTGTGCTTAGTTACTTGGAATTTATTTATTTAACCGCGGATATTTTCGAACAAAAATTATGACTAAGAGAGGTAATTAATTAGGTTATTAATTCTTAATTATTAGCTCGACGTTTAAAAAAAATGAATATATCTTATATGTTATCAACTATGTGTACCAACACAGATATTACTTTTTACTCTTATATATGGTCTGTTAATTTACTAGCTAGGACAATTAATGTTAATTTACTTAGGACACACAAATTAGGTTCTCTGCCATTTTGGTCCTTTCTGAGCATTGTGCACCTATTGAAGCTCATTATCTTTTGTTGTTTGCCGAAGCTCCTGTTTTCCCCCAGAAAATGTTTTTTTTTTCACCCTCCCTGTTTGCTTTTCCGAGGCCACAAAGACAAAATGGCAGTTGCAGTTAGACAATCGAGAGTGGCTTTAAACAGAGGAAGTGGACGAGTGCAACGGAGAGGTTTTCCTCCCGGAATGTTTTCCTTGTTTTGTCTGTGCATTTACGCTCATTTTCCCAGCCACACATCCCATTGACAGTGGCTGCTTTTCATTCAGTTTTTCACCCACTCATTAAATGGCGCGTTAAGCGAGAAGATGGCAAAAGTGAATGGTGGTAATGCTTTTTAAGCTGCTTAATTGTTGCCAAATACTTGCAGAATTCACTGCACTTAAAGAAAACTATAGTACCAGTAACTTGTTCAAATAAATACAAAATGGGGGTAACTAGAAACTTGTGCAGCTCATAAATCTCTGGCCGCCGCCATTCAAATCGCCCAATTGATGGCGCCCAACAATGGCTGTCGATGCGAAGCCGCCTTCGCTGTCTGCGGAAAAAGGATTTTCCCCATTTTCCATTGTGCTTGTCTGTCTGCTTGGAGGAGGAAATGGAGCAGGGTACATTCGCTCTCTGGAGCGGCAATGACACCTATGGCACCCAATCTATGCTGGTTGTCAGTCTCGTCCTAGAGAAAGTGGGTTCAGATGTACCAGATTAGAGTCACATAACCAATTTTCTGATTAACTCTTACTAACTCTCTGAGAGCCATAAGTTATTACCCTGTTTTAATTTTTGGTTTGTCATGTTGTTTCTCAAATCAAATACGTCAAATAAAACTAATGAGTGTAATCGTAATCAGGCAATGTTGCAAGTATACTATGAATATTCGCCCATCCGCTTGTCTTTCATATAAATTGACGGAATAAAGGCCATTCATGGAAATTGTGTGCCCACTCGATGCCTTTGTTTTGTAGTTTATGCGCCAGACAATTGCATTGCACCCCAGTCGGGATCGTGCTCCTTCGCACAATGGTCTTGCCAAGGAGCCCCTTCATTGTATTAATAACTTGATGCCGCCTGAATTGAAAGCAAATTTTCTAATCCTTCGTTGCAGCCCAGGATGGCTGGAATCAGTGGAAGTTGCCAGCCGCGTCTGCAGCTATATATATTCTTGTGCCTGCTGGCGTCGGTGTTTGCTTCATTACCGGAGGAACTGAGAGGAGTTGCAGGACCTGAATCGAGAATGGATGTTCTAGGACTCTCGCCGGGACAAAGAGTCCTGGCTGCAGTGCCTGCGTCAGGTGAGCTTCGTTAGTCATCAGTGCTGCAAGTCTGATTGTCTCTGCAAGACGTTGAGTGTATCATTTAAGGAATTTCAATTCAATTTGAACATAGCATTAAATATTTAGTACTGAAAGGAACACCATATATACTAAACTTAATATTATTACTATTGCACAAGTTGATGCTATTTTGTGAAAAGATTTAAATGTTTATACAATGTGATATTTTCAATCTTGCCAGCACTGTCCTCCGTTTGAGACTCTATATCTTTCTTGGTTTTCCAATTAGCGTTGTTTATCACGCATACGCACTGTGGTCTGCGCTGGAGTGCCAGGTGGAGTGGGAATTCTAGGGCGGGGAGTACGCGAAGTGGGAATGTCAACGCATTCTTAATTGGTATTTCGCTTTCCACCTTCACTTAGTTGCGCCTGTTCGCAATCTGCGCTTTTCCCATTCGGATTCCTATTCCGCTGAGAACCCGAAAATAACTCAAGTGTCACTGCCTCTAAGCTCACCACGACTCTTCAAGAAGCTGAGAACTAAGCGACGGGGAGCAAAAATGGGGCAACAAGGGGCTGAGGGGGCGTTTTGGGGACAGCAAGACAGTCAAGAGCAGCTGCAGCGAAACGTAGGCACTCAACCGAGCATGAATGCCACTGAAATGTGGACGCTGGCTAAGTAGCAAATGGAATATTTATGAAATACGTTCCTCAGCGAAGCAATACTCAAATCAAAGTATACCTTAGCTTTTATTCAATTCTAAAAAGTTATATAAAGTCGCTTAGCGAAATACTTTCTTTTTACATTTAATAAAATTTAAGAAAAGTTTTTGGGTAAGCAAAAATAAACTAAAGGATCATTTTTATAAGCAGTTTACCAATAAATAATATTTCTCTAAGCATCGTAGACGGAGGGGAGCGTCAGCTTCTGTTAATTTACTGCTGCAAATCACTTTGAACACTTAATCTCTCAGCTAATATTTATATACTTTTTTGCCACTTGTAGCTAGTCAACACTGTAGTTTTATCACTTGCTGAGCGTTTTGTGTGACACTATTATCCCTCTTCTTTTTTCCCACTTTCTCGTCATTCTTCTCCTTTCTCCTTGTTTTTTCCGCTGCTGGCAGTCGACAATCGCTATATCCGCTTGTTGCCTGTTCCAGTTCCCTGAGGTTCTCCCATAGCCCCCATTACTGGTCCGCATCCTCAATTCCTTGCCGCCCCCAGCAAATAGTTACCGCCTGAAGCGTTTCCGTTGCAGCAAGAGTTGCAAGCGGAATTTGATGTCGCTGGTGTCATTTGTCACGCGTTGTCGCTGCCGTCGTTTGTTTGTTTACCGATGCGTTGCTTCTGGTTGCCACTGCTGTTGTTGCTCCTCTTGTTGTCAACACAGATGAACACAGGTGCACTTAAAGAAATGCTGCCCAGTTTGCATGCCAATTTAATAAATATAGGTACAAAAATTACTGCTTTAGGTAGGAAGAAGCATTTTAACTTATGTTTTCCTAAATTAAGACTAACATTTCATAGCATGGTCAAACTGCGATTTAAAACAAGAAATAGAAGGTAGCACTTGTATGTTATTTGATAGAATCATAAAGATAAACTGTTTATTATGCTGAAATGTGAAGAGTATTATAATAATAATATAATTTTTTTAATAATTTAAGGATAGTTTCTTCATTTTATAAGAATTTATAAGAAGCTTTCCGATACGACGTGACGTTGCTCTATCTTTTTAGAGCTTGATCATGCAGATGCCTTTTTGAGGAACCCAAAGTGGATATTTAGTTTCAATAAGAAAAGATTTTCAAGTGGCGATAAATTCTTTGAGTTTTATGACTGTGTACTTTTTTGGTTTATCACCGCCTGAACGCGGGCGCGCGTGTGTGTGAGTTTGGCAAAGTTTATTCTTGGCATCATTAAGCGCCGACATCAACACTTAACACATATTGTTCCACTGGCCGTGCTCCTCCTTGACACCGCCTGCTCGACCTCTTCCTTTTTCAGCTGCCACTCCACACAATTGAGGATAAGTAGTGCCAAATGCCGGGGCAGCCATTAAAATGCAAATTTCTAGTGGTCACGTGATGATGCTGCAATTCAACTTGGCCCACATAAACAGCCAGCGAACACAAACAGGCCGCGAACAGCCAAGAACGACCGACTGACACTAACTCAACAGCAGAGGCACTGCATCATCGGCGACTTTCGCTTTTAAAAGTGGAAAAAGGGAAAAGAAAAACGTTGTCCTTACTTTGTTTTGGCCTTTCCTCTTTCGTTTTCCCATTTCGCCGCTTTCCATTTGCCCATCTGACATTTTGGGTCAGTTGTCGCATTTGTTTTCCGCTTGCTGTTGTGTTTTTCATCCGCTTTTCGGCCAACTTTCAACTTTAAAATGTGTGATTTATTGCCGAGATGCCGCGGCGAACTTTTTTCGGTGCGTTTAACATGGCGTATGATTAACGTCAACGCGGCGTATGCGTAACGCGCAATTCTGGGGAAATAGCAGCAGCACTTAGCGACAGCTCAAAGCAGTGGAAAAAACGAAACGAAACGAAACGAAAAGTTCTTGGCCAAAGCGATTCGGAACTGCAGTTCAAAATTAGTTTCGAGTGACAAGCGCGTAATTCGTACACAAGTTAATTAAATAAGTTTGCAATCGCAATGCGAACCGAGGTGGAAAACGACTTCTAATGAAATCCTCAGGAATGAAAAAGAAACGATAAGTTTATGAGAAAAATCTCTTCAAAAATAGTGAATTGCTTTTAAGAAAATATATTAATTGCACAGAACCTTTTGAAAAACTAGGGAAACTAAGATTATTATTGGAAAAGAAAAACAAGTTTTCCCCTTTTTTTCCGCTGTTAAAAGCCCAAGTATTTGTAGCAACCCATTGAAACGGAAATTTGAAAGTCATTTAAAGCTCAATGGCATTTGCTCAATAAAAAGAACCCCTTTCAGACACTTTCGTCAATCATCGGCATTTTCCTTCATTTTCCCAGGTGATTGCTAAACAATTTGATTCTGTTCGTTTGGCTTGATGATTGGGCAGAAGAATTGTTCTCGTAAATGTTCAATTGATTGCCAGCTGCCATCGACATAATGGCATTCGAGCCCAAAAATTGTCTAATGACTGCACTCCGAGGCGCTTATCAAAGATTCATGTGCACATTTGCCAATCACCTGCAGAGCGGATCGCACTTCCCCCGCCCGCTTTTCCCATTTCCTTTGCCATTTTCCTGTTTTCTGTGGCGATTGCACTTAACTGACAGTAAGTAGCTAGTTGAACTCAAACAAAATGCTTAGCGCACAATCTGAGAACAAAACAGCACTCGAGGAGGCTTCAGATACTCGAGTACTTTGGGGTTTTCGGGTGGAGGCTTGGTGCTTTCGAGTGTTTTAAAATTAAATTTCTTGCTTAGTCAGACACTTGAAGAATTGGATGGAGTTAAACTGCGAAAAATTACGTAATAATCTCTAAAATTAAGATTTTTATTGAGTATTTTAAGTATGAGTATTGAGTATTTAATTTAAGTATTTTAACTAAACTTTAACTTTAACAACAGATTAGTATTTAAAATTTATAAATTCATATTTGTTATGTTATTTCAACACACTATTTGATATTATTACTACACCCATTGTTATATTTTTAAGACCTTTTTCTAAATTTAGAACTTCTTTTACATTTTTTAATATAGATTTATATTTTTTAATAAAAGCTTGCTGTTTTTTTCTTGTGATTGCAGGACGCACGAGTTTTTTGCTGTACCAATTAGCTTTGGCCATAAATTCAGCCGCCGGCTTGGAAGCGCCGACGATGCAGGAAGTGGAGGTGGTCGATGTGGTGGAGACCCAGGAGCAGTTCCTGCCGGCGAGCCCGGATCCCAACTGGCTGGCCGCCATGGCGAATGAGTTTCAGGTGAGCCGCGCCTCTTAGCCTTGGTCCCGAAATCGGAAAGCCAGATAACTCCTGCCAACATAAATCACGCTGTTGTTGCTGCTTAACTTTTTGGATGGTGTTTTTTTTTTAACTTGGCTCCGGATATCTGTCAGAGCCTGTCTGCATTTGGGTTGAGGGTGTCTTTTCTGGTGGAGTTGTGTAGGATTCGGAGGAGCTTCTTCAGGCACGTGACCGCATGGTGGTCACGCTCCACCGCCGCCGGATTTCATTTACAGCCAGCAGGCACGGCACGTCGCTGCCAAGGATTGAAAACAATCAGGGAGCAGCTAAGGATTTATCAGTCCCGTCAACTGCCATCGAAACGAAGGGCAATAACCGATTAAGCTCCGAGCCAAGTGCATCATTCGGTTTGGGATCACACCCACTCCAAACAATTGCTGCGGATTAGACATCTTCACGGGCATTGAAGTTTCAATTTTGTAAACGATTTTAATGGTTAATAAGGTGGTATAAAATGTGAGATATCAAAAATATGGATTTTCGAACTGATTAAAATCCTCTTTATTATGTGATATCATCCTCTATATACCATTCTATATACATGATGTGGTCAAAAAGTTAGCTTTGCATTTAATTGAGATCCTCTGGAACAACTTTTCGCACTCAATTTTAAGGAGGATATCTGTCGGACTCCCAAGAAGCAGTTTGATAGAAAATTCATATTTTCCCGTAATAATCACATCATCAACTTGTCAGAAATTGCCTCAAAGCAAAAACCAATTTTGCTGACCGAGATTGCAGCTACATAAGTCTGAAATAGCCTGTATTAAAGCATGCATCGAAAGTTTCCCATTAGCACTTGCATAAAATGATGGTATCTCTTGCATAGCCAGCATTGGTCTATTTTCGAGCATATATTTTTCAAGGGTTTTGGCCAAAAAATTTAAATATCTGCTATGCAGCCCCCTCTGGGAACTTGGACTTCGGAGTCGATTTTGGTCACCCCAACTCCGATCCTTTTTTGGTATTGCATTTTCCGTTGTTGCCGCTGGTGTGGCTTCTGTTTTGGCTGGTTTGCTCGCTTTGAGACATCTGCTTTCAATTTCGCAGATTGTCTCGCACAAATAAATGCAAATTTTATGCAAAACAAGCGACACTGATAGTGGTAGATGTATGGTTTGGAGCCAAAGAGCAGGGAAGTTGGTTTCGTTTTTAGTTCGTACTGATAAGCGTTTGGCTGCTTGAAATTACGGTATATCAAATTGGTAAGACACCACCATATGGTCATTGCATAAGCTTCATTTGTAGTCTCTCTGAATTTGTTATAATATATGGTTTATTTTTCAAATTGGACAATTTCTACATTACATTACCTAACAAGGGTACGTTAAATTTCTAAAAATGTATATATGAGTGAAGATTTTTCTTGGTTCATAAAGATACATTTTTGAATTTATTGTTTGATTAACAATTGTTCCATAGAATTGTTTTGTTGATTCTATCCATACTGCATTAGCTTGAATATCATTAATACATATTGTTTGCAGACTTAAAATATATAAATGAAATAAATTTAAATGAATTTCTTATGAATTTATTTAGACATCTTTCCAAGATTTCAAAGTCCTTTGGATTTCTGTGGCAATTTGTTGAGTTAAAGTAACACGATTTCCTCATGAAGTTTCAGCCCGTGTAAAAATATTTTTTCTGTTTCAAATTCCATTCACAGTCTTGAGCTTTAGACTCATAGGTATAAAAGGCTTTATTATTTCTGACCAAGTTGGGACTAGCTTGGATACTTTGGAGAAGCCAAAACCACTGTTCATTAGGCTGTTGGAGGAAGCCCATCCAATTCGACTGCAACCACCGTGCCAAGTTTGCTTCTGAGGCCGAGAAAAGTAAAAAACAACGAGAGAATGTCCACTCGGGATTACTTTGCTTAATTCAAGTGCAAATGAAAATTGTTTGTTCTGTAAATTCAATCTCTTGGTGTCTTGTTGACGTTGTCATTACGCCGATGTCTGGCTCAGCCGTTTGTCGGAGGCCCTGGGCCCTCGCTTGGCACCTCGCCAGCACCCTCGACCTCGGCAACAGCCAGCTCCCACACCTAGCCCCACCATTTCCAGTGAGTTCATCAAAGCGTAATCTGCACAAAATGGCTTCACTTCCTCAGCCGGAGCGTCCTGGGGAAAAAACAAGACGGAAATGGCCGGGAACTTTAAGGCTAACTATGCTGGGGACTCTCTAAGCATCCGAGGCAGCCTCAAAAAACCCCTCCTCGCTCACCTAATGGAGTCATAATTCTTCAGCTCGTTAGCAATACATGCAACGTAAATATGCTTGCGCCGAAAAGTATGCCAGGCATTTCTTTTCGTCCTTTCCACGTTTTTAAGGACCATACCCTGCAGGCATTCTAATCGGTTGTGCCGGGGCTGGCCGATGGCCTTGTAACAGCCAGAGGAGCTCAGTATGGGAGATTAATTGATTTTAAAGGGGTGTTTGGAGAAGGAAGGGGAGTTTGAATTTTGCGGATTTTTAAAAAAGAAAATAACATAATTTTGTTGGTATAATTTTGACCATATATAGAGATTGTGTACATATTTCCTTTGAATACTTTATTTTGAACTTTTATATATATTATTAATTTATTATTTAATAAATGGTTTATTGCCTGCAAATATCATCCTTTTACTTAGTCACAAACGACTGCCCGAAGCCGAATTTTTCGTGTATGAAATTTGTTGAATTTAATTAATATTTCTATTTTGATGCCATTAATCAATTGAAATAAAAATGCCTGGCCAAAAAACACATATACAATTACCGCTAGAGGGTATCCTTTAGCTTTAAATTCTCAAAAGCTACCTCCATCAATTTGTTTGCCATATTCCCTTAGGCGACTTCCCTTTCGCATCTGTGTTTGCAGCGGTGTGTGTGTAGGTTGTGTGCCTTCCATGGTGTGTGTGTTGTCCGTCGGTGTTAAACCTTTTCGCCTTTCGGGAAGCCGTGGGCGGTGGGCGTGGCTCAACAGAGAAGCCGCCTTGGCAGTGGCCGCTGGCCTGACAAGTTGCTTAATTGAAAAGTGTTTTGTTTGGCATGCCTAAGGCAAGGCCTTACACTTGTACACTAAGAAAAATTGAAGACTCCCATAACTTATTTTTACATTTCTATTGAGAATTTGATAAGATAATTATGACTGTACTAAGTTCGCAGTCTCTTAGTTACAGAAATCACTTTGGTTCTGGTAACACAAATTTTTACCTTATGAGTGTATATTGCCTTATATTTTTTTACTAAAAGTGTAAACTATATTTTGACCTAGATAAGCATGATATGCGTATATTTTCTTTTATTTTGTGTTTTACCAAAAAGAAAGCGAATTTTGCAAGTGCTTTTTAGCTTTTAGGACCTTTGCCCCAACTGCTGATTTGGCAACTTTTACGTTCAATAATTTGCTGCTTATTTATGCGCTTGCTTTAAACCCGGCCGAAAAAGCAACAAAGGACTTCCGCTTCTTTTTTCCCCCCAAAGATCCTTCAAGGATTCTGTGATTACGCATGGTGTGGAGAAAAACTGCCGCATATTTATCACTTTTCCTACTTTTTATTGCTTCCTCTTTCGCATGTCGCCGCCCTCCCTCGCTGTCATAAATAATTATGTTATTTTAGATTCTGTATCTTTTTTTTTTGGCCTTCTCGCGTTGAGTCGAGATAAATTGTGGCAATAATTATCGCACATTTTTCACAGCGACATTTTTCAACGACTCTCAGCATGAATTCGGCGACAGTTTTTCGTAATTATGTCGACATGGTGACTTAATGACGCTGCCACGCCCACTCGCATGATAACTCGGCACTTATGTTTATGGCTTTTATGTATTTTTAATTAACTTTGATGCTGATTTGGCAGATGCTTACGAGGCCTTGCAGCCAGTCAAATTAACTTAATCAAAAGCAACACTCAACTTTGTCTGGAGGATCCCTCAAGGACCTACCGTTTTCAGTCTGTGTTTTGGGCCAGCTCGCTCCTTTGTGTCTCAAGTGTTTGTCTGTCTAATTGGTAAATTTAATTAGCCGGCCACCGGTCACCTGTTTGTGCTAAGTTCTCCTCGCTGCAGTGTGAAATTCCACTTTATGCTCAAATTTAATAAGCACGCTGCCAGATTTCGACCAGCTGCATAACATTTACAGACCCACGATCCTGGGGCAAACTCTGCCGTTCGTCCTTGCCTCGCAAAACGGAACTTTAGTTTACTTTTTGCTTTAACTCTGACGTTAACGGAAATGCAACACTCTCTTGGCCGACGTGCCACGCCCCCGTTTGGCGCCCCAGCCAGTCAACTGAGGCCATTCCAGGTGGCTTGATAGTAAAGTTTATATTGAAAACAGTTTGAAATTCTAAACTCTTTATTTAATTTCCAAAAAATCTAATAATATTTATCTTTGTAAAAGGTTTAATATATATATGCATTTATCTTATGATTGCGATTAAGATTTGCGTTGTTTTAGAGGACATATCCTATCCTATCCAATTTTCCTCCAGAAACCTATATAAATATAAACCTATAAATTTGATTGATTTTAAAAAAATAATTTGAGGCGGTAAACTTTGTCATCGCCCCTCGTTGCCCATAAAATATATAACATGGCTAAACTGCTTTGGAGCTGTTTACTGCAGTTTTCAATTAAGTTGCCAATGTCCCTCTGCCGGCAATTCCCCTGTTCCTCAAGCTGAAACTCATCCAGGTTGCTGCTTCCCTTTTTAATTAGTTGACAAACTTGCACATTTTTATCGCCGCCCGTTCGTTGTACCTGTGCTAACTCGTCCCGGTTTGCACATCTCCTTCCTTTTGGACGTCACTCTCTTATTAATTTCATTTTGCACTTGTAATTGCCAGTATATATCGCATCGCATCGCTCATACGCAGCGTTGCACCGGAAATTAATTTCCGTGCGCTTTGGCAAAGAAGGGAAAGAAGAAGAAATCGGACTGTCGGGTTGATTGCTTAAGAGCAGCGGGGAAATAAGCAGGAGATAGATAAAATATACTTAGAACAATTTGAATTGGTGTTGAATTGGTCTTAAATCCGACAACATAAGCTATTTTAGATCTAGCTTATTTTTGTTTCTAAAATGTTATACTTATCAAATAAATCCTCTGGCTAATTTGTTTTCTAATTAGGGTTCTCAATAATAATCTTAATATTACAATCGAATTTTCATTATATTTTCGCATAATTTTTGTACGTTTTTCAGTGTACTTGTTGATGTTCTGATCATCTGGTATACAATCCAGTTTCGATTCCCTACTTGCACTAGTAACCGGAAATCTGTAATAATAATCTTGTCGCTTTGATTTCAGAGTGTGCCTGTGTACGAGACCTTTCCGGCGGACTTGCAGAACTGGCTGATGGATGGCTATGGGATCAGTGCCACGGATTTCTACCACAGCTGGAGCAGAGCAGGATTTGGCAGCAGGAGCAGCTCCCGCACCCAGCTGATCTGTACGGCAGATGGCCAGTGCTATGAGGTCAACAAAATCGTCACTGCCTGCTGTCCATTCTGAGCATCCAATAAAGGCATTGAAAACAATCGAGAGGAAATCATAAATTTGTGGCACACACACAGCACAGAGAGTCATCGATTGACAGGCAGTTCCGGCATTGTCCGCAATGAGACCATTAAATACCGACGCTCCTGTGGCCGACCACGTGGTCAATGGTCGATAGTCGTTGGCCGGTGCATCTGGCCAACAGATTGGGGGAATGTACAGGGAATGGGGTCCGTAATCGAAAACGGAAGCTGCCAACTGCAATGGTCCCTCTGTCCGTTAAGCATTTTTTGCGGCACGAGTAGTTCAGTTAACTAACCGAGATTTTCCGTCATGCGAGCTGGTTTATTTTTTAAAGTTTTTTTTCAGATTTTACAATAGCACCCATGAAAGGAAAATATCTTTATCAGCAAGAGAAGTAAGTCCATATATAAAATTTTAAATGTAATTTGTAGAGATGGGTTTTTCAAAAATTTAAAAGTATTTCTAGATAAATTAGCATTTTTATTTAAATAACTAGATTTTATTAATATTTCATTTGGCACAGCTTCATAACCTAAATATATTAAAAAAATGTAAAATAATAACTAGGTTTATAAATTTAATGGGTTTGTTGATATATGTTTCAGAGCTACACCCTTCAAACATATGAAACATAATAAAATTTTGTTTGATAGCCATTTTGCACATCTTAGCAAATAGAAATTGATTCAGAATTAATGCTTTTTAGCTTCTACGCTCTTCTAAAATTGTTGCCATTTTTTTTCCTTAAATAGGACTCATATACAAAACTATAACCATATTAGGGTAAGTCAAGGGTATTACCACGTCGACTCTATTTGTATGTATTCCGCTCCCTTAGAGCTTCGAGCTCTTTATGCGTGTCTGCAATCAGCGACAACGAATGTTTCCATGTACGAAACGCGTGCCAAAAACAAAAGGAAGGGAAAAATGCAACAGCAAAAGCCGGAAAAGCGACGACAACAACAACGGGCTGCATCAGGAGGCAGAATCAACATGCAACAGCGAAAACGAGCAGCGGCAACAAATGTCAGTTATTTTCATTTTGCCCTCGCCACCCATATTCCAATATTATTTTCTTTTTTTCGCATTTCATGCCCGAGACGAGACTTTTATTTCGCATCCCATAGTCCGCAATTGTTTCGCTAGTAAACAATGTGATTTTCAGCGTGAAATTTCATTCAATCGGCTGGGGTATATGGTCATATCTGGCCATAACCCCTGTTAGCCCCACTATACCACAGTTACCAACTCATTCGACGGCCTTTGGTGGGCAATTTGTGTGTGCGAAAAAGTGTATGGCCCCAAAAAAGATGTCGAGGTGCCTTTTTGTTTCGATATGTCCTTTTTTATTGCTACTATTTGAGCGAGTGAAATGCTTTTTATGCATATATTGTTCGAGGATTTGCTGCCTTTTTCTGCGCAAAATTGCTTTTAATTGATCAAATTGTTTAAATATACGGCATGCATATATGCAAATACGTATATGTGTTCTATGGATTCCTGCTTCCTTTTTTTTTATTGTTTTATTATTTCAATTAAGGTTGTAACATTTTTTGTTTAGTTATTTATACTGCATAAATAAAAGAAAACGTATAAAAAATATGTTTGATGGAGTATGCACGTTTGACAATGTTATTATTATTTTTTTTGGGATAATTATTAAAATGGTTTTATGGGGTTATCATATTTAAACTACTTGATGCGATGAGTTCTATAAAATCGAAAAGTTAATAGTATTTTCGCATTTATATTTATGGAAATAAAGTAAAGTGATGAAGATTTTAAATTGATTTTATTGTACTTTTTCATACTCTATGGTTGTTCAAATTAAAGCTAAAAAAGTAAAATAACAAAAGCAAACGAGCGTTTCATTGGTTCTGAGTGGAAAAAATGGATCAGCGTTTAGGTATCAGCGGTGATTAGGAACAAGTTTTTAAGTGCTGCAAAAAGAAATAAAATAAAAAATGCAGTCCAAAAATATTGAAAAAAGTGAATCAGAACTATGTGCCTAATATTTTAATATTTAAGGAATGCAATGAAAATTTAATTAAATTGTATTATTGACTAGATCCTTATCACATTATTTCAGCCCACTTCCTCTATCTATTTGTATGTGCAACTTAAGACATAATATAAATATTTCTCATTAAGAGTTTTGCAAATGAAGTTGAGTGCTTATAGCTTATAGGATATGTGGAAATACCATATCCAATGCCAACGCAGTTCTTTATTCAAACTGCGCTGCAATTTAATTAAAGACACATACCGATTCAAATGAAACACATATAAATAAGTGAGGAGGCAGGCACTACCGAAAATATTCGCGAGCATAAATGCCAGCGATTTTCCGGCATTCATTCGCGGCCTCCCCGTGTTGCCCCCTCTTCCCAATGGCTTTAAAACTTAGCACGGGGCGCCAGTAGGAAAATGTTGGCTCAAAGCTTCCCGAATCTCGCCATTATGGCAATCTGTCTGAGTGCCCCACCCACCCATAGATCCGCCATATCTCCGCCCACACACGGCGGTATGCATATAGGTAATGCATGTAAACGATATTGCTTCACTCAACTGTCAGAGGGGCATTAAATAATATTTTACGCCGGGGAGACGCTGGGTGGCATCAACGTGGCCTGTGACATTTCTGACTGCAGGCTGCCCGGGAAACCAAAAAAGCCGCACCATGGCAACTTTTGCCGAATGGCAAATGGCAGACAGACAGAAAGACAGGCAGGCATAGATGTCATATGCAGAATTATGTAACACGAGCGGTATTTAATTTTTTAAGCAAACTAACATGTCCTGCCAGCTTTTGGCATCATCTGCATTCAGCATTTAGCATTTGTGTGCATAAATAGTTGCATCCTTTGCGGTTGCAGCTCTTCTATGGGTTTGATTACATCTGGTAGCCTAGACCGCGTTTATGGCTTAAAAGCTTGGCTTTCAAGTGAGTTTGGCTTATAGTTTTTCCACTTTTCCCTGTTAAAGCCCATTTGAAAAGCACTCAATTGGAGTCTTTAGTACGGAGTCTTTAAAGCTTTTAGGCTTACGCTTTTTACTATCAACCTGCATTCGAGTACTTCCATTATATTTATTTTACCAAACGAAATCTATAGAAACTAAGTAGTTTTACTTAATATGCATCGCCTTTCTTTTAGGCAAAGTAAAGATATACCTTTCCATTACAACTAATATTCATCAGCAATTTGATAGCTGACTAAATTTATAAGCTATGCATTGGTAAAGCACTTAGATGTGAAATTTGAGAAGTTTGCTAGACCCAAGGCCCTTCCTTTTATGTTGGCCAACAAAAGCCCAAAAGGCGTCGTCCCTTTGGGGAGTTTTTCTCTGCTGATGACACGAAAGACGTGTCCAAAATGCGGGCTTCAATAATTTGAGGTAAGTTTATTATGCAGATAAACAAAATGGGCTCCTGATTTTGGCTGACTCAGCATTGAGTTTTTCCATACCACACATGGATACGGGGATAGCCCAGAGCCTTTTGGGCCAATGGTCAACAATTGCCGGCAATCATCTAGGCAGTTACCTTATTACAACAACAATGGGCCAAAATGGAGTAGCTGGGAAAAACGTTGGCCATAACGGGAGTTATCTGACTGTAAATACATAATCTGCTGGCTGGGTGGTTGGCTGGCTGGCTGGCTGGCCCAAAGTGAACCCGTCGACGTTGCAGCTTCCTGGTTCCCAAAAGATTTGAGACGGCTTTTGCACCTTGAATACGGATTTGCTTTTATTGCCGCATCTTACTGTTGCCCACTTCTGTGCACTGCAAAAAAAACGAAGTATTTGACACAAAAAGTAAGGAAATATCTAAATTAAAAATTAAATATAAAAGTTCTAAAATTGCGAGATGTTATAGATCACAATTTTAGGCGATTCTATAACTATAAATTTCGAATGTTGTATTGTTGGTACTTCAGTGAACATCTGCTTTTTTTCAGTGTGGCTTCCTGCTTGCGTATTTTTGTGTTGTGCTTTCCGCTTTTAGGGTTAAGCAGGTGCTTTATAAACCAAGCATCCAGGTGGGCGGCCTCGAACGGTAAATAAGGACAAATACCACGTAATGGGTAACCTGTGCGTGGCTGAAGCCCCATCGAGAAAAACTAGAGGGACAGAATCCCTTTATTCCAGGACCAGAAGCAGGACGCTGGTAGGCTGTAAAATTTTCACCTTTAAATGGGTCCCACAAGCGCAATCAAACGACTCTTGTCAGTCGCATTTGTTCTGTTTTCGAGGTGAAGACGGCAACGTGTCGCCCAAATATTGCTTCCATATTCATAATTACTTAAGCGGCGTGGTGATGTCAAGTCTGCCGACATCTTTACTGGGTCGTGAAATATTTATTAAGTGGCCAGAGTGAAGTGGAGTTGAAAATACTTTTCCCATAAATTTGACGCTATTGCGTTGCCTTGGATTTCGCATTCAAAGCAAAGTTCTTATGGCTTATTAAGGTCGAAAGTTTGCGATAGTTTCGGCTATGCGAAAGCTTGTTTTAAGAGGCGATTAGCTTGTGCGTTCAACTTTATAAATTAAATGAAAGTTTAAAGTTTTTAATTGCACAAATGTAATTAGATTACGGTTGGGATTCACATCTCACCCTATTTAATTACTATTAAATATAAGAATATGTGAAACGAGCATGTGAAACTAATGATCTTCCAATTTCACTACAAATGTTCAAATCGTTTTATATGTACATTTTTTTATAATACTTTTATAAAATTAGAAGATTATTAAAAAATTATTTAAATACATTTTTGTTATGTTATTATACTATTTATTTTTGTTTATACCAAACTAAATGTGAAAATAATTATAAAATCTGCAGATATTTTTAAGAAATATCTGAGTATATTTTTTTAAAATTAGGTTTTATACATTCAACAAAACTCAAGTAACACACCGTTCAACTGGTCAAATATCAACTATGACCCACCACAAAGCAAATATAAATTGCCTGGCGTAATCCACACCAGCACAACCACTACCAACAACAGCTCAGGCCACCAAAATCACATAATTCATACATGTGTATATATGATTTAGAGAGCACACATGAAAGACAAACAGAAAACATGGAGGAACTAGAGGGTAAGCCCGGCCGACATATTGAAATTCATAACTACATACAGAAACCAATTACAATATCAATTTAAAAGGGATTAAAATGGCCCGGCCGGAGGCTTAAGCGGCTCCCAACGCCACTCGCCATCTAAACTGCCGCTCCTGTTCGTTCCCCATGGTCAGAAGATGGCATACTTTGTGGCGTATTTAAGATTTGTTCCCTTGTAAAATTTGTGAAATTGCAAATTGTATTTGCCTGAGCCGTGGCGAAACCCACGCAGGGAGCCCAAAACTTTTAAATTAAATTCTGAGCTAGCAGATTTTCATAATAAATAACGAGTCTTACACGAGCATAATCAGCCATAATGCCATTGTGTAATGTCAATTGACACTGTACACAATTGACCTCTCAACAAGTGGTGAATTCTTTGCGATTCGGTGTGTATTTTTGCATAATTTATCTACCCTGCTTGTTAAATCACAAATGCTGTACACAAAGAACCGCAATTTATGCGGGAGTATTGAAGTCCGTACACTGGACCAGGCCAAGATGCAATTTGGCTAAGTAAAGATGCCGATAAAGTGCAGTCTTCTGGTGTGCAAATAGACTAAAAACATAAACTGCAGACGAGGCTAAGCAGCTCTAATGCATTAAATTTAAACGCTCGACTAAGCGGTTTAATTTGGAAAGTAGCAAAAAGCTTCGCCAATCTTTCATCGGTCCAAGAATTCACTTCCTGCCCCTCCTCGACCACGTCCATTCATCGATTCGTCCATCCATCATGTCTATCAATGGTCTTAGCCATGAGACAGATAAATCAGTTAAGCATCGTCATGTCAAGTTAACAGGCGATTACAAGGGCTTTACCTGACCAGATACGCAGCTTAAGACCATTGCGAGAGGTCAGCAGGGTTTAAGAGGATGTTTCAGTGAACCAATAGCCCTGTTACCTATATGCAATAGTTGCTTAAACATAATGTTGGCCTTTTTCATTGCAGAAAAGAAGCAAAAATTTAAAAGTGTTATACTCCCAATTAACTTAAGCAGATATGTACTTGTAATCAGAAGCGAGAGCCATGTATCACATTAGCTGGCGATTACAAAAGGGCGTCTGCATGCGAATATACACCGATATTTGATAACCAATCGAGTGTGGGCGACGCAACAAGAGGATATAACGCAGGACACGAAGGATGGAAGCCTGCACACCCCGGCTTGTTGATAAAAGAAATTAAACAGACAGCGCTGGAATAAAAGGGAAAACACAGAGGCAAAGGAGCATTAAGCCCACAAGACAATTGACAATGGGTGGGCCTGAAAATGGTTCAGGGATTCGAAGAGGGGTGTCCTTTTGGCAGGGGATCTGTGGCATTTGTCTCGACTGTCTCGTTGACATGACGTTGCGCGAATTGTGCGCCACGATTGCTGTTGTGCGTTCTGTAGGCTGTGTTTTTGGTTTGCGAGTCGTCTGCCAACAAAGTGAGCAACACGCGCCGATGATTATGTTGCCGCTGACAACGACAACAACCACGGGAACAACAGCAACACCTAAAGCAACAGCAACAACAGCAACACAAAAAGCAACATCAGCAACAGACTTCTCCGAAAACGAGTGCCATTTTCGGAGTCCTGTTGGCGGCAAATGTCTTGTGGCACGAAGCTTTTCATTGACTAAAAGTGACGCATGCGCAATTGCGTCAGCCAACTTGGACTCCGATTTCAATTCAGTCCTCCGTCCTCAGTTTCAGTTCGTTTTTGTCACTCGTTCGTGCTGCACGGCCCACGCGTCGTATGAGCGATATCACCTGGTCTTCTAAGACTGTTTTATTGGATTTTGGCGCAAGAAGGCAAAAAAGCCGGCTAAAGTTTCCCTCGTGGGTGTGTGTGCGTGTGTTGCCGGAAATACTTTGAGCAATCGGAACGACAAAAGGCGAAAAAAAGATAGAAACCAAAACAAAAGTCTAAGCAAATTAACTTGGCCCATTCGTTGTATTGCGAGCATTGTTCTAGTGGTTATATTATGTTTGGGGTTTTTTGCCCAGCCCTCCTGCCAGCACGAAAGTAGGTTAATTGACGTGTGTTGTGGGCGTATCTACAAGGAAAATAATAAAAAAAAATCGTACCTACGAGTAGAAAAACAAATACACGAGCAGCCAGTGAAGTGGTCAATTGCCACTGCCAGGGGCCTAGGAACCCCCTCGATAAATCAAAAGTGTGGGCAGAAAGTGCGGCTAATTTAAGGTATGTCGTTGAATATTTTATTATGTCAAAATATAATAATGCTAAAAATACAAGTTTAATCAACACTGACCGCAGTGTTAATGCGTTTAATTTGACGTTTGTGCCATTGGCTTAAAATAAATCTACATAATGTGGCAATAGCAGAGGTTCAATGCACTAGCAAATATCTATTGTTTTTGAATTTTGTGCTGATTATTTGTTTCCACGTTGGCCAATTTTAATTAGTTTGTGCACTGAGCAAGCATCGATTAAAAGGTAATATATAACCCTAAACAAATATGAAGCACAAGTGTGGAAGTAATTTTAAACGAACGTCATTGTTTTATTGTTTAAAAAGCTACCATAATAAAGCGATAAGCTTCCAATTAAATGTTAATGGGATCTAGTGTTAAATATTTATATTATTGTGATGTATTTTACTTTTTTAACCAAGCTTGTGGTGGTATGAGTTCTCAACTATATGAGATAAATAGTTTCTTTTGTTATTATAATGCGGTAATTTATGTATTTCTTTTGATAAAAATAAAAATGCGGTATATTTTTTCAAATTACCCATCGAAAAAAAGTTTCGCATGCCAGTGCGACAGTTGACACTGCAGCAAACAGAAAAAAAGGACATAATACAAAGGGGAATAACATTGCGTAAACAAAAATAAACATATGCAAAATAAACTTCAAACAAATGTTGCCGCACCGAGTTTTGGGCCATCAAAACAAACACAAAACACAGAAAAAGGATAAAAACAGAAAAAATTTAAACCGAAGTGAGCAACGCGGGGAAGTGGGTTCATGGTCGGTTGCGAATCGGTGCCTTAGAGGCAACTTTGTTGCACAAAATTTATTAATTTTTTTGTTCGACAAGTGCGTGCCTGTGTGTGTGTGTGCGTGTGCGGTGTGTGTAGGGTGTGTGTCAAATTTAAAAGCATTCTTGCCAGTTGCCTTTGGACGGACGGTGTCCTGGCAGCTGCCTTTTTGTTTTATTATTTTGCGGAAGCTGCGAACCAACATTTATAAAAAGGTTTCTCTTGCTCGTCCTGCTACGTGAGCCATGCACACACAAACACAACAACACACACACACAACAAACATGCCCACACCCACAGACGCACATTGCTGTGCATTACCGTTATTTTATGACGGAAGTACATTTAAGCAGATTTTTTCTCACAGAACTCCCGCTCCCTTCAACCGAACTGGAAAAAAGGGCTGCCAAAAATGTAAAAAAAATTGGGAAACCGAGGAAATTTAAATATTTTCTTTTACGCTGTGCTTTTCATTTGCCAGTCTCGCTAAAATTTATGACCAACAAAATTGGAATGTTCCCCAAAACAACAGCAGCAACAATAAAGTCAAGACAAAGTTCGCTTCGATGGCCGTAAAAAATAAGAAACCTTTACGAAGCGTTTCGATGAAAAATAACCATTCAGAATTTGAATCAAGTAAAATCACATTGAAATACTCAATTAAATAAACAACTTAATACTGAAAATATAGAAACAGAAACCTTATAGGTTTCATGATTAGTTTTTAATGTTATGGTTAAATGATTTATTATGCTTTTAATTTGAAAACAGAATGTTTGATAGCATATCATAAAATGTATATAAAGCCATTCCGCAAATGGAACTCGAGAAGTTATGAAAATGATAAGCATCATAAACCAAATACTTTTCAAATGCACTCCGCCACACCCAAGGCACATATTATATTAATTGAAATTTAATACAATTACCAGGCGAATGTGTGGAAAGCCAACTGAAAGTCGGCAGCCAAAACACACATAAATTCAAGCCAAACACACACACGCATTTCATGTTGGTTAGGCGAGGAGATTTCTTGCCAAGTAAGTGACTCAATAAATAAATTTACTTGCCAACTTTTTGCCTTGTTGTTGCGGCCTTGGGGGACTGATTGTTGCTATCTCAAGGTAGATTTGCGTTGGCAGGCTCTCCCCGTCGAAGGATCTGAAAAATACTGTAGCCGTAATAAACAACACTTGATCGAGGGGACGGGGGCACAAAGTTAAGTGTGCTTTACTGGGGCACGCGAAATAAATTTCAGGAATTTAACAAGAAGAACGAGAATAGCAGGAGACAATTCTTGTTCATAGAACTCCTAATAAGATGTTGTTGAAATGGAAACTTAAGTAATATGCTATATCAATAAACCAAGTAGTAGAGTATTTTACACGAACTGCCAATTTAAATGCCCGACTTTTCGCTTATTTTTCATGAGCCACTTTAAGCGGTGAATTACACCAAGCCAAGTATTATGATCTGATCTGAGTGTCGAGGGTCGTAAAGCGGAATCCTCAAGAATACGAACTTGAATTTGCACAGCATTAGCACAGAGCATCTAGAAAACAAAGACTGGGTGGGATGGGCGTAGCTCGCGCTTATATTAAGTAAGTGAGCTATTCAAAATCAAAGCAGCGGAAAAATCCGCATCGCCCAGGGGCGAACGGTGTGGCAAAATGTGTCCGCCGATTGTCAGGCAAATGTCAAGCTCAAGCTGCAGGCGGCTTTCAGCTTGTCTCACGTCTCGTTTCGGGCCCTCTTCCGCATTTCCCGCAGATTTTCCCAGTACCAACACCAACACCTGCAGCAGAAGCAGGCACTTGCACCTGCGTTTGCACCTGCACCTGCAACAATGTGCAGACATTTATGGCACCAGATGCCGCCGGCAGCAGGCAAATGCCTTGCCATCCTTGAGTGGCATTGCGATGGCATTTCCATGGCATTTCCGTGGTGCGTTTGCCGGAGCGATGAAAGCGCATTAGCTTTGTCATTTATCGTTGCATACAATGCGCCATCTTTGTTGCCAATTCGAAAGGGCAGAACGAATGAAAGCTTTAATGTGCATATAATCAGAGTTAAAGCCTGTATTTTTAAGTTAAGGCTAACTTTGACCTTACCCCTTTGTCTCTGGGGCAATTTACATCTGAATAGAGTAAATTATACAGTGGTGTATTTCATGATTTTTTTGAAAGGATTTACAGAGCTTTAGCTTATTTATATGGTTTAAAACTATTAAAAAAATTTAATTTACAATATTAAAAGTCTATAAGATCTGTAGAGGCTATTATCGGCTTATTGCTATAGCTTTAAATCAACAGTTTATAGCCAACAATTATGCAGACTAATTGTAGCTGCCAAGTTTGTTTTCCACTGTGTTTTAAGGATTAAATTCATTTAATTTGTGTAAAATTGGTTCAGCTTACACCACTGTCCGTATTAAGCTCATCTGCATTTATTTTCAATATGCATTGTAGGGCGTTTCCTTGTGTCGTCGCCGTTGATGATGTGTGCTGGCATATTTTGCTTATCAAAGTGCCACGGACAGACATCGACCGTAGAGAATGTTGGTTTTGGCCATCGGAAAATGTCAAGGCTTCACATGCTTCGTTAGCTGCGTTTTCATAATGCATCAAGGCAATTGGCTGCAGGCTAGCCCTAATTAAAGGCATGAATTTTCACTTTTCATGCATTCTAATACATTTTGTATGGACAAACGGACTACCCTTACACATTTTCACCTGTCGCCCCTTTGTGCATAAAAAGTGTGAGCAATTTCATTGTGTGGAAAATTCGCTTGCTCACAGGAGACGGTGTGTGGGGCAGAAAAAACACGTGCATAATTTAAAAATGCATGCATCACTCATACGCAGCGTTGCACGCTTCTTGTGGGCAGATATTCCGTGCCAGGCGGCCAAGGTAACAATGGAAAGGTCGCAGTGTCGACGTTGCCAGAGTTTGTCTGCCATTTTGTTAGCTTTTGGTTTCCATTTTCAGTTTAGTCATTGTTTGCTTTTAAACTCTCTCTTTTTTTCGGAACGGTTGCTTAGCTTCTGGGATTGGTGTGGGATTTATAGAAATGTGTCAATTTTTGGTTTGCACAAAGTTTTGATATGACTATAAATCATTTCAACTTGATGGAGTGGGCTACTGCCGGAGGTGTGTGGCAAATAGTTGAGGCTATTATTTGTTTCTGGTTGCAATTAAAGTTGAATTTGAAAATAAATCATCTTCTTGATGATTTTTCAATGAATTATTTAAATGCAAGAGCTCTCTTTGGTAGGTCAACTTATCTTGCTAAAAAATTCTTTAATCCTCTTTTTGAACAAAGCCCAAATCCTTTTCAATTGCCAACGAATACCCGTGTGCCGCCTGACAATTAAAACGCCCCGAAAAATGGGAAATAAGAGTGGTTAGTGAGAGAACCCCACTTGAATGCAGCTAACCATGAAAGCGCGTTAAAAAAGCATTGCATGCACATGGCCGTTTTGTAGCCCCCCAAAACCCCATGGCCCCATCAAATATGCATGTAAAACACCGCACAGCAGGCAGAATGGAGCAGGAGCAGCTCAACAATTTCGCCTGCGGACAAGGTCCCGCAAAAAAATCGAGAAAAAATATAAATCTTAAATGCCTTGACATGTGTTCACCGAAAAAAGCTGAAGCTTATAAAAAAATCAAGGAGCGAAAGGTAAACTGAAACTCCAAATACTCTTGCAGATTATGGAGCAGCTTAGTTTGACCAAAAATAGTGCAATTCAAGGGAATTGATAGTTTTTCAACACTTGCCACTTTGCAAACATGAAAACTTTTGGTTATATGCAAATAACTTCATAAGTTATATATATCATTACTTATGTTTGATATTAATACGATAAAAAAGAAGATGCAAGTTGAATAGCCTCACATTTTTGTCATATAACAAGATTGAATTTTAAAAATTAATGAGACTCTAATTAACATCAAATTCTTTATATTTTTGTATACTTTATTACAATAATATTTTGTTTGGATATTAATGGCTATTTCAAGTAATTTGTTGAGGAAAAAGGAAAAGTGAAATACTTCAAACTATGATTTCTCTTACCCATTGAATGGCTAAAAATAGTGCAAAATAGCCCCAAGCGCTTTTCTGGCTCTGCGAACCCTGTGAAAATCCCGACTCAGTGAGTGGGTAAGTGGGTGGGTATGTCGTTGGATGGTTTGCTGGTTGAAGGTCGTGGGAGTTTTTTGCCTTTTGTATTTCGGTGGGTTGCTTAGCAGCAAATTACTTGCATGTCAATTGATGTTGATGACGCGTTGACAAATTTCGAATATGAGCGAATAGTTTTCGTGCTGCTTTTCCTGTTTTTCCCATCGCAGCAGGTAGCATTTTATTTAATAAGCCATTCTTGGAGCTGCAAGTATGGGCGTACATAGTAATATTTATGTGTTTATTTTGGTGCCTTGTGTATAATATGTAGATTTCGAAGGCAAAAACCGAAGCGGTAAATCAAAATACATGCATTGCGTATGAGTGTTGAGGCAACAGAAGGAGGGCGGACTTTCTTATGATTTATAAGCACTTACTCATGTTGCATGAAATTGTGTGTGCTGCAAGCAGTTTTCGGCAGCAATCAGTGGTGGACTTAAGATTTAGCTTAAAAGAATAAGCCATAATCCATTTTTAGCAAACAAATTCAAAATGAGCGAGACACATTCAAATTATTCACATCTAAAAAGAAGCTTAATAAAGAGCTGTGTTCTTTTTATTAAAAAATATTAAATCTTAAAAAAAATGAAGTATTAAGCATACACGTTTAAAAGTGGTCAACGTCTATTTTTTAAGTTAAGATAAACTTTAGATTTGTTAAAGCCAACTCGGATTTCCCATCTCTACCGATGGCTTTGGTTGAATGGGCAAATTTCTAGACCTCTGCAGACTGTGACTACACACACAGAAGACTTACACTTGGCTGTCAGGGCACCAATACATTTGCATCTAGACAGCCTGGCAAAAATGCTTAGATATTTTTTATGCGCAAAATAAATTGAACTTGGGGCGAGGTGGTTGGATGGTTTGAGGGATTCGGGTCGGGACTTGGGCAAAGGCAAATCATTTGGAGTAGACGAAAAGCGACGAAGCGCATAAGTTGTTGGCACACACACACACAGGCGTACACCAGCGGTCATACATATAGGGCTCAAGAAGTTTGAAGCAGGCGTCCAAAATGCTTGAGTTGTGCTTCTGCTTTGAGGGATTATACCTGCCGGAATACTGGAGAAAGACCACATCCCACATTCCTCGACCAAGTCGACGCTGAAAGCTCATCTCTAGAGATTTCTGCCTCAAAATTATGATTTATTCTTACGTTATAATTTTCTTTCTCTTTCGCCGTCTCTGCCTCGTTTTCCTGTAGTTACTGATACTGAATTTTGGATTTAAGTCGAAAATTCGTGCCTTGCCGTGGCCCCCAAGGCAGTATTTTACCATTTAATCGCCGATGCTATTTCTCTATATATATACGAGTCCCGTTTGTGTGCTTGATATCCCCATAATGTGACGCAAAGTGGAACCAGAGGTGTTTCCTGTCCCTCGGAGCACATCGATTCTCCTTTCCTGTCAAGCGAAAAGGTTCGAACACTGCAAATCGATAATACACCTCAAGCTCACATATACGTGAATTCAATTTTATTGCACGCCGAAGCACTCAATGTTTTTTTTGGGATAACTATTCCCGTACTAAAACCATTTTCTATGGGTGAAAGTTGTAACTTTTTGTCACAGCCAAATGTCGATATGATGATGTTGATTGCTAAGATGTTAAGGGGATGTCAATGGATTTGGCCTTGCCGAGTGTGCTTCCCAAGAAGCGTTGACATTACTTGTGCATATGATAAAGATCGACGTTTGAGGAGCACGAATACAGCGCACAGGTAACGATGTCGCAGTTAAGAGTGTTTACTTATGGAAGAAGATTGCATAAATTATATTAATATATCATATGCACTAAAGAATAATAAACTATAGACTACTTTTATTTTTTAGCATTAGTTGTATAAACAAATGTAATTAAAACTTAAATGAAGAATATGACTAATACAACCTTTAAACAACATGTAACAACATACATTTTTAATCTTTCGTGTATAGATAAAAAAGGAGAGTATGACCCCTTTTTGGGTCAATCAATTTGTTTACCTTAGGTTATGAACAGCAGGGGTTGCAGCCTCTTATTGACCAACTATGCTGACATAATGGAATCGGAAACTGGCCACCAATGGCGGCAGCATAAGGACACCTGTTTTGCCGCCGCTTGCTGAGCGGCTAAAATCGATTTGCTCAATTATTGCGAGAGTGGGGAACTGCAGGCCGATGCAAGTTTAATGCGCCAACTGCAATATGCCGTAATCTCTTTGGCCAAGAACTTTAAGGCCAAACAATGCTTTCTGTGTGTGCGGAACCACTTTCATTTTGTTTGTAATGTGTCCAATAATAGTTGCATTACGCTCATTGAACATGCACGAACACAGTCAAACGCAGATGGCCATCACACACGCCGCCGATGGCCGATGTGTGTGTGTGTGTGGGCGCACATACATAAAAATGTCCTTAACCCACTATCACCAGTGGGGGTAATATTAGCATAATGTGCGTAAGCTTTGCATGATCCTCTTTCACTCGTTGTGCGTGTGCTGCTGTGTGTGTGCGTTTGTGGGTGTGTGTACGGTGGATAACAAACCCAAAACCGCTTTGGTCCTGCAAACTGTGCCGCTGTTGCCATAAACAGACAAGCCACATCAACCGTAAATTCCTTTGTATACCCTTTGCCGCAGAGCCTATATGACTAATTGCTGAAGTGGGCTAAGGTTTCCATTACTCTACTGGATGTTAATTAAATCTGTAATAGTAATATAGTTATTTTTGGGGTTCATAAAGGTGTATATTTATATTTTAAGTAATTAATTACAATTAACTTAATTTAAATATCAAAAATAGCTAAAAACACTAAATGACACTAAACACAAAATGAATTAAATTTCTCCTTCCTCCTGTTATCTTTTTTAGGGGTATATGCGTATTCTACTATTAAGATATGCGCTTCCTGATGATTAATTCTTTGGATCCTTCGCCATATTTTCTCCATTATGCTGAGTCAAGAGCTCTCATAGACATTTTTTGTGTCATTAATGCGTTAACTTGAGGACATCTTGTCTTCCGCCGATTCATATGTGGACACATGCATTTCGAGTCCTTTTTTGCCCACCGACGTAACGCAAAATGGCGAAACGAGTTTGCTGCATCCGTTTTCCGGTGGCCATTTGTTCCATTACGCTGGCCCCCATTTCCTCCATCCCCTATCAATGTTATTGTGGAATTCGGCGATGTTGTGGCCAGGATACCATGTGCGGGAGCATGCCATTCGGGCCTGGTCGGTCAAAGATTAAACACATAATGGGCGCGTGCCCGGGCGTTTCTATGGACGCGTTTTTAATAACATTTTATGTCGAGCTGAAGCTCGAAACGGAGGCTATGTTCCGCAATAAATGAGCCGTTAAACGCTTTAAGTTGGCCCGGCCCACAAACACACACACACACACATCAGCGAGTGTGTGTGCTAGCCGTTTTATTGCTGCTTTATTGTGCGGCGGCGGGTTCGGCCAACTTAAGCGTCATAAACGGGTTAATGACTTGGAAGTTGCCTTAAATACGAACAAAAAATGTTCACCAGTGTAGTTCCAACCACTCAAGTGTTTCTTCTTGCCCGCTCCTTGAGCCTGAGGAAGCGTCTTTATTGCTGATCCGGTCCTCACATGCTGCGTTCTTTATTGGCGACCTTGCCCCTTTTGCCCATTGCCTTTATCAATTTAATGTCGCTTGTTTGTTTTGGCCCAGGCCGCAATATGATTATTTTTTTATGGCCAATTTTTAATTTGTTTACACACATTTCGGGGCCAGAAGCTCAGCCGCTTTTCTTTATCGTCGTTTGTCAGTGCTCGCATTCATTAAACCTTTTTCAAAGTTGTTTTTTCCCTTTTAAATTGACAACCAGTTGCGTAGTTTCTTCTCCACTCCGGATTTAGATTGCTTTCCCTTTCCGTACAAATGGTCCCTCATTTTTATTTAACACTTTGGAATGTGAGTCCCATCGTTTTGTTGTGAGTTTCGCCGAATGAGAGGGCGGGCTTAAATATTTTATGAAGCAAGTTTTGATTTATGGCTGTATGTGGCGGGCGTTTAGGTGCTAATAGTTGCGTGTTATTTGGGTAATGTTTCGTCCTTCTCGCCCATTGCGAATGTATGTAAATAACTTTGCTGGCTGCGGTCTGTAATTAAAAATAGATAAACATAATAGTTAGGGAGAACCAACACAGACTGGATTTTAATTGGCTTGCTGAAAAAAGGGAACTAAAACATTTTGACTTATCTAAATAATCAAATATTACACTTTTCCTATTAATACTCTATTTTTGTAGTTTTGTTTAAGTGATGTTAAGTCATGTTATTTTTGTAAAATTAAACAAAGCAGCGGAAAGATTTTAGTTCAAAAACAAAAGAGACTGCTATACTCGAGTTCCCCGACTATCAGATACTCGTTACTCAGCTAGTGTGAATGCAAACGCGAAATTTCATAATTTTTCTGGGATATCGATAGATATTGGGGAATAAAATGAGAAAAAATTTTAAAATTGTTCAAAAGTGGGCGTTAGAGTCGGCAACATGGGTCAACAAGCTTGCACTGCGTCTATGTCTCCAGAATCTGTATGCTGAATCTCAACCCTCTATCATTTATAGTTCGTGAAATCTCGACGTTCATACGGACATTACCAGATCGACTCGTCTGTTGATCCTGATATATATACTTTATATAGTCGGAAACACTCCCTTCTGCCTGTAACATACTTTTTAACGAATCTAGAATACCCTTTTACTCTACGAGTAACGGGTGTACTTAAAGTTTTCTAAGAAACTTGTTTCAGCATTAAAGTATATTCCTTTCCACTTTAAGAAATCACGGCTCATTAGGCACGATATGTTCCATTGCAGGTCGTAATAAGATTTTAAGCAATGCAAACCATATTTGAGAACCGCTTGCGGCGCGGAAATGCGACAACGGTAAAAGACAAATTAATTTGACGTCTTTTATATGAGCCATTCCGCCTGCCGCCTTCCAATCCCTTTCATTCTCATTTTATGACTGTCTTTTTATTTGGCTTCTTGCCGCCTCTCACGTGCACTTCATTTTGTAATTACCTCGGCCCAAAATGCGGCACCGTTCTAAAAATTTGTTGACTTAATGACAAAATGTTGGAAATGGCCCCTTATAAAAGACATCAGTGAATAAATTTACACATGCACATATATAGAAACACACACACAGGGACAGACAGACAGACACAGGACTTCCGGTTGCCATTTGCATTGGTGGATGGAAAGTCACGTCGCAGCATTTTGGCCCGGTCTTTCTGCTCGCTTTTCCTTTGCGCGCCTAAAAGTGTGCACAAGTTTAATTTGATTTCGCTGTAAGTCAGACACACAAAACTAAATTCACTGGGACCCTCGACGCCTTTGCCAAGTCGGGCGAAAAATCAAAATTTCCGCACATTGCCTATTTTTCAAAGCAACACTCAGACGGCACCAGGATGCGTCTGTGTGTGTGCGGGTGAGTGAGTGTGTGTCTGGGGGGCGAATTTATTTGGAGTTTTGCACACGTATGGGCCCTGTCTGTTTCTGGGCCAAATCATTCCTCCTTCTGTAGCCCAAATAGCCTGCAAATATCACATGCTCGCCAAAATATTTGTATCTGCATGTGTGTCGATTTTACACGGAAAGCTTGTGATGAAGATATAATAAATTCACTTTAATTTAAGACATTTTCTAAGGTATTTATATATAAATTTATTGAAAATAATATGTAATAATTGGAACTGCTCCGTCAATTATTTATAAATATTAATCATATAATTATATTTAGAAATAGGAAGGATACAAAATCTTCTTTAGAGTGTTATCATTTGTGTCACGTGCTGCATGCCACTGGCGTCATTCAATGTTGTCAAAAATTTATACCAATCCGCCAACGAAATAAAAAAGTAAAATTCGTTGGGGAAAACGCAGAACGAGGAACGAGCAGGGCACTTGAACATCTAAAGAAATGAATAAAAGTAAGGCATAAAAGCATGCAAATAAAATTAACAAAAAGGAAATACGAGCAGCATTTCCTGCAGTCCCCCATATTTTCGCTACCTTTATTTCATTTCGCTCGTTTTTACGTTCGACAAGTTGTTCAAACTTTGGCAAAGGTGTTCTGAAAATTTCGTGGGGCAAAAGTTAACGAAACGAAACGGAATTTTTGTATTGTGTTGTATTGTATTTGTATTGAGGTGAAGTGATAAAAAGTTTTGATCTAATAACTTGAAGAGAATATATTAGCTTAAGAGGAAATTATTAAAAGGACTTTTATGGACAAGTGCAAATTTATTTCGGAAAAATTTAAATTAAAAAATTGGAATGGGTTCTAAAATCGTACTGAAGATCAAAGCTTAAATGTTGGTTTTAGATATCGGTCTAATTATATAATATAATAATTTATATATATATTATAATATATTTATTTATTTATTTAATAATATTTAATATTAATATATTTTCGTGGAATTATAAGAAGATTTGGAACTTTGGAATGGATTTCGCCAGGTGTGGGCGATTGCTGCAATATGTGGCTGGCTTGAAGTGGCAATTGCTGGCATATTTTCCGATGGTGCCGCCACATATTTTCCTGGCCACGATTTTCCCTTTTAATTTTTCTTTGGCACCTGCATCCTGGCTGGCAGGAATATTCTCGCATTTCCTTTGTTAGCATTGAAGATAAAAATCAGTTGAATTTTTTATGCAGGCGGCGCGCCATAAAAACCAATTACGGGCACAGTACAAGTTTATTTATTTATCTGCTTATTTGCCGAGTTTCGTTGAAAAATGAATTTCAAGAAATGAATTGAATTATGTCATAAATGCGCGCAGACAGAAAGACGCAGGCAGGGGCCTCGCCGCCGACTGTCAATAATCCCATTTAGCTCCATCAAATGGTTATTGATTTATTATTTTGGTAATGCAATTTGCCGAACCAGCCGGGTCCTGAATTATGATCCGCAAATGGCGCCCAGACCGCGAATCCTGAAACGCTCAACTCGAAAGAGCAAACGTGAACAGTGGGCGGTGATTCGGACTCTCAATGAAATGTCTGCGGTTTTGGGATTGGATTCGGTTTGCTTTTGGTTTCAGCTTTAACGGCAATCATATTGACCGGATTGAAAAGTCGGAGGGGGGCAGCGGTAAACTGAGGATGCAATCAGTTACATCAGGTTGCATGCGTTTCAAATTAAATTATTAAAAATTTCACATCCTGGAAATGAGTCTTTAAATGCTTATACATTTTATTATTTACTTAAAAAGAAGAGTTTGGGTATCCGCAAACATTCTCCTGATAATATAGTCTTCTTCCCAAAATGCTTGCCCACTTTTTCCAGCTTTCCCTTTTTTGATTTCCATTTTCCACACTCGTTAACATAAACATTTAAGGGCAGCAATACCTTAACAGAAATGTAAATTACTGAACAAAAATTAAATCGTGCATAAAAATATTTAAACGCAATCGACTCGAACCGTTTACACTGGGCGAAAAGCCGCAAAAACAAGTTCCTGGCCAGCCGCAAATCGCCATAAAGGACCACTCAACTTCGTAACCCTGACCGGAGACCAGAGTTGGACCTTGTCTAGCTGGCTGGGAAAACTGTCATTTCGGGACTCGAGTTCTCAATGGGCCGTGCAGGGAAATGGGATGATGGAGTGGGCGAAAGCCGGCAAGGACCTTCACCTATCTGCCGGGCTCTTGCCTCCGGTTAAATGATGTGTGCATTAATCCTTTCAACATGCTTTTCACATTTTTCTTTCCTGCCTGCTGCTCTTTTCGGTTGCTCGAGAGCCGTAAGCTGGAGCTCCATCAGTCAGGTCCTCGGCACCTGTGTGACAAATGTTCCGGGCAGGTGGATGGGCCAAATGGAAATGGTATTGGGCCATGGCAACAAAGGCAACGGCGCAGTCACAAAAACTACTCGCACAAGGTCATATATTTTCGTGTCGCTTTGTTGCTTTGCATGCTAATGAAAAATTAAAATTTCCACTACAAAAACTGTGATTCATTAGGCCGGAGCAGGCCAGGTCGGCAGTCAGGCATTGCCAGTGAATAATAAATAAGGCCGCTGGCTAATTAAGTGAGGAGGGACTGCCAGCCCCTTCAGTCAACCAGCCCCTCCCCCATCCACCCATGGGGCACACCATTTGCATTATACTTTTGTAATTTACATGGCACACGTGTCCTGGAGTGTATTTTGGGTGTGTGTGGCGTGTCCTGTGAGAACAGTGCCCCGCTGCAAGGACCATTCGACTGAAATGGCAATCGATACACGCGGGAAAATAAATCTATTCTAAGACTAAGCTTCATAATATTATTAACTACAATACTAAAATTCAGAATAGTAGACAATTTTTCGTTTGTAATAAGTAATAACTTGCCAGATATATAGGGTTATATCAATTTCCATGTCATGAACTAGTTGAGCATTTTTGTTGCAAGCTATCAATTTTATTTCCTGTGTATGGACGCAAAATGAATGGGTTGCACTATAGAAAGCTTATCCAGTGAATTAACCATGACCAGCAGCCGGGGGCCAGCTGTTACCAAGCTGCTGCTGTGTGGCGTCAGCTGCTGCTAAGTTATGAATTATAAATTGCAATTCAACTTAATTAAATTCACACATTCGCCTATGAAAATGCAGATATTTTGCTGCATTGCCGGGGCTTAATTTATGTTAGTGCACTATTCCCTTCGAAATCAGAGCCGCAGAATTGCAGTTAATTCGCCGGGCAACTTTATTTGGTTCGGCCATCATCATTTGCTTTCCATTTGGGCCGGAATAGCAACGCATAACAGCATCAATTAGCCATAAATTCTCGTTAGCCAACAGCCAAAGTACTTTCATAAATAAGGGGCCTGGCGAGGTGGAAATGGAAGTGGGCCGATGGAAAGCCATCGCTCAGGCGAAGGCGGCAAACCGAAAATAATATCCGACACTTTTCACACCACAAGCCCAAAACGAAATAACTATGCTTATAAAGGATGAACGAGGACGTGGGTGCCACCACCATTCACAATTACAATTATTTTGGCTATGTACATAGTTTCCGAACCGACTGGCCCAGATTGGCGGCTCAGACGCATAAAAATCGCAGCTGTCAGTTCAAAAAGCCAAAAACTTCAGCAACAGCATCAATTTTCCACACGCCAGCGAATTTTTCGCCACCAAACCGGCAAATAAATACTATATACTCGCACACACGGACACAATTGCGGAAGACATGTGAACGCAATTTTCACGTGCAAACTTTGCTCTTCCAAAAGGCAACAAACAAGCGAAGCAAATAAACCAAGTGAAATGTGTATTTGGGTATTGATTTATACGAAGTTGGAATACCCTTTCCTGGGCGGAAACACATTTGTACCTATGGGGCACATTTCAAGTCCCAAATGCACTCATTAGAAGTATAAATGGTAAATGGGCAAATTGAAATACTAAATCGTTTTGGCAATGTTGATGTTGTTGATGCTTTGAATATTAATCTTTCAAGATTTTCTAGACATATTTATTAAATAAAATATTTAGTGAATTCACATTCAATTAAACGCATTTAAAAGCGATGCAAGAACTACTTACTTTAGTTCATATGTAAATTTTGTTAATATGTGAAAATTAGAATAGCTTGCATCCTACAAGTTCCACATCGGGAATGCCAAATGAACCCCAATGAACGCTCTTTGTCGTTGAATGGCAAACTTATGGCATTCCCCCACAGACTTAATTGCAGAGCATCCATAAAACAAGTGTAGCGCTGTGGCGTGGCATAAGTTGGCACGAATAAAGTAAAGTAAGCTGCACAATTTTATTTCGTTCGGTGGGAAAGCTCAGTTGGGGAGCTGTCAGCAGGAGGGGATTTTGGATGGGCGGGGTGGGACTGGGGAAGTGGGTCCTGGAATTGGGATTGGGGTGGGTGCTGCCAGCTAATCTCAACAAACAAAGCGTGAAACTAACAATTCTGCAAATACAGACAAAACCGCACACCCGCACACAAACGAGCAAGACAGAAGCGGGGTTGTGGGCGGAGACACGCCCACTTGGAGGGTGGTCATGGGGTTTGGGAAAAAGTTTGTCTTGCTCATTCGCGGGCCAAGATGAAACTTTATTTTAGCGCGGCAGAGAGCTACAGCCATCGAATTTATTTTCATGTCAGAGCAGAAAAGCACTGCCACTTCTACTCCCACTGCCAATTCCACTCCCCTTTAAGCTAGTCGCATTTAGGATTGGCGTTAAATTGGCAAAAGGCGATGGCTAAGCAAATAATGAACTTGCTAATTTGGCGTGGCAGCGCGGTTTGCTTTGGCGCCCGCTGCAACGCGGCGTATGAGCGATGTTCGGGCATAAGTTGCGCATACGCTGCGTTGCACATCTTAAGCGCGTTAAAGCCTCTTGAACGCGCTGCCCAAGTGGCCGCATAATAAGGCTGGAAATCTAAGGGCCAACGGACGGACGGGGGCGAGCAACAAGCGGCTGTGGCTCGAAGAGGCTAAGCTCTAATTTTCTCACGTACTTGTAAATTTTGCGGAAAACCGCAACAAATTCACTTATAAAAGTAATCTAGAAAGCGCGTACACAACCGGAAGCACGCAAAAGGCGCGGGAAGCACGGCAAAAATCCTGGCCAAAAGGGGATGCGAACAGAAACCTAAAAGCGGAGCAAGAAAAAAGGAAACAAAAAGCGCACAAAACTCGTCGTCGTGTAAAGAATTGCGTTTGTCGCGACACGGCGACAACTTTTTCTCCGCAGGATGTGGAGGGGGAATGGCACTCAGGACGAAGGACCAGGCTTAAAGCGACCTCCACTTTATCACAGATTTAAAACGAAATGAATGTAAGCACATTAAATGGCTTGGACTCGGGGCTCCTATTAAAGGTTCATAGTCAAGGACTTGAGAAGATATCATCCGCGGGGGGGCCTGTTTGTCCTGCAGGGCGAAATAAAAAAAGTTTCAAATGCAAAGTTAGCTTACGGAGAAAACAGAAAAGGATTTAATTGGAGAGCGATTTGTTGGGCGGTTAAGGACAAGACAAGTTGCTCTTATCATTTCGGTTGATTTTGGGCCCTCAGGGGAAAGAAAATGCTGAAATGGTTTGTGTTCCAGAGAACTGGATTCGAAATTCATTAAAAATGTACCAAAAGTATACCAATCAAAAGTTCAAAGTATTATTTTTTCCACCCAATACGGACAAGATCAACTTAGTTAAATGATTTAATTAATTTGTTAAGATGCTCTAAATATGAATTGGCTTACTGTTTAAAACGTGTCCAAATGATATTGCGATTCCCAGCTTATATATGTCGAAAAGTTTCGACGTTTTACCAAAGTTTATCCCGCTTATCTGGGCTATTAGTGGGAATTCCATTTGAAGTCACACAATTCCAATTGTTGTGGATTCATTGTGTGAATTGTTCGGACGGTATGTTTTCCTGTTAATTTCTTTGATATCTACGCACAATGGCAGGCTTTTGGGTAGCTCGAAATTTTCAGCAAATGAATATTAAATAACCTGATAAAGTTGTAACAAATTATTGCCCCCGGCAGCGACCCACTGCCCAACCACGAAATATTCCCCCAGCCCCAAAGGCGACGACTGCAATTAGAAAAACAACTTTTTCTGCTGTTCAACATTCGTTACAAGCGTTGAAAGTCTGAAAGTCGGTCACAACAAATCCAATTTTCAGCGGCGAAGAAAAAAGTTAAATTATCAAAAGAAGAAAATAAATTGTAGCTCAGCGAAAAGTTGGGACTTCATCCAGGACAATGCCAGGATAGGGCAACCAATCCTGTAGTTCACTTCACTTCACTCCATTCCAAAACGAACCCCGCAGCTATGTGTCACAATTTTCCGGCACGGGCTCCTCCGTCGTTATTAACAGCTGATGGCGGAAAACAGGAAAACTTTCGGCTATGCTTTTAATAAACTTTTCCTTGGCATTTGCCATTTGGTATTTATGCAAATTACTAGCACACAAATATTGAGTGGAATGGCCCCGGCCAATAACAACAAATTTCAATTATGCCATCAAATCTATTTAGGTGCATAAATATTTTGGAGTTTCCTGCCCCCAACCCCAATTCCTTCGCCATTCGCATCCCACCCATCATGCTGTATTTGTGGCGTGTAATTTACAGATTTTCTTGTTAAGATTGTGGGCAAAGTTTGGTTCTGCTTCCTCGCCATTGTTGGTAGTTTTTTGGCCCTCGGGCAGGCCTTAATTGGCTTGCCGGCCTGAAGAGTCAATAAGCGGCATGCAAAGTATACAAGTTGCACATAAATTTCCCGTTGAATATTTTAGAACTCATTGTTCGAGTGTTTGTATTGCGGCAGCCCTAAATTTAGCTTGATTTGATTTGGTTTCAATTGTACTCGAGTCGAAAATAAGCATTTCCCCTCAAGAGACTTTTTCAGATCATTAACGAAATGAAGAAGGTCCTGGTCGAAGGGCCAAATAAATGTTGCCTACTTACAGGAGCACAAAATTAATCAATTATGCGTGTGTGTGCGGACTCTCGGTGCCGTACTTTGGCCCATTTCGTTAATTAATAAAAATCTTAACAGCAAGTAGACGCTCTTAAAAGGACACATTTTTCTTTTCCTAGGAAAAACATTCTGATATTGCTTACCTTTACCACGAATTTAATTCCTTATTTATTTATTTATTTTACCTTTACATTTACATTTATTTAAGAACAGCCTTTACAGCTAGGAATCCTGTTTCCCAATTATTATTAAATTCTTACAGTCATTACAATTTTCTGTCTATGTTTTGTCGAAACTAAAGCCAAGTTGATTAACTAAATATCTGGTGAGATTCCTTATGTTACCTTAAGTAGCACATCTCATCTGTACACTTCGTAACGCTTTTTCCACTCCAAGAAATCAATCATAGCAACACTTGGCCCATTCGCCACCACTGCCCTCTATTCGGCAGGATATGTTCTCTGGTCGTCCTGAAGTGCCTGGGTCATTTACTTTATTGATTACAACTTTCTCTTGTTTTTCGCAACTTATACAAGAACAAGAAGAAGAGCAAAGCAACAGCAATTTGAGTTAAGCGTGGCAGCTTCCGTGGATATATCCACAATAACTGGCAGGATATCCCCATAGATGACTGTGCGGGGGTTGGGGGCAAATGGTATCTTCGTTTACACACAAGAACTTGCCACAAATGTGGGTTTGATTAAAGCTGCATTATTCCGGTGATAAAGGGCGGTTCGGTGGAAGGGAAAAGTACCTGTTCTGACTTCTGGTCTTATTATGTAATGCCATGGAATGGCATAAATACAATTTCAATTCGCTTGCAATCACTACAAATAAATAAAGCGTAAACTGAACACGGGGAGAAGCATAAAACTGTCATAATTTATGAAGTTTATCATTTGGTTCATGGCTCGTCTTTTTTGCGGGGGCCCCCAAAACGCATTTATGTCAATTTAAATTTATGTAAACATAAAATGGCCAACCAAAAAATAAAAACATCCCGTGTGAGGGATGTGGTCCTTTCGACTGGTGTATCCCATTTTTCATACGCTTTTGGTACTCTCTTTTGCAAATGGGGTATCTTATTGCAATATTGTGATTGTGACTTAAAAAAAATGGTATTGTGGTTTCAAACAAAAAAAATATAACTAATTTGAGTTTTCAGTTATAAATGAACATTCATTTGATTTCATTTCTAATATTTTGTATGTAGGACATTAATTTACATCCGCTTAAATATATTATATTTTTTATTGTGTCAATGGTCTCTGTTGTCTGTCTTATATGCAATTCAATGATCTGTTTCCTATTTTTAAAATATAACAATATTTTAATGTTTTTGATAAAACTGAAAAGAGTAAACAAAAATCCTTAAGCCGAAGAAATTCCAGGAAATTTTTGCCTCCTCAGTTATTCTGCAGCGAGCCTCCTTTTCTTCTTTATGATTTAATGCGCGCGGCACGCCGTGACGTTCACTTAGGCATGGACAACACAATAAAACTCCACAACAGCCGGAGGAATATCAATATGAGCCAGGGAAGGGGGCTCTGGAGCGGAGGAACCAGAGGAGCGAGAGGACAGGACAGCGGGATACGCTTTCCGCCTGCGCACTTTTGACATTTCATTATCCTGTTAAGTATTCAAAAGTCAAGGAAGCAGGCACAGCGAGCAGGAACCGGGACGAGATTGGTGGGGCAGACGAGGGGATGTCTGGGCCGTGGCCAAGACCTTTAAGAGGGGAATGTCCTGCTGCGTTACCAGCTTATCAGTTATGCCAAACGCGTTCTTTTTGGCTTTTAGTCGCATCCCGCCCCCTGGCTTCCTTCTTCGCCATTTGTTTTGTCTGCCCTTAATGCCATGCGGAATTGCCTTTGTGTCCCTGCCGTTTATGACATTGTATTCGAATCTCTGTCTGTATGGGTGTGTATAAATTACATTACATAACAAGCAATATAACAAACGATAACAAACACCTTGCCACACACACTTACACATGCGAAAGCAACAAGGAAACGACAACGAGCAAATATGAAAAAATGGTGGCAGAAAGGCAAAAACAATTTAATGAAATGTTTCAACGACTTCGATTCGAAAAGATCTGCTTTATGGCCTGTCATTTGTTTGTGCCAAATGTTAATGATAGCTCAATATCTCATTTTTTGTGTGTGGCTGATAAAAAATCATACAACTCTCCTCCGCTAGTTTAATTTGTTAAATTTGTTTAAATAAGTCTTATATCTGTTGATTGGAAGTTAAGTCAGCTATTTAGTTAGACCGCTTTTTAATTGGGTTTGAATAAGCCAACTAGCTTAGTTATAAATGGATTTACCAAACACATAAAATACTTTTGCACGGCCTACTGATTTCAAGCCGAAAATGGATCAACAATTTCTTGATTTCAACAATTTTACGTATGTCAGATGCATTACTTCTTTCAATGAATTTTGTTTCTATGAATTTTTACTTGACCAACCGAATTGTCTGCCAAGTGAATTAAACAATCGATTCAACCGCAAAAAGTCAATTAAAATCTTCACAGAAACTCCAGTTGAAAAGTGGTTTCGGTCAATTTGCCGGCGCACCCGCTCAACGACTCTCTATAATCCTTGATGAGTCCTGGCCGGCCATCTCAATAAAGCAATCAGTGTGTACCAACTCGCAGTATAAATTTCATTTTCCCTTGCAGGTCACTCGGGGAGGAGCCGAATCCTTGGAGCGGGAGCAGCCAATGCAACCTGCACAGACATCATTAGACGTGAATAGCAACCACACGTGAGTAACTCGGGGCCTTTGCGCCCGCAGACAAACACAGACTATATCGACACTGTATATCTCGGACATGTGTCGGCCATCAACTTATGCAATCAACGAGTTGGCTTTGACCGGGCAAACTGACTGCCTGCCGCTGGGTGCTATGTAAACGGGCCAAAGACGATGGTCCAAGGAGCAGCAGCAGGACGAAAGGCCCTAGCGAATGTTTATTTAAGCATAAAGCCACGTACGCCCTGACACACACATGCCCATCCCGACACTGAGACTAATACTAAAAAAAGGGGCTTGGAAAATATAATATTCAGATTCTAAAAACCAAAAGATGGAATATGTTAGTAGCTTTAATATGACAGTGGATTATTTTAATACTTTTGAGAGATGCATCCTTCGATACCATCATCAGTTTGTTTATTATATGGATGTCAAATAGATGAAACCAAAAATCCATTACAACTATCTTAAAAAATATTTAAATATATTCAGTTTATCTCAGCTATAATCATTTTTATCAGAAATTCAAGTTCATTATTTTCAAAGAATAAGAGTGTGGAAATTGTGCTCTCTGTACTTCGACTGTCCTTTAGTGTGTTCTTTGGGAGCTATGTACTTAGGCACAGCTGTACTTGCAGTCCTTGCCTGGTAATTACATACAGACTACGGAAAAGGACTCCTCTTACTGCGAGCTCCAACCGAAGCCGGAATATTTCCCCTGCTCCTTGGGTGGCTGAATAAATATTTGGTTTAACCTTTTTCCTTTTGTGTGGCTTTGTATTTGCCTTTGGTTTTATGGCAGCGCCTGTGTCACTATTTCATTTCGATTTGAGCCGAGTTTGCCGCAGTCCTTAGCCAGATTTGTATCCTTAATTTATTTGTTTGCGATTTTCTGATATTTTGTAATTGAGTTTTTCCTTTTTTTTTATGCTGATGAGGGTTTAGCCAAAACGCCATAAAAGATGTCAAGAAATAGGGAAAGCAAACTGTTGATATTCATTGGACAGGACACGTTCACAGGCAGGATATTTATATCAGGACGTGAATGTGAACGAAAATATGTCCCCTGGGAGGCTGGGAGGAAGTACTCAGCATCCTGAGTAGTCTTAATTTATCGCTATGAATGAATCACTTGGCCTCAGACTTTGTTTCTTGAAAGGACACGTACCTTTGGCGACAGGATATACTTTTGACTTAATTTGATTTCGCCAGAATGAATTTCAATTAGCTGCAAATGAAATTTCGGGTCGTTAAGTGATTCGCACTGAGATAAAAGGGTTTTTAACTGGCTCCAACGGATGATGTCTTAAATTAAAGGCAAATTTCTCTTTCTTCTTTGGCCCCAGATGGATTGTGATTTGTATCTCAGTAGTTTTCCACACCCATACTTCGTTTTTCCTGCCGTAAGCCTTTGTTAAGCACCAACACTTAACTGTGTCATGCTCGGATTTATGGCTCCATGAGGATCCTTCGCATCCTTCAGATACCTTCTCCACATCCTCCAGCTTCTGGCTCTGCACTCCACGAGCTGTTAGTTTTCCCGTTCGGGCCCCGAGTTGATTGATTTCTGTTCTAGTCGGGCCAAAGAGCAGTCTAAGCCCACCCACTCACATCCGCCACTTCACTAGTCTGACAGTATATTGACGCGCAGTCATAAATAAAAACACTCAGATATTCATGCCAATGATTCCTTCCATTTTTTGCTGCTCTGAATGCGACTATCGGCTGTTGTTGTTCGTTGAGCAGAGCCTGCGGCAGAAAACCCCCAACCAAATTCAAATTGTATCACTTAATATTGGTAGACTCCAGGCTCCATTGATCTGCACCGAAAAAAAAAGGATTCAAGATAGCGAGGCAATGTTATACATATATACGTATATTAATACCATTGTGATTGATTGAAGTCAGTTCATAATACGTCTTACTTAATATTTGTTTGTCATTTAAATACTTTGCCTTGGCTTGATGGCATTTTAATTGACTTAATTATCTTTTGAAACTATTTGAATATCTTTACTTTAGTCCTTATTCTACCTGTGTAGCCATGTTGCATGTGGAAGCTGCCTGCTTTTGATACATTTGCAGTGTGCTTGGGATGGGATTGGTGTTTTTGGCATCCTTGAATGCTGAGCGTTTTGTTGATGATTTGCGTGTTCGTGAATAATTGATGGAATGACAATCTTTCGATGTGTCAGCATTGTTGTCACGCGTTGTTATCATCCAGAACAGCGGCATAAACATGCCGATGATTGTGTTCATCATCATTATGAGGCGAATGCCAGTGTTGTCATCGTTGACAGCGGTCGTTGGCATCGTGTGTGTTCTGAATAATAAGATGCCAACGTAGCAATACCCAGATACCGCGGTTTATGACTGATGTGCAGTCAAACAATCAGCTTTGCCCTCCCGAAATCGGGATTTGTACTGATTTGCATGAGAGTGCGGCATAAAATGGGGCATCAGCTGCTAATGCCTGGCCCATTATGCTCAACTTCAAAAATTAAACAAGATTAATTTGTTGGCTCGTTTAAAATGGCTTAACAATATCATTAATTTCATTGGCCAGGCCCGAACCGAAAGTAAACATATTCGGGCGGCCAAACATGGCTTAAAACCGCTTTAAACCGTCGAATTATGAGGGAGTGGTGGCCGGGTGTATCATTAATCAATTCACGGGTAAATGGCCATTTAAAGAGGTCATAAAATTCCTTCAGCAAAGCCTCAACTTGAGGTCAGATTTTTGCAAATTGTATTTTTAGTGGGTCAAACTTTTTGCTGCATAATTTGTTGGATCCTTTTGGGGCAGCTCCGTCATTGTTGTTATCTATTCATTAAATTTAATGATATAGCTCCCCAGAGTTGTGACACCCGGCTCTGTTTTGAAATAATCAGAACTCTGTGGCAAGCATTTTTAAGCGGACTTGCTCATTTCCGAAGTGACACACACATTTGGCCCCGGATCGCCTCGAGATGAATGGTTGGTCTAGGGTCTGGATCTGCTTCCTTCCTTTCATCATAATTATAAACACAAAACAGGCAGCAGGATGGATGGATGGATGGCTGGTAAAATGGATGGGTTTTCACTCGTTTTTTGCCACAACCCATGCTTTGCTCCTTTTTCCTTGCACTTTTCCCATTCAAGGCGAGCAACATGTGGCGATATGTGTTGGCCCACATTCGCCTCGCAATTAACAGATCAGAGAGTTGCATCCACTGAGCTCTGAGTCACATACATTAAGGGGTTCTTCTAGGACCTGTGATTCCGGCTCTGTGTTAACTGCTCTCATGCGCCTCGTTGGCCTTTATTATTGTTGACTGTGCTGTCCTGCAGAAGTCTCCATGTCCATTTCCATTTCCATTTCATTCCCATTCCCATTCCCATTGCCCATTTACATTTCCCCCGTCATCGTTCATTGTAATTGCGATAATTACGACAAGGACTGGGGATAGCTCCTTGGAGCGACACCTTAATGAAGCAGCATTCAATGAAGTCCATTGATGCAGTGCCTCCTGCAACCGAACGGTCGTTCCACATGAGTATGCTATGAGTGATGGCCACTCATCCGTCGCCGTGCCTCGATGTCCTCGTCCTGTTTATCCACTTAGCAGCGCTCGAGGTCCGTGTCGTTAATTGAAATCTTTCGCATTAAGCCACCTCCCCTTTGCCAACTGCCGCCCGCCCTTTTGCTTTTCCACTTTGTAGCCGACCGCTTATTGTTTTTGTTATTAAAGTTTAATTAAATACCTTTTTGAAATGCTCACGCATGAGTGGAAAATATTTTTTAATGAGCTTTTGCGCCTTTTGTGAGCAACATGAAAAACGCGCCGCTTCGAAGTTGGCCACACGGCGTATGCGTGTTCTTAGTGCGTAAATTGATTGCAAACAAAGGCGCACAGACAACAAGCAAGCGAAATAATTACCACTCCCAGACGTAAAAGATCCACCATAAATATATAGCTTTTCACATTTTTCATTTATCGCGAAAGTGTGAAAATGGGGGTGACTTTTGGGGCGGCTTAAGCCTCGGGGAAAACGAGAAAATTATTAAATGTGTTCATCCGCATCAATTGCAGTTTCCTCTGAAAAAATATGTAACTTCCGCCGTTCGGTATATAAATACAAATCAATTAGCACTACTATTGAGTGTTGTTTAAACATTTACTTGTCTCTCCAATAAAACTTTCATAGGAAAAAAAAATGGATTTTTTTCCAGCTTTTTGATATTTGATGTACATAAATACCATTTGGCAATTAATCAATTCAACCTATTTGCGTAATGATAAATTAATTCTTAAGCTGAAGAATAATTAATTAACTGCAGCTTAAGTGATATAAGTATAACTACATTTTTAGTACGCAAAACCTATAAATTCAAAAGTAATGTGATAAATTTTGATTATTTTTATTCTATAATGAGTGTATATATTTTGTTAGAAGTATTTCATACTTTAAAAATAATTTTACTGATTTTTCCTTGAAGGCCAATTAAAACAGAAACATACTGTTATCTCCTAAATAAGGCAGAATAAAAGCAATAAAATAACTATGCAAAAACTTTTTCAAGTACCTGTTCATTGAGCTTTTTATCCTAGTAACCAGATTAATAACCCCTCAGGCAGTCTGCCGAAACAAATAACATAAAAACTTTGTCTGCTGTCAGTGAAAAAAAATGATTCGTGCAAATATTAAAGGTGGGTGCGCAGGTGTGAAAACCTGTGAAAAGTGTAAAAAAAGACGAAGGAAAGCCAAACTGAAATGCAAAACAAAAACTTGAGGCGGGAGTTTGAGGAGCCGTAACCATGGCCGTAGTCGTAACCATTAGCCGTAACCAAAAACCGAGCCAGACATTGAATTGACCTTAATAAAGTCGACTGCGACTGCTTCGACCTTTCTTTTACCTTGTTTCGCCAGCCAAATAATCCCATCTCTCTACTTACAGAAAATGCTGATACTGCTGCCGCTGCTTGGAATTTTTGGTAATGGTTTCGTTGCTGAAGTCGAGGCAAATCTAAGTCTGGGCTTTAAGGCCATCAAAGTGAGTTTTTGAACAAAAGCGAAGCAGCCATGAAAATCTTTATGAATACCATTAATGCTCTTTCCTTAATTATGCAATCCCATCCGCCGTCCATGGATCAGTTGCCCAGGCATCCGAATCCGGGTAAGTTCCTTAGGACTTTGGCAGTCCCCACGATTGAAATTGAATTGCACGAAGTTGATGCGTATTTGCAATTGATTTGGGAAAAAATAAAGATTTACGAATCACATTTTCTGTGTGCTTCATTTATCAAAGGCCTGCCATCTCATCATCATCATCAGCAGCATTAAATGGTCCACACCAAAATGATTTCCTTAAAGTGCAATTCCTAGCTACAAATTTAAAAGCTAAAGGAAAATTTGTTTTTTTCTGATATGTTGTTTTTTTGTACTTAAATATCAGAATTTTCCCTTTTGGTGCAATTCAACATTTTACTAATTGTTTATTGATTGTATTAATTTGCCACTTTTGAAGCTCTTTGGTAGTAAAACGAAATAGAGTAACTATTTTGCTCAATAAAGTCAAATTCGAAAGGAAATAAGGAAATGGCAAATAGCCGTATGAAGTTAAAGAACGAACCATTTCATTAAAACTTGCAGACAGGAAATGTAATTTTTTGTTCACATTGCCCCTGTGCTTTTGAGAAAGTTGTAGACCCGTTTCCGAACATTTATTGTGCACCTATACCCATTATATCCCGGCTTAGCAGATCCCATCTCCTGGACGGGAGTCCCACGCACACCGGCTCAAATGCCTAACTAACGAGTAAAGTGATTTTAATGGTTTTATGTTCGATTCTCTTTCTTCATTTTCCATTTGGCCCAACATTTTTTCGACGGGATGTGTGTGTTCAATTCGTTTCGACATGTGCCATTTTCCATGCTCTTTTTCTGTTCCCAATGCTTTCCATCCAGTGGCCACCACCTCCCACCACGATGTCGTAGAAAGCTGTTCAAAATTAAACAGCAGTAGTCCGAACTGTGCCAGAAACTTTTCGATTCGAGGGCGTTACAACAAATTCAAGCCATATCGTGCTGCCGAAATAGCTGCATATACACTTGTATATGTATTATACTGGCCCTTTTATTCCCACCGCGCCCCCCGCTGGAGTCAAAAGTTTTGAGTCAAATGCCAATACAGTTTGTGTATGGCCGGCTCCAAAATAAAAGTTCTCCGACCAAGCTGAGCTGAGCTCCGGGCTCCCTGGCACGTAGTCCACCGACCAGTTGTGCCCCGGGTCCATATCAATGGCCCACACGATTGGCTGGCTTGAACACATTGAAAGAAATCACAGGAAACGAATATGCTGTAATCCTTTAAAGAATGTTTGTAGCATATTTCTTATTTCAGACAAAATCAAATATCGACGGAGCATATTAGTAAAATATAGTTGATGAATTATAAAAACCAGAAGGATTGTATAGATTTACTTAGAGCTTACGCATTATTTTTTTGTAATCTGTATATGTAAAAGCTGTGGATTTTGTGGTGATAAACTAGAATTTTAGCGAATTTTTCGTCTGTGCAGACAACAATTGCTCAGAGCCTTGATGCATTGTCTACTCAATGCGGAACAAGTTTATTTAAACTCAAGACTTTGCCCTTTACTCGCATCTTTTTCCCGGCTAAAATCGGAAAGTTATCGGAACACGAAAAATTCAAAGACGCTGCGAACTTTGCCAAACATATTTGCGAATACGTGAAGCAATGAAGAGTCCTTACAAACAAGTCAGGAACCAAAAAGTTCACTTCGAATGAGCTGCAAGGATATCGTTTGCTTCCACAGTTAGGCCAATTCATATGGAGCTAATGTTTAGCACAGTTAACTCCCAGGGGAAACCCACTTTTCATAACTTACTTGAAATCATACAAATTTTGATTCATGGGTGTTTTGTTCTTCTGAGTGTAATGCACTTTAAATATATCTACAACTTAAGTTTCAGCTATTAATAAATTTCTGTTTTGTAAGACTTTAATTAAATTAGGCAATAGTGTTTTGGCAAGCTCTTTTGGGTTCGCTGAACCTTACAGTACTGGCACATACGTTTTATTCCCTTCGGAAATCTCTGCCAAGTGTGTTCAAACATACCCTCGGGCCATTGGCAATCTTTAGTGCAGATTTTAGTTTTTGAAGTAGAATTGGGCACAGTTTTCAGCTCTCAATCACAACATGTCCCAAGCAAACACTCGAACAGCAAAAATTGCGCATACGCAGCATGGGCTGCAGACTGAAGCGTTCTTTTCGAACTTTTGTTCGGACTGCCTTTGCCGTCGTAGCCTTTCCATGATCCGCTCCGGGGCCAATGTCGGATGGCACTCAAAACTTGTCGCACACGCTCGAGTGTTGTAAATCTTTGCACAAAATGAAACTTTATTTGGTCATGGTCATCAACGACTTAAGTAAATCTAAAACTCTAAGTAAAACAAACACTGCACACAGCCAAAGATGGAACGAGTCCGAAGGCAGAGCCTCGCAGAGGCCGCATAAAACAAATAAACTGCGCACACGTGACCCCAAACAGGGCGCAGGGCGGTGGGCGGGGCCGGTGCTGATGACCCCAACAAAGGAAGACGGGGTCGCAAAAAATGTGTCAAGCCATCAGAAAGGGTAGACAACCAGAGGCTAAGAGTTCATTTCGCACGGCAAGACATCGAGCTTAAGCAGGCAATAGTCGGTGTATGTACTATGTTTATAGATGGGGGAGCTCTTCAGTGCACTTTGCCAACAAATGAAAGCCTTAAATTTTGTCAGAAATCGAAAGAGAAAAGCACTGATAAAGAAAGCTCATGCGTCATGTGATAAGGGATATCTGTAAAATAATATATATCTGTTGCTTATATATCCAAGTATAGAGTCGTCTCTTTCATTTCGTTAACTTGTTATTTATTGTTTATTTTATATTAAAAAAAGGGAAAATCACTTTGTAACTCGTATTAATAAAAAGCAATCCATAGTGGCAAATAAAAGGTACTGTTATAGATCAGTTATTCGATTTTAAAAAAATCCCCTTCTATCTCAAAGCAAATTCCATTTGGTCGCGTAACATTATTCTCATCAATTGCTACCAAATTGAACACCATTCGATTTCTTCCAGAAGGAAGCGTCAAACCAAGTCCAAAATGCATTTGTAAGGTATATGGTTCCATGAAGTAAACAGTCTGTAAATAAAAACATGTAAGAATAGCTTTGAATAGCATTGAACCGCACATACTCCTTTATAGTTTAGACATTTTTGTCGAGCCTCGTCCCTGTTTATAATATGTTTTGGAAAAATATTGTACCAATATTGATTGGGATCCACAAATGTTTTGCAAAAATCTCTGGACACCATATTTAGTACCGTCGGTTGCCAAGTGCCACGGTCCATATGAACGACATTTAATCGACCCTCAATGCGATCCGTTGGTTGTATATCCCACGAGGAGGTTAGGTATCCGTCGACGTGAACTCCTTCTGGCCCCATTTCAAAGTTAATTGTTGAAACATCAAACAGCCCGCTTATATTCGCATATCCAGGCGGCATATCAAAACATTCCGAAAACACTGATTCGTCATCCAAAACATACTCGAAGTGACCTCCAATCGAAGGCTGTGCAGCGGTTAGAAAAATTAATATTTGACACAGCACCGAAAATTGATCAGCCATTTCACACTTTTTTCGAAATGATAAAACGTCTATTTGATGAAGCTTATATACCCAAACTCGTTACTCGTAAAAGGGAAGGGTATGTTGTGCTGTGAAAAAGAATCTAATAAGTTGATTGGGAATAAACATTTTAAAAACTTACTGATATATTTTTAATCCTTACAAATACAAAACAAATATTAATTTGATAATTTATTTATTTTGTGTTTTAAAATTACCAACAAACTTCGACATAGTTAAAACAAATATAAGCATTTTTCCATTTCGGGTACAAAAGTACTGGGCATTTTATTGTCGTGACGACGATAACTCTAATATTAGTTTTATATTATCAAGATTTTCCTGTATAGATTGTTTTACATGATTGTGTAAAGTTGATCTTGATAATAACTGATGAAAACTGCAGTTGTAAATTGGTGGAAAAGATTTATGATAAAACCTATGTTTAACCTATTATTGAAAATTAGATAATCAAATAAAGAGGAAGGTATTTGCAATTTTTTTTTTATATATAGATTTAGATAAATAGGAGAGATAAAATCACCTAAATACAATGAGCAAAAAAAAAACAATAAAATCTACACCGAAATCTTGTCAAATATCCTTCTGCAGCTGTGTCTCAGCCTGGCCTGATTTGCCAAGGATAATCTTATCCTTGCAGAAATTTCACCCAGGCAAAGCACCCACACAGAAATATCCTTGCCACAAGGGTTGCATGTGGATGCCGCGTACGAGGAAAACACATTAAGATGATTGCACTCCGGAAAATGACGCGATATTGCAGGAGTCAAGGGCGCATCACACGTAGATACTTCCGGCATTGTCCGACCTTCGCTGCGGACTTTTCAATAATAAGCGTAGATTGCTAATGTCATAAAGATGCGACAACGTGGCCATATTCATTACAATCAGCTAGCAATGCCAATTTTCGCATTAACCATTGATGCCAAATGAATGATGATGCCCAAGGAGGCGGGCGGCCACGTCTGCCTCGTCCTTTCGCAGAAGTCACGTCGCCAGTGAAATCAATTCAAAGTGGAAAAGTACAGGGCACGTACCCGATCCCCTTGCACACAAAAACACAATTGGGTGGCTCCTCTTTCGCTCGCTGCCCCCACAATCGCTATCTATGGGCCAAATTCAGCACCACTGTGCGATTGCAAATGGTCCGCCACAAGCCCGAGTAATTGTGATTGGCGGCAACACATACGAGTTTTGGGCCAGGCCAAAACAAGAACCTGCTCAAAGGCAGACACGGGAGCAGTGTCTGTGAAAGAGCACTGCAAAAAATGTACCCAAAGTCCTTAAAACCATTAATTTGATTTTAATAAAAGCTATTAATATATTTACACTTTATGAAAGACTTAAAGAGAGGGTTTGATGGGATTGGCTGACGTCCATTATTATCAAAAATTAAAAATCAACCCACTTTTTTTTCTGTGTAGAACAAAGAATGAGGCAAAAACAAACTTTAGCGGGCTAATGGGATGCCATAAAGCAGCGGCATTTGTCAATATCAATTTTGATGAGACACGAGGGCAAACGGTGGAATGGTAGCAGGTCTATTGTTTGCGCTGCAAATATGCGATTCTGGCAAAATTTATAACAAACAGCACTGACATTAATTGGGTTCCCATTCATTGGAATTACACATACGACATGTATTACGCATTTGATGACATAAATTAGCAGTGAAATGAAGGCAAACCGAAATGAAATGAAATGAATTGTATAATAAACAAGTCAGAGGCACTGATTGCCTAAGAAATGTTTGAACCACGCACTCTGACTTTAAAGATATAAGCTCTTTCAATTCACTTTGCCTTGTAGAATTTCCCCATTTTCATGCTCATTTGAATCTTCTATTTTCTATTTTTTCCATCTCCATTTGCTGGTGACAACGATGGCATCCAACGCAACATCTGGATGCGCACATGGTCCTCGCTTCGGATTCGCCTGCAGCCAATTGCAGTGTGGGCAACACAACATTCGCACATGGAGTCACATTCAAATTGGATTGTAAAACGCAATGCGTTTGCGAGGTGAGTCGCGGGTACCAAAACGCAGGTCGCAGGTCGCAGCCGTTGGCCAAATGCTTGGGGCCATCCGCACAAAAGTTCGCCACAAACCACAGACATCCAGAGATACGTACTACGTATACATAGATACAGATACAGATATTGGGACACAGAAGGCATTCCGGCCAAAAGCCAAATGCAGTTTCGTTAAACGCTAGTCGTTGCCATCGCTGTTGTTTAACCTGTGCTTAGTCTGGCTCCTAGCGCTTTTTAGTTCCAGCCTTCATTTTGACATTTTTTTCTCATTTTTGGTGGGATTAGAGGCAGCACTTGCAGCATCTAAAACCAAATGGTTCTGCTGGGTTGCGATTTTAATTAAAATTTAAATATAGTGTGAAATGCCCGGAACTACAATTGCGAAATAGCACAGTTGAATTTGATAGAGACTATAATGGGGGAAAACTATATATCGCTAATGAGATTAAAACAACGCTTACCAGGCATTATCAAACTTAGATTAGGGAAGGGAAGTAAGGCTATTTAGTTGGATATAAAAACATAATACCTTTCAGCTAATATCATAAATTAAATTAAATCATTTTTTTAACGTTTCAAAACTTTCAAAATGGTAAAACAATTTGCTGTAAAATATCTGTATATATATATATGAATATATATAACCATATAACATAGATGGAGCTATAGGTTTGGCTAAGATGAATCCTTGCATATAAAACTACGATTAAAGTTCACTTTTAAGTTGCTGTAGCCCCAAATCCTTGACATTGCTTTATGGCCACAGAGAAGTTTTTTAACTGCTCCTACGGTCCTGGGCTTCCATGTCTGGTTTGGTTTTTGCACCTTATTTCCAGCTGCGCTGGTAGTTTATCATGTGGCATAATACAAACACGAGCATTTGCAATTTATGCAATGCAATTTCGTGACGATGCGAAGGACTCGGAATGGGTGCAAAAAGTATCAACGGGCTGTGTGACCGCTTAGAGACGAAAAGTGGATTACAAACAAAGCTGTGAGGGTCTGCACGAAATGTTAATTTTGTCATATACCAAAGTACACATAAGGAAACAAACACCAAGCAAAAGTTCGTGGCCAAGTCGAGAACCTTGCCAACTTTCGGTCGTCCTTGTGCGATTGGGCCAATATTTTCTTTACATTATGACTTTATTTTCGGCTGCCCGGCCAAAGCTAAATAAACAACCCAACAGCAGCAACAATGGGCCACATTTAATGTATTTTAATGTGGCATTGCAGAATGGCCGCCACGCCTGCTCCACGCTCTGCCCCAACGAGCAGCTCCCGGCGCCGGAGGACACGATTTCCTGCCGATCGCCGCGCCTCGTCGAAGTTCCCGGCCACTGTTGCAAGATGTGGCTCTGTGAGAATCCAACAGCTGATGGTAAGTTGTCCTGTACACTTGGAGATAACAGAATATAATATATCTTTAATCATTTCATTTGGTTATTTTTGATTTTACAAATATAAGATAGTTTTAATGTGTTGTTCATACTGTTTTGGTGAATAACTTAACAGCTTACGAAAAATGTGCAAGTATATTGTTCTCAGTGCATCCCTATTTCCACTGCCATGGCCTTGTTATTGTTTTATAAGTGTGTTTATGGCTGTGGCCATCCCATTGTGTCCACTTCCTGACCCACCCACCGCCCACTGGCCTGAGTTAATGGCGCTCAGGGGCGTGTCGTGCTGTGTCCGATGCGCAACTTAATGCTTTTTAAGCGCCCGGGAACCCACATCCTACCCAAAAACCGAGTGGAGAATGCAGCGCATATTTATAAAGATGAATTATTCCATCACGAGACTGGAGGCCACGAGCAGGAGTAAATGCTGGAGCAGAAGCGTAATTACTTACACAGGGATTAAGTGTTAATTAAACGCGCAGAATGCAATAAATAAACAAGATATTAAGCGCTCCTGCCAGCAGCTGCAAGGAATAGCCTGTGGCGAATTAACTGGGAATTCGAGCATTTGAGACATCTAGTAAGGGGTGGGCAGGACTTGAGGAGTCAGTCCTGGTCGTCAATTAGTACACATGGCATTGAGGAATGTTTTCACAGACAAGCAAATGAAGAAGATAGCTTAGGGGCTTCTAATAATCAAAACACGTCCCATTATGAAAAATGTATAAAATGTATTTCAATTTACAACGCAACAAATTATTTAGCAACACCAACGTTTCCTGAAATAAGATATATTTAAAACATGACTGAAATATGTATTTATACGCACTCACCGTTTAGTAAAGATATCTGAACTATGTCGCTTTGAAGCAAAATCCAAAAAGATTTCCTCCAGCCGTGTTTGCATAATTAGGTAATCTTCAATATTCAGTCTATGCGAGTTAGTTTCAAGGAGTTGAAATATTTTCGACAATGTTTTTGCGTGTGGTATATAGTATGTAATCAGTCCATTATATTCATCTTTGAGTTCTGCATCAGGAATCTCTTTTAATATAAATCGATTCACCTTTAAAATTCGATCTGTTTGAGAACTTTCCATAACAGTAGCCCTTTGAAGAAACTTAAAGTCAGTTTCTGAAATGGATTTTTTGTCATTTGAGGAAGATGAATCTTCCACAACCCGCTGAAAAGTTTTCTTTTTGTGTTTGACCTTAACTTTAAGGATCAGGCCCTTCGAGTACTGATTCTTTAAGCTTTGCACCGATCCCAAGCACATGAATTCGCCATCGACCATTATGGCCAATCGGCTGCACAGAGCCTCGCACTCATCCATACTGTGCGAAGTCAAAACAATGGATTTTCCAGCAGTTCGAATCAGGCCTATTATTTGCCATAGTTGTCGTCTTGCGGCAGGATCCATGCCACTGGTGGGCTCATCCAGATATAAGACCGATGGATTTCCAAGTACCGATATGGCGGTGCTCAACTTTCGCCTATTTCCGCCACTGTAATGCTTCGTTTGCTTATCCATGTGCTTGGCGAATCCGAAGGATATGGCCAGTCCCCAACATATGGGCTTTACATGTCGACGTCGCACTCCTCGCAAAAGACAATAAATATTTAAGGTTTCGCGACCAGTCAAGTCCTCAAACAGTGCATCAAACTGGGGACAATAACCGATTTTCCGATAAACCTTATGAGTTGATATATTGATGCCATCTATATAGGCTTCGCCAGAGCTTATTTTCTCATCCCCAGCTAGCATCTTAAAGGTTGAGGTCTTACCAGCTCCATTGATACCCAGAAGTCCGAAACATTCGGCATGGGGCACATGAAACGAAATGGCCTTAACTGCAAGTTTGGTTCTGTAGCGTTTGCTTATTTTGTAGACCAAAAGAGGTACATCTTTTCGTCCTGAGTTTATCATTTCTCGGACTTCACGTTGTTCCGCGACTACATTATCGTTTTCGATAGAAGTTCCTCCTTCAACATGTTTTCGCTTCGAAAAGCAATTGCCCAATTTTTCGGCAATAAGATTGCATACCTTGGCGTCGTAAATAACTAATAGCAAAAATAATGTAGAGCCAAGCATAATCATATATGTGATTTCTGCCAAAACACCAGGCTTTCGCCAGCCATAATAGCTTGGAATATCACAGCATATGGGAATATTTCGGCAGCGCAGTTGTTTTGGTAACTTTCTGATGCCACTCATACTGCAGCCGCGTCGAATATTATATCCTATGTGGATGCTGTGAGTGGAGCTGGCCAAGCTGTAGTGTGGAGATAATCGAAAGTACCAGGCTAGTTGTTCGGCCACATGCTTCAGCTGAAAGGCCTCAAAATTCAGGGTCATGAACATCAAAAAGAGCCCAGTTCCCATTAAGACATTAATAATGGATATGCGAGTAAACCCTGTGGCCGCATCGGAGAAGCATCCTGATGCAGCATAACTTAGCATAATACCTGGAAATCCAAATACCAGCAGCATATAGAAGTACCGACTTAGATCTAGTGGTGTTATGTAGCCAATCTCCTTGAATGCGGCAATGGTGAGTATGGATGATAACGCCGAGAGAACAAATACTAGGTAATCCCAAACAATGTGACTTGTCCAGTAGGCACACACATCAACTCCACTCAAGAATTGCAAGAGTTTGGCTCGAGTTTCTCGTTCTCTTATGATGGGAATCGCATAGAAGGCTGTGATGAAGCACATGGTTAGGGATAAATTTATAGATATCTCAGCGCCCAACACTTGTCCCTTATTCAGTCTCAAAGTTCTTGTATCATCGCTATATGGCAAAGGCTCATTAGTTACATAAGTAGAAGCATCCTGGCCGAGCAATTTAATAGCCAGGGCGTTGTGCAATAAATTGAGCGTCAAAGGAGCCGTGTGCAGGGGCTTGTTGTTTAGCCACACGGTTAAATTTTTATCCGATACAGTGAGTCCTGCTAGGAAATGGAAATCAATACGCCGGCTTTGACTTACGTCATGACTCAGTATGTAGTCCTCAAACTTCAGATCGCCAGTGTTTAGCAACGTGCATCTTCTGCCGTAGTGCTCCAAGTGTTTTGAGTAAGCATCGGCCAAGGACGAAGATTTATCAGTTGTATTATCCTCCAGTACAACATAGGCGGAACCATACTGATTGATAGATATGGGCATAGCAGGTAGTTCGTAGTAAATTCTACCACCTCGTGAGTTCAGAATTGTCAGAGCCATGACTGCTATGGGCAAGATCAGCTGAATACCCAGCAGCCAGTAATTCCTAGTAGTGGTATAGAACTTTTTAAGAAAGAGAGCCTGCCAAAACATTAAACAACGGCGGATACGTCTGTTCTCTCTCGTTTTGCTATCAAAAACTAGTTCTTTGAAATCAGTACTTCCGTTTGCCGGAGGCACTTCTGCTCCACCTTGAACCCTTTTATCGGTGTTGACTGCCATAAAAACATCTTCCAAAGTGGCTCCGCTCAAGCCGTAACCCACCAGCTGCAGTTGGGCACACTTATCATCCAAGTCCTGCAGTAATTCTGCAAACTTCTTTGAGTACTCGTTGGGCAGGCGATAAGTTAGCTCAGTACCCAACACGCGTTCCGGTTTAATTGGAGGAACGTACTTTCGTATCAACTGGGTTACGGCTCCAACATCACAGCCACTCTGCATTATACATACCAATAGGTAACCAGTGCCAAATCTCTTCTTCAAATAAAAGGAGGTGCCGTGGCACTGCAGTTTCCCTTCAGATAGGATAGCTATGCGATCGCCCAGGACATCAGCTTCATCCATATAGTGAGTGGTTAACAGTATGGTGCGTCCGTCTTTTTCGCTTTGCAATAGATCCCAAAGACTCCTGCGACCGGCTGCATCGATTCCAGAACTGGGCTCATCACATAGAACCACCTTGGCATTTCCACATAGAGCACAACATAGGGACAACTTACGCTTCATGCCACCAGATAGCTTCTTGGCAGCCACATATGATTTATCCTGCAATTTCAGCATGGTCACATACTTACCCACCTCATTTTCCACAGCCTTGGCACCTCGAATTCCTTTCAGCTTACTAAAGAATATAATATGATCCCGTACGCTCATTTCTTTAAAGAGTATATTATTCTGAGGGCAAATTCCTAAAGATTCACGAGCTTTTGCCAGATGGGTTCGTATATCATAACCGTTTACTATGGCCGTTCCACTTGTGGGCTTAACTATACCAGTTATCATATTGATCGTTGTGGTTTTACCAGCACCATTGTGGCCGAGTAACACGGTTATTTCGTTACGATACATCTTTAAACTTATACCCTTGACCGCTTTTAGTTCGCCATAGGTTTTTTGCAGGTTAACCAAATGAATTCCCACCTCCCTTGGACGTCGACAGCTCCTTGCCTTTGCGGATCCATGTAGGATGGTTTGGAAACTGGGAACAATATTCAAACTTGGCACGTATTGTCGCCAATAGTTTTTGTGGCACAAGAAGTTCCACCTGCGGGGTACACCGTATTCTCCAGGGAACACCTGCTCCACATACAGGCAAATAGATAAGAATATTATTGATCCCAAACTCATTGTCATGATTATATAAAACAGCGTAAGACTATCATCTGTTGAGACGGGGTGAAACATATTCGTCCAAGTGATTCCCTCTCCGGTTCCTTCCCACATTACTATGACGTGGATGCCAAATCCCAAGGCCGAGTTCGAAAATATCAGCGATATGAGCAGCTTACTCATGAGGCTAAGACGTTCGTAATAATAGTAGCCAAAAGAATAGGGTATATAGGTGAGAAACCAAAAAATGGCAGCCACTGCCGAGGCTGTAGTGGCTTTTGAAAATAAAACGGCTAGCATAAAGCATAGACATACGCTAGTAACAACATAGGTGTGTAGAAATAATAGAACCGGAACCCAGCTGGAAAATGTAAGTACGGCTACGGAAGCGTAAAACTTCACCATTATCAGGCTCATGATAAGAAATACCACCAGCATGAGCATTATGTAACTCTTGACGAACCACGCCACCCAATGAAGCCAGTTGTGAACGCCGATCAATTTCATTATCTCCTTGAGCTGCAGTTCCTTTTCGCTGGTCACATACTTGGTCACAGTCGAGGCGGGATAGATGAAGCTCAGCAGGATTACGAAGGGCAGTAGTTGACGCAGGCCACTCAGCAATTGGTCGTAGGTATAGGCCCTATAGGGAAAGCGCTGAAGGTGTATGGCTGGCATAGCATTATCCGTAACTCCCGATGCCAATGCCAGCCAGGACATGGTTAGGGCATGCTGGATTGGCAGAAAGCCCTCCCTTATATATCCGACCGGAACTCCTCCATCGTTCTCCAATCTATTACGGGATCCACTTGTGTCGTAGGACAGAAATAAACGGGAAGTACGCCAGGTTTCTATGATTGGGCCTTGCATGGTTCGCAGCTCACTGGGAAATCGCAGCGTGTAATTGAGATTAAGTGGATACCCTGCATCATTGGTTTTCACGTTCTCGTTCTCTTCAAACTGAACTCCTGCCAAGAAGTTGTGCAATATCATATCCTGTTCCATGTGCAGAGCAGTGTCATAGGGTCTAATGCCCAGAAGTCGTAGTCTTATCGCAGTGGCACCCACGATGGCACTATTGATAGGGTTATTTGGAGTATAGCAAATGAAGTTTCGAGGTATATTAACTGATCCATTCTCGTGCAATATCCTATTTCCAAGTGGTACCATCCTCATGTAAAGGTTCAGGTCCGATATAGATACGGTTGGGTAGCGGATCTCATCCTTCTTTTCGGGCAAAACAATTATGCGAAGTACTAGAATAAGACAAAGAAACAAAACCGGCAGGACCAGGGCAAATACAATTTGTATTTTTTGGTTCCACTGAAGAATCCAATTCTTCCACATAAGCAGCTTCAGCTTATCCCAATCTCCAACAGCGTATACTTCACTGGTTGAAAATGATTCTCTCTCGGACTTCATTATGCAGAAGAATTAATTTAATTCGCTCAAGCTTTTATTAAATTTTTAATTTTTTGATATAATTTTCTAAGCACTATACATATATATTTGTTAAGAATTTTTCAAATATTTGAATTATATTCAGTGCAAATATAATAAGGTTTGGTCTTTATTGCACTAAGAATCACGTTTCCTAACTGCGTTTCTGGCGGTGATTAATGAGCACCCCGATCATGAGCTGGCTCATTAGTAATCCTCTCCAACTTCCCACTCGTTGCAGTTTACGCCACCTGCCACAACAGCACCACCAGCGGCAATTGGACGGCCTGCAGCAGGAGCTGCGGCCTTGGCACCGCCACGCGGCACACCACCACCCACGCGGGCTGCCATCAACTGAGCAATTTGCGGCTCTGCGAGAATCGCAGGTGCGACAAGGACGACCACGAGGACAATAAGTGGAGCAGGAGCCGCCCGTTGACGCACAAGCGGAAGGAGCATCGCGCCCACAGCCACTCCCATCAGCATTATCATCACCACAAGGAGCACGAGGAGCCGGCCCACAGGATACGAGTGAGTGTCCTCTTAATGACGAAACACTTTTGCCACTTTGGGGAAATACCCACGAAACGGTTAAAACTGAGGTTTAAGGAAAGTGTATCTTGAAGTGCAGAAACTAGTGACACGAATTTAATTGATTTGATGATTTCGGGAATTAAAAGGAAAAGTTTTTTTTCTTGATACCTTTCCCCTGTATTTCCCAGGACATTTGGTTAAGTTAATTTTTAAAGGTTGATTAAATAAAAAAACAATCGATGTTGGACTAACTTATTGGTTTTCAAATTTCTGAAACAAAATTGAATATATTTATTTGATAGAATATCACGCAGTTTCACTTAAAGCTTTTCAAATAATATCAACCTTTTCCCCATTTTTCCGGCATCTTTCTGTCGCAGAAGGGCCACGAGTGTCGGAGCATCCAGCGCCTAGGTCCTGCCAGGATACGACTGGGCGAGTGCGTCTCCCGAAAGCTGTATCGACCGAAGCTCTGTGGCCGTTGCCATCGCGGGGTCAAGTGCTGTGCCCCGGCGGTATCCACTACGATACAGGTGAGTGGGATGGGCATTCCCCGGATACATATGCAACACCTGCCAAGTGGCAACTGGGCTAAGAGGGGCTGAGCTTAAACCCCGACCACCACCTGGCGCCTAAGAAGGAGAGATGAAAATCCTCGCGGATTGAGTTTGCTGCATTTCCTTTCCCTTCCATTGCTGCTCTGTTGCAGCTCGCAGAAATTTGCATTTTCCGCATCCTTGCTTGTTTTTCGCCATTTGTCCTTTTCAATTAGATTACCGTTAATTTGAAAGCAATCCCATCGACAGCCAATCGACAATGTTTTGTAAAGCATGTACTGTATTTTCTAAAATTGTGATTAAAAAATGAATAAAGAGGAAAATATGCTTATTTTGTTAGCATAAAAAGATAATAGCACAGATTACAACATATTATTTCATTAGTTAATCAAATCAAAATATCTTCACATCCGAAGCCAATCAGGCAAATAATATTTTCCATCAATTTTATTTGACTGCGCATAAGCAAGTCAATCGGAAATATATTATTCAGGCTTTATTATTTAAATATTCTGCTGTTTATATAGCCGCTCACCGCGATTTTTGTACCTTTTACAATATTTGTTTATGCACTTGCCATAATTTGCGGCCGTATTTATTTGATAGCCGGGAATTTAATGATAGTTTTTCCTGACGGTTATACCCAAAAGACCATTGTACAATGCCGTTGCTGTTTTGTTTATTGGCTCTCCTTTCTCGCCTTTCTGCATCCTTTTACTTTTAATTAAAAGGTAAATGGCATTAAAACGTCAATTTGCAGAGCTGCAACAACAAGAGCCAATGCCGAATGGCATCAAAATTAAAAGTCAAATGCTACCCAGATGTCAAAATCAATTAAACAACTTTTCACCCGCCCGCATTCTACGAAATGCATTTTCCCCAAGAAATGGAAATCCTCTCTGCTGAGATTTCGACATCTTCAATTTTTTTACAAAAATTCTCTTTTTCCTTTCTGTTCCATTTTTTTGCGCTTCAGGTTGAGTTGCTGTGTCCTTTAAATGCTGTCGATCCAATTAACTACGTACAGCGACGTCAACCGAAGAAAAAAAGGCAGATGAAGGATGATGAAGATGATGATGATGGTGATGGGGGCGATGATGTGGAGCATGAGCCGGTGCTGCAAAGTGCACAGTTATGGGACACGGTCGCCTTGGAGCCAATCGATCAGGAATTCCTGCAATCACATCAGATACAAATCGAGAATAAATTCATTGCCGTCGAATGGATACTGAAATGTGAATGCAGCACGAAGGTGAGTAAATGCAGGGGCTGGGTTTTTCTTTTCTGGGCTGTTCTTGTCTTCTTGCCTTCGGTGTTTCTGTGGCAGCAGGCCCATAATCGATGTCATATTACACTGGCCAACCGAATGTGCATGCCAGTTGAGGCAATCATTCGGTTGGGTATCTACCTCGACAATCATTTTCCCCCTACTCCTTTTTTTTCCCCGAATTTTCTGTACCAGATGCACGAAAATTGCTTTCACTTGTCATTTTAATCGCATCTTTTGTTCCCTGCTTGCCATAGGAAATACCCCTTAGATTGCATGGAGTAAGGGAATGATGGGCTGGGAATGGGAACAAAATAGTTTCCTAACATTTTACTTTAGCAATCAGATTTATTTTAAACGAGATTTTTTATTCTATATAAAAACCCAAAGTCATAATGAATATTTTACCAAATAAGTTAGCTTATTTTTGGGTATCAACCAGTCTGCTCTTGTTTATCGTGTTTATTTAGCTCTTGTTATTTTCCAGTCTATGCACAAATGTGTTTTTGTTTTCCGAAAAAAAAATTATTGCTGCAATTTTTTGTTGACTGCTTGGCGGCGAGGGGCTTTCGCATTTCCCGTTCCCGCGGGTAAATGGGCCAAAATGGGCGGTGGCCGCAGGAAGGCGGGTTTTCTGCGCCCAGCTGTCTGTTGTGTTTTCCCATTATTTTGGCGTATTCATCTTGCATGCCTTTGCCTTCGCCGCCCGTATGCGCTGTGCAATTGCAATGATTGGATTTTTATGAATACATTCATCAAAGGACCTCGCTCACTGCGCCACTGGCAAACGGAACGATAACATTTTGTTGCATACGTTCAGGCGGTAACTTTAAATCGCTGTGCGGGGGTGTGTGTGCGATTGTTTGTGCGCCTAAGCTGGCGCTTTTGTTTTGCCCTATCTTTGTAAGCTTTGAATGGGTTTTTTTTTTCAAAAAGAAGTCGAGCACAACAGCTATTGATTGACAAAGTAATATTAAGAATATTAGAACTGACTATTTGCCCTCCGAATAACTTTTATTCAACAATTTATCGGTTCGTTCGTTAGAGTGAATTTGTTCCAAATAATTTAAAAAAATATATGATTCAACTTATAAGATCTTGACAAAATGAGGTGTAAAGTATAAAATATTTAAAAAAATTTTAATGTATGCTGAATCTATATAATTGATGAACAAATACATTTTAAGTAGTGAATGCGGTATTATTTTGTTGTAATATGCTCAAAACCACTAAGTGCAAAATTTAAAAAAACAGATTTCTATTTCTTGCTAAGTCATCATAAATTACAATTAAATATTCAGATTTATTTATAAGCTCGGGTCATAGCTCTTGTATTTGCTGTTAGCTTTATTTGATGCTAATTTTATACACGTGAAATATCGAGAAACGAATGCTATTTTTGTTTGTGAGCAAAAGTTAAGAGAGAGCTAGCACTCTCTTTTGATTAAGGTTCTGCACGCTTTGTTCTCTTTCGCTCTCTTAGCAAACTGATATCAAAATGCTGATATTGCAGCGTATGCTTGCCAATTGCTTTATTCTCGGTTTAATTGCATTGACATAACACCAATTCGCCGGAGCAACAATGAAGGCCCTCTTATCAGTAAATTACGTCTTATCGCCAAGCCCCGTAAATATTGAGAGATAGAGGAAAAGAGGGCAAAAACTAGAAAAAGTATATGGGAGAAGCAGGGAAAGTGAAAAATCCCGATTCAGTTGCCAGCCGAACGTCGAAACGTGAAGCACGGTCGGTTGTTATAAGCAATATATATCTGTTTTGCCACCAGCATGAGTTCCGCGTCATTGCGTCTGCTTAGTAAAACCAGACAAACCGCCCGCATTGTGATCGTGGGTGCGGGATCCGCTGGAATAGCAGCGGCCACCAGGCTTCTGGATCTCGGTTTCCGGAATGTGCTCCTCCTCGAGGCGGAAGATCGAATCGGCGGTCGCGTCCACACGATTCCCTTTGCCGATAACGTCGTCGACCTGGGCGCCCAGTGGTGCCATGGCGAGAAAGGAAATGTGGTATACGACAAGGTCAAGGACCTGAATCTCCTGGAGGTTACGGAACCGCACTATGAAACCTTTAGATGCGTTCGATCCAACAAAGAAGTCCTACCCGACGACCTAGCAGATCAACTGAAAACTATAGCTGATATGTCAATACCAGACCGGCAGGCAGAGCTCCTGGACTTCGAGGGCTCGTTGGGAGACTACATCAATATGAAGTACTGGAAGGAGCTGGCCAAGCTACCGCCCATAGATCGTACCATTGCGGAGGAGTTCCTGGAGGTGTTTCACAAATTCGAAGCATCCGTGGAGGCAGCGGATCACCTGTTCGAAGTATCCGGAAAGGGTCACTTGGAGTACTGGCTATGCGAGGGCGAGCTGCTCCTCAATTGGAAGGACAAGGGATACAAAAGATTCCTCAAACTACTCATGAAAGCGCGAGAGGAACATTCCGAAGATCTCGGTATCCTCAAGGGACATGTGCGGCTGAACAGACGGATTGCTGAGATTAACTGGGAAGGAGCTGATGAGCTTACCGTGCGTTGCTGGAATGGCGAGGTAATCACAGCGGATCATGTCATTTGCACTGTTTCCCTGGGAGTTCTGAAGGAGCAGCATCCGAAACTTTTTGTTCCCGCCCTGCCAGCTGCCAAAGTGAGAGCCATCGACGGTCTTATGCTGGGCACCGTGGACAAGTTCTTCCTGGAGTTTGAGAATCCTCCGCTGCCAGGCGATTGGCCTGGCTTCAATTGTCTTTGGCTGAAGGAGGACCTGGAGGAGCTGCGGGCTTCGGAACTCTTTTGGCTGGAGAGTGTGTTCGGCTTTTATCCAGTCTCCAGGCAGCCACGCATCCTGCAGGGCTGGATCATTGGCCCACACGCCCGGCACATGGAAACGCTCACCGAGGAGAAGGTCCTGGAGGGTCTGTTGTGGCTCTTCCGCAAGTTCCTGCCCTTTGAAACTTCACATCCAGTGCGAATGCTGCGCACTCAGTGGCATGCGAATCCCAACTTCCGAGGCAGCTACACCTTCCGCTCCACCTACACGGATGCGCTGCGCACCGGTGCCTGGGATCTGGAAGCTCCGCTCCAGGATGTGTGCGGCAGGCCACGCCTCCAGTTCGCCGGAGAATCCACACACAAGCACTTCTACTCCACGGTCCATGGAGCCGTTGAAACGGGATGGCGCGAGGCGGAACGATTGCACCTCTACTACCGGGCGCGAACATCTCAGCTATGAGCTCACACCAGGTCATTCCGGATGTATGTTCTCCGAAGCTGTGAAATCAAGATTGGCCACAGGCAATGGAGCGTAGATACTCAATATTTGTCTAGGCACAATTTATTATCGTGCTTCGCTCAGCCGTGGCGAGGAAAATATTTGTGTGCCTCCTAGGAGGCACTGAAGAATTTTTACAGTACATAATTTTATTAGTGCATTACAATGTATAAATAAGTGCGTAAATAAAATATAAATAAGGTTTTATCATTATTTTTTTTATGATTTTTCTTAGAAAGATCAACGAGTCTTTGTAAGATAGTAAATGCAGGAGATGTAAGAGGCATTTAATCAAGTCAAATATCTAATCGTTAGATGGCGATATTTTTGGCACGTTAAGGGGGTTCTAAAGCGAAATTGTCGGACTATACCTTATCAATACTTGGTAACTATTTTATAACTACAATTAAGACTTCTATTTATGGCAAGATTATATATACGTTATACATCTCACGTGTGGTTGAGAAAGGCGTTTGGTTTTATTAGCCTAACAACAATGACTGTACTCAGAAAACGACAAGAGTATTTATAAATAAAAGTTTTAGGTAAAGCAATACTTTACTGTGCACTTCAATACTTATACTCTTGAAATTGAAATACAATGCTCTCCATGCTCGTAAGTTTTTTTACTGGCTTTGCACAATTTATTTGTATTATTAGACAAATTTTATAGGCTGAGCCCAAACACAAATATCTGCTTTTCACGTCGAGTCATAAAAACTAGAAACCGGTTTCTTAAATTTCAGGCCATTCAGTTGGTAACGAAATTCAAACGCATTCTAAAAAAAGCCGAAATAAAAGCCAAACATGTTGACCAACTCATTTGCAGCGAACATCAAACAGCATTGTAATTGCGCCTGTTTTTCGGAACATTTACAAACACTCGATTCAAAATAGGGTGTGTGTGGGCGGTGGGTGGTGTGCCGGGGGCAGGGGGGCGTGGCCACTGAGGTCGCACACATGCAAAAGTTCAGATTACGTGCGGAGTAGGGAAACTAAAATCAGTTTAGCACATACACCAGTATTTTGTGCTGCAAAAACGCAGCCCAAAGGCCAAGCAGGCCAGACCAGCCATGGATGGCCACAAAAACCACAACAGTCCAACAGGAGCCAGGAATCAGGAGCAGGAGCGAAATCAGGAGCAGGATCAGAAGCACTGGCCATGTGATTTCACTGCACCAATGTCCCGGCAATTGCCGTCCGGCAAAAGCAGCAGAAGCACTTTGGCTGCCCATGTTGAAAATTCAAATTTATGCCAAGCCGGGGCCAAAACATTCAAAATATCCTTGCTCTGGCTTCATCCTTCTGGAACCACCTACCATTCCACAGCATACGACAGAAAGAAACTTTCTCAAGTCGCTTAAAGTTGAGATTTTGAATAAACAGCTTTAGATTAATGGACTTTTATTTTAATTGAAAAGCAATACAACTTGTTAAGCTATTGGTAATCCGTAAACGCTTAGATTGCAAAAGCCCATAAATTATTGAAGGATGTAATTTATACATATATGCAATTATTATAAAATGAAGCTAAACAATTATTCAAATTTAAAAGTATTGAAAAGATGGAACATGTAATCAGCATATTGTTTAAATATCTGTTTTGCTAAATTGGAAAGGAATTTAATATACTCTCTTAGGGAATCTTGTGGGTACCAAAGAGAAAATGAATATACCTTTTTTTCCAAGTGTATGTTCTGACTGCCTTTGTGTGTTTGCATTCGTTTGTTTGTTTGTTTGCATGTCGCCCTGGTGGTCGTAGTCGTATCCTGGCTCATAGTTCATCGCCCCCTTCCCGAATCGCCACCTCTCAATTACATATGCGACTTTGTCGCCCTTCGAGGCGAAAGAAGGAAAGCCCGAGTACAAGTTGGTCACATCTGTTGTAGCTTTTCCGTTGAACCTGCCCCTTTCCGTGCCTGAAATCCCAGTGCCGATCCCTCGCTTAACGCGCTGCAAGAGCGTCAGTCGTTGGTTCCGTTGCCTTTAGTGTCTAGCCAGCCGGATACGTGGTTTTTGTACCTATACACTGAGAAAACAGAGGGTACAGTACAAAAAAAAAACTTTATTATGAGCTCAAAAAAGGGTAAACGATTCACAAGAATTCATGATCTAGATGAGCCATGACTTTGGAAACTTAAAAACACTACTGAATATCAAGGACATTGCTAAAATATTAGGATTTCTAAGAAAGGCATATATAATGACTACAATGCAAGAAGTTGATTTGTATGCAAAAGCCAACATAGAGCTTTGTTTTGACTTTAGCTTTAATTTGATGCTGAAGAAGGCTTCTTTTTGCTCAGTGCCTCCATATTCGTCCACGTGCTCGTGACTCCTCGAGTGACAATGTAAAACAAGTCTGTGTTTGACCAAAGGACACACATTTGCCTAGCTAGCGGAGCAGTCGTCCTGTTCCCGTTTCCGTTGCTGTTCTTTGCCCGACTTGTGTTATGGCCCAGGTAATGGTTGTTATGACTGGCAAAGTATTTCTCTGTGTTTGCTGATTGCATTGGCGACGGGAATGGGAAAGTGGATGTTCATCGAGATGGGGATAGCGAGCAGGATAGTGAGTGGCTGACAGGTGGAGCCAGTTCACTTCACGTGGTTGCGAGTGGAACATTCGGCTTAATTGCACAACTAACTCACTTGCGCCGGGATTAAATGGGTTTAGTTGGGATTCCTTTATGCAGAAGCACGAGGCACGCCCTTGCATTGTGTGAATTAAATTCCTGAAAATTCTCGGTATGTATTAAGGTGTGTTATTTGCTTTGGAATTTTAATTGGCTGCTAAAATGATATATGAAAAGCGAACTAGCAGTGTTGTCCAACTCTAGGTTCCCGTGGATTTTAAAACTTAGAACTTCTGAGCTCTTTAATAATTTATTCTTGTTGCTAGGAATTCGTCTAATTATTAAGGGAACAATATAATTTTATTATTTCTTTGGAAAAACATACAATGCTTGATTGTGAGACAAATTATAAGTTGTTAAAATTTTTGAAATTTTCAAATGTCGTGCATCATGATTGCGTATTGGAAAATGTATTGCAAGTGAATGACAGTTCCTAAGGGATCCCATTCAAGAGCTTCCAATATTTCCTTAGTTTGCAGCTCGTCCTTTGTAGAATTCATTGAGTCGATCTGCCTCGCGCCATCCCGATTCAATGGCTCCGTGGACCGTAGCGAAGTGGTTCCGGCTCGAAGCCTCTCCGGCGAATTGTATCCTCGGTCTTCCAGTGACATCCACCAAAGGTGATTCCAAATCCGTACGTCCCGTTCGGAGTTCATCCGCGTAAGTGGAGTAGTAACTATAAGAGCCGCGGAAGTTCGGATTAGAATGCCATTGAGAGCGCAAAAAGTTTTTTGGGTAGGGTATGGAAAACTTAAGGAACTTCCTAAACATCCACATGATACCCTCGAGGACCTGCTCCTCGCTGATGGTTTCAATGTATCGCGCGTGGGCCCCAATAATCCAACCCTGTAGCAAACGCGGTTGACAATCCACACGATGAAAATAACAAGTACTCTCCAGCCAGAAGTATTTGCCACCTCGTAGCTCCTTCAGATCTTCCTCCAGCCAAAGGAAGGCCATTTCTCTGATGTTTTCCGGCACTGGCTGCTCCTCAAACTCAAAATAGAACTTGTTCACAGTCCCCAGTTTGAGACCCTCTATCGACCTGATCTTGGAGGCTGGCAGAGCCGGTACAAAGAGCTTCTGGTGCTTTTCCTTGAGAACTCCCAATGAGACAGTACAAATCACATGATCCGCTGAAACAAATTGGCCGTTCCAGCAGCGGAGAGTCAATTCACCATCTCCTTCCCAATTGATCTTAGCAATTCGTTTGTTGAGATGCACATGTCCTTTAAGAATTCCCTGGTCGCCGGGCTGATTGTCGCTAGAATTTAGAAGGACACTCAAGAATTTCCAATAGCCCTTTTGCCGCCAGCTGAGATTTTGATCCCCTTCGGAAATAGCGAAGTTCCGGAAATTTCGGGAAGAAAGCTCGGACACATTATCGCAGGCATCCATGCTGCAAATGACCTTTTTCAGGCAGTCTTGGGCCTCCTTGGCAATGGCCTTATCTTTAGGAACCAAATGATGGTTATCTTCCTTCCAATAGGCATTAAAGGCATCACCTACGGAACCCTCATGTTCGCCAGGCACATCGAATTTGTCCACCAAATCCGTAAGATTCTTGTTTTGAACGTCAGTGAAGACTTCCTTGTTGGAGCGAAAAAAGTGAACGACATAGTCGCCGGTCCTGTCGAGGACATCCAGGTCCTTAACTTTCTCATAGACAACATTTCCTTCTTCGCCGTGGCACCATTGAGCCCCCATATCGATTAAACTGTTGGCAAACGGGATCGTGTTGATGCGTCCTCCAATCCGGTCTTCCGCCTCAAAGAGCTGGACATTTTTGAATCCTTGTTCCAAAAGTTTAGTAGCTGCTGCTATTCCCGAAGCACCCGCTCCGATTATAACGATCCTGGCCGTCTCCTTGGTTTTTAAAAAAGTAGTTGGTTCTGAACAGGCACTCATGTTTTGAGAAACCGGATTAATTTACGTTGTGGATTGCTTAAGCTTGAGTGCAGAAAGCTAAATTGCGATATGATGTTTGGATATGCAGCCTTTTATAGGTGTGTTTGTCAGTACTTTCGTATCAAGTCCTTGCATTTTTGTGGTTCCCATTATCTATAAATTGGCCGCAATGATTATACACGTTAATCGTAAATTAAAAGGGCATGCTGATTCGTTGAATAAGTTCCACAGGTGAAAGGAAGCGTTTTCGAACCTATCAGAATTGGAATTCTAAAGGATCCGACGCATCAGTACCAAAAGATACTTCGTTACTCGTCTGAGGAACGGGTATCTGATAGTCGAGAAATAATACTAAAGCGTTCGGTTTTTTTCCATACTTTCTGATTCCTACTTACATACTCAGAAGGACATAATAGTTCCCTGGCACTTTATCTTTAATTCTATCTGCTTTAAATTTGAATGTCAATAAATATACTTTTCGTTTTTTACAAGTCATTCTGTAATTTTTATTGTTCCTACAAGTATTTCAAGTGCATTTTGTGGTTTAAGTTGTACCTTATCAACCCAACAAGCAGAAACCACTTTACTAAGTTGACCAATAAATGAAATCTGTAATCTCAAGTGATAGTAAATGAATGCTCTGCTTACAAAGAGCTTTTTATAAATTTATCAATAATAGTAATACTTAAAGAATAGTGAACTTGCAGCTTTATTATTAAGACAAATAACTACAGTACAAATAGGAATGATATAATTGGGAAAGTAATTGCTGAACAATAATTAAAACACGCTGCATGCCAACTATTCAAAAAAGAATACATTTTCTTTAGCAACGGGGGACAAGAATTTAATTAAGCGTCCATTAAAACGAAATATTTTTATGCCACAAATTTATATTAAAATTTCATATGAGTTTCCCCTTCTCTGTACTGCCCCACAGAATTGCAACGCGGGCAGCAGCAACATCAGTGGCAACAGCAACGACAATATGGCTAACACGAATAAATATGGTTATTACAATTACAAAAACAATAACCGAGGCCGGAACCACGAAACTAATGGCGAACCAAATGAGCCGACCAACAACAATGCTGGCAACAACAAGGACAACGAAGAGGATGTGGTCGACAGCGGCAACAACCTCGACCACAACGATGTGGACAACATGTCCTCGGAACAGCAGCCGGATATTATACCCTATCCGCCAAGTGTGGGCGAATCCAGTTGGAAGGCCGAAAAGCTGCGCCAGCAACACCACTGGCAGCAAAACACATAGCGTAAACGTTTCCCACGCAAACTATAAGATAGAATTCGATCGGCCGAGGGCAAGGATATAAGGCAGTTGCGTAGCGGAGAGTATAGTTTAAGATTTGTACAGCATAGCGATACTTAGGGCCCCATGGATGGTTAGGACTGTGTAAAGGGAAGTGGGAGAGGCGATGCAAGTTATACTTAGGATTTGAACATATCGAGGCAGTAAGTTTAGGTATGTGAACGATAGGGTTAGTACTAAACCAAGGGCAAACAACAAACACAGGCCGGAAATTAAAAATATTTTTGCAAGCATCTATACACACAGAAAAAAAGCGCGACAAAAAGAGAATAGAAATGAAGTGAAAATGGAACATTTTCAGAAGATCATTAGAATGGAATGCTGCCCAATAATGACGTATATGGTAATAATAATTTTAATAATATAGATGTAAAAGGCTTAAGCAACTCTAAACCAAACGAGCAAATGCGAGATCCGTGTGCATTCAAGTTATATCTGTGCTATATACTCACTTGTATTCCGATCTACACGTACGCCTAAGACTCTGCTTGAACAAAGAATTTAGCTGGATGTAAATGGACAGAGCCAGGATGATCGCCAACTACGAGGATCCTGGTCATAGTTTCGTTATCCCCCAACCACACATATCCCCGAAAATATCCCGAATCGAGTTCTCTGATTTAGGTCATGTGACGAGCGAGGCTTAGCCATCACCCATATCAAATGTATCGATGTAAGTCAACTCTTAGCTAGCGTCAGAGTTATCCGTGTGCCGGCGAAATTCAAAATAAATTAAATGCGAAAATAAAACATGAGCAACATGAGTTATTTACTAAAAGGGGTTCACTAACAGTACTTGTTCTCCACCACGTCGTCGATCCACTTGTCCCACTTCTCCTGCCATTTTCGGTACCCCACTCGCTTTTCCTCGCCAACCAGGGCACTGTACCGGATGGAGTTGATGGCCAGGCTTTTGAGGAACCTCAGGTCCGCCTTCATCGGTGCAATGCCCAGGAAGGCGAAGTAGAAGTCGTGAGACAGCGGAGCACAGTGCCAAAATGATGGATCGTCTGAGGAGATAACAATGGGCACATTGGCGGCCAACAGCAGTGCCGCCGGATGATTCCGATAGTCCACGCCCAGTTGCAGGACTTGATTTGACACCGGACACACCTCGATGGCGATGCCCAAGAGTTTGGCCAGTCGCATCATCATCGGATGCTTGGTAAGGGCGTAGCCATGGCCGATGCGTTTCGTGCCCAACAGGATGGCGTCCACCAGGTTCTCATCGATGGGCGATCCAAACCAGTTCGTCTCCCCCGCGTGGAAATAAAAATTAATGTGCTCGGGCATTTTTAGCAGGGGCTCCACAAAATCAATCAGCGGTCGTCCCAACTCCTCTTGGCCAACCAGATCAAAGCCAACCATGAAGTTAGGAAATTCTTTCTGTTAAAAAGTGCGAAAAAAGGTAAATCAAAGCCATCTTAATTATTTAACTTACATTAAGTTCGACAGCTGTTTTCACATATTGCTCAACCACACTGGGCTCCACTCCTCTGAGAGGGGCGTATATCAGCTTGGAGCCAATAAAATCTGGATGGTCGGCCCGAAAGCGTTCCAGCTCCGAGTTGTAAATGGCCACTGTGTCCCGAATGGTCAGCATATCGCCATCGATACAGTAGAGTGGCGGGAGCAGGGATCGCAGTTCCAGATATTGAACTCCGTCCTCGGAAAACTCCTTGAGGGCATTGTAGTAGTACTCAGCCCAAATGGGGGCATGGCAGAGCAAACCGTCGAGTAAAATAAAGATGCCCATGAAGTGTGCCCAGGCTTGATTGTTTGAGATGAACTTGGAGAAGGGGTACATGCTGAATCGACGTGTGAGATATTTTGTAACATTCTTCTCGCCTCGCCGTTCACGGAACTCCTCCATTGGCTCCCAGATAGATTCTTTGACAGGTTTTTCCTTGGGCTCCTCCTTGGAAAACCGGAAAGCAATGGCCTTGCAGCCCTCCTCAGCGGTACAAATCCAAAGATTCTTCCGGTAGGTCAGACTTATGAGGTAGTCTGTGCTGCAGAGCGCCGTATCGTGGGCATGAAGGGCGCCGCCCTTCGGCATCCCCTTAATCAGGTTAAAGATCGGCGACTTTTGGACCTCGGTCAGGGTTTTAAAAATGTGCTGACCCGGCGTGAACTGACTGGGATCCAGAATGCCCTTCGATATCTCTTCCTTCTTGACAGCCATGATCACCTTGTTGGCCGCCAATTCCCGATCGTTTAGTCTGATCTTCTGGCCCATGATGTTTAAGTGCCCCACCTTGGCGATTGCTTGTCGAAGTGTCTTGAACGCCGTGGGTGACAGTTTCCGGAGGGACCGACTAACGGACACTGTAGTGTGGCCAATTTTGGCACATTTGGTCAATGCTCGGCGACAGGAGATGGCCACATGTTTGATGGCCGTCATATTTGCGTGAGCTCCCTTCGCTGGCCGAGGGTTTCATGGAGAATTTAGTTGGGATTTCGTTAGCCGAACATGAGATTTACACAATTTATTTACCCTACGAAATGTGTCACGCCGAATGTGTCAATAGGCCGCACATTTGTTTGCGCCGTGCCATTGCCGTTATACACACACCCTGCGCACAAAATGGCGCCCAACGCATTTCCGCTTTAACACACTAAAGCCGCGACTCCGTCAACTACACACACATGCGGCTTTTATTAGTAATTTATGGCCTCGTTGGATCGCGGACTGGGTTCAGGCATCGGTTTTTTATGCATCCGCGCGTCCTCAACACCACATTAAATGTGCACGACATCAAATTGATGAGGCTGCCACGGCCGGCGGCAGATAGAGCACCATGGATGCCGATTTGGCTTTATTTAGACCAAACTGGCTAGCTAGCCAGGTCCTCTTACAAATTTTCTGAGAAGTTGCATTTAAAAAAATCTAATCGAAAAATAGGTTCAATAGTGCAAAGGGACTCGAAGCTCAAGTCACTAGCAGCATGTATTGTCCAAAGCTGACAACACCAATTTTTTGAAATCTTCAATACACAGATTTTAAGAAGTTGATTTAAGCCACATCCATCCACATTTCCAACTATAGTTCCTAATGTACCATTTCAAGCCAAACACAATGCGTTGATAAGTTGAGCTGGCAGCACCAAATGCCTCATCCACACACTCTTGCGATGGTCCATCAATTTTATGGTCGCATACATGTTTGCAGGACCCAACCTGACTGCATCCGTCGTCGGCCCATAAAACTCCTACCGCTCATTACGGGCTGGAGCCAAATCAAAATCGAACCCAGTGCCGGCAGCCGCAGCACTAAACAGTGGCACGTAAAATTGAAACATTTGCAGGATTCGGATGGCTCGATCCCCGGCTCAAAGGAGGCCGAGTGATGAGTGGTTATGTGCGGACGTGGCACTGGAGGCGGGTGTGGAAGTGGAAGTGGACGGGACCACGACGACCATATAGCGCATATTCATTAAAATTCGCATCCACTCTTCTGCGAACTCGACACACCCGCCGCCAATGAGAGATTTATGCGGGCTTAGTCTTGAGTGCACTCCCCGAATGGAGATGTCATCGTGCCTGCAAACTGAGGATAATGACTAGGTTGAGGTAAAAGATTAATAGCCAGGGCAACGCCGATTTGTTTATTATGTAACTCGATTATGAAATATAGATTTTTCTGTTTTTATAGATTTTTAGTTGTATTTATTTTATAATTTTTTTGGGTTTTACCATAAGAAAAGATAAGGAAGTCACTTTTCGAACAATAGCCAATTTACACTGCGGCTTTAATACGTTTACATATTTTGTAGGTTCTTACTCCTTATAGACGACACATGTAAATATGTATATTACTAGCATGCTTAAATGCAAATGTATTATTGTAGTAGGAAATTAGCATGTAAAAGGAAGTAACTCCCCCTTAACAATTTTAGTCTTCGTGCGCTTCACGTTCTCATCTCTGAGTGATTCGCAACCGCATGGCTGGCTAACTCATTACGATTACGTTCAGGCTTCTTTGAGCTTTGAACATAAATTGCATGCACTCTTATTTCGGCTACGACTAAAACGGTTTCTTTATTGCTCTCGGATTCTTCGGCGCAGCAGCGGATTTCAGCTTGGAACAGTTTTAGGGGCGTGGGACAGAATCTCATGGGTTTACAGAGAGGTATTAGCCTAGATCTAACTAAGGACTAGTCCATAACGATTAGCTTACAAAAATGGTTAGATATTGAGGATGTGGGCATGGATATGGCTCTGAGTGGATGCGAATGAGGATGCGATGCATTAGACCCGCTGCAGCCTGTGGTGGAGTTGGAGTGGAGTGGTAGGAGCAGCGGACGGAGGGTGTATTTCGACTAGCGCCAAAGGTTGGAGGTCATCAGAGAGAACGCAACCAGCAACGCTGCCACCACCCGTGCTAGTCAATCGATCCGCTGACTGGGGGATCCCCGGTTGGAGTTCGGATCATTGACATCGGCGATGAACTGGTCCCATTTCAACTGCCACTTTTCCAACGCCTCGAACTGGGCGTCTCCCGTCAGCGAACTGTATTGAATGGAATTTAGGGCCAACTTCTTCAGCAGACGCAAGTCGGAGTGCTGCGAGGCAATTCCTAAGAAGGCGATATAGAAGTCGTGCGACAGGGGAGTGGCCTTCCAGAAGGAGGGATCATCCGAGGATATAACCACTGGATAGCCATCGGCGAAGAAGTGGGAGCACGGATGGTTGCGGAAGTCAGAGACTAGCTGGAGCACTTGATTCGAAATCGGGTTCACTTCAATGGCCACATTCAGCTTTTTCAGCATGTCCAGCACCACGGGATGCTTGACCAGTCCGAATCCATGACCAATACGCTTTGTGCCCAGCAAAATGGCATCGATCAGGTTCTCATCCACAGTGGAACCGAACCAGTTTGTTTCTCCGGCGTGGAAGTAGAAATCAATGTCCTCGGGGATAGATAATATTTCGTCGACAAAGTCCCTCAAAGGACGTCCCATCTCCTCCTGGCCCACCAAATCGAAACCAGCTACGAATTCCGGGTATTTTTCCTATCGATGGAATCAAATGTTAGGACCATGCATCTAAGCTTTAGGGTTTAAGCTTACCTTAATTTGTTTAAGGGTTTGGATATAGCCAGTTACGCCCTCAGCATTCGTATTACGTATAGGAGCGTAGATCATCCTTGAACCAATGAAATCTGGATGAGCCTCCTTGAACTTCTCCAAGGTTTCCACATAGATGCGCACAGTATCCATAGGAGTAAACTCATTTCCATCCATGTCATATAGCTGCAGAAAATTGCAATAATGTTGTGTACAAAAATTACTATTGTCGGTATAGGCCCAATATATATTGTTTTTGATATACTTACCGTGGGAAGAACTGATCGGAATTCCAAGTATAGAACACCATCTTCGTAGAACTCCTCCAGCGCTTTGTAGTAGTAGTCCGCCCAGACGGGGGCGTACATCACCAGACCGTCGAGCAGATTGAAAATGGTCATGAACTTGGACCAGGCGGCGTTGTTGTCCTCGAATTTCTTGGTGGGATACAGGGTGAGCCTCTCGGCCAGATAGTCGTCGACCTTGTCAGCTCCGTACTTGGCTCGCACATCGGAGAGCAGACTCCAATCGCAGTCACTCAGGGCCTGTGGCTTATCCTTGGAAAACCTTAGGGCGGAGGCGCTAAGATCACCATCCTGCTGGCAGGACCAGAGATGCTCATAGTAGGTCAGGTTGATGATGGCCGCTGTGCTGCAGAGCGCCGTATCGTGGGCATGAAGAACCGCGCCCTTGGGCATCTTTTTCAGCAGCTTGAAGAGATCGGTGTTCCGGATGCCGTCCAACACATCAAATATGTGCTGTGAGGGCTTGAAGAGGTGAGGGGTTACCAGGCCTTCGTCAAACTCATTTAACTTGGCCTTCATAATGGTTTCGTTAGCCTTAATTTCCTTGCTGTTTAGCTCCAGGTCATGGCCCAATGAGCGTGATTCCTCGTACCGGAAGAAGGCGCTTCTTAACGTCTTGTAGGTATCCGGCGTGGGACGACCTGGACCCAGAAGGGCTTCCACGTGGGGCGTGTTGCCGTAGATCGTCAACAGCTTTCTATCAACCTGGTTCTTCGGGCGAGTGCGTGATTCCACCGGACCCGGTCCGAAGCTAAGACAGACGCACAGGCCCAAAGCTAGCCAGGCGATAAGATTACGGCGGATGACTGGCGACATGATGAGCGGTAGATTCCGTTTGGGTCCGATCGCGACTAGGTCCACTCAGCAACTGACGTCTGCGGCGATTGAGGAGCTCCGATTTTGGTTTCGATGTAGCGCCCTATCTGAAACAATTGGCGGTTCGGCATTATCTTTGATTTAACACGCGTTCAAATGGATCTCGAGGCGATAATTGCGCGTTTGGGTTGGCAACCTGCCATCCAGATAATCGACCACAATCGCCCAATCTGGCATCTTGATTTACGAGTAGCCGGCGATTAGATTACCTAACCCTGCCCATGGCTATATCCCTGACATTCAAGTGCCGTGCTGTTGGTCACTTTATTGGCCACTCTCGATAAACCGGAAAGCCATGCCCTCGAAGGCAAAATAACCCATTCTTATTAAATTGTGCATTGATAAAGCCGAAAAAGTTGCTCTACATATACATATAAAGAACTAAGGCCTCTTATCATAGCTAAATACGTATTTAAAACGAATATAAAACTTAAATTGCTCCTAATTATACCAAGAATAAAAGAGGTTTTTCCATTATGTAGTTAATTATGTAAAAATTGGCTGTATACATAAAGTAAAATATAGCTAAAATGTCTTAGTAAACACCTTTTTGTTCGCCCATTAATTTTTTAATACAATTTTTGTTAATGATTCGACAATTACTTATTAGTATCCACTACTATTGACTAAGTTTCTGACCCATCGGTTCCAGCTGCACTGCCACTTGGATACGGCCATATTCTTCTCCGTTTCGCTGAGGGAGCTAAACAGAAACGAATTGAGGGCAAACTGCTTTAGGAGGCGCAAATTGCCCCAACCACTAATCACGCCCACGAAGGCCACATAGAAGTCGTCGGTCAGAGGGGCGGAGTTCCAGAAACACGGATAGTCCGACCCAATTACAATTGGAAATCCGGCGGCAATCAGATACGCCGCCGGATGTTGACGAAAATCGTTAAAATATTGCAGATAATGGTTGGACAGGGGACAGATCTCCACGGCTATACTAAGCCTTTTCATGACCTTCATAATCTCCGGATGAAAGGGTAGATTCACGGCATTCCCGATACGTTTACTTTGCAACAATAATGCCTCTAAAAGATTCGCATCTGGGCGGGAACTATCCGGACATCGGGACTCTCCCGCATGGAAATAGAAGTCAATATTTTTTCCGATCCTTAACAGTTGAGTAACATTTTCTAAAAGTGGTAAATTGCACTCGTCACCAAAGGTGTTAAGATCAAATCCAGCAAAGAAATTCGGATAATGCAACTGTCGAGGATGAAGGTTAAATAAGGATTCAAAGGGCTAAAGACAAAATCTTTGACTACCTTAAGCAGACGTGCATTTTCCAAATACTCATCCATGCGACAGTTATTTAAGTTCCTAGAAGGAGCGTAGATCAGCTTAATTCCGATGAAATCTTTGAAGCTATTCTTAAAAATATTCGATACTGAAACTAAGGCATCCGCCGTTTCCAAAATAGTAAAGTTATTTCCATCCAGATCGTACATCTATAAGGGAAAGGAAAAATTTTAAAATTGAATGATTGCCAAGCTATGAAAGCATTTTTAACTGCTTTTCAGGAAGTTTATAATGCCAAGAAGTAAATATTCCAGATTGGAATAAATGTTGCTAGATTATCGCCAGCTCATATCCGCACTTACAATTGGCAGCGAGGAACGCAGCTCTACATAATGCACCCCGTCGGCATAGAAATCGCTCAGCATGGTAAATATAAATTCACTCCAGATCGGGCGGAATGTGATCAGTCCATGGATGATGCGTTGGTGGCGTCTTAAGTGTCGCGCCAACTCGGAGGAACTCTTATACCCCTCCGGCCGGACAGTGAGAATTTTCCTCAACCTGTTCTCAAGTTCTAACCGAGACTCGAACTGGAAGAAGTTGCTCATCAGCATCCAATTGCACTGGTAGTCCTCAGCGGGCGGGATGTGAGGAAAGTATCTGGAGAATCGGAAGTCCTCGAAGCCCTGTTCCATGTTAACGCAGACCCACAGGTTATCGCGGTATGTCAAATCGATAAGGACTTCCGTTCTCAGCATTCCCGAATCGTGGACGTGAAGGAGTCCGCCCTTGGGCATGCTCTTAAGCGCCGCATAAAGATTCGTATCGATGATGTTCAGATGTTTCAGAAACGGCGGTGGCTGGGAGTGATAGTTCCTCCAGAGATTATAAAACTCCTCGTCCACCTGCCTAATGGCCATGAGCCGATCATTGGCCTCCTCCTCTAGCGGACTCAAGCCCATCCCGCTGCCAAGTCTCTGCCGGCGCTCTTTCTCAACGTAAATCTGCCTCAGGCGAGCGTGCCGCTCCTCGGGCGTAAGATTGGACATGTTTTCTCCAAGGGGAGCCGAACAAATTAGCACCAACACCATTACACAAAGCATCACGGCTATGGCCACGTGAAAGCATACGCCTCCATATTTACTGGTCGACATTTGCCGGCGATTCTCCTCCTCGTCGAGTTCCATGCGGATCATTCTCATTGCACTCTGTGGAGTGCGCCTTGTCTCTTGGACATCCTGAAACTCCACATCCCCCATTGCCGCGATTAATAAAGTCAAATAATTTTGAGATCTAAACCAATTTTTTTAAATTTTGTGCCCTAAAATGCTTAATATGCTTACCAAAACATTTTACCTGACATAATATTCAAGTGTTAACATCATGTAACATGATTACTGCACTCCACTTAGTGACGAATCGCAAAGGATATTGTGATTCCTTTTCAACAGTGAGGTCAAAATGATCGGAAGACAGACGCCCTTTAAGATTATAAATCACGTTAAAAATAAATGGTAACATACCACCAATTTGGAATGATGACTATCATAAAACAAACTGATTTCAGAAGAAACTTTTTTCAGTCTTTATTGGCTAGTAACAATACAAGGAAATCCACTAAAAAGGGTTTAAAGATTGCCCTATCGGTTGTCAGTGTAATGGCAGTGCTTTGTTTACGACTGTCCCATTATCGAATTTTAAAACAATTGTGATTTGTTTCGATCCAGGTCTGTTATTCAGAAACACTTGAAATTTGAACTCCCCGTCTCCAATAAACGTCTATGTGTAATCATATCGCCTTGGCCTTGGCCACATGTGTAGTTCGAGTTGTGAGGGGGATTTATAAAAATAGACCAACTCCCATTTGTTCGCTGAAGAGGTCTCTCCATCTCATGTTCTTTGCCTTTCGCCTACACAGCGATAATACACAATCTGAGAGAGAGTATCGCTCTGAGAACTCTCTTCACCCGTGGAAAGTTTGTCAGGGGTTGTACTTATCGACCACCACCAGGAGGGAAGGGAAAAGGGGGTGGTGCTTACAATTGTGCAGTGGCTACAGTGTGCTTGAAGGTATTTATTATTTACATATTTATTTTCAAATATTCTTCAACGTCAATAATTACATTAGTATGTCAGATAAACTTACACTGGACAACAATAGTGAAAAAATACGTAATTGTTTGTAGCTCAATTAATAGAGCATAGAAATAATTGCAAAAATTTACTCAAACAAATTAAAATAAAGTTCTAAAACAAGAAAATTTATATTTTTGGCAAATTACAATCTGTTATGTTTAACTAATTAGAGAATTGACCCTCAAATGGTGGTAGTAACAGATCGTATATATATTGCATAACATATATAATACGTATACTCCTACCCCTTTCGAGCAACACTTGCCCCACTGTGCCACGAGATCTGTATAATCGGGGACACATGCGCTGGTTGCACGCACTGCCAGCTGCGATTACATGCAACCGCCGCAGGCGACCCTGATTCAGACATAACGGGGGTTCAGACAATGGACATATATAGCTCAGAAATCGGCCAGACACATGCCACGCGCTTCCTGCTCAGTCGAGCGGGCTTGCTCAGCTGCAGCAGATCGAATAGGATGCGATTCAAGACGAGCATAACCATTGCTCACGGAGAGCCACCCAGGAATCGGCGGCTAATGGAGCTGGACGACGACTGTCTGCTAATGATTTGCGAACATCTAGCGCTGGGAGACCAACTGAGACTGATGGCAGTGCAAGAGGAGCGATTTTCGAGCTTGATACTCCAATTGTGGTCCAACAGATACGCCAAGCTATTTGATTTTCGCCGGGAGCAGCAATTAAACCTGCTAAAGCCCGACGAGTTGGCTCAAATATTGGATCACTTAGGCTGGCGAACAAGAGCCTTAATTAACCTGCCAGGAACCGGCGAAGGATGCCGGAAGTGGCTCAAGCGGATGCGACAAAGCCTCACCCATTTGCAGATACTTAGTTTCACGAAAAGCAATACATTGGTAATACAGAGACTCCCCCACCTGTGCCCCAATGTGGTGGACCTTAAGCTTGGCGAGTGTGAGGGCTTAACACCCCTTGATGTGGATTTCATGTTTGAAAATCTTAAAAACCTAAGAGCATTTGAAATGCGCTCTAGTTGGAACTGCAGCCAACAGAGGTACCAGTATCCCAGAAATCTGGAGATCCTGAAACTACCAGCTTGTATGGTTACCGCCTGCGTTTCTCAGATCTTTCAATTGCCCCGACTGCGCCTATTGACAGCTTTTCTGTGTCAAAATTCCGAGCACCTGGACAATGATGGCAAGGCGAATTGCAGTGGCACAGGAACTTTGTCCGCGTGCCTGCAGCAAATTCGGGGTCGCAATTGTCGGATTGTGGGTCTCCGTATGCAGTGTCGACTGGATGACTGCCTGCCAGTCGTCGACGTGGAGGAGGTATTCCGCCTGCAATCCTTTGCCTGGCACTCGCAGCTGACGGTGCACTATGATGTGGCGGACGGGAGCGTCAAGTGGATGCCACAGCGACCGCAGGCCGTGCGGTCCCTCCTCCGCTTCCTAGCCACCCAGGCGGCCAGTTTGCGGGAATTGGATTTCACGCGTAACGCACATGCCACGCCCACATTCCTCGCACAACTGGACGCCCACTTGAAGCGGACCGGCGGATGTCCATCCCCCCAACTGACAAACACGGATGCGGATTTAGAAGCGGATAGGGGTGCGGATGCGGATACGGCTGAGACAAACGATTTGGCGTTTGTCGAGCTGAAATTGCTGCATTTGCCTAATGAACAAACGGAAGCGGGCACCGTAGAGATGACAGCGATGAGGGATTAGGCCAAAAGGATAATGGATTGCTGATGTAGGGAGCGAATAACAGCAAATTAGATAAATCTCGTGTGCTGCCCCTGAGAATTTAAAGTCAACATGTACTCATGGTGTAATTTCTTTAAGCAATATTTAACAATAAATATGTTCTGAAATTAGAGCAAAGTAAAACATTTTAAATAGCATTTTGTTGAAATTTATTTCGGTTACATGTAAAAACGCAGTTGACAAAACACGAAAAGCAAAAGTTCAAATCGTACTCAAGCATCAACCTTCCTTATCAAAAATGTTCAACCAATTTCCAAAAAAACTTTTGTAACTTTGCACATACCATGTAAATTCAGAATTTAAAAGGTTATTGCAAATACAATTTTTGCAACAGTTCTGGAACCCAATTAAGTTATTCTAAATATAACCACACTTATACACATATTTTTGGTCATCCAATTGATTTTAAATCATCAAAACTGTTCTCCGATTTTTTAGACTGTGTGTAAGTATCGGAGTCTTTGATAAGTCTGATAATTAACAGATTATAATCTAAAATGAATGTGTGGATATTGTTAGGAATTCTGTTCTGCTGCCCGATGAGCTATATTTGGCATTCAATCGGTTTTTGGGAAACCAGAAGGATCTGAACGAAGCAAGTTCAACCCGAAATCCCAGCCAGAGGATTTCTCAAGGGACGCATCCCATCAGCGACGACGACAGCTTCGATCCCTGTCCTACCGTTAGTCGATTCTCAATGCCACGCAACCCTGTTGAACCATTTGAAGAACCCCAATACCAACATACCCTCGATGGCAGCAGACAGAAAGAGTCGCCAGTGACACAGCATGTGGTAATTCATTAAAAAAACCTATACTTTCTAAATTATAATGTTAAATTACAGCTCTCGCCCAGTTATAACAAGGACGATGAATATGTGAGTATAATTCCTTATTTACAAACATTTTTTATGCGAATCTTTGAATTTTAGCAATGTTGCAACATGCCGGAGTGCCCGAATAATAGCACACCCATTCAGATTCCACAAAATTCTTTACCTCTCTTTCAACCTCTAGTCAACTTATCTCAGCATTCCCGATCCCATAGCGTCCCCAGGTACAATTATAGAAATGATAAGTCTAATCATCAAAATACCACTCACAACGTAAGTGACTAAACTAAAAGACTTAAGCCATTCTAAAAATATAAAATTTCAGCACTCGGTCAAACGGACCAAACCGCATACACCGGTATGTTGAAAAGTAAACAAATATATTCGTAAATTGATATTAAAATACTAATACCAAAAGTGTGAGTTAAAAGTACCGAGAGGAAACCGTTGTCCCGCCGATCAGAGCAATAATCATGATACGGCTACTAGCTGCAGAAATAACACCTCAATCGATTGGAATAATAGTTCTCAAGTTGGCATGAACTATGGGGAGTTTCAAAGACGCCAATTGCTGTTGCAAAAAATTCAACAGCAGCAATATCAGCAACAGCAAGCTACGCAGCAGAATCAAGCGAATATATCTTGGTTGGAAGATGAAGATCCTATTGTATTTGTAAGCTATCGAAATCCGAAGTCTCTAAATCTATGCAATTTTTAAACACTTTAAACAGGCACCTGATCTCAATAGCACGAGAATAAATCAAGATGAACGTGACCAGCAATCCCGCCTGCAAACAAAACCAAATTGTCAGAAATGCAACTCTCGCCAGCAACAAAATGTATGTAGAAAATTATTTGTACTTACTAAGTTTAAATATTTTTGTATACTTTCAAAAAGGCCTCACGATCAATTCTTGAGTGCGATCAAACACCAGAAATGGTCCGCAATAAAACGATGGTAAGTTGTCATTTTCCAAAAATCAAGACATTTAATATCACCATTCTAATGTAATTTTTTTTTAATTTTAAATTTCTATCTAGTACGAAACCACAACTAATGAAACAAGTTATCTTCAGCCACCAGAGACTTTGCGAAACGCTAGATGTAAAACACAGGCGAACCAGAATCTCAGAAATGTAAGTTTAATTATCCAAGCAAAATTTGGTGTTTTTGAATGTGGTTTTTAAAAGCCTCATGTAAAACAATAGATCCGAATTACATTTTTTAACCCTTTTCTTTATCAATGTACATTATAAGCAGTCGCAAAGCATTTGCCAAGATGTCTCTATGAATCAGGCATCCACTTGTGAACAATCTATGAGTAAGAATACAAAATATTACTCGGATTCCCCCAAAAGTCAATATGGTTGCTGTAGTCGTGGCTCTACTGCCTGTGACAAAAGTATGGGAGATAGTCAGAACTATGCCTGTTGTGCAGGCACGTCTGCCTCCAGAAATCAAAGCTTTTTGGAAATGTCTCAATTAGTGTCAGGGAGGTCGTGCTCGACTGTAAGTTCATAATTTGCGTGGTAGCTAGCCATTTAAAATAATCCTTGTTTTGATAGCCAACTTTGCTGGAGAAAACTAAGAGAAGTTCTTCCGTGGGAAGACGTTCAATGCGAGTGCCCGTTCGAACACGTAGGTTTACTATAATTAAATCTAATAAAACAATATAACTGATTAAATCTTTAAAAGCTGAGGATCGTTTGGTTGAGCGCATTCAGAACGAGTTTCACGAAACCTTTGTAAATGATCTCTATTGTCCTGGCGTTATACAAGCCAGTCTCGATGGAAGTGAGAATTTCAACGAGTACTCCAGGGAGATCGCTTTTGCAGGACCAGTTCCGGAGAAACCATATCCGGTGGATCCCATAACCATGATAGAAGCAATCAAGTTGCGCATCGACCACGAGCGCACAGAGATCCGCAAAGAAAAGGATCGAAATGAGGGGGCAAATAGAGACTTGAGAAATCAATCAAAGGAGCGCAGGTCGAGGCGTCCACGGACAACATTTATTGAGGACATTGATTCTCATTTTAGTCCGAAAATTAAGTCGGAAGTCAATAGAAGTGTGGCTGCCTATCTGAAAGCCGAGATCGAGTATCACAGCAGTATGGAAAGAGTGAGTATTGTTTATAAAATGCATACACTATTTTTTATTCATTACTCACATAACGTAAGTAATCGTAGCTCATTTACATCACAATTCGATTGCAATATAGAATAAGAATTTTCTGTTTACAGGATTCCGCCTTTGATGCCCATATCAATCGCTTTGAAACTAATCTCTTTGATGAAAGAATTAAAGTCCATTCCTATTCAGCCACAACAACGCCCAGTCATCGGTAAATTTAAACGGATTTTTTATCGGAAAAATGCATTTATCCGTTTCACTGGACTTCACTTTGCTCGAGATACAATATTTTTAATGAATGTAGTGCGTTTCGTATCAACAGAACCAAGATATGAGTGATTTATTATTTTTTGCAACTGAACCATTCTTAATACCAACAGAAGTCACTACAATAAAGTTTCAAAAAAGTCCCTAATTAATCTATAAATTTATCGGTCAGGACAAGGAAGTGAATATTATAAAACCATTCACTTCCATTCGGTACTTTAGATTGTACTTCCATACTTTAGATTGGATTACAACTTCTGACCGATAAGGGCAAATTGTTATGCAGTTAATCAGACTTATGAATGACTTGGAAATGAGCAATCTATACACGTATAATCTTTATGGTATGGTCCGACCTCTTTAGAGGGATTCGTCAGACTCTGCTTAAATATGGTAATTGAATGTTTACTTTTTATGGATCAAATGCAATGTTATAAATTACGTAATTTCCACTATAATTTTGTTCACGCAAATCATTAGATTAAATACTTTTCAGAGCAGTGCACTGAAGAAGATTTAAAACAATAATAAATAATACGCATTACCGGTAAACATTTTGCCAAAATCAACGGGGGCGTAGCCGAAAAACAAAACTTACCGGAAAAGAATAAACACATTTATTTATTACTACGTAAACTTTCAATAAGGTAATTTTATATTATTAGTTATTGTGGTTAAGCATAAATAAGTGTAATAATAAATCAAAGAGCAAATATGAATAGATAAGAAATTAAAAAAACTAAATAGACTAAAAATTTTAAAAATAAAGCTATAAAAGACCACTAAAAGAAAAATGTCTTTGGTTCGTTGAGCACAAAATTGTGAGTACGTACATACATATATCACGTGTGATAACACACTCTCCGAAACATTCCATTTTTTAAGAGACACAACTAAAGAGAACTAAAATTTGGACATAAAAGAAAGCTGAGTTAAAAATAAGTAATCAGCTGGTGGTTCTCAACAACACAAAGACATCGCCGCACGCTCTTTTTTAATATCTAAATGATTTTCATTCAGCAGGCTGATTTTACAACAAATAAGCAAACACAACAAAGAAATTAAATCAAATAAACAAAATGTTAAATGGCCAATCGGTTGAAGTTTTTGTTGGTTTTAAATGGCTTAACATGTTGAATATTCATAGATTAATTTCGCAGAGTTTGCATAAACGAATCAATTATGCGACTTTTACTCCTTTGTTTTTTATGCCCTTTGTCTTGCATATTTTTTGCATTGAACAATATTTATAATCAACAGAGTTGCAGCTATATTTTACTAGTGTTATTTAACAATCTAAATTTCCTGGCTGTCTTTAATTATATTTTAATTTAATTTCAACACCATGTACATAATCAAACGAAACTTTACCACAAGCGCAGGCACACAATATGACTGAAAATTCCAGATTCCGAGCACTTCCTCGCCGCGATCTTCACGCGAAAAAGGCCTCCCAACGACTGATTCCAACGATCCCGAACTGGAACCGGAGAACCTCCCTCTATGATCCCTCGTCGGAGCGCCGACGTCGACGTCGGACTTCAATCAATCGCTAGCTGCACAATCAGCCCTTGGTTTTCTTTCTTCGTGTTTTATCAGTGGGTTAGAAAATAATGAGAAGGCAGCAAAATCAGATAATATAAAGATAATTTTCTCGCTCCGGTTCTCTATTTAAAACCAAGAGACCGGCCTGAAAGCGGCTAAACGAGGGTCGTCTTTAATGTTCTGCACATATACATAATCACACATATGCATAAAAATGTTTTTCATAAAATTAAATATTAAGAATAGCAAGCATTTATGATAAGGATATTTATTTACAATTAATATCAAAGTTGTTGGGCGGTTTCCTTACGTCGACAAGCTCAGAATAATGTTTAATACTTTAATTAATCAGAAATCTTAAATTGCTTAACTAAATAAATAGAAATTTCCGTATATTTGTATATGTATTATGAAATTGTATAAAATAACATTTTAATTATTTATTTGTTTTATGATAAACGAAAACATTCTTAAGGTACGTATATATTTTTCTCACACTTTTTTCAAATTCCATTCAAAAACACCAATTATTCAATCAGACAATTTTCGCAAATGGTAATGTACTTGTATATGCAATTTTTTTTTTTGTTTTATAAACAAAACGCATTTGTTTGAGAAATGGAAAAAATGAATAAAAAGTTTGGACCACTCATCCTGTGGCAAATCTCACAACAAATTATGGGAAAGAACACAGATCTGCCCACGTAGATAGCAAAGATCTATAAAATTTTAGTGATATTTTGTCATGAAAAAGTTTAAAAATTATTTATCTGTAATCCCAAAAGTACAAACAAAAGCAGGTTTTTAATTTTGAGTAGCATCATTAATTTTAATAGGTAAGTGCTAGGAAATAAGTATCTATCTCTTCAATGCAAAACGTTTTCCAAGTTTAATACAATTAGAGTATAAATATTAGAATATTTGTGAGACATGATTTCTTTAGCTAATTTTAACACATCCCGTGCATTCATGAATCCCTTTACAATGAATGCAGTGCAAACTGTTAATTTGTTTATAATAAAATTTCTGTGATTTGCCTTAGGTTTGAATTAATGGTCTCACAACGAATGTGTTGCACATTGCCCAGATAGTAAAGATATATTTTTGGCTCTGCTATTTTTGGTCATGGATGTGCAAATGTTTAAATGTGTATATGGAAAGCAAATAAAATTCTAAAAAGGATTACAAAACTGAGGAGGACAAAGGAGAGGTAAACACGAGCACAGGCATTCGGAGAACAAGAGTCATAAATAAATTCATAACTGCATCCCATGCAATTTTCACAGAGCGATTGCTTTGGGCCAGAATTTCCGAGTAAAGCTGATTCAGATCATGAGCACTGTCTGAGCTAATGTATGAATGTCTTTACGGTTATGGCCGGGTGTGTTTGTGAGGAATGGATTATGTGGACACAAATGAATTTATGGCATGTGCTAATCTCGAGGGCTTAGAAACACCCAGCCGCCGTGTCTATAATATAATTATACCTATTGCCCCTGCACTTTATGACAAATTATTTTTGAAGAACCTAAAACCAAGTGAAAGGTAGTCGTCAGTACTGACTGCACTTCAATCAGCGAGTTTTTTTTATTCACATTCACTGATTCATTGATTAATTGTTCCGTTCGAACTTATCTTTATATTTTTTGTTTTCGAGTTTTATGCAATCATCGATCAATTAAATAGCGGAATCAAGGGATGTGTGAATTAAGACAGCTCATAATAACGCAAACAAAAATAAAATGAGCAGCCAAGTTCATTTACATTAGTAATGCGTAAATATTTGAAGAATGATTTAGAATGCGTTGCAAAATTGTCAAATGTAGCTCTGCTTAGTTTCACTAAGATTATGAAATGCTTTACTGTGATTAATCTGTGATTTTTGCGGTAACCCAGAAAGTATATGTTTATGCAACCAATTTGTGGCAATCGGATCTTTGCGCACAGCTGATACAAAATTCGTTTAGTCGCCTAAACAAAAGACCACCGCTATACAAAATTGTTTAGCTGTATAATCAGTGCAATCGGTGGGTGGCGAGTGGGTGTGGCAAAATCGGGATATTCGATGGGAACTTAACCAGCCCAGTTGCATTGATAATGGGGTGAATTTCCAGTTTGCAACATTTTGCGGTAGTATGTATGTTTGATGGTGCAGAATTGGGAACGGAATTTAATTCAGTTACACGAAGAGTGCTCCTTAACCTCACTGAAATAGACCTACAATAGGGTAAGGGGTTCATGGAAGTTGATTATGCGTTGTTTTGGCACTTAATGTGATGAAATATGCAGAGAGCCATTAGCCCAGGTTGGAATTGGGAAATGGTGGCGGTAAATAGCGGCAGTACACGATTGCAAAACGCACAGTGCCTGCAGTAAATTATGCAACACGATTCGCCAACTTGCTTCAATTTCGAAGCAAACATTTGGTTGCGAAGGAATAATTTCCAAATCATGGTTTAATTTTTGTTCAACTGCATATTTTTGTGCGCAACTGGAAAATGATTTGGCTAGCAAAGTTTGAACTGGCTTCTCACACAAAATATTTTCGTTTTTGCCGCAGGCAAATAGAAAATATAGAATTTTTTCCTAAACATACATACGCAAAAAATAAGAAAAGTAAAATATTTCCTCACATATTTCGTTTTTAAATCGAATTGATCGGCAGCTTAATAGTTAATTAAAATTCGAAATTGGTTTATCAAGGCGCACTATGAACCATTTTCGCACATAATCATAAGCATGCGAGCAATTTATGAGTGCTGTAGACAGATGTGCTCCCTCTCTTTTTTTGTTTGCTCCTCTATCTCTTTCATTCAACGTCAAAGGCAATTAGCATGCAAAACAAGTCGAAGCCATGAATGCACATCTTACGCACACACACGCCTGACATTTATGTGAAAATGCATAAATATTATCCAAATACAGCAGTACTTATGTTGGCTTAAGTGTGCATGACTGCAGAAGGTGCGCGAAATAACAAAGCAGCTATGTATATGCCCCAAAAATTATCTATTTATTGTCAGATAAACTTCTATTCTAAACACCTCTTCTATATTATATTTCCTATATAGAATTTAATGGTTTGCTATCAGGTATTGACTTATAACCTTCCTTAGTTTGTAAAGTGAAGTATGAGATGCTCATTGGACTTTTGTTAGCACACCATATAGTTTTGTGACGCACCTTCTCACATACATTCTGGCTTGCTTGCATATTTGTGCGGTGCTCCTCATTTCGAAACAACACCAACAACACCAGCAACAGAAGCGGTAATAACAGCAGCAAAAACAGCAAATAGTGCCAGCTGCAATAAGCCCGCGGCACTGCCGCCAACCGCTCCAAATGTATGCAACATTATGCGGCATGTGCACTAAACAAGTCATGAATTTCAAACAGTCGCCGGAGATCCCGCCCCCAATATCCCCCAACCCCACCCGCTCTCCCTTGGCGACCGAAATACGCTCCTTGGTGCATTCTTTGCATGAGTAATAAATGCGGAAGGGGTACAAAATGCAACCGCAAATGGCGGTGTGGTGCGGTGGCCTGAGTTTTCCTTCATTTTCCGCACTGACTTCTGCCATCGGCGAAAGAGACCGCGAAAATCGCTCGCCGCCTGGTTGGCACTTCCGCTTTTCATTTGCCTCATGTTTAATACATTCACGCAGATGCAAATGGCTGCAGGCGTGTGTTCGTGTGTGAGTGCCACTGGCGCAAATGCATCACCGCAAAATGCCCCAATAAGTATGCTAAGCAAGGCTCCGAATATACTCCACTGCAGTGCACTGATACAAGCTTATCGGACTCGAAAACCGATAGATTTTAGATTGATTTGACTTTTTTTTTACACAATGGAGAGAGATGATTAGCTTAAAAAAAATATAGTTGGTGTGATTACAGGTTTGTAAACAAATCAATTAAATAATAGTCAGTCCTTAATCCACCTAAAATTAAAATTTGTGGGTAACCTCAGAAATAGAAAACTTTCAAACGTATTTTTATTTTTAATCAAATCAAGTCTTAGTCAAATCAATTTTGATTGTTTATTAGTTAACAACTTTCCAATTGTGTTTTATTCATTTAATTTACTTCATGCAAAGCTCTTAGATTCAGATTCATTTGTACAGCAGCAATTAAATATTTAACCAACACATGTATTTTCAAGTGATTTTCCCTTCAATTTCAATTGAAATTTCTGTTCTCCCACTAAAAGTGCACCTGATTGTTTTTTGGGGCTCTACCTGAATTTGCATATCAGCGGCAAGTTTCAAGAAATGTAAAATATCAGGCAGGTGGGAAATAAAAAAGTGAACTGAGCAACTCCTAATTGCGTGCTTGCTCCATGCGACAATTTGCCACCACACAGCTACAAATATGAGTATATCTGAAATAGAATGCATGTAAAGGAGGTGTGCGCGAGTGTTGGTGAAAGCAACGAACCGGAAGTACGTCACACACACACCCAAAACCTCTACACCCGCAGAAGAGAACGGGAAATACTCGTGAGTGAGCTGATGCAAGGACCCAGACAGCGTGTATTTAGTTTAACAGCTTCGCAGGCAGCGACATGCGACACTGACACTACAAGTGTTAATGCCAGCCACGCCCCACCGCCCCCACATCCGCTCACAGACACACCCACACACACACACACATATTTAGCCGCTGAAGTGCGTGGAGCAGTTTTTGCATACTGCAAATAAAATGATGTTAAAACATTTGTAAGGCCAAACTAACTAGAATTTCGTTGGCACTACAAACGAACCCACCATTTTGCACCCTTATGGAAATGCACCCCGCATTCGTACTTGAAAATCCACTTTCTTGCCTCCGCTGCGGCGGGGCAAAAAACTTTTTAATCAAATTTTTCAATTTAGTTTCGTACATCGTTAATTAAAAACAGGGCTCCCCTCGTGCCAAATCGTCGGCCCTTTTCCTAGTTGGGCATAAGTTTGTTAGTTTGACATGTGCTGCAGTTAGTTGCCCTTAATTTAATTTCCTCAACGCCGTTTAAATGTTACGCATTCGCCGCGTAGTACCACTTAATCCTTTCACCCCAAACACGATACACCAATGTTTCCGTTTACTTAACTTTCTTCAAAATCAGACTATTTCCTATATGTATTTAAACAGGATAATAAGGGATATGTATTATGAGCTCCCCTTAACTTTTGTTTTTAGTTTCCCGCGAGCTTCTCGAAATCATCGAGCCAAAGAAGTGTTAATAATCCGACATGTCGGTAATGTCTTTAATTAAGCTGGCTCCTTTTCAACGACTACACACAACCATGTAATCGCATGGATTAATTAACCATAAATGAGCTCCACATTTTCATTTCCCTTCGAAGCCAAGGGAACGGGAAAAATAGGTGCAACATATGCCCCCGCGCATTGGAGTGTGAATAAAAGTAATTTGATGCTAATTAAATGCCCGCAGCAAACACTGGGACCCGAATTCCCTCGGCGACCAGGATTAGCCGGTATATATATGCATTTTTCGCTAATGACACTTAATTGTGCAACACTTGAACGCGCTGAATAGTTATTTGTAATAATTATTTCAATGGCCGGGGAGCCCAGACCAGACACCGGCTTGGGGGACTGACTTCATAAGCCAATTAAGTCAGATGAGAACAGCCGAAAGCCGGCAACAAAATGTTTACCTCACAGCTGGCCACACCTAAAAGTCCTGCCAGCGCAGTTGTTGCAAATTAAGTTAGGAAAACCCTCGACAGCCGTCAAGGGTCGAGTGGCAGACAGTCGGACTGGGCCGCGTTTGCAGCTGCTCTTGGCCATAGCCGCCCCTTTGGGGGCGTGGCCGTGTCTGGGCCATAAAACCCGCCGCTGGCAAGAGTCATAAAAAGCCAGTCAAGAGACGGCACACGACAAGACAATTGGCAATGAAACAAATTACATCGCGAACAAATGCACTTGCTGCGGCAGATTGTCCTTGGCGCAACTAAATGGAAGAACATTTCGTGTTCTTGCTCGTTGCTGAATTCGCAATGATGGCTCCAATGTGATGTCACAATTTTCATGCAATTACACTGGAGAAACGAGGACTGGTTACTCTTGAAATTGATTTCATTGCTGGATAAAATTGCTTTTTGATAAATATACAAATTATAAAAGAATATATTTATCAATATATATATTATGTTAAGAAATAATAATGTATTTTCTACTTTACTCGAATTATTAAATCTGTCTGTGACATTTGGAACATATAAGCAAATTCAGAATATCATGAAGTGCAACCTGCGCAAAATCTTAGTAACAATACTAGACATCGACGTTATTTATAAACTACTTAACACAATCCTATTATCTGTTAGACGAATAATAATACTTCAAAAATGAGTCGTAACTTGAAATGCTACTAAAAGTCGAATTTCTGTATATTCCATCTAATAAGACAGATTAGCATGGTACAGTTTGTTTTCGAAATAATATTGTCAATGAAAACATGGCCACCGCTTTTCAACGGCAACTAATCCCGCGTATTACGTGCCACCTATATAGCCTCCTCGCTCCCTCGAAAACAATAAACAAATAGAAGCAGCCGCATCATGATAATAAGAAAGACAAAAGTAATTTTTTGCCGGCGAAAAGAAAGTTTGTCTTTTATTACAATGTTCTGGGGTGCCGCCCCCTTTCCAATTCCACCATGTTGCATGGCGGAGGCGTGTCAGAACGAGCCATAAGCAGTTAAAATATGCAAAGTACAGCGCCGGCAACAATGGCGAACAACACTATTTAATGAAAATGCACAAGGAACAAAACTTGTAAGGAATCAGCAGCGAAATGGGGGTGGGCAACTTGAGAAAGTGTTGCATACTTTTAGGTGGCCAAGCGATGGCGACGACCATTGTGATGCATTTGGCCTTCACGCCCCCATCGCCAAACGCCCTATTTATTTAAGCTGCAGCCCAGCAAAAAGTTTTCCAGACTCCTCTATTTTCTTTGCGCTTTCGGGATTGCCGAAAATATTTGCACAGGCTACAACAACGGGGTATTACAGCCACAAGCATTTGATGAAGTTGTTTATTGTGTTTCGCTCATTTTTCGACCCTAACTGGCGAGTTGTACAACTTACCGGGCACATTTGCTACACAAGGATTATTATAATAATTATACATTTAAAGAATATGAACTTTTTTGTATTTGCTGTATGTTTTCAAGCGAATAAATGGGCACAAAAAGGGTGTAACATTGATGTATGGTATGTTTCATTTGTTTCACATTTGGTTTCGCTTTTATTATATTCATTTCAAAAGTAGAATGCAAACATTCAAAACATGCATACTTTGATTCATCTAGTAGGTATTATTATTATTGCACTAAATTTTACATTATTACAATTACATTTACATCCATTTGCTTAGGAAGGGTATAACCAGTTTTGGTACCAAACTATTTTCAAGCGCCACGTCGTCCTGCACTTTTTTGCGGGCCAAAAAGTTTTTGATGCCGCTTTTGGTTTTTCTCGGTGTTAAGTTGCGTATGGAGCAAATGAATTTAGAAGTCTTATTTAACAAGTTTCGCCCACTTTTGGCCTGACTGCAGGACAAGACAGGGATCTACATCTTTATCGACAGCTTGGCACAGTGAAAGTTCCCATCGTGCAGTTTGGCTTCTTCAGTGTTGTTGTCCGTTTGTGCAATGTTATACCGTTTTATTTGAAAACTTACAGCCAAGAGATGGGAAATTTATAAGTATTTTGCAAAAACACATTTTCTGCTTCTAACTCTTTGTAAGTTTATTGAGCTTTAAACTTGAACTCCGTAAACAGGCGTAAACCATATTCGTAATAGTTTTATACAGTTTATTTGTTAGTTTGTTATTAAAAGCATAGACCTTAGTTTAGTAAGCATTGTGTATTGATATACTATATATGCCTCATAAGCTTTTACAAACAAAACAAATGACACTGGCTCAGAGCGTTAGTCCTATGCATTAGACTCGCTTTACCTAAGACATTTGCTGCTAACACTTTAATCAAACAAAGAGCAAGGCCACTACAACCTCAGGACATTACCGAAAGATGTTACCCAAACGTAATGCTGCCCACTGATATATAATTAACCAAATCGAAATAGACAAAGGAGCTCGGCTTGCCAACAAACATAGAGCCCAAGGACCTGCCAGACGGTTGCCATATCTCATGCCATGCCTTCGTTGTTTGGGCACGTGTTGGTGCGGTTTCCTGCCAAAACTGTGGCACTCTGTGGCTGCCAAACCAAACCAGTCAAAAGCAAACCGGAGCAGGCCAACACAGACACGCAACCTGGAAAGTGGTGACTTTTGGCAGTTACTTTGCCTTGCCAACGGCCCCAAATGAACCACTCATTAAATGTCGCGCACGTAAAAAAAAATTGTATAAAAAATTAAATGTAAATGAAATTTATTCTATGAGTGAAATTTTATGAATATTTTAAGTTATCTTAAATATATTTTTCTTTTTAATTTAGATATATATTTTACTAAATATATATTTATTTTTTCACGTGGAAGATTACAAGTCAGGAGGCGAGACACGAATGAAATTTAAACCCGAAACTGAGCGGTAATTACATCATACATGGCTCGATAGTTTTGCAAGTGGCGTCAGCTCCACCTCATTATCCTTGTGGGCAACCGCCAAGGAGGTGGTGATCCCAGTGGTCGCATCTCCACATATCAGCTTACCAATGCGATGACTCCTGCCCTTGTTTCGGGTGTCAAGTGGCATTATCGCCAGAACAGTTGTCATCCCCTTCGACAACAATTATTATGCCACTTCTTGCCATTTAATTACAATTTTCTAGGCAATTCCAGTTTGATTGGTGATCGAGGCACAGCTGCGTGAAATGAAATTGAACGGGAGCCAGCTCGAATTGGGGCATGCCTTGGAAAAACCAGCCATGGAAAACCCGACGAGCCCAACCTCTGAACTTATGTGGTCAGCAAAATTGTTGTTCGCTTTTAATTTCCAATGTACGTGACTCGTTTTTAATTAGACAGACAGCGAAATGCTGGGAAATAAATATAGCTTTATTTATGCATGTTCAAATATATGACGGTATTATTACGTTGAAAGAGGGAATTTAATACGTATTTGTTACTTAACTAGTGGTCTTAACAATGTAACATTTTCATTTGTTCGTGTACAGTTCTGATATCAAAATATGCGTTATTGATTACACAACGTGCACATAACAATGGGCTCACCTAACTTCATAATAGATATAGATTTCAAAGTGAAATGACTTTGGAATTGAACACAAAGCACAAAGGAAAGGCAAATGATTTTTATTGACCAAGAAGAGCATTTTGAACTTTGAACGCCTCATGGAAATTCATTGGCTTGAAAGCACTTTCTGCGGCAGACACATGTGTGGCAGAGGGTAAAGTTTGGCGCTCTCAGTATTCATAATGGTGCAAAAGTTTAAGTCAATTAGAAAATTTCCTTTTTCCTGACTTTCCAACTTTATCAATTTTTTTCCTGTCTGCTCGAGCTTCCTTAGCCAGTCTCACTTTGTGCCCAAGTACGAAGGACAAACAAAAGCTTTGGCAACTATCTTTTATTTATTCATTGAATTCTGTACTTCAATTAAAAAGCCATTAGAAATGGCACAGAGAACACAGAAAGGCTAAGAAGGCAGACGAAGGTCGCCATGCCAATTCGTTGTCCTGGGAAAGTCGAGGCAAACAGACTGTAAACACAAAGCTCCGATATCCTTACACCGATCCCACAATCAATATGGCTATCCTTTGCTTGTCAAAAGCAACATTTGCATGCAAGGATATCGTACTTGGCTTTTGTTCTCGCCTTGTCTTTGACCTACAACCTTCACAGAAGGCACCCTCTCGTCGAACCGACCTGCCCTAATTTATATTTAATGCTTGAAGGCACCAGCACTTCCTCGGGCAAAATGGATTGCAAGAATTCCCACAAAGAAAAACAGCTTGGAATCTCATAAACGTGTTTGAATTTAATAAAGTTATTCCATCTTGATTTTATAAGTATATACAGACTAGACAATTAAGGTACACGCAGCATTAATGGAGTTAATAATAATAATATATATAAAAGCATATATATAATGCTCCTTTTTTGTATCAGTGTGGCCCAGTTTGACACTCGTAGGTGCCAGACGGGTCAATATGCTGTTATTTATATTTAATTTCCAACTCCCTGTATTCACCTTGTGCGGCAAGGACACTCTGTGCTGGCAGGACGAGCAAAATGGATTGGAAAAATCTTTCATAACTTTAATCTATATCATGTTACGCAAATCGCACTGAACAACCTGCTCACTTGGACGACAAGATTACACAACATTACGTTTAATTAGATTTTGGCTGGGCTCCGGACGCTGCTGCCCTTCTAAAGTGTTTTCAATTCAATTGGGGTTAACATGCGAAATTGAGTTTTGAAAAGTTGCGTTTTGTCTAAGGGTAATGGCTGGGATTTACCCTGAAGGACAGAGTGAATTGAACATCTTTATTTAATTGCTGTCCGGAACTAGCAGTTAAAAATGCCATGAGAATTCGAATTATTTCGAAATGCAATTACAGTGTATAGTGGCCACTGTCCATAGTCAAGGTTCCTAAATTGAACCCACTTTGGACAGCTGGTCTTACAAATTATTCACGGCATAATTACACACCAAGGCTTCTGGATAGTCGGCTAAAATTGAACAATTATAATGCTAGTTCTGCTGGCCAACCAAACTATTTATGGAGGTCACAGGCGGTCGCAATGGGACATGTGGCCTCAATGTCAATGACAAATACGATGGGCAGACCATATTGACCTTGCTTGATTATGTGACACGCAACCCCAATGTCCGTGTATCCCAGCCGAAAAATAGTGACAAGAAATTTACAAATTTCCTTTCTTGTTAAACAGGAATTTCATTTTTAATTTTTGTGTCCATAAGTGAAATTAAATAGTCATAAGAATTACGTATGCGCCGTGTGTTCTTCATGCATCATGGGAATCGACAGCTTGCCACTTGTTGTTCGCCTGCAATTTTCCCAATTGATGGACATATTTCATTTGCAAATTTTCCATGACTGCAAATGTGCATATTTATGAGTGAGGGCAGTCAAAAATTCATAAGCAGGCAATACGCCAAAAATCATTTGCAAAATCCAAATGATGCTGTGCCCCAATTGAAAGAATAAATTTAAGCAGCTCAAATCGGATTCGCACTGCCATAGTATATATAAATGTGCGATTCCTGACAAATAAATATGCGAAAGAATGTCAAAACACATAGTTAGTATTAAAATATATACTAATACGAGGAATGCCAGAAAAATTGCGGGCTGGAAAACAAAAGATATGTGAATGAATACGGATATTTTTTATTCATAAAGATTTGAAGGATTTGGATTAATCTAAGCGTGTGTTGTTGAAATCTTTTAAGCATGGTTATTATTTGATATTAACAGTTGGAAAATATTTTAAAACTTATTCAGAAATATTTTATACCATTTTAAGTGTACTATTTTCATCCTTTAAGAATGTAATGGAAGAATATAATTAACCCGGCCAAAGAAGAAGGAAAACTAATTTCCCTTCGGCCAAATCATCGTCGAACTCTCGAGTAAACTTGCCGAAAAAGTTTCTTATTAATTAAGGAAATGGCGCTAAGTAAATATAATGCGTATTTAAAATTATATCTGGGCAATAACCAAAAAGTGCCAAGAGTAGTAGCTGAATGAGTTGGTGGCAGTCATGTGCGCCAAAGCCAAGACTACGAACTGTGGAAAAAAGTTTGGCCTTAGACGTCGGTTGTTGTTGGCTGTGCCATGTTTATGTCCGTTCATTATGCAAAGAGCCAACAACTGGAGCACCGACTATACCTATATATACGTGGTTATGAGCCCCATAAAGTAAAGCGCACGCCACTTTATTCCGGGTCCCTTCCGCTTTCCGCTTTGCCTCCTATTTTCCTTTGCCACGGCCCACAGTGCTAGGACTCTGGATGGGCCTGTGGCTGCTTCATTACCCTAATGAACTTGAAAAAAGTATCGGGTGTACGGCGAGTCAAAGGCAACTTGAAGACAATCACCAGGTGACCACCAGCACCCTGGGCCACCCAAATTTTTCCCGCCTCTCCTCACAGATTTGCCTGTAATGAGGTCATAGTCACGAGTGTTGACTTTAATTAGTGAGTTTTTGAGAGGCAAGTCTGCACCTCGCCCACTTCCTTTGAATGCCAGCGAAATGAGCTTGGCCATGTTACGCCGTTGGCCGGGCCACAAATTATCCGTTAATTATGGCCAATGCCGAAGTTTTTGGCCCTGGTAATCAATATCAACTGGGAAACAAGAAACAAATTAGGGAAAATTACAATATTCGGCCCTTACATTTACGGCTCTTTAATACTCTTTAATAAGGAAATACTTAATGGATATAATAATAAAGAACTAAAATTTGAATGCTATATATTTTTAGGGGAATTAAAATGTTAATTAAATGTAAATACTGAAAAACTCTCGACATAAGTGAATCATTTTGACTACAAACGAAATTATAATGTGAAATACACTTTTCTGGTTTTAAAGGAATACGAAAAAAATACATTTTAATGATGTTCCGTTAATAAACCAATGATAAAAGTAAATCAATTTACTAGATTACCGCTTTAAGCGGATAAAGTACGATAATTATTTGTTAAAGAGGCCGTTTTATATTTCATTAATGCAGAGGGAGTAAACGGAGATGACCAAGTAAATATCTTCGGTACTATTAGGTAGGTAAGTAACCTCAGTGAAATGATAATTTTAAATACGACGTTGCCAGGATCTCAAGCGACTTACCTGTGGATTATTGAAGGATAGAGTCAGCAGTCATGGCAGCCAGCCAAAGGGCCAAGACTTCTTCCTTTCCGGTCGCCAGTTGAAATAACAATCGAGGAAGCCCGGGAAAATGCTTATTTACATGCGGGGAAAACTCAGGGCAGGAAACAGGAAGTTGGTGGCAAGGACAGACAGCCGGGCCAAGAAGATACCAATAAACCGGCAGCGACATTTGTTGATTTTATTGACATGTTTCGCTGGCAAGGCAGCTTTCCTCTGCATTTTCTGTTTTCTGCTGTTGCTGGCAGTCAAATTTCCTCCATCGCATGTCCTTTTTATTCCTGCCCAACGGCACTGCCTTGCCCTCCTTTTTCTTGGCCCGTGCGTGGTCTTAAAATGCGCCATAAAATTGATAAAATCAGTTGATTGTAAAAATTGATAAATTGAAATTGATTGAGGCAGTCGGAAAATTGAGGAAAAGTCTGGGGCGCCGTGGAAAAGCCAATGAAACGTCTTTGATGCCCTGCACACACAAGCACTTGGCCCTTTGCATGCGCAATAGGTACACTGTTAAAAAATAGGTCATTTGACTATAAATTATATAAAATTAAGTTAAAAATTAAAAGTGGTATGTTTATAATTTGTTAGCAGAATTATTTTTTGAGCAAATAATTTTCGTTTTGAAAAACCTTTATATTTTTGTCAGTGTCTTGGAGTGAAGCACATGTTGCCAAGTGAGTTTTGTGGTCCACAAACAACATTAGCGGCCCAAACGCAGTGGCTGCTTTTTATTCTCATTCTCAAAAATTGGCAAGGACTTTGCCTTGGAGGAAAAGAAATCGGGCAAAGAAGGCAGCATTTAATTAACAAGTTGGGTAGAAATTCTAGTCGAATTGATTTCAACTGACACTCGGAAATTGGTGAATGTTAAGAAGGAGATTAAGGGTCGGTTTCATCCATTAAATAAAAATGTTTAATTCCAACACTAATTATATGCAGGATTTGGGATCGAAAATGTTATAGAATATGCAAATAAATTGAAGTCAAAGGGGGTGCTAATCTTATGGAACAGAATTATTCTAAAACGAATGTTTTTTTATATTAACTTTTCTTTTCCTTATAATATTTATAATAAGTGTATGCTCGATATATTAAATTAACAGCAGCCCACATTGTTTTATGAATATTTAATCACTTAAAAATACAACAATTCAAATGAACTGTAAAACTTTGACAAATTCGCAGATTATGGGTCCTTTTTTGCACTGCGGAGTCCAGATGACCTGGTGTCCTTCCATTTGAGCTGTTCGAGTATCTGTACTCTTGTTTTCTGTTCGTGTTTGAGCACTTCCTGCAGCCAATACATAGTTAATTTGAAAATACTTATTTCGGATAGCTCTTGCGCCATGTCGAACTTTCCGGGTATTTGCGAGTATCCTGCGCAATAACCATAAACCTGGCGATAATTGCAATTGCATAATTAACGTTCTTTTTACGACTGCTTTAAAGTGTTCGCTTTAAGTACTCACCTGCACTCGTGTTCCGCTGCCTTCCGCTGGTTTTTAATGCGAGATGAAATTACTTTTTATTGACGCCTGGCAAACACGATTGACATGCACTTACACGCTCGTTGAGTGTCATTTTGCCACTTGCGGTGGCAATGGCCGCCACTACGTGTCAGTGTGCGTGTGTGTGTATCCTGTCAGAATGCGACTGTGTGCGATACATGCACACATGCGAAATTGATATGTATCACATCCATTGATTTTGCATTATAGGAAGGTGTTTCACTCCGACTTTATTATTGTCTTATTGTCCTGAACTGTAGATACTTTCACACATTTTTCGAATTATTTCGTCATGTTATTGTCAAAAGTGTATTAGCCAGTAAGAAATGTTACAATATTATATTCTCTATTAAGGTATCGAGTAAAAAGCCTCATTAAGAGCACCCTTTTTCTCCAGATCTACTATTTTCGGTACATCAAGGCTCTTTAAATATTGCCAACGATTATCGGTGACAGCTTACAAGTCAATCGCTGCAAGCCGGACATAGGTATACATATATATGTATATCCGATATGCTATATACCCCATTAAAAATACACATAATGATATCGTGTGCGACATTATCTTAATGCTCATTAAAAGCCCTTTTGTGTTCAAGCAAGGCTTGTGTGGCCACGGGAAAGTTTTTAATTGCTAAAGTTTGCAGCAAAGTGAAAATGGCAGTTGCAACACTTCAATATTTGCCCGATAAATTGATAGATGTGCAGCCAGCTTCTTCTGACTGCACACCAAAAGCGCTGCCCTAAGCGGCGAGCTTTAATATGTCAGGTTGAGCGACTAAACTTCAACACCTCGTCCTCGTCCTCGAACTCTGTCCCACTGCCACTGCAAATGCCTGATGCAGCATTTTGGGGCACAAATGAGCAAAAGTTAACAAGACAGAGCCGGGGCAGACGAGCTGTCTTATTACAGCTGCTGCAGCTCCTTCTTCTTAGCACTTGATGCGCCTCCGTTGCCACGCCCAGCGCATACTCTCCGCCCCCGGTTACGCTGCGGTTCTTTTTGCCAAGCCAGGCGCCTCAAGCGCGGAGCATGTGGCTGTGGCAGTTGCACTTAAAATTAAATCCAAAATAACCACTTTCTTTCCAGTTATAATGTGATTTAAGCCTTATGTATATTTATTGGATATAAATCTAGAAGGGTGGAAATAAATATGGTATTGAATACATTTCTACAATATATATGCTGCTAATACCATAGAATCATAATAAATTTGGAATTAGTCTCTAAAGCAGTCTCTAAAGCCGTCTAAAGCAGTCTCTAAAGCAGTCTCATAAAACATGTTCAATTATTTAAATTATTTTCCTGCAATATTTCGTTGTTTCATTTCTCAGAGTGTGCTGGAATTTTAAGTGCCTGCAACGCAACTCATCTTATCTCCATCTCGTGTACGAGTGTGTGCTTAACCGCGAGTGCAATTATTACTTGCAAGTTGCAACAAACGGCAGCAGCTTGGGCAAACTTTCAAGAATGCCCTAATGGCTGCTGTTGAGAGCAAGGATTTGTGGCCCGGGCAGCCGGAAACCTGTAATGAAGATGCTTACATATTATAAACATCGGCCCATTGTTATGCCAACAGCAGCTGGCCAGCCGCACAATCCGGACGGGGAATCGCAACCGGAGTCGCAGCAAACGTTTGACCAGCAGGTTAACAATGACATTTTCAAAGGAGGCAAACACGAGTCACAATGCCCACAAAGGAGCCGAGCAAATCGAGTGCACTCTTATAAATAATGAAATTTTGGTGTAGGGGAAAGTGGTGCCAGATAACTTTTATACTTTTGATTGAGCCTATCAACAACATAACACTTTTAGGTTATAAATTCCATTTACACTTTTAATGGGATAACATTTCCGACAAAGCAGAGGACAAGTTCCGTTTCCGCTCCCAAGTCAGTTGCAACCCTGCTTCGTTTCTACGCAACTGTACCTCAATCATAATGCTGTTGGTAAACGCTCCTGGGGGAAAATCATTGCATACCTATGTACCTGTGTGAGCTGCCGGAAAAGTCGGTAGAAAGCGGAGAACAATAAAGTTTCTTGCCGCGTATCGCACTTATCAAATTACATAGCAGACTTTTCTTCGTTTTTCGCATTTGCATTTGCCCGTATTTCGACATTGCACATTGTCAACAGCGGAAAAGTTTTCCCTGTGCCTGGCAGAAAGGAACAGCGGTAAGAACAACCATAACAGCGGTATTATTAACAAAAACAATAACTTATTACCCATTGCTTTTAGTAGTTTTTATAACTTTTACGACTTTTTAATAAAGTTGCAATGCATTTGCTTGTTGCACAAGGCAAGGTAATGGGGATTTGGGGCTTCACGAACGCTGCCAACGTCAACTTCAACTCTCAAGACAAAGTTTCAGCTCCAAGGCCTGGGGGCTGGCGGTGCTCGCCCAAGTTGTAATTCACCCACTCAACCCCCTTTAGCCAGCCACTGCCATCCCTTCGGCAAAGTGAGTTATGCAATGTCACGCATCCGCCATGTGGTCGGACAGGCTTCGTTTTAAGGCTTTAAGCTGCAGCTCGCTGACAGCCTAAGCCTCGTCTCGAATGCACGGCAAACATTATTTTGAATGCATAGAATACAATAAATAAAATGCGATAAATGTTTATATAAATTTCATATATAATATATATTGCTATATTTACAATTATTTCCTTATTTCGTAGTTCGGTTTCGGTTGCTGTTATTTCAATTAGTATGCTATTGAACCTGAATATAAACAGCCCAATATAAAATAGAGAACATTTTTAAAAGTTCCATGCATCTACCATATAGGCCAATTCAACCCGAACTGTATTCAAGTACTAAACGTACGAAGTACAAATTATAATTGAAATGTTCTTTTCTCAGCGCACAGCATCACGTCTTCAAAGACAAACAACAAGCGATACCAGACAGTGGAGACAGTGAAGCATGCAACACAAACAACACACACGCACCCGAATTTCTGGTGGCAAGCATGCTAATTTGGCCAACACACACTCACACACACACACGTGTCAACGAAAGCATCTGCCATGATAGTGTTTCGGATGGGGATCCTTATGGGATGGTGATTCCGGGGGCTCTCCGCCCAAAGTTTCCACTGTGGCAACCAGCAGTGGCATAATGCATTTAGCCATCTTGCTGTTCCGGGTCCGGCGTAACTTCTCATTCACTTTGCCACATATTAAAATCTAACCACAAAATGTCAAACCGAAAACCAAAAGTTATGCATTCGAGTCTGTGTAAATATGTGCACGGTGCTTGTGCATGTGTGTGCGATTCCGGTGAGTGTGTGCTTGACAGGTGAAACTCAAAAGAATTGTTGCATAAACTTTGATGTTTATTAGCTTCAATGCGCTCAGTAGCTGTGGGGCATTTTGGATGTTTACCATCTTAGGGTTTCTTGGCTCCAAATGGTTAAGTTGCTTTACAAAATCTTTTCTCTAAACTTTCCTTTAATATCCAAATATTTAAGTTATTTTTAAAAATTATATTTCTTTAAAGATTCGTTTTTAATAACACATTATTTGCATATCATAAAAACACAAACAACAGAAAGTCGAACACAAACTTCCTACCAATATTTCTAAATTATAAACAAATAGAATTAAAGAGTTTACAGCCACGCTCGATTAAATGCACTGCATGCAAATCGCATTTGTACAAATCATTGGATTTTGTTGACGCAGCTAAATGAGCGAAATGCACTCATGTTCACACCACCCTTCAAGTGTTGACAGATTAATTAAGCCAAAAATAGCAAAAATCAAATTCACAAAAAATAGCAAAAAACCACAAACAACAACATGGGAGTATTGTTTATGACAGTGACGAAGCACAAAATGCAAATATGCATTATGCAAACCTAATTGCAGGCTTTGTAGTTGTTGGCGCTGCAGTTGCGTAATTGTAATTGCGTTTATTGTGTGCATGTTAGCCAATAATTAGCATTGAATTAATTTTCAAACAGCAAACCAATTAGCCGCACACCTTATCCTCGACTCTTGACCAAGGCGGCGAAGATGAGCCCACACCCTTAACCCTTTCAATCCCCAGAAATGACCGCACAACATCATAATCACCTTCGACCGACGGTTGCTGCACTATAATTTCATTGAAATTCGATTACCATCTGGGCCAATCTCTCAATCAAACACTTCACATGCTCGTTGTAATTACGTGTTTCGCGTTGCCATTTGGGCCAAATGAGCTTGAGGCTCATTTACATGGAATCCTTGAATAAAGGCGGCTTAAGGCGAATTAAATTTATATCGAAAGGAAATCGGAAGATGGTTACATCAAAATATATTTCAAATAAAAATGTATTGGATGGCCACTTAAATGAATATGTATACCTTTTTAATCTGAGCTTGTAGCTTGTTTAATTGTGAACTTGATATATATGAAGATAGATATGAAGATTTACGACGTGAGAGTCAGGCCAATGGCCTTGTTGAAATTGCAGCATAGCATGCGTTTGCGAGAGGCGTTTAAAAGAGTTCCCAAAGTGCAAACGCAGCGCCCCTAGATGCGTATTTCTCAGAACCTCACACTCACAAACATTGGGGATTTTGGTAACACAAACACAACACACTGGACATAAAGCACGACACTCACACACAGCCAGATGAGTACAATGGATTGCATTTGAAATACACAGACGACGTGCCCAGATAAATTTTACCCAGTCTCGTCCTTAGTCCCATTCCCATTACGAACCACTTTTCCTGCACAACTAAAAAAATGTTAAGTTAGAAAGGTTCATTTTAAAATGTAAAGTATGAGCAATTGTATTTGTAGGGAATATTAAAATTCTTAATTTAAAAAAATATTTTAAAATTTAAATTTGAAAATATTTTAAATGATATTAATCTTATTTATTTCTTCTGTGTATGAGCATTTCGTAGCAAAAGACGACGACGCTGCAAAAGTTGCAAGACAGTCGAACTAAGAGTCGGACCTTCCATGCTGACTTTGAAACTTATGCGCCAGCCGTTAAGCTCAGCTCAATGTGTTGTTTTTCCCCGCTTTCCTCGCTTTTCCTATGTGCTTGAGCATGTGTGCGTGGAAAAGCAGCTTAAGCATGCACATTCGCATAAGGAAACCGGATGAAGAAGTTGCAGAATAACTAAGCTGCAGCAGCTCATACGACTTTCATACATGTACATACATAAACACGAAGTGCGATAAAAGTAGCGACCAACTAATTACCCTATTTTAATTTATTGGTTTGCCTTAATACAAGCCCTTTTAAGATTTTATGCATATTTATTGTTTTGTATCTCAAATTAAATTGAAAGAAGGCCAATGCTTTAATTTATTACGTTTTCCAACCAATTTTCATAAATTGAAATGTGAAATCCTACCAAAATATTCTCTCCAACACTGCACTATGGGGCATTTGGCCTGTTTTTTTTACAAAAATTAATAACTCCTAAACTATGGGAGATATTTGGATGAATTTTTTTTTATGTGTTACATATGCCCCCAGGAATATTTTGGAAAAGTGGGCGTGCCCCCAACTCCGCCCCAATTTTTTATTTTTATTTTTTTTTTAATATTATATTTTTAAAGTTAATTTTTTATTTCAATATTGTATACAAATTCATAATCGTCTTCGTCTTTACAACCAATAGAGTCTGAAGAATCGGTGTCAGGTTCAAATTCGCAAGCTAACATTTGAAATTCAAATTTTGAATGACTTCTGGTGGAAGAGATAGTGGCTTATGTTTTCGAACGCGCCTCTTTATATTTATTGATGATATTATGGGATATTATTTATATTTGCCTTGGCTGGGTTCAAAAAAAGAATTTTAAGTATGTCTGCAAGATCCAGGAGGCCGCGCTTCCGTGCAGATAGCATTGCAGCTTGACCCAAAAGACGTTCGTTGTGGTTCTGCGCCCATACGAGTTCATCTACTTGCTGTCTTCGGCCACTCAAACTTTTAAAATAATATTACGTTTTCGGGCATCCAGCTAATTGCCTTTCCTTTTTATTTTTCTCTTTTACCTTCAGGGCTAGGTGTTCTTCTAACCACTTTGAAAAAACTTTCGAAAATTCATATATTTTTCGATTGCATTTTCTCCAATTTCGCAAAAGATTGACTGAAAACATTCGTTATTATTACTATTCGTTAATCATTCATTAAAGTCTAGCTTGCTATCAGAAAAATGCCCACTAATAAAAGTGCAAAAAGAATTTTCCTTTTGACGAACACCCTTTTGCTTGCGCCACACTTCCAGCAGGGCAGCATTGGCAATCGAGATGTTGTTCCCTAAAAAATGAAATTTCTCAAAAAACCGCAAAAAACGCACATAGAGACTACCTGATATGAGTTAGGAATTGAACACACTACAACATGGATATAAGCACATACTGAACAAATTTGAACAAATTTTTATAGCTCTATTCAAAGTTGAAATTTTTTTCTAACAGCTACATGTTGACACCACTTGCTAAATGTACAAATTGTTAGAAATAGACGCACACAATAAACAATATATTAATATATATACATAATACAAACCTGAATATTGATTATCTATTTCAAATTTTACTCTTTTACGATCTTCTTTTAAAATTTGAACACTTTGAAAGTTAAGCTAAATTTTGCGCGTTTTGCAGCCACCTGGTATATGCTCGCAACAGCCGACTTTAACAGCTGTTATTATAACAGTACACTGTTAAAATTACTTTTGCCGGCTAAAACATAATAGTCTAACGTATTTCCAATGTATTAATACTAAAATACTTCAATTTTGCATACTTGTGAAAAACACATTTTTGCAAAAAAAAAACAGGCCAAATGCCCCATAGTGCACTGGCTCACCTGCGAATACCCAAAAAAAACTGTCAAAGTCCAGGGTACGTATAAATGCTCATAAATATTCCTTTCCATAATAATAAAAAACCAAGAATAAGAAAGGAAAGCAGAATGGCTGCTGTGGTGGTAAGCAATTTTTGAGTACCGCCTGCAAATATGCAGTTCTTTTTCTGAATGATTGCAACGTGAAAGTGTGTTTTCAGGCTCCAACGACAACGGAATGGAACATATTTTGCAGCCCCTAATATGTTGTATGTACGACTTGAATAATATAACTAAAAATGGATACAAAATATATTAGATCACCAAAGCTGTATAGAAAATGAGCCCTAATTTTTGTATTTTATTATATGAAAAAATCACTAATCGCAAAATATTTGAACTTTATTTGCCCTCATTGTGTTGCGATACAAAAATTCTCTTGGTTTCGGGCTTAAATGACCAAAACATTTTTATAACTTAATTAAACACTGATTTTCCTCCACATTTTACGGCCATTTTCCCAAAGCCAGCGACAACACAACGAACACGTCGTCCAAAAACCCAATCCCCCACCCAAAAAAAATGAAGAAAAGCGAGCAAAAAATTGTTGGAGAAAATGAAGTTCTATTCGATTTGTTTTATTGTCCATCGGTTTGGTTCGGCGAATGGATTGGGTGGCTGGGCGGTTGGATGTTTGGTCGGATGGCTGGTCTGTGGTCAGCTGCCAACTGGGAGTATTAGTTATATATGCTGTGTCGGCTATTTTGGGCCACTGGCAGCGGCAACAAAGTTATTTTGCGAAACTGCCAATTGTCGGACTTACTTTTTGTCCATGCCAGTGTCGCTGCCACATGCCACATGGCAATGTTCTCGTTCTGTTTCAGTTCAGTCTATATAGTACAGCAGCAGCGCGATTTCCGCCCGATACTGACAGCCAGCCAGCTCAATAGAAAGATGCATTTTTTTCCCGGCTTATATCGTTGGCTGTCGAGTTATGATGGAATCCTTTCGGCTTGGGCCACTTTAATTACAGCCTCGAGGTGTCAATGGCTGAGATTAATCAGTTTAATGGCTCTCTGTGCTCTGGCATATTTCAGCGGAATAAAGTCATTAAAATGCAATTAAAAATCGCGGATATACCGCCTGGCTTCGTCCTCACTAAAACGTGTTTGTGAATTTTCTTAGCTTAATTTAATTAATTTAGCTCAAAGCAATGGCAAAGGATGTGGGCCAGGGGCTCTTGTGGCCATAATACTAACTTTGTTTGGCTTAAAGTAATTAACATACATCGCTTTCCAAAGGATGCTATTTCCCGTTGCTGGTTTTTGAATCACAGGGGTAAAAGGAAACTAATTGTGTATTGGATAAACATTTATTCTCTCAGAGGTAAATTAATTCTCTATTGCTGAATTTCAATTCAAATACCAATCTGGTAATGAATTTGTTTCGCAGTGCAGCTGCGTAAACTTCAATTAAGTGGTAAGTAGAATGAATGTCATTTTACAATATAAGACTTATTCGTGTAGAGCAGTTAATTAAGATAATGTATACATGGTTAGAAACTGCAGACCTCTAATAGATAATTGAACACAAAAAGCCCAATATACTTGTAACCCTTGGTAACAAAGTGTTAAACGTCAAACTTTTTGGATCTAAGTATGCCCTCCGGATATTCGAAATGCATCCGATGCTCAGCTAAACAGATGGCTTTATCCAATATAGCACTTCATTCCCACATCCAATCTTAGCAATCCAAATCCATGACAAATGTTTCGCAAGTAACAACCTTCAAGGTGATGCGGTAACGTGGCGTATGGGTGATGGCAGAGAAAGAGTCAACTCAACCAACGGAAAGACACATAAAATATGCTGCAAACATTGTCGCGCGCACTTGCACCTGCTAAAGGAAAAAGTAACAGGTAGAAAAAGAAAGCGGACAAATGACTCGCATAACGGAAGTGACACTTTCTTTTATAGGATATTTGTGCAGGGTTAATGCCTGTCCTTACGTTCAGAATGCAAATTTGACATCCAAGAAATATTTATATTCCTCTTGTTTCCAAATTGAAGAATAACTAAAGCTAGCTCAGAAAGCCAAAAGTTGAATACTCGTCCAGTATTAAAATATATATATTAAAATAAATATCAGTAAATATGTAATTAATAATTTATAGATTAATTTACCATGTTTTATGCATTTGCAAACGCTATCAACTTTATTATATATTAAATGGTATGAACGTGCTAAGTGCAATCAATCAAAAGATTGATACCAGCAGAAAACAAACCAATTGCACCTCAATCTAAATTAAGCCCGTCGCAGGAATACCGTCGAGAATCCAAGGTATTCTACCAATCATGCCCACAATTTCTCATGCTTCTGCGAACATCGGGAAACAGTTTGCCACATTGCCATTGAGCCGGAAATGTGCAGGAAATGCGAGTAAACACAAAAGCGATTCGAGGCGAAAGTGGACATCCACAGGACAGCAGCATCAATGGCGCTGGAGGATGTCCAAGGAGAAGCCACTGGGTCAGGTCATTCGCATTCAATAATCCCCCGCAAACAGCAACAAGGAATCACAATGCAATAACAAGGCGAGGAGTACATGGCAAAAAAAAGGATCGAACTATTGTTACCAACATTAAAATAGGATGTGCAATATTTTTATACTAGAGGATAATTATTATTATGGTTTGATTATACAAAAATAATTTGGAAAAATTATTTAGGCCAGTACAACTTGCATTTTTTCCCTCCAGAGCCAAAACATTTTACATCAATCCATGTGTATTTTGGTACAATAAAACAATTTAGTTTTATGAAATACCGAAGGACTCCTAAAATTTTTGCCAGTTTAAGAAAAAACCAAGAAACATTGGAAAAATGAGGAAAACCAGAGGAAAGCACAAGTCTCGATGGCAGCTTGACTTGCTTGATGGTATTTCCCTTTTGTCACTGACATCAATTGCTCTCCGCTGTCAATACAGAAATATTGATAAAATGTTACGGTCAGTGCCATTTTTTACTGGTTATAAAGATTTCTGTGATGCACCAAAAGAGAAGATAATATTTATTTGTAGTGCACGGCTATGGACTGCATTAAAATTGTTTATTTCACCATACAATTTTTCACAGAGTACATTTTTTTTGCTTTTTGCTAATGGGATTTAAATCTGTAAATTATGAAAGGCAAAATCGTTGAAGCTAACAATACATCATGAAAGCACACTCCCTTATTTTTATTTCCTTGCGTTTTTCAATGAAATCCTTATCTCTTTCATTTTCATTCAACTTTGACCCGATGATTTACATATGTATGTATGCTCATGAGGGTTCAGCGAAGTCAAAAATGACAAAAACTGCAGCGGACCGTCATAAATTCGTCATGCATGCGATTTCTGATCACAATGTAACTCCGTCACTAGTCCTGCATGTAGGGTATGCACTGCGAGAAACAAGGTATTCAATTTGCTTCTTGTAAAAAGTATTTCTTATTATTGCAAAAATATTGAAAAGGGATCTGTGTCAGCTAAGACATTTATATATTATATATATATATATATATAATTTAATATTTAGTTACCCTGACATGTCGAGGGCATATGAATTCGTTTCTGCCTAGTCTTCGTTCAACATTTGGGGCACAAAATAGTAATCTATTTTATAAACCACGTGATCCACTCGGGGCGAGAATGTCAGCACGGTGAAACGCCGGAGGATGAGCTATGTACGCCGGGAATACCCACCTATGAACTCTTCGCAACCAAACATCACTCCACTAAAATAAATTATTCAGGGCCCTGTGAACGCTTGAATGGATAGGTATTCACAAATATCAAATGGAGGGGCCACGGATAGACTGACAAAATACCATCAACCATTCATACACCTTTCAAATATGTTTGCCGTTGGCACAAGAATTCGTTTACATTTTTGGAGTCACAGACTACTACACTTACTACACAGTTGTTTAAATATTTAAATTTTAAAAACGATTGCATTACTAGTTTAGTTATGAAATTAGCGAATTGATAATAGCATTTTAAACAGAGTTCCCCCCTGATAAGAGTTTGTAATTGAATTAAAATATTTTAATACTTGAGATTACCCAAACCCAGAACAAAGATACTTTTGAATGGTTTGGTGCTGTGCGAATGTTGATTATAGAAATCACACTAACTCAATTATACGCACTCGTAAGCACACATAGTTTGGGGTTCGGAGAGTGACAAAGGAAAGGGGGCGGTGGGGTAAAAGGACACGCGTAGCCGCAGGACATGATGGCATATGTGCAACCTCCCGATGATGGGCAACGCTAAGCGGTTAACCGCAGATGGCAGTCGATTGTGCCCTGTGTATCGAGCAAGGACCCCGAAACAGGAACTAAACCCATTTCGGGGCAGAATCCTAACATTATTTTAATGAAAATGACGCTTGATTCGGGGGGCGGCACTCGACAATCACCCCCCCAAACCTTATGCCCATGATTAAGCCCATAAAATGGGTCCAACTGATGCGGTCAACTTGCGATACAATTGTGAGCGTCGGAACAAGGCTTACGAAATAATAATAATGCAAACAACGGAGGGAGGAAGTTGGAGCGGCGAAGTGTATGGATGCGGAGCTCAACCCTTTGGACGCAGCTGCTCCGAGGGCATCCAAAATGTAAACAGCAGTGCCAGGAACACAAAGTGCCCTAGGTGCAAACACGTACTGCAATTCAAATAAAGAAAACAATAATAGAAAATGGAGTCGAAGCCAGAGACATGGAAGGGCAGAAAGCCAGAGAAAAGCGCAAACATCTACCAGGGCAGAGGACTTACAAATGGACCCATGTGGCTAACACAAAATACACTTCTCAAAAAGTACAATCACAAATATTTGTAATACACATATAACACTAGGTAATGTAACTAGCAGATATGTATTATGCCACTTGTTGAACATAAAAACAATTACTTATCTTGAATAAGAGATACAAATGATTAAAAGCAAGCAAGTTGATTTCCGTGCAGAGCAAATGTTAAATTTTGAAAAAATATTCTTCATTACAGAGATTTAGATTTAAATCCGAAGGCAATAGGCTTTTTACATATATGTACTCTTCCGCCAATTAGAGTATTTGTGGTGTCTGCTTCACTTTCTTGGAGAGCCTTAGTGAAACGTTTGCCTTTCGCTGTTGGCTCTCAGGATAACCTTTTTCCTTCCGACCTTCCCGATTTTTTGTCCTCCCATCAACCTGCCATTCCCATCAGTAAACCGTTCTCACGTTGCACACTTTATTGTGCTTTTCAATTGTTTTTCTTGCTGTTTTTGCTCCTGCGAGTGCACTTTCCAATATTGATGATGGGGCGCCACAAAAGATATATGTGTGTAACTATATTTAACGCTTCATTGATAAAGAGCCAATCGAAAATTGAATGCATTTGCTTAATCAATGAATTGAAATAAACGTGAAGCCAGCAACAAAGAATGGGCTGGCTGTTTGTGAAATGCGCTGACAACCGACCAGTAAAAATATTTGTTAAAAAAAAAAAAACTTAAATCTTAAATTTGATTAAAATTTGCAAAAGAAGGATTTTGACTCTAATAAGTACATATATTTAAAAAGTATATAGATTTTAAATGTCGTACATTTTTTTAGTAAAGAATATTTAGCGATCAAGGTAAAAAGTGCTTGATTATTTGAAGTCCGAATTTTACATACACATGCAACTGTTCACCACAGCTTGGATGTCAAGTAGTAGTACCAAGTTGGTTAAGAGATGGATAAAATGGTATTGTTTCATATAATGTTCTGGGCTGCCCATGCAAAACTGCCCCCACATAGCCGAAGAATTTTTGGGAGCAAGAATTTAACTCAACCGAATTGTTCTGGCAGGAGGATGCCAACACTTGAAACTCTTCCCGACTACATGACAACATGTTATCCTCGGCAGGAGTATGAAAAGCCACCAAAGCGACTGACAGAATCGATTTGAGAGAGGGCACCTTTGTAAAACAAATTGCCAAGGCCTTCCGCTGGAGCTAAAACTCGAAAATTCTGGAATGACTGTGAACCCATGTTGCCTTCGTAATGGGTCATCGTCAAGCGAAAGTCGACGCGCTTTGTGAATATTCCCAGTCCTTTTGGGTTAGGGTCTCTACAACGTATTCATGCCTGGTCAAACGTGCGGCGGAAGCGCTACTTGACCATGTAGTGCAACTCATCATCGGCTTGCTCTGTGCACCGCATCTGCTCTGAAAAAGCATAAAAAAAAGTATCACATTCGACTTTACCTCTTTCTGTTTGAAAGATTAGATGCTCAAACTTTCTGAAGACATCAAGAATCCCAACAATAACTTTATTCCGTCTTCTATAGACAATTTCTTGATCGCACTTCTTAATTTTGCAAGATTACATATAATAAAAAGGCCAAAAAGGGCGCCTTACCACATTAACCAATTGAGGATTTCCTCCTTTAAGATACTTTTCCAAAGAACCAAATTAGATACATTGAATTAATTTGAATGTTAAATAAGATGTTAGTTAATAAAGTAATCCAAGTTTTTTAAATTTCGAATACATTTTTTTAATATTGGCAAAGTATATATGTATATATGGTGTGGTTTACTTTGATAGACTTATTTGATTACTTTTTATAGCTTTCGGCCAAAAATGCACAGTTAATATTATATTTCTTTGTCCCTCCTTTAGTGATGGGACAATTCTTTGTATTTTTTTTCGAAGAAACTTTATTTCGAAAAAGCGTGTCTTTACATATCTGCAGAATTTGAAAAATAAAGTAAAGTAAACTTTTTAGCGACTAGCCCCGTCGGCGTCTTCGCTCGGCCTCTGCGCGCCTGTGTCGGAGTCTCCTGAGGACGCGACGCCTGCGCCGATGTATCCTTCTGTGGTGCACGGGCGCTTCTGTGGTCGTGGTAGAGGTGGTTGTCGGAGCAACAGTTGTCGATGTGGCTGTGCCGGTGCCGGTGCCGGTGCCAGTACCAGTTCCAGTTCCAGTGCTCGTCCCAGTTGCGGTTCCTGTGTCGTCCGACGAGGCGCAATCAATAAAGGACATGCAGCTAAAGGCAATCACTGCCAAAGTCAAAGGAAGAAGTAGCCTCATCTTGAAAGACGTTGGACGTGTGAAACGTTAAGATTTGTGTGCCATTTAAAGGTGTTGTGAGGCAATTTATAGCCCTGCTGGTATCAATACTCTGGCTTTTTGCGACGACGGTATGGAAAACTACAAGAATTGTTATTCGAACGCAAAATGTGTAAAAATAACGATTGGTGTTTACTTCTTTAGTTGAAGAAAACTGTTCTGTTAAATTATGCAAATAGTATTCAGACTGTTTGTCTGGTACAAATTAAAGCAAATATTTACTTTTATACACGCTTTATAGAATTCAAGTCTAGTTTGGTACTTCTTTACCTTAATACTAAATCGAATCAAACATCTTTGGATTATTAACATCTCAACTAAAGTTGCCAACAAAAGTTCGAACCTAATATATCAGTATGTAACATTAGTGACCTGAGCGGAAATACAGTATATATACTCTATATTTAACAACCTCGTTTTTATGACCATGCGCAAATAAAGTAAAAAAAAAAACTAAAAAGCTATACAGTTCCAGTTTTTCCGAAAACCACTTTCATGTTTCAAGGCTTTTTTCTCTTTCATTGCATTCATTTTTTTAATTAAATAAAACATATAACAAATTATATTTTTCAAATTTTGCAAATCTTATCAGTTGCTCTCTCTCTCTCTCTTTTTCTTTTTCTCCTCTGCGATCTCCTCAAATGCATCTTCCAAGGATGGCTGTGATAGGGAATAGTCGTCCAGCTGCCAGGAACTGCGATGGCCCTCGACAAATTCAAAAATCCCCGACCAAGTAGTGTCTACTTCGGAAATTTGAAATGTTAACCTGCCACTGAACTCGTACTTCTCTCTAAGGAAAATAATCTATGAGAATCGCGTGTAAATATTCATGGTTTAATGATGATATTCTTACGTATTCCGACATTTGCACTTTTTTGGACCTGTACTTACTTTAGTTCTGCGTTGGGAAAGGCCACATTGATGTCATCCTCAATCTTTGTCAGCATTGCCACCATTCTGAAAGGGGTAATACAGGCCAAAATACGCCGATCAAGTCCTAAATATAACTTACTTATCTTGCTGTACATTTACAACCAACTTGAGCATCATTCCCTTGGCTATTTTGTTTTTAACGTGCTGATTCGATCCCATGGCGTATATGCTGCCATCCACCAGGATAACGCATTTCGAGCAAAGGGCGTTTATCTCGTCCATATTGTGGGAGGTGAGCAGGACGGCCTTTCCCTGTTGGGCCATCTCGTTGATAATGGTCCAAACGTGACGTCGCGATGCGGGATCAACTCCTGCACTGGGCTCGTCCAAGCAAATAAGTGATTTTGCCCCACAGGCAACTGCAGCATTGATTTTCCGCTTCGTTCCTCCGCTGTAGTAAATAATCTGAGGTGGCCATAAACACGTTGATCTATACTATTGTTAACCAAGTTGCCAGTTCACATACCTTTTTATCCAAGTGTTTCCTGAAACCGAAGTGATCGGCCAGTTCTTCACATCGCTTATTCAAGTTTTTCCTTGGATAGCCCCATAACTGAAGGAAGACTTTTAGCAACTGGCGGCCAGTGAGAAACTCGAAAAAGGCGTCATATTGAGGGCAGTAGCCGAGTTCCTTCATCGCCTTATTCCGTTTCATCCTCATGCTGTGGCCTGAGATATATATGTTTCCTTTGTCGATCGAATGCTCGCCAACAATCATTTTGAACGTGCTGGTTTTTCCAGCTCCATTGGGCCCAAGAAGTCCCACGCAATGACTCCTGTTTCAGTTTTTAAGGCCAAGAGCATGCCATTGTAATCTATACTCGAATAAGTATACTCACGGTTTCAGAGCAAAGGATATGTTATTGACGGCTAGGGGACCGCAGCCATACTTCTTTGAAACCCCATCGACGACCAATGCCCGAGATCCTATTTGATCAGCATTCATAGCTCTTATTTTCTCAGCCTCCCTGGACACTTTGGGATCCTCAATTGAGCCACTTGAGCTGTATGTACAACACCCTTTACATCTGTACCAAATACAGCTGCCGTACTCAAAAAACATTATCAACAGAAAGAATGTGATGGCAGCCGCAAGCATGACCAGCATCTCAGGCCAGGTCATGGGATCTGTTATAAATAATTTAAATTATCGTGTAAAGTAATACTAAGTTATTCTAGACTCACTTTCGCACACACATCTTGGTGTTAAGAAGGAAAAGGGGTTGATGCAATACATTTTATCAGAAGTTGGATCATCAGACGTTGGCCTTTTGGTTTCCGGAATGTAGGACCCGCAACGACTCTTGTAGTTAAAGCATTTTTGTAGGCAGTGATAGCCAGCTATCACTGGAAGCATGTTGGCAACAAATATAGCTACATATATCAATTTATAAGTCAGCGCCAGTGTTCCAAGAATCATCAAAATTAACGATACTACAAGAACTAAAAGGAGGCTAGAGGTTTGAATTAAGAATGGAATAATTGAATTGAGGGCGTAGACATCTCATACCAGATAGCAGGGTCAAGGACACGGCTAGAAATGAGGCCGAAAGCATCGATATCATGAAGTAGGTAAATATCAGACCCGCTAATCCGGTGAAGAAGAGCACGAACAGCAGAAGGTACCAGGGCGCATATGTGTACAGGGGAAGCAGCAGGGCCAGCACCAATATAAAATAGACCATCATGTCGAAGGCGAGGTGACTCAGCCAGTAGGTGATCATCCCCAGCCCGGATACCTCCTGCTGCATCTTCATGTGCGAGACCCTCTCTTGGATTACGCCACTCGAGAATATAATCAGGGCGATGCACACATAGAGTATGACGCATATGGACAAATCTGTCGTATCACCAGTTACAAAGTTGTTATTATTTCTCGGCGTAAATGGAACGCTGGTAACCTCTATGCTGATTTCCGGTCCAATGAGCTCCTGAGCGAAGACATTATAGACAAGATTAAGAATCATCGGCGCCGCATGAACGTAGTGTCTGGGTCCGACCCAACCGATCAGACCCGGCCGATCAGCAGTGTCCATAGCCATTGACACAAAGTTAATCTCACGCCTGCCCTCTCTCGACTTCCATTTCTCATCCACGTAGTCCTTAATTTGTTCCGATACGACTATTAATTGAACCTTTCCCTTGACCAATGACTCGATAGAGTCTATACGACGTTCTTCCATATATGACTTGTTTTCCGGCACTGAAAGCAAAATTGTGGACTTGTCTACCCCGTTGTCGCTGACGTTGAACGTGCGCCTGCCCGAACGATGAGGATTCGTGGACATCATAAGCGTCGTTAGATAGTAAACAATGGGAATCAACAGCAAAAGCAGGAAGTAAGCCTTTTCACAAAATTAAAGATACATTAAAGTCACAATTCATATTATATGGTCATATTACCTTGTTGTCATACAGACCCATAATCTTCTTGGTCATCATTGCTCTCCATTGCTTTGCACAGCTGCGCACATTTCCATCCTGACCCTCGCCTTCCTCATCATTCTCATGGTCATCATCTCGTTTCTCAGCACCTCCCGAGTGGCGAGTATTGAGGTCCTCCGCCCCAAAGCTCATGAAAATCTCTTCCAGACTCACTGAGCTTAAACTGAATCCCCGAACACCTAAAGTGTTCATTTGGCTCTCCAAGTCACGGAAGAGCGAGGAAAAGGAATTTGACTTGCTAAGTGGCAGCTTGTAGCAGACATCTCTGCCCTTGATACTGAACGGTTCGATTCTACCCACATGGCGAGATATCAGGGAAGTAAGCATGTCCAGGTCACATCGCTTCCTTGCTTCGCAGGTGAGAAAGCAGCTGGCATCCACCTTTTTCTTGAGAAATGGCAGCGATCCAATGCATCGCAATTGCCCATCGCTGATGATGACCACCCGATCGCTCAGGACTTCTCCGTCATCCAACTGGTGCGTGGTCAGAAGTACGGTGCAGCCCTCCTTCGCCTCCAGTATTAGTCTCCACAGCTCCCGCCGGGCGCTGGGATCCAATCCGCTACTGGGTTCGTCGCAGATGAGAACCTACTGGACGAGTAAGAAATCTAAGATATTTATGAACCTTTTAGGACGAAAGAAGTGTTTGTTAAAAGTTGTCGAAAACTAGCAATGAATCCCTTAAGTTTTATCCGTTTCAAATGAGTACATTACCTTGACTCCCCCACAAAGAGCACAGGCGACACTTAGACGCCGCTGGGTACCACCGGAGAGATTCCGAGCAGCCAAACTCTTCTTCTCCTGCAGATTAAGCTTCTTCAGGTAATTTTGCACCTCCGCCTTAACCTCCGCGCCCCGGACTCCTCGAAGGCGGCTAAAGAGCTTAATGTGACTAACCGAGCTAAGGTGCTTAAAGAGGACATTCTGCTGCGGGCACAGGCCAATGCATCTCTGGGCCTGTCTTCGTTCCTGCCGGATGTCAAAGCCATTTATCAGAGCCGTCCCCGAAGTGGGCGAAATGAATCCAGCCAGCATACTGATCAGTGTGGTCTTGCCCGCTCCATTGTGTCCCATTAGCACCGTGACCTGTCCCTCGAACATGTCGAAGCTAACGTTCTTCACGACCTCCATCTTGCCGAAGGTCTTGCAGAGACCTCTGATCTGAACGCCGGCTATCTTGTCCACGGGGTCTGGTTCGATTAATTGAAGGTCGGGACGTTCCTCATCTGGTGCCGCCCTATATATGCCGAAAAGTCTGTTAAAGAGCCGGCTATAGGGCACGAGACTTTCTGTGGAGCAGCAGTGGGTGCAGGGGAAGTGCCAGGGTCGAGAATCCCCGTAAGGACCGGGCCGGATTTGCTCGAGGTACAGGCATAGAAGAAGGGAAAGAAAGCTGACCAATATCATGACCAGAAGGATATAGCCAGCGCTCAGCGAGCCTCCCGGCCATGAGGTTTCGAAGAGATTACCCCACTGTAGACCTTCACCGTAGTCCTCCCACGTGCAAATGCTGTTGGCCAACACTTGCAGTCCAGAAATCAAGAAAAAGCTAAGGAAAACGTTCAATCCTTCCGAACATCCGTCGGAATGCAAGGCCCAAAAGGGAATTAGGGTGGCAATCAAGATAAGGAAAGTAACCAGCGAGATGCGATATGTTCTAGAGATTAGACTGCTCATCAAGAAGCTAAAGCAGATCGCGCAATGACTGAGCACTAGCAGAACGAACAGTGCCATCGACCAGTGGGTGAAGGGCATAAAGGATATCTCAGAATTTGGTGGAACGAGTTTCCAGAACAACGTAATTATCGATGATCCGATCAAGAAAATTATAAAGGTCTCGATGTACCACGCCGCCCACTGCAGACAGGAGCCCACACCCATCAGGTTTAGTGTCACCTTAAGCTGGAGCTCCTTTTCCTCGACGATCGACTGCAACATAGAGTATGAGAATCATTAGATAATATAACCTTCACGGCTATAATTTCGTTACCGTTGTCAATCTGATAACCACAAAAATGAAAATGATTATAATAATCATCCCGGCCACACCTTGTAAAGGTTTTGAGTGGGAGGACATAAAAATGGGCGGGGAAGGAAGGTCCTTGATTGGTGGAAACTTGATATCCCCCCGGGTCTTATTGAATTCCTTACACTTGTGCTTGATATGGACCTGGCTCAATGCCTGCTGTACGGCTAAGAAGCCGGTTTTATAAAACTTATACGATCCGTCTGCTTGGTACATAATATTCATATTTATATTAGGTATCGCGGCAGAATGAACGGTGAAAGACAGTTTATCAGGCCATTCCGTCCAGGGGTCGGAAAATTCGATACCAATCACAAATCTTTTTTTCTGTGAAAAACTAACCAACGCTTCATTAAGTTTGTGCGAGCTTTCAAATCCTGTTGTTTTTTTTACGTTTAGCTCTGCCACAATCGACTCGATCAACTTCGTTTGCGGAGCGAAGTAAATATACGAACTTTAAGGATAGTAACATAAAGTTATATCTCTAGAAATAGGGGAAGTACCAGCTTATAAGACTTACGGTAAATTATAAAGAAACGCCGCAGTGGGTATCGGATCCGGAATTTTTGGTTTGGTACTCAAGTCCGATATAAGCCTAACGCACATACAAAGTAAAGGCAGGAGGGCAAAGAAAATGAAAAGGGTGATCACGTAACATTTGCGGCCTTTGAGCATTGAGAAGTTTTTCCACAACAGCAACAACAACTTCATAATCCAGCTTGGAGCTTTGTGGTCAGCCATAATGCCTTTTTAAAATCGCCTTTACACAACAAATTTGTATGTGTAGAAAATATTTTGTCACTTAACTGTAAGCAACTTTGTTTCATTTTTGACTTAATAGAAACCCAGCACTGTTTCGTTTCATTTCATTTATTTTGTTTTTGATGTTCAGGTATAAACTCATATGTACACAAAATTCGTTAGAGAAATGCATCACGCAAATGCAGAGCTACTGGAAAAGCGAAAAAAAGAGTATAAAAAGAATGAAGTATAAAATGTAAAAGACAATGCGTTAGCCGTTGCGACAATCAGTTACTTCATCGTAAATTTGCTACATAACTATAGTGAGATATTGACTTTAGTGAGCTATTTCAGTCCAATCACATTGTGTTCTCGTTAACAGAAGTGTGTAATGCTTTGCTTACATGACCCAAAAGAAATGCGTTAGCAAGGGAATGCTTAGTGTTGCTGATTTAATGATTCTTGATGCTGTTTCTGTTGCTGCTGCACTGGCACCTGTTGATTCTGAACGGGCGGAGGACTCTGATTGTGGACTTGTTGTGCTACGGGTTGCTGTTGGGCAGTTTGCTGCTGCTGCTGTACTGGTTGCTGCTGCTGCTGCTGCTGCACAGTTTGCTGCTGCTGCTGAACTGGTTGCTGCTGCTGTTGCACAGGCTGCTGCTGCTGTTGCACAGGCTGCTGCTGCTGTTGCACAGGTTGTTGCTGCTGTTGCACCGGCTGTTGCTGCTGCTGCACTGGCTGTTGCTGCTGATAGACAGGCTGCTGTTGCTGATAAACAGGCTGATTTTGGTACACCGGTTGTTGTTGCTGCGGGATCTGTCCAGCGTGCTGGTAAACTTGGTTGGGTTGCAGCTGCACAGGCTGCTGTCCGTTTCCGTACTGCTGCTGTTGGTATTGCTGGGCGTATTGCTGTTGCTGCTGTGCATATTGCTGTTGCTGCTGGGCGTGTACTTGGTCAGGATGCTGGTAGTGCAGTTGGGCGCCCTGTGGTGCCTGTTGGTAGGCCACGCCTCCTGGTGGTGGAGCAGCATAGTATCCCTGTGGCATATTCGGGTGCGGCGGCAGCTGGCCCTGAGCAATCAAGCGCTGCACTTCCTCCTGCCGCCGGCGTTCGTACTCCAGATACTCCTCGTGTGTATACTGCTGCTGTCGGTCGATGGTCTCCCATTCAGGGTCCTTTTGGAATTCTTCCTTGTTAGTCTGCACCATGAACTCGTCGATGCTGATCAGTCCGTCGTGGTTCATGTCCGTCTCCTGAAAGTAGTGCTCGCGCATACGCTCCATTTCCTCTGCTCGCTCCCTCATATCGTCCTCGGGCAGATCACTCTGATAGACCTTGTCCAGTTCCTTGACAAACAGAGCTTTGACCTCAGCCTCGTCCCAGTAGCCGTTGCTGTCGACGTCGTGGATGGAGAAGAAGGTCTTCGGATCAAAGTCGTTCTTGTCCATGTGGTCCTGCTTCTCCCACACATCCTCTAGTTGGGCCTTGTTGCCGGGGTGGTGCAGCTTCTCGTGGTTCTTATGCTTTTCTTCCTTCTCCTTGACCTCGGCCTCAAACTTCTTCCGCGACTCCTCATCCATCTCCTTTTTCTGCGCCTCCCGCTCAAACTCTTTCTGCATTTCGTACTCCTTGAACTCGCCACGTCGCTTGCGGTCCGCCTCGGCCAGATCGTCGGAGGTCTTCTGAATTAGCTTTCGCAGATCTTCGATCTCGAAGGTATGCTCGTTATCGTGGTCCAGATGCTGAGACACCTTCAGGTGCTTCCGGTCAATGTCGTTGGACAGCTCGTATGCTTGATTCGCCAGCTCCCGCAGACGCTCCACTTCGCGGCGCTTGATCTCGTCCAGCTTGGTCCGCACATGGTGGTTCACGTAGTCCAGCTCCTGTGCGATCTTGCCACTCTGAGAATTAAAATTGAGCACATAAATTATTAAGCAACTGCTTGTGTAATATGCAGTAAACAAAAAGAGATTTAGGACTATCTAATTACAAACGAAAAAACGCATCTCTATGACATGTAAATTAGAAAATATATTAAAGAGAACTCTGTGTGGATTCCTGATCTTTATAATTTCCATTTAAATATAAGTGTATACTTTACTGCAACGAATACATTTTAAAGAAAGCTCCAGAATATTAAAAGGAAAACGAATGAGTCTCTTTAGTTGAATCTAGAAAACACTAGAAAAAGCTTTGTGACTTTTTGTAAACGTATCTTGGTAAGATGATTCTGCTACTGCTAATCGGTGTATTACTGCAAAGGTAATGCACATTTAGCAACAATTGACAACAGCTGCGTTTCGAGATGTGGAAAACACAGTTCAGGGAAATCCCCATCCTACTCACCCGAATGTCGGCCTCGGGCGCCTTGTCCAGCTTCTTACGGAACTCGGGGTCCGCCTCAAGGGCCTCGACCACCTCCCGCAGGTAGCGCTCGTACTCCAGGGCCGTTTCCACGTCGGCGGTGGCCGGAGTGGAGGACTCCGCTGCCTCCTTGTGATCCTTCTTATTCTGCGTCACGGGCAGGGCGACAATCGAGGCGGAAATCGCAATCAGTGCCAATCCCAGCAAGGCCACGTTCTGCGCCATGGCTGCGAGTGTGTGTTTCTGTCGTGTACTTCCCACTTGTGCCCAATGCAGGCCAACAACTGTGCAAATATCTTCACAAAAAACAATTATTCTTAAAAATATTCTGACGTGTCGAAATCGCGCGAGACCGTACTGAACTAGCCACAAAATACATGCGAGTCCACGCAAAAAACACCCAAACATATGTTAAATATACTGGGAATATACCACACTTTCAACCAAAGACATAAACCTTTGAAGGTTGGGTGTTGGACAACGTTATTGGGTGTTGCACTTAGGTACAAGATTTTTTGCATAAATTCCTTAATAAAAAAGTACCAAACATTTAAGGTACTATCCATTTATTTAACTTTCGATAGCACATGGGTTATTTAGTAACTGCTTATAGCTTAAATAGTATATATCAGACTAAAGACTTACAGTAAATGTACCACTGTAATAGTTTAGGTACTCCAAGTCATTAATTTATAAATAATTATAGTATATTATTTTTAAATCTTTTTTGTATGAAATATCTGATTCGAAACATAATCGATACCTTAAACATTTAGTGTCAACCAAATTTCCTAAAATTTGTATGCACAAACTACAAAATTTGAAAGCTCCAAACGCAAAACAAGACACTTTTTATACACTGTACTTTAATTTTGCGTATCAAGTTTGAATATTTTTACTTTTTGTTTTTGTGTTTCCTTTCTTTTTGCCGGCTGGCTTAATTTCTGCTTTAATATTGCTCAGCTTCTTCTGCTTTGTTTTTAAATCCTTTTCATTGCCCTTCCGATTTTTTAAAATTTTATCGGTCTTTTCAACTTTTTTCAGTTTGGCGGATTTGTGCTTATCGTCGCCTTTCGTCTCCGGTCGTATCTTGGTCGAAATGTCCTCGCGATCCAACGGTTTCTTGGCTCGCATCTTGGCCTCCGATTTGCGAACCTTTTTCATTTGCAGCATATATTCCGGAACGGTGCCTCCCGAATTTTTAATTATGAGCGCGATGCTGAGGGATAAAAAAGTGGTTAAATCGGGCGTACATTTTTGTTTAGTAGTTTGGTGTTACCTTCTTAAATTGGACGTGTCCTCTTGTGTGAAAAACGTTATTGCGCGTCCCGGTCGTCCAGCGCGTCCCGTTCTGCCGATCCGATGAATGTACGAGATGGTGGTGGGCGGGAAGTCGTAGTTGATCACCAGATTGACACCCTTGAAGTCAATGCCGCGGCCCATGAGCTCCGTACAGATGAGCACCCAAATGCTGCCCTCTCGGAACGCTCTCACGCAGTTGTCGCGCTGATGTTGACTCCTTTCGGCATGGATCACGTCCACGTTGATGCCGTCGTAGAGCAGCTCCTCGAACAGCTGCTTGGCACGCTCCTTGCTTTGAACGAAAACGAGCACCGGCGGCTGGAGACCCTGGCGCACAAGGTCTCGCATGGCCACCAGCTTACCGCCCTCGGAACCGACGAACAGCAGCTCCTGTTGAACCGTTTCCGTGGCGCTATTTTGCACTCCAATGGTTATGCGCACTAGGTTTTTGAGGTGACGTAGAGCCCATTTGGCCACTGGCACAGTGTAGGTTGCACTAAAAAAGGCCACGCACTTGGTTGGATGTGAGCACGCGGCATATATGTCGTCTAACTGCTCTTTGAAGTTGTTTTGTCCCTTCTCCATCAGGCGATCTGCTTCGTCCAGCACGAACCACTCGACGTGGGACAAATCCAGCAGTGGTGGCTCCTGCTGCAGGAGGAACCTCACGCGGTTTGGCGTGGAGACGAGGATGTCGTAGCGTTGCTTGCACTCGGCACCATGTTTCTGCTTGGCCTCGCTCACCTTGCTGATGAAGTGGGTGCGCAGACCCGTTTCGCGGGTGAGTTCCGCACACTCGCGGTAGATTTGCTGCGCCAACTCGCGAGTGGGAGCAAGGACCAGAGCTCTCAGTCCAGTTGTCTTGTGCACCCTCAGGCCATCGATGATGGGTGTGAGGAAGGCCAGCGTTTTGCCGGATCCAGTGGGTGCACAGGCCATTAACGCTCGTCGCTGGAGGAGCACGGGCAGCGCCTGCATCTGGATCGGCGTGGGGCGGTCGAAGTTGCGGGACAGTAGGTTCTGCTGCAGGCGAGGCAGCATCTTAAAGTCCCTGGTCAAAGTTCCGAAACTATCCACCGGTGGAGGAACATTCTTGCCCAGCACCCTAATGCCATACTGCTTTCGCGTCTCGTTTGCCTCTTCGGCTGCCTTTTGAAGCTCTAATTCCTTGGGGGACAGTGTCTTCTCTTTCTTCGGCTTCTTGCGTTTGGGTGGGTTGCTGGATTCCCCGTCCAAGAGACGGAACTCTGTGGTATCTTCATCATCCTTATCTGACTCTTCGCTTTTCACCGGCTCCTCGTGTTTAGAAACCTCCGGCAGTGGCTGCGGTTGTTGTTTTGATGGAGGTTCCTTCTGCAAACGATGTATTTAACATGTGAACATTGCCTTTACTGAAGTTCACTTACCTTTGACTTCTTGGTGAAGCGAACGCCTGCCGTAATCAACTTAAATATATCGTGCTCATCCATTTTCCTGAAAACAACGCACGTGCAATTGTTTTGATTTAGGCGCAGTGCTGCCAGATCGGTAAAAAATGGTACGTACCAGGGCGCTGTTAATCAACCCCTTACTGACAAAACCTAAATTATTTATTTTTTTTTTTATGAAAATGGAATATAATCAAAATTATTATTATTATTATTACTCATGAAAAGCTTAAAAATAAAAAATAGATTAAAATGTACCCAATAATAATATACACCATTATTTATTTTAAGCGAAACGCTACTTTATTCGCCCGGCTCGATGGCCACCAGTTCGTCAAGGAGCTCAACCCTTCGCTGCAGTCCCTTCGAGTCCTTCTCACTGCCCCTGACACCCTCCGCCACCCCGCCCCAACTAAAGGACCTATGTCCAGGGTCCTCCAGTCCATCGTCCTGGTACTCCTCGCAGATGTTGTGCATCGCACAGATGCTCTCCACAATAAGGCGGACCTCGTTCAAATCCCGGGCCTCCAAAGCGTACAGGGTATTGAATCGTCGTGCCAAGGTGTCCATTACCTGTTCCGCCAGCTCAAAGGCGGGACGCAGCAGTTCGTTGAACATCGCATCCTTGCGGAAGCACTCGGCCTCAATGGGCCGCATCAGGTAGGATTTGAGGGGAAACACCTCGTTGCCGATGAGATAGCTGCCCGCCGGCATGGTCCTCGGATTCAGGGCCAATGTCTGGCCAATGGGGGAGTCCTCGAAGCTGTACTCCATGGCCAGCTCAACGTAGCAGTCGACGATCTTCCGCTCGGCATTGCAGATTAACTGGAGCACCACCGGCACATCGGCGTGCTCCGACTCCAGAAATACTTCCAGTCGCTTCAGCGTTATGATGCCAAACAGTTCCCGAAAGCAGCGCAGTTTGTCCATTCGTTGATATCCCTGCAGGGTGCTGCGCTGGGCCGCCAGTGAGTTTGGCCACTTAATAAAGCTCTCGTAATTATCAGAGATGCAGTGCCAGAATGCCCGCACCACCTGCTGGCAGAGAGCCCAGGGCAGTCGAAATTTGCGGGCGATCTCCTCGAAGTGCTCGTCGGTGGACAGCTTCCACAGGGCCAAGGACACCATGGTCTGTGACGGCGGACTGGGATAGCCAGGCAACGTGATTCCACATAAAGTTTTCTCTAGGGCTTGCTGGATTTTCTGAAACGAATGTATCTTTTAAATATCCTGAAAATTGTGAATAGAAAACCCAACAGCCTAACAGGATGTAGACATTCTTTGCAGATACTGGTAACTGGAGGAACAGCAGTCAATACTCACCAGGAATGTTAGCTTGCGCATGTGGATGTTGGACTCGAACTGGGCATCCGTGTAGCGGTGCAGTAGGTTGAGTTCCGGGTAGTGCCACTCCAGCTTGGGCATCTTTACGTCCTGTTTCTGGTCCTCCGGTTCTTGGGAGATCCTGCGCTTCCGGCCGGAAGCCAACGCCCGTTTTCGCTGCATCAAGGCGAAAATCTCCGCCTCATCGTCATCCTCGTCGAAGGACAACAGTGGATAAATTCCTGAATTTATGTCCACGGACGGCTGGTCAATCAGCAAATCCTTGGTGATTATGGACGCAATGTTGGCGAGCACAGCGCGTTCCTCCATGACGAGCCGTTTGCAATCTCCGAAGTTTAGCCTCGTTTTATAATTCACGTCCTGTCACCCGGCTTTTTAACCCCCTTTTCACGACTGGGGTGTGTGTATTACTAGTCAGCTGTGTTGGTGGTTTCCAGTGTGGAAAACTGCGCTTTTTGTACGCTTCTTTGTTGTTTCAAGGTTGAAAGCCTATGCCGGTAGTCTTGTATTTTTTATTGAATCACTAAAATTCGAAAACTCCTAAATTGTTATATTTCTAACATTTTTCATTTCACAAAACAGAGCTGCCAGATGAAGTTACAATTAACAGACGTTACTGACGTTACAGACGGAACTGTTTGGCTTTAACACTACTGTTAAAAAGCAAAAGCATAATGGTTATTTTCGAAATTGTTTTAATATTTTGTAATTTTGTAAAGGTTAGGGTCTCTTTTGTTTTTATTGAACTAAAAAAACTTAAACATGATATATTTATTTACGATGTAGTCCAATGGTCTGCATAGTAGACTTAATTCCTCTATTTTTTGGCTTATTAACAAGGTACGCCTTCGTAGTCGCATTCCAAGGAAACTATAATATACTCGATAAGAAATCTTATTACAGTACCGATTGTTAACATCTACTTACCGATTCTCGGCTTCAAAACTTCGAAGGACTCCCAGGCGCAGGTGTGCAATGTGGGATCTGCCTCCGGCATGCTGGCTCGATTTCCCGGGCGTGATGCACTTGCTCTTAGTTCTTGAACACGTCTTCGCAGGGCGGTCAAAACGTCGGAGTGCCTCTCGGAGTAAACCAGATTGTTCTGCTCACAGGGATCCGTTGAGATGTCGTACAAACACTCCTCCAACAAAGGATTACATGACCTCTGGAGGTCTCCACAACGCACTGCGGCCAATCGACGGGTGAGAGAAATCCGTTGTTGCGTCAGTCGTCGCAAATCGTAGCGAGAAAGGGCTCTTGAAGTGGCGGAGTTGCGCACCGTCACCGCATAGCGACTCTCGCGGGGATCTAGGTCGTCCAGTTCTCGGTAGGTGAGCACCGAGTCGTATCGACCGGCGGCAGTGGTGCCATTCACATACTTCCACTGTCCCATTTGAAGAGCAGAAACTCTCCAAACGTCGTCCAAGATGTGCAGAATCTCTCGAGGAACGTGGGGAGCATCTGCGGATCCGGATAGCTCGGGCCACAAATCGATCCCGTCTAGTTTTAGAGAGCTATCCAGCTCTATGCCCGCAGCACGTGAAAGCGTGGGCAACCAGTCGGCGACGTATAAGGGCTGGCTGAAGATGGAGCCGCGTGCCTGAAGCTTGGAGCTCCAAATCGCACCAGCCACCCGTACTCCGCCCTCCCACGGAGTATTCTTTTGTCCGCGGAGTGGGAAATTTGAACCCGTATTAGAGAACATACCAACCGATGGAGCTCCATTGTCCGAGTAGAAGATCACAATGCTATTGTCCAGTTGATCTGTAGAAGACAGCGTGCTTATTATTCGTCCCACGCTCTGGTCCAGTTTGGAGATCATCGCTAAGGGTTAGATTAGTATGAAGTCATGTTTGGAATAAACACTTAATTTTGAAACTGAAATTACCTGCATATTTCCTTCGGTTTGGATCCTTAATGTAGGAGAACTTTTGAATCTCTTCCTCGGGAGCTTGCAGAGGATCATCCTCGTTGGCCGTGTGGGCAGCCAAGTGGCTGAGCATCAGGAAAAGGGGTTGCTCCTTATCAGCATGGTCTTTGATCAACCGTTCCGCCTCGGTGGTTAGCAAATCCGTTACATAAACCCCACGATCCCGGCACTCCAAATCCATGTTCCGCCGAAAATCGTAGCCCAGACTATAGTTGGCCACCGGCATCTTGGATCGTCTCTGGAAGTAGTCTATATAAGCGCCCCAATAGCCGAAGTGGTAATCGAATCCCCGCCGAGTGGGCGTGTATTCCGGGCGCGAGAAGCCCAGATGCCATTTTCCCACCAGGTTGGTGGAGTAGCCTGCCTCCTTGAAGATCTCCGGCATCAATGTGGCATTGAGGGTCAGGGCCCAAGGCTCTTCGTTGCTGATTACAAAGTGCTGGGTGCCTGTAATGCCGGTAATCAAAATATAAATTGTGCGGGTTTAATTCAAATCATTATCAAATCTTAAAATCCGTGGTAACAAAAGATAATCGATACTAACCCGTGTGTATTGGATACCGGCCGCTGAGCAATGCTCCCCGAGATGGAGTACACATTGCCGGAGCGTAGAGCCGATCCAGTAGACGACCGTGATAGGCCAGGGCGTCGATATTGGGAGTTAGAAACTCCCGGCCGCCTCGAAAGCTCACATCATCGAAGCCCTGAGAGAGTGTTTGCTTTAGAAATGGGTCGATTTATGACGGCGAAACTAGTCCCACCATGTCGTCGGCCATAATGATGATTATGTTGGGGCGCCGTGCTGCAGCAGATTGGTCCGACGACACCCGTTGGAGGCAGAGCAAAAGCAGGAACGCTGATAAGCCCCGCATCTTGGTTACTCAACTTACGTATTAGACAATCACGTAATATTCGACTGCCTTTCTCGGCAGCTACCGATCAACTGAAACGGCGAGCGGTCCACGTAACATCTCGCCCCGAATCGGTTTGGGTCTCGATCTCCCAATCTGTCTCAGCCGATCGTTTGGCGTTCGATTTGAAACCGATCAAACCGAATTAGAAGCCACAAGCAACAAGTTTGTGTAATAACCGAGCAGCTCCGTCTAAGTAATTATAATGTGTAGGTAGTGTAAATACGTACAATTTAAGAGGCTTTTTGTTGGAGACAGTTGAATAAACTCAGAGCAAGTGAGGCGCATTCTGTCTGGGATCAGTGTGCTTATCAAAGTGGTTAGCCGTGGCCGAAAAAGCCAAACTTTGTTAAGGAAATCATTTTCGGAAAAGTAATTGCATCTGGGTATGTTGAAATTAAATAAAATCTAATGTACAGCATAGTGCTTATTTTTTTTATTAAACTAAACTTATAGAGTAGTCTAACCGAAGCATACTAACTATACAACGATCTATCTGGTTACCGGAAGTCCAGAGATCCAGTGTTTAATACTATAGGGACATGCACAGACACACACTCTTAATTGTCTAAACACGCACACAGTAAAGGCATAATCTGATCCTTATTCTGATCCTAGATCCGTATCACCAAACAAGGCTTCTGGTCGCGGCCGGAAGACCACAGATGGCGTTGTGCACGGGAATGGCCAGGAATCCGGCCAGAGCAATGCCATAGGAGTCCGACTGGACCACCATCGCCATGGCGAACTGCTGGCGCTCCGGCGAAATCTCCTTGGACATCCGGTAGAAGGTGTTCACGTAGGCACCGCCGCCCAGCAGTCCTTCCCACAGGACGATGGCGAACACGATCCAGATGCTGGGCGTGTACCACCAGATGACCTCGGTGAGGAAGTAGACCACGTTGACGAACTGGAAGATGGACATCAGCCAGATCTTGTCCAGCTGGAAGAGGTTGACAGAGGAGCGCGAGATAAAGACTCCGATCTGATAGTCCACATTGAGCCAGCGGTACTGCGAGTCCTTGTCCAGGAATATATCTTCAAAGTACACCAGTTCGAACTGAAAAGTGGATGATAAACATGCATTATGTTTCCTTGTATGAATTAAGGTAAGCTTACCAATCCTTGATTGATGAAGTATTCAAAGAAGTAAACCAGGCAAAGAGGCAACATATATTTGAAGAGATGCTTGATATAGGAGAGCTTTTCCTTGAACCCAACTAATGGCTTCTCATCACTAATCAGGACTTCCGTGGACTCAACCGTGGTAACCGGCAATATGTCAACTTGTGGACGACGAAGGAGCAACCAGAAGGCAAAGGCCTCAATCGCAGGGAAGATCAGCATAATCAGCATAGTATCTCTGGGACTGAAGTCTAAAGATCTCAAGCTGGCATAGCTCAAGGATCCGATGACTCCGGCGCCACCAGTTCCAGACGACCAAGTGGAGATCACATTCCTAAAAAAAGAAACATATGGAATCAAAGATAACCTTTTTTAGTACTTTAACCAGAAAAACTCACTTGTTGTATCGCGAAGAATAGGCTAAGAAAGTGGTTTCTCCTATTCCGCTGCTAGCCGAAGTGATGATGACACCCAAAAGAGCCATCCACTCGGCATTGGCGAATCCAACCAGGAGGAAACCAGCTGCAGAAAAGGCCACGGCAAGAGCTATACGGAAACTAATAAAACAAACTTTAATTAATAAAATCAAATTGATTTAGCAGATAGTACTCACTTGACCCAAAATGGAAAGAATGGCATTAGAATCTTGACAAATAATGAGGGCAGCACGTCAGCCAGCAAGATAGCACCCGTTGAAACCAAGTGACAATTTCTTCCCGACGAGCTTTCTTCCGATTCATCACTCTAAAACGAATGAATTATGCAGACGAACTATTAATAAATGTCTTAAATGTGATATAATCCTATTCGAATTACCGGATTAAACTGCTTGATAATATCGTGTGCAGCACTCAGCATCACCACGTATCCGTAGTTGTTGCACAGACCGAGGATCCAGTAGGAAGTCAGGTCGCGCCATAGACCCCGATCTTGGCGAGAGCTGCGAGAGGCGTCTCCAGGGGTGACCACCACTTGGGGATCATGTTCGGCCTCAGCCTCTTGCTGCTTGCTTGCCGTCATATTGAGCCGGCTAAACAAAAATTAAAAAATTAAAAAAAGACATTTGTTAAATATTTTTAAAGCAGTTTTTAGCAAATTCGGTAAGTGAAAATCCAATAAATTTATTTGATTCCTTTTATTAACTTTTTTTTTTACCATTTACTATCTATACTTAACACATCAAGGTTCTCTTAAGAAAGCAAAAACTTATTTATCTCTTAAAAAATTAATGTTGCTCTTTTTAAAAGCTTTAGCATTTACGCAAATTGTTTAATTGGTCAGGCGTGAACGAAGGTGGTTTTAAGACTTCAAAAAAAAAAAAAAACGAATATCAATATCAAGTTTTGATTATAACAGTTTTTTAAGAGCTTTAGTTCAACATTTATTTGTTGCAAGAGACAAATCAGCGCGGTACCCTTAGTTCATTATCACCTAACTAAATTTACTTTAAATGGGGCAACTATTAATTGAATTCTCTTTCGCAGCTATGAGCTATTTCTACTCTTAAAATAAACTGCTATGCACTCTTCTGAGCTGAGTCGAATTTAAATAAATTGTTTAATTTCCCAAGCCGAGCATGTGCGTACGCAGTCTTGAACTTGACATAATATGGTCACTAGGGGAAGTCGCTAAAATATATGGAAAGTACGTGCAATAAATGCTTAAAAATATACAAATTGTGTTGAAGGTAGGAAAAGACAGCTGTTTAGTTCAGACTCAGGGTTTGACGGGTTAAAAGACTCGTATTTATATAGTTAAGTGCCTTGCGGCATATTTTCACGGCAAGTGCACACGTATTTCCTATTTAACTATTTGAATTTGTAATAAAGTAGCCTATTACTATTACTTTACACATTTATCAGGCTCTAACTAGCTAATTTACAATGTTTGGAGGTTTTAAATAAATAAGATTTTAGATAACATTTAGCTATAGCGGGAAATGATTTTACCGGATATATAGATGTATATATATCACAGTTTTTTGGCAATGTTTTCGATGGTGCAAAGTGCAGATGAATTGATTTGTTTACATCCGACAGAACTTGTGACTGATAATAGATCGAAGAGGAAATGGGGACAACAGATGGGATAATATAATCTATACCGTTCAATGGATATATTCCCAATTCACCGAACGGTTCTCATTAGCGCCCTTGACTGACAGCTTTTAATTAACCAGATCATTTAAGTTAACCTTGCAACAAGCCAAGCCAAATCAAATAATGTAATCAACAATTAGCACGAGCCCTGTTAGCCAACAAAGAAAAGACACGCCAACTGTAAAATAATTATAACAAATTAACTAATTTAATTAATTCAGAAGCCAGGCAAATGCTTTTTAACCGTCCTGCAGCTCGTTGGCCACTGACTCATTCAAAAGATTCACTTGATCCATTTGCGCAGTTATGAAGTTGTTGACCCAATTCGCAGTGCACTTTCCTATCCAGTTACTTTTGCTTGCTATCAAAAAATTTGATACCCGGCCAAAATTCGTTTCGAAATATCACTGGTAAATTGAGAATGCTAGATCTTGCATATATCTTGGAAAAAATTCTAAAGCAGAGAGTTCTCAAATGGATTTTCGTTTTCAAATAGTACTTTTTAATCAGTTAATGGATAGGTAAATTTACTTTTTTTCGTTAAAAATTTTAAATTATTGATTTTGCATTTTATGTAATAGATTAAGTAAAAAGTTTAATTTACAACAAATTTACTTTCTATTGCACTTCATAACTTTTCATAGCACTAATGGGTTCTTAACTGCTGTTATTCACTATAAAGTACAATCGTACATCTTGCAACTATTTTTCGGCTTGGTAGTTCTAAGGTTCCGAGAACTGTTGGATACGACGGCGACGACGATTCGCGCTTCGAGGCGATCGGTGAGTGACTGAACCTGTGCGAACCCTCCCAACGGAACGAGAACCAATAACAAGCGGCGACTACAATGGAGCCAAGCGGCTGGGAGCCAAAGTATGAGGTATCACGCGAGTTGCCAGCGGCAGCATAAAAACTAAAAAAAAAAAAAAATTTAAAGATGCAGCAAGTGCCAAAGTGCCGATCAGCAGGTTGATCGTACGTAGATCGCTAGCAGGTAGCACACATTACAGATTACACATATAGTATCATTTAATTCAATTCAATTCGATTCGATTCGATTTGTTTCGATTCGACTCGATTCGAGCGGCAAAAGCGGGGGTGTTGAGGTCGGTCAGCGAACGTCACGTTTTTCGGGTTGGCAAGTGCATTCGCATTGGGTTTAGAATACCCTCTCAAGAGTGCGAAGATAACGATAAGATGTTCGAATTTCTCGATGGGGAAAATCTGCGAACCTTGTGATTGTTTATGGTGGGAAATGCTTATCGGCTAGCGGTCTTTGGCATTCGAAGATCCCAAGCAATCCGATAGTCGAACTGGCTTAGATTAGATTATGAAGATATTGTGCCACCACAAAGGGTTCTTAAAGATTTTCCAATACTTTTAAATGCATGTGCTAGCTCTTGATTGAAGTATTAAAAACGATCAAGTTAGCAATTGTATTTTGGAGGGTATTTCAAACTTCGTGATTGTGTTAGCTTTCGTAATTAGCACCTGTTATTGAATAAGTCATAGCTATTTTAATTACGCTTAACTTTAAGTTAAGTTAAGGCAGTTTAAGTGCGGATAGCGCCGTTAGCTTTGTTTTGTGCTGCTCAATATGAAGTAAGCTCTAACGGTGGTTCCCTTCCAAGTTTATTGTTTTTCTACGGGCGCACGTGGCGTATGCGTAATCTGAAATGTGCTCTTAAGTTCAAAAACACCTGTTTTTTCATAGTACAAAAGATTTTAAAAAGTACTATCGATGAAAATAATTCACTTGTTTGAAAACTCAAACTTTTTATAGTTACACAATAATCCAAACGGAGGTTATTTAACTCGATGCCAAACGGTTCGGTTATGCAAATCACATTTACCCGTTCAACTGGAAATGCTGGCTAATTTTATAACAATTTCATTTGAAACGGAAACCTGAGTTACTTTCTATGGCCATAAATCCGGCGTAAAATGCAATAAACATTACTCCCCCGAGTGAATACCAAACACCAGCCGTACCGTACACTTTCGAATTATTTCCGGCTGCCACTCAATCCGCTCGAGCAATGAAATTCTACTGAGGACTCGTCGAATACGGGCCTAGATTACAGCCGGACCAGTTGCAATCGACATTATCATTATCGTTAAGTGGCCAGCAGATTAAATTACAGATAAGACGTTCGCAGCATTGGGCCATATAAATCTTAAGATATCACTGGCAATGGCAATTCGTATATGACAGGCTCTGGGGAACAGAAAGGGTAATCAAACTGATGAGGTGATGGCCATAAGCCTGGCCCCCCCTTTTATCTTTGCCCGTACACTTAAGTCTAATAATCGTACCGGCCAAGAGTTTGGCCATAATACATTTTCACGGGTATCGTTTTCCCATCCACAATAGCTCCGTTTAAATTAAATCCGTTTCGCGCTCATTTAGCACGTACGGAAACCGCCAAAACCAATTTCACACCGCAGCCGCAAAGCATGGAACACTTTTTACTTGCCACAGGGTTATACATTGCATTTAAAAAAGAGAACATGTTGTTGACAAATGGCAAAATAAAGTGGTTGAGGCTGCTAGGGATAAAAAGGGACACTCGTGTTCGCTGTTGTAAATAATAAATAATTCACAATTGCTTGTCAATTTCGAGTCACTCCAAAGTTGTCCCCCCTGCGAAACGAAAGTAGTCCTTTTATGGCACAAACTGTGGCCAAAGCGATGCCCTGTTGACAGCCAGATTGAGTTGACAAATTGTTAAGGCAATTTGTTATAGTAATACGTTGGGAATTCCGGAATGCCAGTGAGTGCTGTTTGGCAAGCAGTTCATTTCAGTCAGTTGCATTTTAATGCTCGACAGGGAGTCATTTAAGAAGGAAGTTTTAAATACTATTTGCTTGACTTAGGCAAATGTAAAATCTTGAAAAAATATATAATTTACTGCGTATTTGATTAGCAGCCATATTATACCATTTATTTGCTCCTACACCCAGTTTAATAATATTTGTTCCAACTGAACTCACTCTTATTTATTGTACAATCCATTTCGATAAAGCTTTGACACATCCCTTTCCATATTTGTCGCCTCTGGCGATGCCATCATTAAAATACCATAAATCATCCTGGGGGCAACATGTGATGTCTGCGGTGGGAAAACTACTGATTTCGGCGAAATTCGGGGAAATGCGAAAAACACAACTGTTAACTGTTTCTAATAGGCCGTATTAGGCTCACAATCAGTTATCTAACATTCACACGTGGCATTGGGGAACAAAGTTTCAATTCGAATGTGGCCCGGCACGAAAATGCAAATAAAATGGCTCCGAGAGAATGAATAAAATCATTGCCAAAAGGGAAAATGGAGTATAAAAAGTAACCGCCAAACACGAAAAGTTTTTAATGCAAATACGAAAATCGCATGGAAACATGACCACCACGTCCTTTGCAATCCCCTTTATCCATCCCTCCGTTTAACGAGCCGTGCTGCAATTTTCCGGCGCGAAAACAGGAAGTGAGGAAAGCGTCGCCCTGCATAATTTTGCGATGCGAAAAGTTAACGCAAAGTGTTTTTATTTTCTCCTGGGTGCAAATAGAATATAGTTGTTACAGCAGCTTAAAGCGATTTTAAAGCACTACGGGTGAAAGGTGAGAGGACGCGTGAAAAAGCGCTTCCAGGCCAGTTCCACCAGCAGGATTACCACGACCAGGATGTCGGCACAGATCAGCATAAGGAGCAGAGGAGCCACGTACTCCATTCCCACGGTGATGACGAAATTCTGGGCCACGCAGTGCAGCTTCATGTGCACCCAGTAGCTGCGCTGCTTCCGGTAGACACCAGTTTCGAGGATTCTAAGGAATCTGAAATGAAATACCAATGTATTTATAATGATTTTAATAGATTTTATCTTTTAAAAGAGTAGCAGAAGAACTTACCGAAGTCTGAAGAGCTCCTTGTACGTGGAGTTGCGATGTAAGTGCGTGTAGAATAGCTGCTCGGGTCGAAATAGAACTTCGTTTAAATCGCAAATCTCTTGAGCCGTAAAGTACCGCTCCACATAGGCATATCCGGAGGAGGTTTCGAACACGTAGACATAGCCAGGATTATCCCTGACCCTTAAAACACCCTGCTCAGCGGGCAACCAGAGTTCAGGATTCTGCGTCTGCGATTCGATTTTGCGTTTTATGAACAAGTGTATTTCCGGAAGTCTTGAGTACTGAAATTAAAAAATCTCTTAGCAGTTAAGAATGGTTAGGAATGGAATGAAACCAACATTTAGGTAGCTCTTGGTGAAGGGAAGTGGCTCCAAGCCCACGGTTAGGGAACTCTCCGCCAGCTGCTGCATCGTTTTGATCTTGGACTTGACGGGCGAGCTTAGTAGAGATGAAACGACTACGGAAGTGTAGTAGTTGTACATGATAAAGCTGATCAGGAACAGGGCGAAGTAAATTAGTCTGCCTCCGGCGGAGCGTGGAATCAAAGAAGAACTTTGGATGCAGGCTGCTCCAAAACTGATCAGGAAAGTGCTCAGCAGAGAGGGTAGGTAGTCCAATCGCCATCGTTTTTGCATTCGCTTGCACTCCATATAGAAGGTGATCCACAGGAGGACACCAATCAACGAAAGTACTCCCCCGAAGAGATACCAAACCAACGGACTGAAGGGCTGTAGGAACACATCTCCCCGGAGTCCCGCATTGTGGGGAGTCCGGAAAATGCAAACGGAACGGAAAAAACCCGTCTCAATAATGGCAGACAAATACTTAAGCCTGCCTTCAGTGGCCAAAGAGGGCGTGGCCGTAAGATCCGCAGTCTGGTCCACCACAGCACCCACAGAACCACCTACCACATCCGATTTGCTCCAGCTATCCGAGAAGATGAACTTCATTCTGCAGGAGAAACTATGTACACTATTATTACCAGTTTATTTATACCTTACTTGCAGTGTAGAAGATCTCTCAGGATTAGGGTCAGGTGGAACCCGAATCTAGCTAATGAGTCAATGTGGGTATCGTTCTCCTGGCTCAAAAAGCGAATAAGTTCGTCATCCGACAAGGTGAGTGGACGTTGGGTGACCACCGTTGCCACTAAAGGATAGCTCAAACTTTAATGTTATTATATATACAATAAAGTCTTACCCCTCAGGACAACATCGGTAAGTTGTTCTCTATTTCCGTATTTGGATCGCTTCTGCAAGGAACTTAGATATCGAGTCCTGCGACATTCGAATGGATCACAAGACATTTCGTGGGATCCAGTTACATTCAGCTGACCTCCAATAATTTTTCCATTATTGTAGACATCATAGACTGCATAGGCAACCGAGTCGTTGTTATCCTGGATCTGCTCCTTCACATAACTTACATCCGCATCAATGGATATGTTAAATAATGCAAATAAATCATTAAACTCCAATTCAGACTGATTGCCAACCAAAAGCCAATGGTAATGCTGATTATAGATCTGCTCCCGACTAGCCTGAAAGTAAATAATATCTGGAAATAATGCATTTATCCCGTTGTATTTAAACAAACCTCCTCCAATAAATCCTGAGCCTGATCGCACTTTATATCTACGTAAATCGCCAGAGTTGGCTGGGTATGACCCATGTAATTGAGCTCTAAATGTGACCAATTATGCACTCCTCTCATTTGAACAAACTGATGATAGACGAGAATGGGATGTATGGGCTTCATGAACTGTTCAGCAAATTTAAGACCTTGAAAGAAAAAATTGGGGTTTACAATTATCAGAAGCGGGTAGAACTTCCTTTCCCACTTTCATCACTCTGCCAGCAGTGAAATAAAACAATGAATCCAATCCGCGACTGCACGAGATTGTCCAGAACAAAGTTGGCCAACTGCACCAGCTGCATTGTTGACTTTTGCGCTTTGGTTTTCCACGTTTGCACTACCCTTTTTATATAGCCAAAAAGTCCCCCAATTTGGCTGTCATCAGTGTGCGTTGTTTGTTTTTAAATTGCCCGAAATTGCTCGCCATTTACCAATGACCTTGGACTGCTCACCTCAATGAAGAGTGCAGTGGCGGTGCCAGATGACCTCCAGCCCCAATATGCCCACGCAGAGAATTATCGCTCCTAGTAGGATGATGAACAGCGGAGCAGCGTACTCCAGACCCACGGCCACCGTGTGATTATGCTGGTAGCAGTGGAGTTTTGTCTCCATCCAAGACCGCTCGTGCTTGAAGTGAACTCCCGTCTCCAGCATTCGCAGCTCACTGAAATTGGGATGGAAAATTGATCAATTGGTTCAGCTAGAACCTAAGCCCACCTCAGTTTGAGGAGTTCCGCATAGGGTGACCTCTTCGCCAGGACTGTGTGGGTGTGAGAGGCATCGCGTAGAGGAATCTCGTTGAGCTCGCAGATCTGGTGGGCCAGGAAGTGCTTCCTCACGAACTCGTAGCCCGTTGCCACGCCAGTTATGTAGACGAAGCCTTCCTGATCCCTTACAGAGAGGACCCCAGCCTCGGTGGGAATCCATATTGAATCCGGGGATCGCTTGCTGGCAAGAACTTTTTTGCGGTAGAGGTCACGCACATCCGGCTCCTCGGAGGTTTCCACATAGATGCGTGTATAAATAGCTGGCTCTATGCCCACATCCAAATTGCTATCCGCCAGTTGTTGCAGTGTACGTATGTTGGACTTAATCGGCTGGCCCAGCAGCTTGGACACCACAATGGATGTGTAGTAGTTGTACATCAAAAAGGAGGTCACCATTAGGGCAAAGAAAGCCATCCTCCCACCCATTGATCTTGGCGTGAGCCACGCCCCTTGAATGCAACCAGCTCCGAAGGAAAGAAGGCAGCTGGTGAGCAGCGATGGCTTCCACTGCTTACGTCGCTCCAAGATGAAGGTGACCCAAAGAAGGCAGCCTGCCAGGAGGAGTATAAGTGCGAATGTCAGCCAAACTCCTCCGCTGAAGGGCTGCAGGAACTCCGTGGCACTGAGACCCGCTGAAACGGATCGGGGATTACGGAACATGCAGATTTCACGGAAAACACTAAATTTCGTGATTGGTTGCAGAAACAAAGCGCGATCGAAGGAATAAATAAAAGGAGCTATCGCCAGGTCAGCTTTATCCAGGATAAGATCTCCAATCATGCCGCCTGTTGCATTGCCATCCGACCACCGATCCCTAAATATGTACTTAAACCTACGGGTTTATATTAATATATATTCATTTATTTTCATTAAAGCTAACTCACTTGCAGTCCAACATATCCCTTAGTGGCTGACGCGCCTGGTAACCCAATCTACCGTAGGTATCTAATTGAATCCGATATTTGGAGTTCATAAAGTCAAAGATCTCCTTTTTGGAGACATTAAGCGGTAAAGCGGTCACCTGTTCAAAAGATTAATCAATAGGGAATAAAATCTTTTAGGTTCTGACATACCACAGCTGTGGCTCTCATGGTTAATCCAGTAAATGACTTTCTATGCTGCAAAGCACTCCGTGTGTAAAGATTACTTAGATATCGTTCAACTCGACAATTCGTTTTATTGCAGGAAATTTCCCGATCTGCTGTTATATTTAATTGTCCCCCTAATTGCCGTCCCTTGTTGTATACATCGTAGAGTAAGAAGTTTCTGGTGATAGGATCATTAGTAACATAGGTAACATCGGCATCAACGAAGATCTGAGCCTCTTTGAAATGAGATTCCAATTCGGAAAAGTTCATCGACCTATCATAGATTAGCCAATGATATCGATGACTAAAAGATCTTTTAGCACTGGCCTGTTAGAACTAGATTATCTGAGACATTTTCAAGTCATTAAGCTCAATATTGTACTTGCCATATCCAAGACTGTACCACTTTTGGCGCAATTGATATCCAAAAAAACGCCTAGCTTAAGAATATTGTGATTAAGAAAGTCATCGTTCAGCTGAATATCCGAGTGTAATGGTTGGAATTGAGTGAAGATATTTTTAGACTGTGCCAGCAGTGCCAGGTGCGAAAGTGCTGAAACAGGAAAATTGAATCAAATATCAAAGAATTGCCATACCACAACCACTTACAGTCCATTGACCAGCAGTGCAAAATGAAGACATGACTCAATTTAGCCATGTGAATAAGGTTGTGTATGATTAAATTGTGCAATTGGAGCATAGCAAAAGCTCGAACAAAGAACTTGGCAATTATTGATACTGATTATGAGGCAACAGGGCTTTTTATAGGGCACACATAATGCCATCAGAGTGGAAATAATCAACATAGACGTCAATCGATGACTGAACTTGACTTGTGACAACTTAATGGGTATGCGATAAAAGTCAAGTCCTGTCAAGCTCAATCAATGTGGGAAGAAAATTGGAAGCAATTTAAATGGTTAAAGAACTTTTTGGAATGGGAAACATTTTGTCACTCACCAAGTCTATTATAAGTTTTCCATTTACTGATTTTGGGGGATAATAGTGCTAAATTTCTTCCTTGCATAACGGGCCCAGCAGATTTCCAGGAGCAGGATCAGAAGGGCCAGGAAATAGGCCACCAGGAGGGATATGAACAAGGGAGCTGCATATTCCATACCCACTTGGATCACAAAACTGTTCGAGAACGTGTGCAACTTGGTCTTGCTAAAGAACCGGCTCTGCTTCGAGGTGATTCCAGTCTCCAGCATTCGCACCTGCAGTTGGGTGAGTAGCTGTCGGTAGGTGGAGTTCAGGTGAACCATTCCATATACGGCACTCTCGGGCCTCAGGATAATCTCGTTCAGATCGGAGATCTCGCGCGGAAGATAGTGCTTCTCCACAAAGTGATACATGAACGAGGCCTCCGATGTGTACACGAATCCCGGCTGATCCCTCACCCGGATCACTCCATCCTCCGGAGAAAGCCACACGCTATTAGGATCCCGCTTGCTTTCCACCTTTTGTTTATAAAGACTGCGAATATCTGGGCGCGGAGAAGACTAAAAAACAAATGGTTTTTAAACAGATATATAAAGGTTTTTTAAAGAGTGTAGACCTTATAGATGGGTATCAGAATTGTAACACAATAACACTTAATTATGTATTTTAGAGAGATGCATTCCACCCCTATGGAATTATCGCTCTATCAAAAGCTTAAGAGTCGGTTAATACGCACCACAAGATATGTCTTGGTAAACGGAACCGTATCGAATCCCACATCCAAGGAGCTGTCGGCCAACTGCTGAATAGTCCGGATATTAGAACGTACTGGAGATCCCAGCAGAGTGGACACCACTATGGATGTATAGTAGTTATACATGAGGAACGAGGTCAGCATCACGGCGATAAAGGCCAATCTTCCTCCCGCTGACTTGGGCATCAAATAGGATCCCTGAATACAAGCTGCTCCGAAGCTAATCAGGCAACTACTGAGCAGAGACGGGATGAAGTCTAAACACCGTTGCATCCAATGCCGCTCCAGGTGAAAGATCATCCATAGCAACACTCCGGCGAAGATCAGGAGTCCGGCGAAGGCGAACCAAACGCTCGGCATGAAGGGCTCCAGAAAGACGGCAGCTTTGATTCCGGCATTGTGTGGAGTACGAAACATGCAGACAGCCCGGAATTGGGCCTGCTCTGTCATGGGATGTACGTAATGGAGGCGATTCCAGGAGGGCACAAACGGGGTAGTGCAGAGCTCAGCGGATTCGTTGGTTAACATTCCAATAGCTCCGCCAAAAGCATCCTGAACGCTCCAAGTTCCACACCAAATGTAATGAAGTCTGGATAAGAACAAACATATTAACATATGTTTTAATAATAATAATATGATATAATAAAAACCATCTCTTACTTAAAACCTAGAATTTCCTGAGTGTGCATGATAAGACGATTGCCAATGCGAGAAATTGAGTCCATGTGAGAGTCGCGGTCGCTATTAAGGAACTCGAGAAGTTCCTCCTCGCTGGAATTAATTGGCAGTACAGAAACCTGAGTTAAAATGATCAATTATTGTTGAAATGATCAATGATTAAAATTTACGTTTAGAAGACCCACCAATGCGGCCAATCGAAAAGTAACGCTAGATAAATCCAATCGGTGCTGCAGTCTAGGTCTCAAATGCAGTTCACTGAGATACTCCTTCAACTGGCAGTGACTTCGATTGCACTGCAGAGTCTGGTCCACGGTGATATTGAGCTTACCTCCCAAATGACTTCCCTTATTATAGACATCATGCAGGATAAATCGCTCCTCGTCCTCGCGGCTGACATAAGTCACGTCCGCATTGAGGCTTAAATTGGCTGCCTCAAATAGTTGTACTAACTTGGTAAAGTTACCTGCCTCATCGTAAAGAAGCCAGTGCAAATTTTGATTATAAAGGCGAGCTCGACTGGACTGCATTGTAAATAAAATATATAACGCAAAGAAAATCTAAATTTACAAAAACAATTAATAGGTATTTGCTATTCACATATTAACTAATGTATACCAAATAAATTGATAAAAATAATTGAAAGGACTCACTTGATTTGTTACTAATTCTGCTTTGTCGCAACCCAAATCCAGAAAGACTCCCAACCTGACTAAATCGCTGTCCAAGTATTCCTTGTGCACGTTGGCCAAGTTATCAGGGTTTTGCAGGTCAATGTACTGCGAAAAAATGCCGTTCTGATTCAGCATCTCAACCAAAGGAAAAGCATCTAGAATACGTAATTATGAGTAACATCTGAACAAAGTGCAGCACATCTTACCCTTTATGGACCAGCAGTGAAATACCATGAGATTGCTCAAATTGATTTCCAGCAGATTGAAAACAATCAACCGATACAATGGCCAACTAGTCATCTTGACGGCTTTCTTCGATTTTGACCAGACGGCTTGCTCTTTTATAGCCCCAAAGCTGAGATGTCGAACGAGGCCAATTAAGTTATTATAGCCAAATTTTTGGGGCAGCCGTCCAATTGAGAACTTTGATGGACAGCTTGTTCGAAATTTTGGGAGCAATTTTAGCCCGCAGATATCCTGCTGGTGGAGCAACAAGTGTTTTGGCCAAGGCGCCTGCGCAGGACTCGGTATCGTAAACAAAGGTGCAGGAGGGATTTATGAATGAAAAGCGGGCGGTGGGTGGGTGTTAATGGATTTCTGAGCCCGCTTGATTGTGGGTGGGATTGTGGGTCAGGAGGGCAGCGCCGCAGGCTTTAGTGATTTTGCGCCTTTTGCATGGTGCCCCTGCCCCAGCCGCTGCCCCCATCACATCCAGCCACCCAGCGAATGCTGCACAATTCAATCTTCTGGCCTGGTCTCAATATCATTTCGACTCAGTCTGCGTTGCGCGCTTGGCGCGTTTTGACGTATTTCCGAATCTCCGCATCATTCTCTGGAAATTGCCCGGTCCCCGTTTTCAGTTCGATTTGATTTGGTTTTCACCTCGGTTGGTTTGTTAGTTTGTTTACGTTCGCTGCTCGTTGTCTCCGTTATTGTTGCTTGGCTCTGGAGATTTCAGTGCGTTTTGGTATGATAAGGTTGCAAAAACACAGTTTTGCGGGAAAGTGCGCGTTGATGTAATTTTCGACAATTTAAATTTAATCACCAAAAATAATAGCATATAAATTAAATTGAAAAAAAAAAAAAAAACAGAAAACTAAGCAAAGCATCAATCAAATAATGTAAAATAATGAACTGAAATCTCTTCAAAAGAAAATTAACTTATAAATTAGTGCAAAAAAATAATAGGTATCTGAACTGGGTTTTAAAAATGTAAATAATGTTGTTGTTACTTTTTTCAACTATACATACTACACATATGTTTTATACCAATTTTGTTATCTAATTTTGTGTAAGTGTCTAACTTGTGTACACATATAACCTTAAAGAACGAGTAACACGGCGTATACGTAATTTTTTAATTACAAAAATCTTGTTACCCATAATGCTTTAAGTATTTAAATGCATTATTTCACATCTCGGAATCCTTTTCGAACAGTAGTTCCGTTTGTAAACTAAGGAAACCCCTATTAAACTTTGAATTAGGTAAACACAAATCCGTTTGATTTTGTAACCCAGTGAAGGCACAGCCTCTAATTGAACTGTCAAATAGTAATTGCATAACCATCACACACTTTCCTATACAATCTGTGTCCCCTTAATTGAGTGCCAATTAAACTGTCTGAATCAACCTAATTAACAAGGGGTTTATACATTATTTAAAATACAATATTGCAAAGTAATAATGGTAATTAAGCATCAAAATCCGTACATTCCATTATGTGACTAATTGAGCATCGAGATAAAAATATTTAAAATTAAAAACACATCTTAAACGCAAAAAGAAAAAATGCCAAATGAACATATTAAGAATCAATTGAAATGTGGTCATCCGCACTGGGCCAACAAATGAAAAATTCACAATAAACCACAAATATGACAATTTCAATAGAAACAACTGAAACTAGATGGCGGAGACTGCCGACATTGAGTGCAAATAAAATGCAATTATCGCTGATTTAAACGGACATTAGAGAATCATAAATTTTCCATGAGCACCACATGGCCACAGGGACTAGGGTTGGAAAATTTACTCCAACACCCGCAAATAATCCACCAGAGGATTTTGGTAAACCAGCATAACAAAAACTATTTGCTGGGAAAATTGATTGGACGACGGCAACTGGATAGAATATAAATACTTGAAAAAGTGAAAACAGCTGTGCAAAGAAACTACCTTAGATCACTTTACGTAAAATATAACATTTTTAGGAATTAGGAATACTAAATTAATCGAGCATTGAAGCTCATTAATCAAGTTTCGGTTAATTAAGTGAGTTTGAAGTCAATTAAATAGCTTTAATTTATTGGAAATTTTTATTCAAAAATAATTAAACTATGAGCTCATTTTTCTAAAAAAGTGGAATTCGTTCAAGTAAATATATCCTAGGTCTTATCTTAAAGTGATTTCCACTTAATGTTTTTAACCAAGAAAAAATTAACTAGGGTCGGCAAATAATTCAGTTATCGTACAGTTTTAGGTTGGCTTAGACGAGATTGTATGCCACTCTCTTATGCTATTCTGGCTTTCAAAGGCTTTTATCTTTTTTGGCAGATTTTGCATTTTTTTTTGTTGACGCCGCTAGAGGCTACGAAACATCTCTTAAATAGAAAAATGCAAAGCATAAAAAGCGGCAGATGGGGCATCGCACTCTTGAGATTTACATTGTAAAGTGATCCCCTCGCCTCGTCGCTATATACAGAGTATGCAGCGTACAGTACATGATGCAGGCTCACAAAAAACTGCATTTAAATTAATTGAATTTTGTTGATTTTTTTCCGTCGAAGCGGCGTCCAAGGCCCCAAATCCGACCATCCTGTCCTTCGGTTCTATTGCTCTTATTGAATTGGTTTGGGGACTTGTTGGCTGACCCACAAGTCAAGATTGTGGCGTGTCTGGTGAGGCAAGTACCACAAGTTTACTTAAGCGTCGTCCGAATGCGTTTTGTGTGTCATTATTCTAAAGGGGAGCCGAGTGGAAGGCTCTTCCATTTCCATTTTTTGTATGCTCTCTTGCATTTGTGTTCATTAAATTTGCAAGTAAGTTGAAATGTTTTTGTTTACTTCCTTACATCCACAACTGCCCTTGCTAAGCCTGGCCAAATGGAATGTTCAAAAATTATAAATGAGTTTGCGTTCCCATTAGTCGGAAATTGCAGAACTGGATTTGGAGTGCTTTCCTCACTCTTTAAGTTCTCAAATTATAAAAATTCCATTTTGTTTTAGATCTCTGCATGCACTAGAAACGCCTATAGGATATCAATAACTCGAAAATATCCCAACTAGCTGGAATCTATGCCCTCCAAATTGGTTACTGAGCAAGGGAACCCACTTAGCGGAGACAAGAGCAAACATTTGTGCATTATAATGCCTCGACAATAGCGATTCAGCTGCATTTCACGCTTCCCTAATCCTCGCCAGCTCCCTTCGACAAACATTTCCGCCGAACGTGAGCCAGCTGGGGAGGAATATCCGTTTCCGAGTGGGGAACAAAGCCAAGGGAAAGTGGGATCGTGAGTCCGGAGACTGGGAACAACCAGCACGTGCCTGTCGCTCGACTGTAAAATAATTAGAGCAATTGCATTGGCCTAGGGCCATAAAGTTCGTGGTCGGGCAGTCGCATCTCATTCCCGCCAAAGAACTGACCGCAGTGTTACAATTTTTGACTTTCATTTAATTAAAATGCGATTTTAATGCTACTTAGTTTAAGTGGAAAACTTGCGGCACTATCCTCATTCCCATTTCAAGGCCAAAAGGGCGTAAACTAAGCGGCTCATTCATATAATATTCGAGGGCCAAATTGAAACGCTCATCTCATTTGCAGGCAGGAAAATAATAATGTCAGCAGACTGCTCCCAAAATTCCATATAAGCCACCTGCTGCTGGGACTTCCGATGAACCACAAAGTAAAGGGGGACCAACCCATAACGCACCCATAGATAGGCACCAGATGTCAGGCACATCAACAGAGTAAGGAGCTCTATAAACCCGAAGTGTATCCGACTTGTGATGTACCCTGCACTTTTATCCTAAGAAGGATATTGTGATAATGGTTATATTGGCTATTCAATCACTTGAAGATAGAAATGACAGCTAAATAATTATTCAAAAAATTTAATTAATGTACTACTTTCTGTTATAATTTAAATACAGAGACACTGTGCATACCCTTTCTTCCAAGCGAACGCCTTTTAACAATGCATTTCCACCAAAAAAAAAAATAAATATACATAGGAAAATGTTTCTCAGCAGGCAAAGGGTAGAAAAGGAGGATTGGTGACGAGGGACAGGAAAACGTCAGCAGCCTTCAAAAATTGAGTGCAATTTCGACGCTGATGAGAAAATGCGTTGAACGTGCTCAAGTTGCTCTCTGCCAAACCGAGGAAAATTGTTAGCAAGGCAAAAGTGGGTATTTCCACATTTAACTTTAACCCGTTCGCACCAGTTAACAAAAGGCGTGGAAAGCGATGGCGGCTAAGCTAGAAATTATAAACGAAAAGGGACGCCCAGACATCAGTGGGTCGTGTTTCTGGGATGCCGGCTGATGTTTGTGCTTCTGGCAGCAATTTGTTTGTTTGACGAAGCTTGGCCATCAAAAACATAAAGTGAAGTGTAATTAGCAACCAAACAAAGCCGAGTATGTGGCTCTGATTTCATGACAGACAAAAAAGAATTTATGGTACTTTTGCTTAATTTATAGGGAAATAGGATTTCTTATTTAAGAATCTCCTAAAATAATGGAAATGTTCAGGTATAAGCATAAACTTTTTTTTAATTATTTAGGCTGAGTTTCTGTAGAAGGACGGTACTACTATAGATTTTGCATAATATGCAATATTTTAAAATTCAATTCAATATTATCCAAAACGCATTGCCAAATTCACATATTAAATATTATTCAATGTCGCCAGCCAAATAAATCCATTCAAAAGTCCAAGTGGCTTGGAAAATGCTAAGTAAATCTTTTCTCTAATCTCATTGTCCCGAAGTGATGTCTTGCTCTTCCCATGTGACAAATCAACCAAAAATAATGTGAGTTTCCTTCGGACTGGGCCGTAATTAGCTAACACAAGCGTCTAATCAAGTGGCAAGTAGCATTGACGTCGAGGCTAAATATGCAGCAGATGCTTGCTGATATCAGACGGCCGACTTGAAGGCAATAGCCAAGTGGCCGAGGAGCCACTCCAAAGTATTGAAAATAGTTATCGCAACCTGGGCCGGATGTGACAAAGTGGGCTGAGGTGGCCACACTGGCCGGATGTCGGCATTGGCCAATGGCCATGCATAAAATTAGGTTAGTGGGTGAGACATAATTAAGTTATAGGGTCGCATTGTTTTTTCCACTCTCTCGCATTATTCAATAAGATGATGTCGTGGTGCCTCGAGGACATCAGACCTGGGTACCATCATCGGCATTATTCACTCGGCGCCTTTGACATTTCCGGTGGATTTTTCATTAACAAATCGCCCGGCTGTCGAGCTGGTTACAGCAGCGGCATCGAATTCTGAGTCCCCGGCATAGTTGATCTTAATTACTTGCCATCCATTAAGACAAAGTTCAGCGAAGATTAATTTTATATTATGCATACGGGGAGAATATGAGTGCCACCACTGGCGTACAGCTTGCACTTCATTTTTTTCCAGAGTGGACTCATTAATCTTCGACTTCTCCCAAACGTGCAATTTTTAAACTTCAGATTACGCATACGCAATGTGGTGTAAATAAAACATGATATTAAGAAAGGTTGCGAAATAAGTTCTCACACTAAATAAATTTAAACAGCATAAGTGGATTTTATACGGTTATATGTATTTTTCTAAACTTAAAGGAAAATTGCGCATACGCCGTGAATTATGAAAAAAAAGACTTAAATAGAATAAGAAAAATGTCTTTGCTTAAAATTATTACAATATAAATAAATTTGTTGTGTTCCAGAAAGTAAAAATTGATCCTGAAAAGTGTTTACAAAGCTTAATCACTAATTTAAAACTGCCAAATTATTATTGTGCTCGGTAATGAACGAAGCGATCGTTCATAAAAAGTCGATTAATCAAATAACCAACCAAGCTATTAAGAAAACGCTTATCAAAAAAATGCAAAGAATTGCGAACACGGTCAAATTAGCCACAGCCTGTAATCTTAATAGTTCATAGCTGATAACTGATAGCTTAAAATGCCGCTGGCTAATTGGCCAATCAAAAACTGCCAACTGCAAGTCCAACAAGTTTCAGCAATTAAAAAAATCTAAAGAAACTTGTCGCAAAGGAGACGAGGACACGGGCCAAGACAAACGGAACTAATGCCAGCCTGAAAGGAATCTCAGAAATTAAGAAGAAAACGCTTCATGCAATTGCTCTCGACCCGAGTGCAACTTCCGGTGCATAAATGAAAATAAATACGAGCAAAGCCGAGTCAACACACAGCTCAGGAAGAAGGCACTGTCATCAGCAGCAGCAGCACGACCTCCAGAATGGGAATTTTAATGGCGATGGGATTGGGAATGGCAATGCGAATGAAAATGGGACTGGGAATGGGCATGGCAACGGGAGCCAGAGGCCAGTTGGAGTGACAAAAGTTAGACAAACGGATGTGTAGATTAGACCGGCAACAACAGCAGAAGACTTTGACTAAACAATAGTTGCAGCCAGCGAGCAAACAGCAAACAAAACCGAACAATATGTGCACAATGCCAGCAACAACAGATGCATCCGGCTCCGGCGATGCATCAACTGACCTCATCGCAGCAAGGAGCCTCTCCAGCCACCAAGGACAGCGCTCCAACTTGCGCATATTTAAACTTTTGATTAGCTGCTGCCTCTTAATGCTGTGCATTTACCCAAATGCCTGGCCCTGGTCCATCGGCCCCGGATCGGGACCCTTCTCCGTCTCGGCCGACAGCATCAAGGGTCGCGGCGATACACATCGCCTGGGTGAGATGGGCTCCCAGTCCCACACCTCCTTATCCTCATCCCTGCCGTCCTCGTGGCTCACCCAGAGCAATAACCATGCAAATATATCCGAGTTACTGGACAATCTGCTGCGCGGCTATGACAATAGCATACGTCCGGATTTCGGTGGTAAGTAAGCGAAAAGTCAGTACTATACTATATCCATAGGAATGTCGATTAATTAAGATAAATCTGTTTACTGGTCAAGAACCGAATTATGATACATTTAATGATTACAGGTATGTTTATTAAGTAATAACATTAGCTGGAAGTACAATAAAATGACTCATACATACATAGGCTTATTCGTTCAAGTTTTCTATGACAACCAACTGATTCGGAGTACCAAACACCCCCAAATCATTCAGTCTGTTCCAATTCCTGCGTTGTTTACCCTTTTGACTCCATCCCCATTCCAAGTGTAATCAGCATAGATTCGCAGATTTTCCGCTCAACGGAAGCATTTAATGAAGCGGAAATCGCTGCGAGGCGACACATCACTCACAAACGGCACCAAGGTGATGAATCCTGCCTTGATGATTGCCTCACAGCTTATTGGGTAAATAGTTAGTGTCAAAACCGACAAATATTTACCTACACACAAACAATTTTATTGCTTTTTCCAAGCAACCAGAGCGTTTCCTTCGAGGACATTGCCCAAAACGGATAAGCAATTCGATTCGTTTTCAATCTCGCAAATGGATGAGGCAATAAAAATTTAAATATTTTCGAAATTTAAAATGCCATCCACTCAATTGGGGAATGGATTTTGGTCAACGTGGCGAAAATTGTTTTCGCTCAACGGCTTAAAACCAAATTACATTGTTTTTAACACTTCATTAAGAATGGGCCGTGGCACGCCCCCCTTGAGCGCCCTCCGCCCGCGTCGTGTGGCGCCAGCTGGAGAGGATTCAAAGGATACGCGGCAATGCATATCCGCATCCTGCGAGCGCGACGCATGTTTGCCGAGCGAGCTCAGCAGCAAAGTCATTAAAAACTGTTCGCATAGGCAAAATACAAAAAATTCCTGGGGGCTTCGGGAGGAGGCGAATCTAGGGCCTGAAAAATTGCATATTAGTGCAGAAAAGCTAGATAAAAATGAGTGTCAGCTGGGGATGGTAACAGATTCAGAGGGTTTGGGACTGTCTGCGAAGCGGCTTAAGTGTCATTGTTCGCACAGAGGAGCATTTAACATTTTCATTTGGGGGCTGCGACTCGCATATGAATATTCATGGTTGAACAAAACCGATACGCAGAGTACGGGGATTATATAGTTGGATTGCGTGGCCTTCAGTTGAAGCAAATCCCATTTCCATAACTAAACTAGGCACTGGCTTGAATGGTAACGTGTGAGGAAGGTAATAATGTCACAATGAGCCTTGCAATTAAAGTACGTAAAACAAAACACATTCGTGTAAAGCATGGGTTAAGTTTAAGTATTGAATATTCTAAAAATTTACTTTGATTTTCATTCGAAAACTTTGTTTTCTTACCAACTTGCACTTTATTTCAGGACCTCCAGCCACTATTGAAGTGGATATAATGGTTCGCAGCATGGGCCCAATATCGGAGGTCGACATGGTAAGATTAGAATATCTAATAGAAATATCAAATCATTTACACCTTTAAAATAGGAATCATTTTCATCGAAATATCTTTATCTTTACTCGAAACCTTAGTAACTTATAAAATATTTTATTCAAAATATAAAATTACATACGTACCTCAATACATAATGATATTCCTTTTCATTTGCAATCGTATGTTAAAGATTCTTAAACATACTTTAATTAGATCTGAGTTTTTTGTTTTCCTTATAAGAATCCATAGAATCAAGCTGACAACGCAGCCTTTCTGCTTCCCAATTCAATTTGCAGTGACATCTCCTGTCTGACTTTCTTGCTTTTCTGCAATTCAGACTCAGCCGATTTCTTTATTGCAGACCTACTCGATGGACTGTTATTTCCGCCAATCCTGGGTGGATAAACGTCTCGCATTCGAGGGCGCCCAGGACACGCTGGCACTGAGCGTCTCGATGTTGGCACGGATTTGGAAGCCGGATACGTACTTTTACAACGGCAAGCAGAGCTATTTGCACACGATTACCACGCCAAATAAGTTTGTGAGGATCTATCAGAACGGACGCGTGCTGTACTCCAGCCGGCTGACAATTAAAGCCGGCTGCCCGATGAATCTGGCCGATTTTCCAATGGATATACAAAAGTGTCCTCTGAAATTCGGTTCATGTGAGTACGAAGGAATTGCGAAAGAATGCCAAGTGGCATGCGAAACTCAGCGCTGTAGTATAATTATGCATAATGGCTGCTTATTGCGCTTTGATGTGATTTGTTCTTCTCGTGCCGGCAAAATGTCCACTTGTTGGGTACGAAGGACAATGGACATGGGGTGGGGATTAGGCTGAATGCCATGACATTGGATGGAATGGGACTGGATTCGAGAAACCGTTGGCGACAAGAAATGTGAAGTGAGATATGTTGTGAATTGAAGGGGAAATGAAAGAAAGCAAGAAATGGCACAAGGGCCGGAAATATTCAAGTGGTTCCATGCGTCTGAATGCTGGGAGCGGATTAGATGAGGTAATGGTTTAATGGGATATCCAAATGTGGTTTGGAATCCCTACCCAGAATGGCCAAGTTGGGCATTTACCTCCTCCTCAGATGGGGAAATGGACTTTAACTATTTCAGATCATTCTACAGTAGCAAGATAAATAAAACTACAAATTATATTCTTTAAAAATTATTAACCTTTTTCGGGTTCTGTGATACTTTAAAGATTATTTCGTATTTAATGTGGACTTAAGGGTGCATATTACATACAAAAGCACACGTATTCTTGAATAGTTGTGGGCATATGGAGCGTGATGCTAGGTCATGTGGGAATAATTAAAGAAGTATGCAATGTGTTGAAAGCGAATCTTCTGGCCAGCGAAGGTGCCACGTAGGGTCTAGAGTTGGAATGGGGGAGTAACGTGCAAGGTGTCATTAGGAAATACTCTTGCAATACAATGCGCCTGGTACGGCTTAAGTAGTTTGTATGCTAAATGCGGCGCTTTTGTCCGTGTTGACTCATATGCGCCTCTTTTGAGTCCATTGTTTATAAGTATGTAAGTATTCTTGTAATTGGTCTGCAAATTCGTATATGCATTGCATTTAACGCATGGCGCCGACGCGCAAGTAGCCGCCTATTAAACTTGGGTGGGTCCGAGGTGAAAATAGAGTAAGGTAATGGCCTCAGGACGCATCCTTGAGTTACGCCGGCATGTTTGGGGTCTTTGGTGGCACGGCTGCAGCTGTCCCCACAAGCACAGAAAGTGTGCGGTCCGTCTAGATTTGTATAAAAGCCCTTCATGCCAAACGAGCGACACGGTTGTTCCAAGTCCTTTTGTACAGCCAAATCGGTGATGGGGGATATGTGCTCTAAAGTACACGATTAAGCACTCCTATTAAAGGGAGGCGCCATATTTCTTAAATCGAGGCTGGTGGGATTATTTGCATTTAAGGTTGCAGACGGAAATGTGAACATCTTTGCAATTCCCACTATGCACATTCATTAGGATAATTTGGGAAATGCATATTGGTTTTTATTTTATATTTGAGATCAAAGCCGATAATCATTTACTAGGCTTCGAAGTTTAGTTGGCCGTCCTGCGAACTCGTACGATAACCCGTCGACGATTGCCTCCGCTGTCACTTTGTCCTTCCCTACGACGACGGGATCCTCTATTTGGCCCGATGACCACGCGCCTGATGATGATGACACGGCGGCGTCGGCGCCTCTTCTTTCTGGAGGCAGTGGTGGCCGAGGAGGATTCGGTTGTGGTGGCCGTGGACAAAACTGTGGTTGTCGTAGCAGCAGCCGTGGTGGTTGTGGCCGAGGCACTGGTGGTAGTAGTGGTTGATGCGGAGGACACCTGGCTGCTGTGGAGGATCAGAACGACCAGGACGGCCAGGGAGAGAGCTAGGAGAAAGCGCTTGACGATAGGGTTCGTAGAAGATCAGACACTAATGTCAATGGACCAAACGGATGGATATTTATAGTACCTTTGGGCCAGGGAATGCAAGTATTAGGTTTTATGCAAACACAGATGTGCCCCTTGTGAATATTTTTGCCCATTGTTTCAATTACAGTACCGTCTATTATTTATCGTGCTTTGTTAGGGTTATTAACACCTGTTTGGACGTAAATGGTAATTTTGTTTTCATGCAATATTTAATTTATTTTCGGTACATTAATCTTGATGCGTTTTCGGCTACTTGAATATTTTTTTAACAAGAAAGAACTTTATTTTGGGATTTGGGATATTTGGGATATGCAAGTCAGTTTGAAGAAAACCGAAAAAATGTATAAAGACATATGTATATTGACTTGATTGTCTTCTTGTCAACTTGTAAAATATTCAACAAAAAATTGTGACAATAATTCAAATTACAGCGATTTACCAAACCCATCAAAATTCATCTGCCGATTTACCATTTCAAAGTATCGTCGGATAAGGAATAATTTGTGGTGTTTCTGTGCTCCTCCCTTAACATATTATAGATATTAATATAAAACTAGCTCTAGTCAAAGTGATCATCTCGATAGAATTTAATTTTTTAATGCTTTATTATGAATAACGGCAACGGGCTTCGAAGAAAGTAACCATTAATTCGAGATTTCAGTTGGCCGTCCTGCGAACTCGTACGATAACCCGCCGGCGATTGCCTCCGCTCTCACTTTGTCCTGCCCTGCGACGACGGGATCCTCCATTTCGGCGGATGACCACGCGCCTGATGATGACACGGCGGCGTCGGTGCTTCTTCTTTGTGGAGGCAGTGGTGGTCGAGGAGGATTCGGTGGTGGTGGTGGCGGACGAATCAGTTGTTGTTGTCGTAGCAGCAGCCGTGGTGGTTGTAGCACTGGTGGTAGTAGTGGTTGAGGAGGACACCTCGCTAGTGTGGAGGATCAGAACGACCAGGACGGCCAGGGAGAGAGCTAGGAGAATGCGCATGATGATAGGGTTCGTAGAAGATCAGGAACTAATGTCAATGGAACGACCAAATGGGTATTTATAGAACCTTTGGGCTACGAGTGTTGGGTTCTAAGCAAACACAGATGTGCCCCTTGGGAATATTTTTGGCCATTGTTCCAATTACAGTACCGTCGAGTATTTAGCGAGCTTTGTTAAGATTGTTTACATCTGTTGGGACGTAATAGGTAAACCCAAAATAACGCAAATACAACGAGAGACACATTGTTTTTACTAACATTTTATCATAAAAGGTATTTCGAGTGAAAAGCATTCTTCTCTATATTTAGACTAGAAAGAAATGCATATTTAGCTAAAGTCGGAACTTTACCAAAGTTCAATATAACGCCAGTAGTAACTTAATTTGATTTCAATAATAAAATTTAATTTGCCCGTTACTCGTTGAGTATAAGAGAATTGTTTAAAAGTATTTAACAGCTAAAATTAAGCTCTTACAGTTGTTGCCACGCCCATTCCAACGCCCACAAACTGCAAAAGTTTTCCGCGAAAAACATAAATATAGCGATTAGAAGAAATTTACTCTAAAAAAGGACAAATTTAAACAATTCGCAACTTAACTTATCTTAGACGTCATACTTTAATGTTCCATTTAACAAATTAGCCAAGAGATTTCTCAGAAACTTAAGATTATCCATAGCCACCATATATATTCCAGCATTTTACGCAGTTTTAGCAAAACACAGTGTTTTTAACGGAGAATATAAAATCTTAAAGACATGAATATTGGAAATCAGCTTAATTTAAAAACAAGGTTGAATGCTATAGTTCCTGACTATCAGATACCCGTTACTCAGCTAGTGTGAATGCGAACGCGAAATTTTAGTATTTTTCTGGGATATCGATAGATATTGAGGAATAAAATGAGATAGGGCGTGGTTTTGGTCGGTTTTAGGGAGTTAGAGTGGGCGTGGGAAAAAGTTCCTTCTGTCTGTTACATACTTTTTAACGAATCTAGTATACCATTTTACTCCACGAGTAAAGGGTATACAAATTGTTTGCCTATTAGCAATTCTCTAAGCTTTCCTGCATGCTAAAATCGCACTTAATTACCATTTCCCCAAAATGTCCCCCTTGGATGCTGAACCAGGTTTTGTGCTGGCCATGACATGTCCATTATTTTTCGTTTACAAAAAAATAAACACCTCCTGGCATTTGATGAATTTCCATCACATTTCCTCCTATTCAAATGCAAAACAGAAAGTATGCAATGTAAATGAAGGCAATGGTACTAGTTTAAAATTTGGATACATTTTCTAGAGATAGGCAAGGTGTCTCCTGCCATGTCTGCGAAACCCACTAACTGCCTTTGCAGCTTATCGCAAATGAACAAGCCGCCACCCACCAACCTAGAAATGTATTATTACTTCCGATTTGTTGTGAATAATGCTGGATGGAAGCAGTCAAGAATTCAATTACCCCTCCATCTACACCTCCGCTCCCAAGTATGTATGTACATACATTGCCACCCGCCTAATGTTGACAATTTCCCATTTGATGCGAGCGAACTGAAAATATTGCCAAAGTCAGCGATTGCCAAACAGAGCCAGCAGATCGGGCGACGGTTTGCAGGATGAGAGATGCGGATTTTGGGTGGTGGTAGGTAAACCGATTGCCGCATATGGCGCAGTGTTTGGCAATTTGTGCACTTTGGAGCAGCAGCTCCAGCAGCATCAAAATAAAATAACTGGGCACACGTGAGGCAGTCAGTGATTGAAAGGCAAACCGGCGATGGGATCTCATAGCGAGATAGGTTCCGTAAATGACTAGAGGTAAGGTGCTAAATAAACTTTAAACTTTTGAGCTCACTTGAGTTATCTATGTATGTTAGTTATTGAAACTGACTTTAATAAAAACTTAAAACTGGGCAATATCTTCTTTGTTATATTGGTTGATAGACAAATAATAAATGAGTGTTCTAAGTTCGTTTCCCTTCCCACGTCACTTGGCCAATTCAAATATCCTGCCCAAAAGTCACAGTTCAGGACACAGCTGAGTTCCGCTTGTCACCCCTTTAATAGACATTTGTCCAGAGCGTGTTGCATTAATTTGAAAATCAATCGAAACAGTTGGCTACACAACGTCCGATGTCATCTACCGTTGGAACAAAGAAAGACCACCCGTCGCCATTGCCGAGGACATGAAGCTGTCCCAATTCGATTTGGTCGACTGTCCGGCTGGCAATTTAACGGACATTGTTTACAAGGCGGCTGCTCCAAGACCACAACGTCGCCCATTCAACAACAAGGATCCACCACGACCCACCAGCAAGGTAATGACCACTTTTGCCGGTCCGGCGGCAAAGAATCAGCATGTCCGAGGCACGGGACTTAAGCTGGACAAAGGAGCCTTCGGTACCGGACGGGATGCAACTGGTGGCTCGGGGTCGTCCACCGGTCTAAGTGGCACTATTACGCTGGAAACAAATCATCCGTGTAAGTAAGATACATTCGAGGGATTGTAATTAAATTGCTAAAATATATCTTGACGTTACTATCATACTACTATATCATACCCTGCTTTTTCCAGCGGAGTACTCCATGTTGATGGTGAACTTCCACCTGCAGCGGCACATGGGCAACTTCCTGATCCAGGTGTACGGTCCCTGCTGCCTGCTGGTGGTCCTCAGCTGGGTGTCCTTCTGGCTGAACCGCGAGGCCACTGCTGATCGGGTTTCCCTCGGGATCACTACCGTGCTGACGATGACCTTCCTCGGACTGGAGGCTCGCACGGATCTGCCCAAGGTATCCTATCCCACGGCCCTGGACTTCTTTGTGTTCCTCTCGTTCGGCTTTATATTCGCCACAATCCTGCAGTTTGCCGTGGTGCACTACTACACCAAGTACGGATCGGGGGAGTGCTATTTTATAATCGAGGAGCTGGACTCGGAATCCGGGGAATCGGAGACGGAGCCACTGACCTCGGACTTTCGGGGCAGCACAGAGTCCAAGATTTATGAAGTCATTCCACTGTCCATGTGCGCTATTAGCATGCCGCCGCCTCCCACTCGGCTGGGCATGCTAACCTCCAGGAATCGGAGGCCCCGGAACAGACGACATGGTCTGTGGAGCATGAAGCTTCTGGGTCTCTTCGACTGGCGGCGAAGAAGAAAGCCGCCACGTGCCGACTCCGACGAGGATGAGGATGACGAGCAGACGCAGCTGAGGGCCAACGAGGCACCGACCACGTCTGCGGCAGCTGCAGCGGCACAAGCTGCTGCACAGGCTGCTCGGATCAGTCCTCCAACTGGAGGTCGCCGCCGGATGTCCTACTATCGACGCGAGGAGATGGAGGCCCGAAGGAAGGGCAAACGAACGCCACAGTACAACTCCGTGTCGAAGATCGATCGCGCCTCGCGGATCGTCTTCCCACTGCTATTCATCCTTATCAACGTGTTCTACTGGTACGGCTACTTGTCGAGGAGCTCCAGGATTTTGGCCAACACGCCGGATGCGAGCACCTGATGTTACCTTTTAGCAATTTAGACAGGGTCCTCGAAGAAATCATCAAGCGATCGCCGGCAGCAAACTTACAACTAAAGCTGATGGATAACGATGCATAGGCAGTGTCGCGGAATTTCAACACTGCGATTTTATCAAGTTTTTGCAGATGCATCGTTTAAAATCAGCTTAAGACAAGGCGTGGGGGGGAAATCAGTTGGGGGATCGGGAAAAGCAGGGGATGGGTTTAACTTTTCAGATTCAGTTACGCTCTTATTCTGATTTGCTACCAAATGTGACAACGCTTTATGGGATTTCTTTTCGCGCTAAATTGCTAAAGTACAGAAAACAGAACTCAACTCTAACATATCAGAGGACTTGTTAAAACGGACACTCTCGAAAATGTCTTGCTTCAACAGTCAAAATATCGTAAAAAATTTTCGAAAACAGGTGTTTGATTATTTCAATTTTACAAAAATATAACTTCTGTGATACTTGCTTGCTTTGTTTTGACAATTAGCAGCTCACATCGACGGGTGTCCTGTAAATTTGTTGTACAGCTAACCAATAAGTTGATTAGTTTCGATTATGTGTGTGTCTTAAATAGTTAACGTTGTTTGATAATTGATTTGCAAGTCACAGCACAAGGAATTTGCACTTAGTTGAGCAATTTGTTTAGTTCATTGCAAATTACAACTTTTACATGGGATCACCAAAACATAGGAACGAGTTAGAAATTGCCGTCTCTGCTTTTCTGACCCGGCAAGTAATAGAGGATAAGCTAGTATTTTAATAAGTCACTCAGCCTATATTGTTAATTCAAAGAAAAGTTAGTGGGCCTAAAATTTATTTGGGGACAGACATCAAAATGAATATTCGCAAATGGTTAGTGATTTATTTGTGCAATATGCATTGTTGTCTTTCAAAATTTATTAGCTAGATTTGTTCATGGATAACTTTCAGGCCCAGCAATTTTTCACCCACTCTATATATGTAAAGAAAGTATCCATCAGAGAATGTTACTTGCCGGCAGATACAATATGTACAACTATGTGTAAACACAACAACTAAAGCCAAATAAAAGTCGAATTAAGAAGTTGATAACGAGTAGATTGCTGCACGAGAGTCGCCTGGATTTATGGCTCATAAAAGGTTCAGCAGATCGCTCAGCCGGGGCAGATAAAAGTCCGGCTGGGGCAGCCTGTCTTTTTCCCGCCGGACATCCGAGAGATTATTGTATCGACCCGTGCCTACCAGAAGCGATAGCATGCCACAATTGCTGGCGAAACCGACATCAATTTTGAGGCTACGGGAGAAACTCATTAGGAAAGCTTGAAAGGATGTGTTAATCCCGCTTACCAGTCACCAATCATAAGCGTTCGCTCCGTACGTAGTCCCTCGGCCTTGGTAAGGGGCTCAAGGACCAATGGATTTGGCTTGCCCATCTCGAGGGCTTCCCGCTCCGAACAGGCCTCTATTCCGGCCACAAAAGCTCCAGTGCCGGGAATACAGAAGGCTGGATACTTGTGCACGGCATCCCGGTTGGTGACCAAAAAGGCGGCGTCGGGATTACTGCACAGGATGTGACAGGCACGGGCCATCTTGCAGTAGCTGAAGTACTCATCCCAGCCGACCACCACGGCACCCACGTTCCTCGCCGCCTCGGGGTTCCCAAACTCGCGTGCCACAAAGTCCGGCCATTTGTCGCCCGCAGGCAGTTCTTCTGTTCCTCCGGCTCCGTAGCTGTCGATTCCGTGCTGCCTTAATTCCCGCGCGATGGCCGCATTGCCCACCACATAGACCTTATGCCGAGTCCTGTCGAACTGCGGACTCCCAACCAGATAGTCGGCAATGGCTGCCGTAGGCGATATGATGTGTCGGTCGCTGGGTAAATGGAAGCCAAGGCGCTGGGAGCGCTCAAAGAGCTCCTGTCGCGTCTTCAGTCCATTGTTGGTAATCAGGTACACTTTTTTGTCAAAGCGATCCTGCAGGGCATTCACCACATCCGGAGCACCCGCGATGGCCGTGTCATCCTGCCAAATGGTGCCTGTGCATTTAATGGATATTTAATTTGGTGTCATTTGAGGAGGTTTGAAATTAGAGATATGTTTTCTAAAGCAACTAAATTATATTTAATTTAACACAAGTTTTGGCTTTATTTTTAAGTAATTACAAATGAAAATTTTGTTTGGTAAGCCGAATAGTACATGGGAAATATTTATAACATTCTGCATAGAGATTTTCAGGTATAAACATATTCCTATTGATCAGGTATAAATATATTCCTAAAAATATAAATTGATTTCACCAGCGTCAAGCTATAACCTTTTTCTAATAACTAACGATTTTACGTTTAAAGGTATCAACTTACAAAATTAATAATAGTAATAATCGAGGTATCATGATGGTGAAATGTAAACTTTTAGCTACCGCGATCGCCAAGCTTTTCCCTCACCCATGTAAATTACCACGGATATTTTATACTCTGTTTTTTCAGTAAAGCGACAACTCTGGCAAAAGCTCCATAGCAGCACTCACAAGCCCAACGTACCGCTCTCTGTGGCACCTTAGCCGCCCTTGAAACTCACCGTCGCCGTCGCAGAGAACCGTGTCGAAACTTTGGAGCCACTCGCTCACCTGCTCCCCGGATAGGCCGGTCAAGTCGATAGCACCGCCTCTGGACATTTTGCTTCGTAAACCGCTCCGCCAAATGCTTGCGACTCGACTAAATTGGCGACGGGCTGGCTGATTCCGATTCACGGCGATTGGGGAGAATCTGCTATCTCCCTTTCGCACAAAGCTCGCTCGGAAAAACAAATTGAGTCGGGCATATCGGTTAAGTCATCCGTCTCACAAAATGCTTTTGAATTTATTTAAATATTCTTTGTTCTCTGGTATAAATTGCACTATAAATTTGCGTTAAATATTAATAATCTGTCCTGTCTATTGAAGTTAAATGTAACATCTATACAAACACATGTCCGTACTATTTACTGATTACTGATTCATTTCAAGGCCGTCAGGCTGTCCACGATCGATGGCAACAGATCTCCCAACTTGGGCAGGTACACGTCTGGTATGAGCTTCTTCTCCTCGGGATCCTGGCTTAGCTTCCAACGCTCCACGTCCTTCAGCTGATGGATTCCGGAACCTACGAGCAGGGTCTGGAACCCGCAATTGAAGCCAAGAAGTATGTCCGTATTGGCTCGATCTCCGATCATCAGAGTTCTTGATGGATCGATCTTCTTCTCCCTGACCAGAGACTCACAAATGGCAGGATTTGGCTTCCCGATCACTACAGGATCCCGCTCCGCACAGGTTTGAATGGCCCGCACGAAGCTCCCGCTGCCTGGTACGATCATATTGGGCATGGGGAAACGCTCATCCGTATTGGTAGCCACGAACAGACACTCCGGGTCGTTTAGGTACGAAGCGGCCTTCATCATCTTGGGAAAACTGAAGTGCTCATCGAAGCCAACAACCACGGCTCCGATGTCCGTGTCCAGTTTTAAATGCTGTGCCATGAACTCGGCCAGCGATCCCTTCATGGGTTCCGGGCCCACCTCAGTGTGCTCAATGCCCACGGCGTCCAGTTCCTTGGTGATTCCCTCGCTTCCGATCACGAATACCCGCTTGTTGAAGTTCCGTCGTTTCAGATACGCAGCTGTGGCATGGGCTGTCGATATAATGCCATTCTCCTTGATATGAAAGCCCAGCTCGACGCCTTTCTTGAGAAGTTCCGACCTGGTCTTCGTCGAGTTGTTAGTGCAAAAGTAGATCGACTTTCCCATACCCTTCAACTGGTTCATTACATCCACAGAGCCTTCCAGGGCCTGGCCATAGATCCAAAGGACACCTGCAGTGGAAAAATGGATTAATACCGTGGAAGAAGTTGCTTAAAACTAAGAAAGGAACAGAGCTGAAAAGGTTCTCACTTTGCAGTTGTCAGTTGATCAAATTGATAAATTGAAAGGAAAGATTATTCAAGGCAAAGAGGTCTTTTTGAAATTAATGCTAATACTTCATTGGTAACTTCGCAAAGATACATAAACGAAAAGAAATAAAGGCGTTTATGATTAAGGCAAGAAATACAAAATTTGATATTGCGTATATAATAACAATTTTCTTAATTGATAAGCTTGACAAATATTAATAAACTTAAGGCTCATCATTATGAGCATTAGGGCATTTATCAAACTGCTTTTTACTGCCAACCCTAAATCAAATAATGATTCACATGATTATGAGGGCATCCGAAAGTCGACTTCCCGCCATGTCACGCACTTCACTCTTTGACATTGAAATACACGACGCAGCCACAATACAGAAACTATTGGCTGCTGACGTATTTGGGCAGAATGTGGTATACACATATTTTTATGTAACGCAGCTTCCTGGGGGAATCCTGCGTGGGGGGAGGGAGTTTGGAGTATGCCACCCCACCACCCACTTACCATCGCAGTCGGTTATTACACTGTCGAAGCTGGCTAGCCACTCGGTCACCTTGGCGGAGGACAATTCCAGGAGATTGGTGCACGACTGCTTGTACATGTTGATAGCTGCCTGTCGCGAAAATCTGGCGAAGTTACAACTCATCTATGGCTTTGCAGTGACGACTATCTTATACACATCACTTTTAATTTATTAATTGACTCTCGATTGCGACAAACTCCCTGAGAATTAAAGCAGCTGTTGGCGCCTGTTAAGGCTATGTTACTATCTGTCAGATTTCAGCGGAGCTGTTAGTGCGCCCTGTTAAAGTCAACAGAGTGCTAACAAGTGTTTGGCGCCAAATTTGAAGTTAAGGGCTCCTTGGAAGCAGAACTTCTGTGCAACAAATGCTTATATCCGAAAAATGCATTAAGCCCCCTCAACCGCTGGTAAACACACACTTTGATCATTTGTATGCTTGTTTATTGTTTTATGTGCCTAATCACTAAAATTAATTACTTATAGTACAGGCATTTTTATTTTGTTGAATCTCAGCTTTCTTTTGTGTTTATAAACTTGCTGGAAGAACAAACCATTGCAGAAATTTAATTGAAATACTGACCCTACACGTTACAAAGTTGGTAAGCAAATTAAAAAGGTTGCAAAGCAGCGTTTTTGTGGGGGCGTGGCGAGGGGGTGTTTGTGTGGAGGGAAGAGCTGGAATCGAGAGCGAAAACGTTTTGTACCATAACTTGCGTTTAAATAAATCTCATTAAGCTAGCGCGAAAACGAACGAAAAATTGTTGGCTAATTACAGAAATAAACTATTTTACATTTACGATAATCATAAATTAATAACTAGGACACGAAACGATATCGAGAAAATTGCATGTAGAGGACCGAGGCCCTCTACGTTTTATTTTATGTTGCCATTTGGGGTGCGTCTGCTGATGAGAGGTAATGAGCCAAGTCTATTTTGCTAAAGGATCCTGCCTAGAACTGCGACATAAGCAGGCTCCCACCGCCGCCGCCGCCCCCACCTCCTCCTCCGCCGCCGCCACCTGGACCGCCGCTCGTGCCCAGCACAGATCCCAGCAGACCGCCACTTGACATCTGCTGTTGCTGCATGGGCATCTGCTGTTGCTGCTGCATCTGCATCGATGAGGAGAAGCTGTTCATGTTCCCCACAACGCCAGGTCCCATACTGGCACTAAGGCTGGACAGCCCGGGACCAGGTCCTCCTCCCAGCGATCCCAGACTAGTGGCTCCCATTACACCCGCTGCTCCGCCCAAGCCCGCTCCACCGGGCAGCATACCCATGCCCGGTTCGGGGCTCTGGTTTTTCTTTTTACGCTTCTTCTCCTTTTTGCGCTTCTTACGCTCCTTGTCGTCCTCATGGCGTTTCTGCTTCTTGTGCTTTTTCTCGTAAGTCTCCAGGCCGGCCGAGTCTGCAAGATGGTTCATTGGGTGATGTGTGATCGAGTTGAGCGATAATTCAGCAGATTGCTTACCGAGCAGCGTGGATTCCTGTCCCGTGGTCACGCCGTCTTTGTGTTTTTGCTTTTTGTGTTTGTTTTTGTGTTTACGCGCAGGTGTGACATATGTGGTACGATACTGTTCCGGCAGCTGAAAGGAGCACCAGAATCGGATAAATTAGCAATGTGCAGAAGAAAAATAAAATGAGATAATTTATGCAATTTGTTGTAGTAACGATTGATAAATCGTTTGGTTGACATATATGACGTGTAAAAAATATTTCGCGAAACCTTTTAAGATGAATTGCGTATAGAAAAACGATCACTCTACTATAAAAGCGTATATTAAACATATATTTATTAACCCGATATTATTAGATTACATATAGGTTGAAAAAAAAACTCTCAAGAATATTAAACACCAATAATTCAATAACAAGAAAGGAAAGTGGCTTCGTCAAGCTGTAGCTTACACGATCAAAAACAACGACGGTAATTTGCTGTTTTTTGGAATATCATATTATCCAACCATATGGCAGCAATATGATTTAGTGGCCTGATCTGGCGCGTTCCGACTTATACACCACTTGCAACAAAAATTTAAAACAGAAAGACTAGTTTACATAGAAACCGGCAAGCGGACATGGCTATATCGACTTAGCTGTGAATTATCACTGCGTTGCGAACTACTGACTCAATATACCCTGTTCAAAAGTGGTTTAAAAACATTACAGAAAAGACGCAACCAAATAACACTTCATAGTTCAGGCTGTTCAAGGACTAGGATTACGCTTAAGGGATACCAATATTATTGCTCTTAAATCCAAATTTCATATGTAATATTTAAAAGGCGAAAATAATGAATGCAAATGTATAGAGACCCAAAGCAGTGAATAGCGTCTAAATGTTTCTTGAAATGTTGAATGTGCCAAATCTAAAGATTCGTCATTCTTAAAACAGAGCAAGCGAAATAAAAGCATATTGGGAAAACCAACCGGTCCGGGATGCAGGCGGAATCCGGCCAGCTGCACGGGGGTCAGCGGAAGAAGCTCCTTTCCACCAATGGGCGGCTTTTCGATCACGCTCCGCAGCGTGCTATTCTCCACGGGATGCGTGATGAGGTCGTTAATGCCGGGGATGTTCTGCAGAAACGAGGCCAGCGACTCCTTGAACTTCTTCTCCTTGAACTTGGTGAGTGTGTGGTGCAGTCCGTACTCGGTCATGAGATCCTTGTCGCCGGTAAGTTCTGCCTTGGCGGGCGGTTCCTTCATGGAGTAAAATGGCCCCGTGTGAATGATCGTGGGCGTCTTGCCCAGCGAAATGGTCGTTTTCAGGGTGCCGGAGGAGTCTTGACGGGCCACCACGGGTGATCGGCCGCCGCCGTGGGGCGATGACTTCGGTGAGTCCATCATGTTGCCGTAGTTGCTCATCATCTTGGAAACTCAGCGATTCTCTTCACTCTTGGCAGACCACACACACACTCGCACCGCACCGCACAAGCTCACGCACACAGGGGCACAGCAACAAGGCAAGGCCAGCCGAAGGTGTCGCCTGTCGCGGCTCTCGGGCTACGCTGGCCAAGCTCACACTCTGCAAAATGCGCCGCGTCTGCCCGGCACTTCGGCGGACTCTTTTCTGGTCGAAAACTCAACTAATTATTTGCTCTTGTGGCGTTTTCTAACAGATTTCGGAGGCAAGTCTCGCCATCTTGTTGTGTCCGCGAACCAGTGTGACCGCATTGCGACAGCTAGCGAAATACTGAGGCTTTAACGAAAACGCGAGATGAACGCGCCGTAAAAATACCAAAATTGTTCTGGGAAATATCACAGATGGAAATACCACACAGGGTTGTACTGTGCGGTAAACTATCGAGTATTCATCGTATAATACATTTTCAATTACTTTTGTAAATAATATAGTCACTTACTTTTGAACTATTATTATATGTATCGTATGTATGCTCATATGTATATTTTTAAAACAGTAATTTTAAAGAAATACACAAACATAAATTAATGGCTGCCGAAACTGTAAAAGCGGGCTTGCACATACAGTTTGGTTTGACTTTAGGTAGCTTTTGCTATAAATGACCCATAAAGTGAATATCTTATAAACTAGCAATTTAGTGACGGGACATATCGTATTTTGAACGATCGTCAAACCAATATTTTTATACACAACTTTTTCATACGAAATTGTTTTAGAATTTCAAATTCCAACATAGTGGAAAATTTCCAAAACAATCGATAGCACCCTGGCCATCATATGACCACTATCGAATGCACATCGCCAGCCCTGCGACCGCTCCGAGCCCCACAACACGAAAAACAGTCGGAAAAACACACATCAAACTAGTGTTGTGTTTGTAGTTAAATAACGATTATCCTCATAACTCGCCCGCACCAGCCATGCAGTTCACGCTCCGTCATGTTGTTTCGGCAGTAGCCAAGGTAAGGATCGGGCGACATAACCGATTCCCCAAACGCCATCGCCCCTCAAGTTATGCAATCTAACCTCACCGAGGGGGTCGAGAAATGGGCAGGAAAAGCCTGGAAAATGCATTTGGATCACCTGCAGTGCTCATATGATCACGGTGGGTGATTCACTGGCGTTTGGGGGATTTGTTTGGCCCCGTTTTCAAGGTCGCTAATTGGGCCAATTATCAGCTGATAGTCGGCCAAAGATTAGTGCGAAATGCGTGCGACTGGCGTGATAAATGATAAGGTGCCACAACATGTAGTAATCTGCCGTCTTTACAGACTCCTCTGCGCACTAATGCCGCCATTCTGGGTGCCCTTAACGCTCGCTGCTACTCCAGCACCCACGAGGCGGACATCGTGGTGATTGGCTCCGGACCCGGTGGCTATGTCGCCGCCATCAAGGCCGCCCAGATGGGCATGAAGACGGTCAGCGTGGAGAAGGAGGCAACTCTGGGCGGCACCTGCCTGAATGTTGGCTGCATTCCCTCAAAGGCGCTGCTGAACAACTCCCACTACTACCACATGGCCCACTCTGGTGATCTGGAGAATCGTGGTATTAGCTGCGGTAGCGTTAGCCTGGATCTGGAGAAGCTTATGGGCCAAAAGTCGAACGCCGTGAAGGCTTTGACCGGTGGCATTGCCATGCTCTTCAAGAAGAACAAGGTGACACAGCTGACGGGCTTCGGCAGCATCGTCAATCCCAACGAGGTGGAGGTTAAGAAATCCGACGGCTCCACGGAGACTGTCAAGACCAAGAACATCCTCATCGCCACCGGCTCGGAGGTTACCCCCTTCCCTGGCATTGAAGTAAGTACAAAACCTCTACAGCGCGCTTGATTAGTAATGCATGCCATTCAAAAACCTTCACAGATCGACGAGGAAGTTATTGTGAGCAGCACTGGCGCCCTGAAGCTGGCCAAGGTGCCCAAGCATCTGGTTGTTATCGGCGCCGGTGTCATTGGTCTGGAGCTGGGTTCGGTATGGTCGCGTCTGGGCGCTGAGGTCACTGCCATTGAGTTCATGGACACGATCGGCGGCGTGGGCATCGATAACGAAGTCTCCAAGACGTTCCAAAAGGTGCTCACAAAGCAGGGACTTAAGTTCAAGCTGGGCACCAAGGTGACGGCTGCCTCTCGCAGCGGCGACAACGTTACCGTGTCCGTGGAGAACGCCAAGTCTGGCGAGAAAGAGGAGATCCAGTGCGACGCCCTGCTGGTCAGTGTTGGACGTCGTCCCTACACCGAAGGTCTGGGTCTGGAGGCCGTGGGCATTGTTAAGGATGACCGCGGCAGGATCCCCGTCAACGCCACTTTCCAAACTGTGGTGCCCAACATTTACGCCATCGGCGACTGCATCCACGGACCCATGTTGGCGCACAAGGCTGAAGATGAGGGCCTCATCACCATTGAGGGCATCAACGGCGGCCACGTGCACATCGACTACAACTGCGTGCCCAGTGTAGTCTACACGCATCCCGAGGTCGCGTGGGTTGGCAAGAGCGAGGAGCAACTGAAGCAGGAGGGCGTTGCCTACAAGGTGGGCAAGTTCCCCTTCCTGGCCAACTCTCGTGCCAAGACCAACAACGACACCGACGGTTTCGTCAAGGTTCTGGCCGACCAGGCCACCGATAAGATCCTGGGAACCCACATTATCGGACCTGGTGCCGGCGAGCTCATTAACGAGGCTGTGCTGGCCATGGAGTACGGAGCCGCTGCCGAGGACGTTGCCCGCGTTTGCCATGCGCATCCAGTAAGTGATCACCCAATCTGATTTGAACATTTCCAGCCTAATGCACAATCCTTTCTTTCAGACATGTTCCGAGGCCCTGCGTGAGGCTAATGTGGCAGCTGCCTTTGGCAAACCCATCAACTTCTAAGCACTTCCCAATCCCTGCCAGATAGTGAAGAATTTTGCACCGCGTTTGAAATCTTTGAATAACCCCTATTCGAAAAATTATCCTGACGGCCGAAACGACAGTCTCCGCATATTTGTAACTCTCAATGTAGGAACAGAAAAGTGGAAAATATAAATAATGGTAATGGCGCCAGGCGTTAATTGCAATGTAATATGTGTATTAAGCTAGAATAAATACAACACTGTTTGAAAACTCGAAACTGCAGTTCAGCAGATTAATACCTTTTCAATATCGTTAGATTTTCTGGTGTACAACTAATAAAGCTACAAGCTAAAAAAGAATGGAAAAATAGGCGTCCTGTATTAAATTTTTTTTTTTTAATTGGTCTCTAAAATGTATTTACCATGAAACAATTCATTTAATTAGTACGTTAACAAGAAAAACGTAAATAGGTAATAACCCTGAATAGGGGGTTATAAAAGAATGATAATAAATAAAGTTATTGATTTAATTAAAATATTCATTTCTAAGTTTTAGTTGAATAATTTCGAATGTTAAAAGTAGCTTTTTGCTCATCCCCTTTTTAGCGGAAAACCCGCCAAGCTGAGTATCACTGTTCACAGCTGTCGCACCGGCTTTTCAAAAGCCATCTGGCAACGCTCGCGAACGCTTAGTGTCAAAATTTCGTCTGTTTCGAAAAAATAATTTATTTTTGGGCTTTATTCACACATTTAGCACCGCATTATTCCCAATATTTTTTACTCAAAAGTTTTGGGGTACAAAATTCATAGCATTCATTGCAATGTTCCGATTTGGCAAGCTCCACCGCAGTCTGTCTAAGGTGGCCAAAAAGGGACGGACAGCTGTGTATTTCCAGAGCCGTTGCGTTCAGTCGAGGAGTTTCTTGCCGGGATTGGCTAGTAGGACGGCTGGAACGCCCTCTGCGACGGCCCAAGTAACCGGTGGGAACAAGCACCAGGTACAGACCCATGGTAATTCTGGTAACAGTGGCCACGAAGAAGTAAGTGCATTCGTAGAATTAGTTTACATAACACAAGACTCTAATATATTACCCCAATCCAGCATAACAGCCGCTGGCCGAGGAAAATCTTCAGTGGCATCCAGCCGACGGGTTCCCTGCATCTGGGTAATTATCTCGGCGCCGTGCGCAAGTGGGTGGAGCTGCAGAATGCCCGTGACGATGTCACCGTCTGTATTGTGGATTTGCACTCTATTACCATGCCCCACAATCCGCCGCTTCTGCGAGAGAATATCTTCACCATGGCCGCCACGTTGCTGGCATGTGGAATCGATCCCACCAAGAGCACGCTCTTCGTCCAGTCAGCCGTTGCCGAGCACGCCGAGTTCAACTGGATCCTTAGCTCCTTGACCACCATGCCGCGATTGGCTCAACTGCCGCAGTTCCGGGAGAAGTCCCGTCTTCTAAAGGATGTCCCTCTGGGATTGTACGTTTACCCGGTTCTTCAAGCAGCAGACATCATGCTTTACAAGTAAGTAAACATATTCCTTCTTTTGGTCGAGAATGCAAGCGTCCCAGTATCAGTCTTCAACGCTTTGGTTTAGCTTTACACATTCTTAAGCCATCTTTTAATCTCTGAAATGGTTTGCCATCTGCTTACTTATTATAGTACTTATAATATTCATATTCGTTTTTCCATTAGGGCCACTCATGTTCCTGTTGGCGCTGATCAGATTCAGCACATTCAGCTGGCCCAGCATTTGTCCAGAATTTATAACGGCCGCTATGGCGAGACCTTCCCTGTTTGCACCGCCATTATTGAGGATGGGGATGCCTCCCGTGTGCTGTCCCTGCGAGATCCCTCCAAAAAGATGTCTAAGTCGGAGGCGAATCCCAAGGCCACCATCAACTTATGTGACTCGCCCGACTTGATAACGCAGAAGATAAAGAAAGCCGTCACAGACTTTACATCGGACATTACCTATAATCCTGGCAAGCGAGCTGGCGTCAGCAATCTGGTCAACATTCATGCCCAGGTCACGGGACAGAGCATTAAGACAGTGGTGAACGAGGCCGCCACTTTGGACACGGCAAAGTATAAGGACCGTGTGGCGGAGGCTGTGGTCGAGCACTTGCGTCCGATCCGTGAACAGATACACCATCACATGACGAAGCGCAACGAGATGATCTACTTGCTGGAAGTGGGTGCAGAAAAGGCACGTCAGCAGGCACGTCAAACGTTGAACGATGTCAAACAGCGCCTAGGGCTAGGCACCAGTGCCAACATTCCGGCTGCGGTGCATGTGGCTCCACTTCTGCCCGCACCCGATATTTCCAAAACCTCGGCAAGCAGGCGAATGTCCAAGGACTTCGATGGGAATGTCCACGAGCGCCACGAACGGATGTACGGATTCGGAGATCAGCCAAGCGGAGGAGCTGGTCAGTCAACCACCGGCGAGATGGCGGATATGCCACAGGCCGTTCCACCGCGGGTGATCCGTCGGGCGCCCATCGTTCCCACTCAGACCATGCGCGTGGAGAAACAACTCGGTACCACTCGAACTCGACACGTTTTCCAGATGGACACCTGCAATGCTCCGCATATTGGGTTCAAACCGCCGCCAGGATTTTCGTCCAGCATGGTCACCGGAGGTATAGCTAAGAACAAGCGCGCGACAGTTAAACCCGTAACTGGCCATCTGGGATTCGGCCAACAATCGCAGGGTGGCTCTTACAAGCACAGCCAGAACGTGAATCCCAGCGCGGTATCCACCATTGCACGGGAAGTAAACGCTGCCAAGAAGCAAGAGTTCACTTGCAACCCCGCTTTGTACGGCTCTGCCTTAGAATCGCTTTCCAATTCAAGTCGCTCGAGCGAGAAAACTAACTCTACGGCAGGAGACAGTGAGTTCATAATTGTCCCGAACGAGGAGGAGGAGCAGGCATCCTTTGAGGAGCAACGCGAAGAAGCTGAAGAGGAGGAGTCCGCGGAACGTGAAAGGGAGAAAGGCGAGCGTAATGCCACAGAAGCTACCAAAGTCGAGATTTAACTCTCGGAAACATTGCAATTGTTATAAGTGTAGTTCAAGTATACTTAGGTAACATTACTGTCAAATCTGTCGTTTTTTTGAAAATCGCGAACGGCTTTTGCAGCAGAAGACGAAGTCAATACTTAAAGTGCTGCGATATCAAGATAATATAGGCGTACCAAAATCAAATGGCATATGTGGATAATGACACTACAATTGTTGTTATATTTACTGTTATGTACTGAGAGTGCAGTAAGATTACATTTTAAACTTGTAAAATGTTTAATCCCATGTGATTGTATTGGCCGGCTGGATTTCATCGCTAAATTATAAGCAAATCTCGCACCCAAATAAATTTGTACTGATTTAACATAGGAATATTCGTGTTTATTGCTTTCAGCTTACTTATTGTACTCTCGTTGTTTTTGGTATCCTATTTTACGGTATGAGGATAAGTGCATGTGTAAATTACAAAGGTGAGTATGTGAATGATGAGAAGCGCGTCTAAACGCGCATTTCGCAGGCAAAAAAAGTAAATGTAAAGTGTGGTTAATATCAATATATATTTAGGATGTACTGTGCATCAATATCAGGGGCACCTCGTTGCTGTATTTTGAGTTCTCCTGACCGCCCAACAACGCCGAATTGCTACAGTCCCGCATCATGGCAATAGAATTGTTGCGCTGTTCCCGCTGCCTCAGACGGCTGTGACGGATGCCATAGGCCAGGAAGATTGCCAGGCCTATGGCGATCCATATACTGAAGCGAATCCATGTGAGTATGTCCAACTTGATCATCAGGTAAATGTTGATCAGAATGGAAATGCCGGGTAGCCAGGGAACCAAGGGCACCTTGAACGACAATTTCACTCCTGATGTTGGCTGGCGCGAGATGACCAGGAGCAGTACTGCAAGGGGTATGGTGCCCAGCACCAACTTAATACCATCGAAGGACGTCACGTTAGCCAGATCCTCCTCGAACTTGGTCAGAATCTGCGAGAAAACCATGCACCAAAGAGCTGCAACAAAATAAAGGTTATTAGAGCTATATTAATAATACTAATTTAAAACATTTGTACTCACAGAACAGCGTGACACTGTAGGTCACGATCCTTGAAGTCTGCTTTGTGGGTACTGTCTGACCATTTAGGTTAAATATCCGCCTCCAGAGGGCACACGGACGATCCTGCTCGAGACCCGTGGCACGTCCGTTTGCCACAATGCGGCTCTCACGTCGATCGTCCACTTCGTAGCGGAGCATAAGGACACAACTGGCCACCATGGAATAGGCCAACAAAGTGCCAATGGACATCATGTTCACCAGTTGGCTGAGATTGAAAACGGCCGCCAGAATTCCAGTCAGCAGACCTGTGATCATGGTTCCCTTGAACGGCGTCTTGTACTTCTCGCTAATGTCTCCGAGAAATTTGAACAGCAATCCATCGTTGGACATGGCAAATACTATCCTTGGCAGCGGGAACATGGCTCCCATCATGCTGGAGCACAGTCCAAACATCGCTCCAATACTGACAACATACTCGGCCACATGCCAGCCGTTTATCCGGAAGACATGGGGCAGCGGAGCCTTTTCGTCCTGCTCAAAATAGGGCAGCATCATGGTCAGCACTGTGGACACTCCAAAGTAGGCCAGGAAGATCATGGCCAGCGAGACGATCACAGCAAATGGTATGGACTTCTTGGGGTTCTTGGCCTCCTCTCCAGCTGTGGCAATGCAGTCGAAGCCAATAAAGCCGTAAAAACAAACTGCAGCTCCCTTAATTATGCCCGAAACTCCGTAGGGCATAAATCCACCCTCGCCGTAGCCCTCGGGTACCTGAGATTTTGGAATGGACCAGTTGCTGCTGGAAACTGAAAAAAGGATTGTGTTAGTAAATAAATATGAAAAACAATTTCAAAACCAACCTTTAAAAAGACCCGCAATAATGACGAACAACACGACTCCAAGATTAAGCATGGTGAAAACATTGTTGACCCTGGTGGACTCCTTGGCTCCCACTGCAATGGCCAGGGAAAAAAGTATGGTCACCACGAAGGCAAACAGATCCGGATAGGCACCCATTCCCTCGATATTGAGGGGCATGTGGGTGCCCAGGAAACTGCTCATCGGATTGCCGCAAAGCTGATCGAGATAGGTGCTTAAACCCTTGACGACACTGGCAGAGCCTAGGGAAAGCGAATATTGGGCAATTAAATCAAATCAATCAGACGGCGGCGTCTCCAATTGAGAACTTACCAATTGCGTATTCGAGAATGAGATTCCAGCCGATGAGGAAGGCGATAAACTCGCCAATGGTCACATAGCTGTAGATGTACGCCGATCCCGCCTTTGGAACGCGAGCTCCGAACTCCGCATAGCACAGTCCGGCGAAAATCGAGGCGATGGCAGCGATGAGGAAGCTTACGACCACGGCAGGACCGGCATACTGCTTGGACACTTCGCCAGCTAGGACATAAACGCCCACACCCAACGTCGATCCGATTCCCAGGGCGGTAAGATCGAAGGCGGATAAGACCTTGGCCAATTTGGATTCATTCGAGTCCTCCAGGGGCTTCTTGCGTGTGAGCACGCGAAACGCATTCGTCACGCTCCAGCTGGGCATTCTGGAATATGTTCATTAAACAATTATTATAATGGGTAAGTGTGCAATTGGGGCTTAGGGCTTCTGCTGAGCCGTGCAATAATAACCCGCCGTATTTTCGATGTTTACAGAACCCACATATTAACACGTTCGCAATTTGTGGAAAGTGCCGGTGATGGTAGGTGGGCTAAGAAATTGTGCGGAGTTGGGTTTATGGATCGGGCCATAAGAAAATTAGTGGGCGTCCGTTAATGTGCGAATGTAGACAACGGTTTTACAGCCGCCAAGTCGCGTCGAAGCTGATCTAAATTGGAGTCTTGTGATCATCGGGGATTATTACCAATGACTCACAGGGGATATCTTCACACAAAGTTATCCCATGGTGCAGTGCCTCAGTTAAGACAACGCTCAAGAAACTAGGAGTTTGTCAAACTGTTCAAATACAAATTTGATAAGGATTCAGAAATTAAAAAATGCAAATCCTTCAAGTTTTCTAAATCCATTTCGGCTTACATGGTTGAAAATAATTAATGTCTTTAAATATTAAATATTATTAAAAAATGAGTTTTTTCTTTTATCACACAAAATTGTCAAGAAATAAACATAAAACTATTCAAACCCGTTTTAAATTTTCGATACAACTTTAAAATATGTTTGAAAATTTATATTTCAGAGAATTATTTATCGTTTTCTCACCTGCTTATTAGTGAACTAGTTCAGATAATTTATCACAAAGATACTTTTTTTTAGCTTGTCTCTTTTATCCCCTTTGAATCTTTATCAACTTAATATCACAAACTGCCAGCCATTCTAGGTTTCCAAGGGTGGAGTCGAGTTTCAAATACTTGAGTGGGCAAATAATAATCGAATCTGTATCTGGTTGCCACTTAATTGAGTTTGCGTATTCGAATTCGCAGTTTGGAATTGGATCGAGTTGCGTATAGCGTCGGGAAACGTTCCACTTATTTCTGAGCGTTTGTGAAGCACGCCAGTGCCATTAAATAGCGAATCGGTTCTACGGCTCCGGGGATCGTGGTGAGTTCCAGCCGGACAGAAGCTCTCGAATCCTCAGGTCAGACACAACTGTGGTGGAATCGCGTCTCTGACGCTGATAACGCTAATTGGTAACCCGTTACCCACCTCCTTCCCCACCTGAACATGAAGTACGAGTATCGCATACCCGAATGCATACTACGGATGGGAATTCTCAATCCAACGGATGCATTGTCAGGTCGATGGGCCAAGTTTACCACAAGCCCTAATGAATTGTCGCGTTCGATTAGCGGTTCGAATAGTGATATGGTGGTTTGTCGTCATTAAATAAATAGCAGAGTAGCTACATTTTAGGATCAGTTCACTTGCTTGGTAATTAAGATTTTTTGAGGCTTTAATATTTACATCTTTGACAGGCATCTTACACATTAGAAAGTGGCTGATATCTTAAAGAACTTTCACAAGATAAAAACCACGACTTGAGAACTAAACTTTAAAAAAAAAATCTTAATATTTTCTTTGTATGACTAATTTTTCAAATGAAGTATTATTTCCAAGTACGAAATATGAGAAATACTTCATTGCGACCAGTTTAATTGGAATTTTTACGCGCCAAAACAAGCAGCTGAACTTTTCGTCCCTATGTGAAAAGGATAAACACGCTCCACAGGGCATTTTCCAGTTGGGGTGTTGATACCACTTGGATGGTTTTGCTTTCGTACGGCACTACTAATTTCGCTTTGTTTGAGCTTTTCATTCACATGGCCGCGTGTAGATGGAGATTTGGCCATTGTTTATACGCAACTCAGCTGATAGGGAATAGCCGATTCACGTCGTTTGGCCGAGAAGTGGGTGCTAAATCGTGGCTAAAATTAGCCACCGTGTTTGATTGCATTTAACGCTAATTTTAGACACTAGTTGCATGCGTGTTCTTGAGGCCATCCACACACACACACAATTCACATCTCAAGTAACTCACCCATAGTACTCGGCGAACTCCTCCATTGCTGTCATGCGAATCGATTTGATTAAATTCAATTAATACTGTACCGCTCATCAATTTGCGGCCGCTTTCCGTTCTTCACATAACCATTCTGCCGCAAACCATGTGTTTTGGTCATAAAATCGCTTTTCCACGCAACACAGGCACATATACATTGCCAGTGCAGCTGCCGCTCTCTCCATTCTCCCATTTGCCATGGCCGCAGTCAAAAGGGGATTGCACCTCGCTGAACCCTTCTAAATAACAGTAGCGCAAACCCAACTTGAAACCTCTTTTTTAGAAACTTAAAAATCTATTGAATTTCAAAACTTTCAAATCTTAGTTTTATTAAGCGAACAAATTTTTCGGTTAAGTCTTAAGTAGTTGAAATATAATTTGTATAATAAAATTTAATAATTTAGCTCATATTTATATCTTTCTATTCACAAGTAAAAACTCTAAACCTAAATAAGAATAAGATAAGATAATGTAAGAATTCCAAGCGAGTTCAGTTGAAATTTTGATATTAAATATTTGTTGACCTGTACTAATTATAATAATGATAATAATATATATATTATTTATTATTAAATAATATATTTTATTATTAAATAATGAAGCTATTATTATTATATTATATTATTATAAATTATATAAAGTAATAATATTGTATTATTTGACATCCCTCGCGCTACGTCCATGATCATCTACCATTTGCGTTTGACGGTCGGGAGAGAATCCGGGTAGTCGACTTCTTCGAATATCCATGAGCTAGATATGCTGGCGTTATAAAGACATTCAATGCTGTGGAATGGCAGCCCTGATTTTGCCGGTAAAAAGCACAATAGCCGCTCTCTTTTGTTGGCTCTCTTTTGGGCCTTTCTTAGTGTGCTTACTACATAGCCACTTCAATTTCATCAGCCCCTAGTTCCACCCCTAACAGAGGTTCTTAGAACGTTTCAAGAAACACCGCCTATTGTTATCTTGCTCACATAATTTAGGGCTGAAAAATGTTAGTTTTTTATATTTTTAAATAAGAACACTATATGATCAAAAGCAACAGAAGTAAATGTTGTTATACATTTATTTTTTCATTTATTTATACATACATTTATTATACATTTATTATTTCATTATTTCTAATCTACATACATACATATGTACATACTTATAATAAAGTAATCCGATCCGGCCTGTTTCGACTTACGTATGCACCACATGCAATAGAAAGAAGACTTTTTGAAAAATTTCATGCATTAATCTATGTATCTTTAAAATTGAAATTAGTTTGCCTAGACATGCATATATACTGATCAAGCATATACATTTCTATATATGGACTTATGTACATACATATGTATGTTTATATGTACATATATACAGAATAATGTATAATTACACTTTTCAAAAACTTATAATGAGTAGGAATCACTCTGTGCAGAAGAAATCACTTTCACATGAATCAACAATTAGAGTTTTATTTACAATTAAAGTCACATTTTGAGTTGCTAATCAGTTGGCGAAGAGATTCCGATGATTGAATGAATCATACATATGTATGTATGTATTTATGGGCATACATATGTAAGCTTGTACAAACATAGATAAAATAAATTTGCTCAAATTTGTTTATTAAGGGACAGTGGTGTAAATATAAACTGATGAGTGCGCAGACAAGCAATTTTAATCTGATCCGTTTGCAGTTGGTCAAAAACTAAATGATGCCCACTAAGACTACAATATTATATTTGCTAAATATTTAACGGATCTTAATGTTTCGTCATGGAAGTTTTAAATCCAAACCTTTACGCTGTTCAGTCACACTTGGTTATAATAAGGCAATCATAATTTAATAATCTAAACTAATTTTAACATCGAATAATCTCCAACACACTTAGTTTCAAAAAGATTGTGAAGATGTGGAGTTATCCTTTCGTTGCAGCTGGGTTGCTGATTTTATTCGGTCTGAATTTGGTCTTTTTGCTGGAAACCAACTATTGCCTTTTAAAAAACTGTCCAGCGGATACAAAATTGCCACATATTGGCTGCAATAACAGTGGGGTAAGAATGATAGTTCGAAAACAACAACGTAATTTCATTCTTGTGATAAAAGGGCGTTGCTAATTATGTCGGGTTGCGATATTTTCAAATCTTTCTAGCAATATGGCTGTTGTTATCTTAAGATTTGACAATTTGTTTTTAACTTAAACCAATTTAAATTGGATTCTCTACGTATTACTATGCTATTATGAAACAATTTTTAGTAAGCTAGCGTAATGTTACATTGCTACATTGCATTAAAAACATTGCTACCCATATGTACCCGTTACTCGTATAGTAAAAGGGTAAGCTAAATTGGTTAAAAAGTATATAAATAATAAATATAATAAAGTATATATGTATGTATATTCTTGATCAGGATACATAGCCGAGTCGATCTGACCATGTCCGTATCTCCTTCTGTCTGTCGTTTTGTCCGCATGAACGCTGTACTATATGGAACTATAAAAACTGAATAGTTAAATTAGATAGGCAGATTCTAGTGACATCCACGCTGTGGAATTTTTTAAACCCATTCTATAGCCCACAAACCCATGTAGCCACACCTACTCCAACGCCCACAAACCCACACTTTTGAAAAATGTTAATATTTTTCTTCCTTTTACATTTTTTTTACACTTTGGCAAGGCGCCTCCTTACACCTACAAAACGCCCAAAATGGTCACGGCCACATTTTTAAAAAATTTTTTAAGTTTTTTTCTCATTTTGTTCCCCAATATCTATCGATATCCTAGAAAAATAATGAAATTTCGCATCCCCACTATCTGAGTAAAGGGTATCTAATAGTCAGGGAACTCGGCTACAGTATTCTCTTTTGTTTTTGTATTGCAGAGCTGGTCGCCAAAATGCGGAAAAGAACCAAAAATCATTGACGTACCCAAGCATATAAAAAAGTTCATTTTAAACTATCACAACACATATCGCGATATTGTGGCCGGTGGTCAAATGCACAGGCTACCCATTGCAGCTCGTATGCTCAAGTTGAAGTGGGACCACGATTTGGCTCTTTTAGCTACAATCTTGGTTAAGCGATGCGATCTCCAACCCACAGACCACTGTACATCCACGGAAGAGTTCTCGTCCCCAAGCTACCATGCCGTATATAACAAGTTCAAGGCAAAGGAGGATACATTCAGGATAGTTCGATCTCAGCTGAATGCGTGGTATGATCAGTATAAGCACGTTTCTGCATCCAGTCTAATTGATGGATTGTCCACGGCTAAGTAAGCTTTAATTGTAACTTCAGTTCTAATATAATTCATGGCAAATAATATTTATCGGTTTTAGGAAGGAGATTGGGCACTTCCTAAGGATGATTGTGGGCCCCACTAACCGATTGGGATGTGCTATAGCCAGTATCGAAAAAGACGGATGGACCCATCAATGGCTAGCCTGTCTATACAGCTGTTCACCCCAGAAGAACACGCTTCTATACGAGTATTCCGGAAAACCGGCAGTATACTGCACCACTGGGGTTAATGGCAAATTCCAAAATCTATGCAATGACGCCGAACCTGTGAAAGATTGCATGCACTCTGAACTATTCAACACAATGACCGCCAACGACACTACATCACTGATCAGGGGCATGTTGAATAGACAATCGCAACCCAGAACTTTTGGGTGGCTTTGGAATTGGGGGAAAAAAATTTGGGGCTGGGTGAAGAATGCTTGGAAAACAATTGTGGGTTGCGGTAATGGTGGTGGTGGTGGTGGCGGTGGTGGTGGCGGTGGTGGTGGCGGTGGTGGTGGTGGTGGTGGTGGTGGTGGTGGTGATGATGGCGGTGGTGGTGGTGGTGATGATGGCGGTGGTGGAGGAGGCGGTGGTGGCGGAGATTATTAAGATGGTGAATGAATTCGACTTATGTATCAATAAATTTATAACATGAAAATTATGGCTAAAATAAAATAAAAGTCACAATCTACAGATAATACGAAATTTTAAATATAATTTTACTCTGCGATTATGTTTTGTGTTATTTTAATATTTGCCGCTTACAAATTAAACCAAATTGTTATCTGTGCAAACAATAAAAGTACATTACAATAAAACAAGAAAGCTTGTTATAGTTGACTATCAGATACTGGATTCCTTAAGCTCTTTCGCTTTATAGTTTCGAAGATCACAGCGCTAATACGGACAAACCGACGGACATTGTTTAATCAAAGACACTAGAATTCTAGTTATTAGAATTATTAGTTATTATTCTAGTGTCTTTGGCTTAATCCACTCGTCTAGGAGACGTTCCATTCAAAGCCATCTAAAATTGCAAATTTAAAAGATATGTTTATTTATCGTATCGTAATATTAACTAAACTAATAATATTAGTTTTCTTGAAGATAAAATAATTATTTTGTATTCACATTTGAGCCATGAACTGAACTAATGAACTGAGCTTAATTTAATAATCTAAACTAATTTCCACACCGAGTAATGGTCAACACACTTAGTTTCAAAAAATTGTGAAGATGTGGAGTTGTCCTTTTGTTGCAACTGGGTTGCTGCTGTTATTCGGCCTGAATTTGGTCTTTTTGCTGCCAGAAACCAACTATTGCCATTTAAAAAACTGCCCAGCGGATAAAAAACTGCCCCACATTGGCTGCAACAACCGTGGGGTAAGAGGGTTACTTTAGAGCTTTAAATTTTAGTTATAGTATAGATCGGTTCATAGTGTTTTATTTGGTCACTTTGTGATAAAAAATGGCGCGGTTAGTCAGTTTGTGGTTCTTATATTTATTTTTAGATTTTTCCTAAAACATAGCTGTAGTTATAAAAAAGATTAAAGAATTTGTTGTTAGCTTAAACTGAATGGTTGCGGATTAAGTGCTTTATGCAATTTTGAGTAAGCTACTGCTCAGGTATACGAGTAGATCTCGCTTTTGTAGTTTTTACTATTCATGAGGAACCCATTCAAGATAAGACTATTTTTATAAAAGAGTATATAGCATTTCCTGAAAAATATATAACAGGTAAAGGTATACACTATAAAATATGTATATTCTGACCAGTATCACTAGCGGAGTTGATCTTACGATGTCATCTGTCCGTTCGTCCGTATGAACGTCGATATATCATGAAGCTAGAAAGTTGAAATTTAAGATGTATATTACTTATTTTGGCACTGCCACTCTAACGCACACAAACCGCTCAATATTGCTATGCCCACACATTATATTCTCTGCAAATTTGTATTGATATTACCAAGCAAGCAGTTTTGAAAAAGATTTATATTGTTCTTCTTTTCAAGAAGTTCTATCCATATGCCAATTTTTTCGGTGTAAGCTGATTACAGCTTATTTTTATTTTTTGTATTACAGAACTGGTTTACGAAGTGCGGAGATGAGCCAAAAATCATTTTACTTTCAAAGCATTTAAGAAAATTCATTCTGGACTACCACAACACATATCGCGATATTGTGGCCGGGGGTCATATGCACAGATTACCTATTACAGGCCGCATGCTCCAGTTAAAGTGGGACCACGATTTGGCTCTTTTGGCTACAATCTTGGTAAAGCGATGCGATCTCCACCCACAGACCACTGTACATCCACGGAAGAGTTCTCGTCCCCAAGCTACCATGCCGTATATAACAAGTTCAAGGCAAAGGAGGATACATTCAGGATAGTTCGATCTCAGCTGAATGCGTGGTATGATCAGTATAAGCACGTTTCTGCATCCAGTCTAATTGATGGATTGTCAAATGATAAGTAAGCTTTAATTGTAATTTCAGTTCTAATATAATTCATGGCAAATAATATTTATCGGTTTCAGGAAGGAGATTGGACACTTCCTAAGGATGATTGTGGGCCCCACTAACCGATTGGGATGTGCCATAGCCAGTATCGAAAAAGTCGGATGGACCCATCAATGGCTAGCCTGTCTATACAGCTGTTCACCCCAGAAGAACACGCTTCTATACCAGTATTCCGGAAAACCGGGAGAATATTGCACCACTGTGACTGATGGAAAATTAAAAAATCTTTGTAATGACACTTGTAATGAAACTATTCAAGCCGATAACCACCAATGACACTGCATCACTGATCAGGGGCATGGTGAAAGGACAAAGCCAATCCAGAAGTATTTTGTGTGGCTTGTGTCCTCTCTGCTGCAAATGGTGGAATTGGGCAAAGGGAGGTTGGGGATTGATTAAAAAAACTTTGGGTGTTATTACAGATGGTGGTGGTGGAAGTGAAAAATGATTTTAAAAATTTCATAATTTTGGAAATTTATTTAAATGTAACTTAATATTAAATATTAATTGAATAATTAAAATAAATGTAATATTTTAACGAATGTAAAGTTCAACTTATACTTTTGGTATTATTTTGGACATTTAAATTTTAAAAATGCAGTAATCAATAGGTAAAATGTGGATTTTTTATTTCATATATTGTCTTGAAAAATTATATTGATATGGCACGTTAACTCCCACAAACCGTCGAAAAATTAAAAGTTTATCTTGCACTTCCACTAGCGAAGTTACGGGTATATGATAGTCGATAGTCGGGGATAACGACCAAAGTTTTAAATTTAAAATGCCGTCAAGTTTTTTTAAATTGCAGCTCCTAAAGGTATGCAACAATTCTCTTCTGTAGACACGCTAAGAGGAACGAATCTCTTTTGAATCCGCTCTCTCTTCCTTTCTCTCTTGGTACCACCCACTCCAAAGCTGGTTTGATGTTATTTTGGATGGGATATATATATTAACCGGTAACTGACTATTAAGGCAGCCTCAAAATATTTTCACTGGGTTTTTAGTTGCTCTCCGCACTTCGAGTCCGGCGGATCAGAGATTAGAATTCGGGGAATGATTAACTCGATCGCGAATAGCAGTGATTGAAATTGGCATGCACGAATCTAGCTGATAAGTCCATTGTTATTTGGATTCCTTTTATTTGATTTCGGTGAGCGTTTTTTTTTAATCTGTCTGATAATAAAGGTGTGTGAACAGAATTAAAAGATTTGGCAATAAATTCCCGTGCGATCGTTAAATACAATTTAAAGGTGTATATCAATTGATTTGGACTGGCGTTAGAAAATAATTAAGGAAAGTAAAATATTGTTTCGGCGTATGCAATAAACAAGCTGAAACTGTTCATGTGTAAAAGCTAACTCATTAATGGATGTGACAATGACTTGTTATTATCTAATATTTATCTTAAGCTTTTTGTGTGTACAAGAATTATTTTTTATATCTATCGCATGATAAACTAAATACCTAACATTAAAGTTATTGTTTAATATTATATATAAACATGTTTGTTTGAAACATATGTATCATGAGAAACGATTGTTGAAGAGTTTAATACTTCAAAATAATTAAAAACAATTGAGTTGGTTGAGAACACTTTCCCAGGCCGATATTCTAGCAGGGATCATAAACAACTTCCTACTTGAATAACTTCCAGAGTCATCTCATTTGCATTTACTCGTAGTTGTTGTGATCTTTAATTACGCCTAATTTGTTGAAAACATTTGCCTAAGTGCACATTGCCACGATGTTTGCATACTGTCTATCAGTATTTACATATATTGGGTGTACTGTATTTATTTTTCAGCTAGATGTTATTGAGCGGCAGAAATTTCCCAAAATTAACTATTAAAAGCCTGACCAAATTGGTTAAATTGAAAAGCATTATACCGCTAATATATCCGGAACGATCTGAAGAGCTCATCCATCATTAACAGAGTGTTACCCGCTGACTTGTTGTCGCCCATTTGGTATGTTAATTTTTAAAACGCTTATATGCACTAATTCTCGTTTATTTGTTTTTTTTACTAGCTGTCCCGTCCCACATCTTCCTCACTCCATTCACGGCGATGTCAACTCATCTGGATAAATTCAGCAGTGCTACCTCGTTGTTAACTGGCTTTGTTTTATGTATTGCCCTATCAAATGGAATTATTGCCACATCCGATAAGCCCAATATCATCATTATAATGGCAGATGATCTGGTAGGCACCGCGTGATAATTATTTGATCTAAATACCACTTAACGGCAGTTTCCGACAGGGTTTCGACGACGTTAGCTTTCGCGGCTCCGATAATTTCCTCACTCCCAACATTGATGCTTTGGCATATAGCGGAGTGATCCTTAATAATCTCTATGTAGCTCCGATGTGCACACCCAGTAGAGCAGCTCTACTGACTGGAAAATATCCTATAAATACGGGCAAGTTTAGACTTAGATGATAATAGAACTATATTCCCAAATGATCCCATAACTGTAATTATATCTTTTAGGAATGCAGCATTATGTGATTGTCAACGATCAACCTTGGGGTCTTCCGCTCAATGAGACCACCATGGCGGAGATCTTCCGGGAAAACGGATATCGAACAAGTCTCCTGGGAAAGTGGCATTTGGGATTGGCACAACGTAATTTTACGCCTACGGAAAGGGGCTTCGATCGGCACTTGGGATACCTTGGGGCCTATGTGGACTACTACACCCAGAGTTATGAACAACAGGTAAGGATAAGCTAAGAACGGAACTTTTACTAAACGAAACCATTATTTAAAAACTCATAGCCGTTACTCAGCTAGCCGCAGTACAAGTTTCCCTCTTTTAAATTCTTTTGAAAAATAATAAAACAAAATAACTTTTACTTTGGTAAATATTCAATATTATCTTGCTTACAAATATTGCTTATATACATACAATTTTTCATATTTTTTCAATTTTTTTTAATTTGTTCTATTGTAATTTATTGAAACCTTTAATATTGTTGTGATTTTTTCAGAATACGGGATACAATGGTCACGATTTCCGGGACAATCTTAAATCCACCCACGATCACGTGGGGAATTATGTCACCGATGTGCTCACAGCTGCTGCCGTCAAAGAAATTGAGGATCATGGATCGAAAAATAGTAGCCAGCCCCTGTTTCTACTTTTGAATCACCTGGCTCCCCATGCTGCAAACGATGATGATCCCATGCAGGCACCAGCAGAGGAGGTGTCCCGATTTGAATACATTAGCAATAAAACCCATCGTTACTACGCCGCCATGGTTTCCAGACTGGATAAAAGTGTGGGATCTGTAATCGACGCACTAGCTCGACAGGAAATGCTGCAAAACAGCATCATACTCTTCCTGTCCGATAATGGTGGGCCAACAGAGGGACAGCACTCTACCACTGCCTCCAATTATCCACTGAGGGGGGTAAGTCGTGTTATTAGATATTTATTTATAAGCTATTTTATAAACAATTCACTTAACTAACTAACTTAATTTCATTATTAGGAATTACACTGATTTTTTTTTTAATTATTGAAAACACTACCCACCCAAAGATCCTTAACTATATCTTAATAATTAACTTCATTTTATATTTTAGCAAAAGAATTCCCCCTGGGAGGGCGCTCTGAGATCCTCGGCGGCTATTTGGAGCACTGAGTTCGAGCGGCTGGGAAGTGTGTGGAAGCAGCAGATCTATATTGGCGACCTTTTGCCCACATTGGCGGCAGCAGCCGGAATATCTCCGGATCCGGCGCTCCATTTGGACGGATTGAACCTGTGGTCTGCCCTCAAGTACGGATACGAATCGGTAGAGCGGGAGATTGTCCATGTGATTGATGAGGATGTGGCAGTGCCACATTTGTCCTATACGCGTGGAAAGTGGAAGGTGATAAGCGGCACTACCAATGAGGGTCTCTACGACGGCTGGCTTGGTCACAGGGAAACCAGTGAAGTGGATCCTCGGGCCGTGGAATACGAAGAACTCGTTCGGAATACCAGTGTCTGGCTGCAGTTGCAGCAGGTGTCCTCCGGAGAGCGCAACATCAGCGAACTAAGAGATCAGTCCAGGATAGAATGCCCGGATCCTTCGACAGGAGTTAAGCCATGCTTGCCTCTCGAGGGACCCTGTCTATTCGATATCGAGGCTGATCCCTGCGAGCGGAGCAACCTATATGCGGAGTATCAAAACTTGACAATCTTTCTGGATCTTTGGGCGCGAATCCAGCAATTTGCCAAACAGGCACATCCTCCGAATAATAAGCCAGGGGATCCCAATTGCGACCCGCGATTTTACCACAATGAGTGGACTTGGTGGCAGGACGAGAAGGCTTCCAGTTCAGGGACTATCGGGGTAATGAAAGTCTTTACCCTGTTAGTGGTATATATCTTCACAAGCAGGTGTATTCATTAAATCAAAATAGTTATGTAGGTAAAATATTTAATGATCTTGTTAGCAAAGTTGGCATGTAATCAAAAAATTAATAAAAACTTCGTCTAAGCACAATAAACCATTTCACATTTTATTTGTATTTTTTTACACATTTTTTTATTTCCAAAAGCAAAATCTTAACTATTTAGCTTGTGGCCGTAACTCATTGTGAGCCGATAGTTTTTGTGTAACCAATGCGATAACTTATGGCTTAAATTTTACCTATCAATATTCATTTCTGAGTACTGTCCAATTGGATCCAGTGTCAAATCTCCCTTTTATCTAATCGATTACTTCTGCGAAAACTGATAGTTGCAAAACCCCCTTCAAATTAAATGAAACCACAGCCAAATAGCTTTCTGCCAATCAAAGTGGCTTATATAGTATTTAACCATACTAGTTTACGACACTGAAATCAGGGCAAGATCTTTGGTTACAAATTAAATACCATAAACAATCAACTGTTCTATCTATCAATATAATATAATAAAAGAATCACAGACTTTGTTAACTTAATTTGTATGCCAAATCGAACTTAAAGTAAAAATAATCGAACTCAGTTACATTTTAAAGTCCAAAATTTTTATTTCTATTTTCTTGTCATGCGGAAAATTACCACCACTTCATAATAAAATATGAATTTAAAAGACATTTCGAGTTAAGGTTTTTAAATGTCATTGAAAAATTATTGGACCTAATCTTTGTGTTTAAAAGTCAATCCATTTAATGAACTATATACGTTAATTGTTGCATTTCAAAAAATTAAATAATTGCGATTCCGTGAATTACAAAATAAATATAAATATTTGAAATAAATTATGTTTTATTTATTTTTTAAGGGGGAGCAGGATATCAAAGGAACTTAATTCAGACAAAGATCTAGTAGAAGAACCTAGTAGAATGTTCCATTGATCTTAGGCTGGGCCACCAGAACTTCATATTTGTCGAACTTTCGCAGGGCCAAGCTCTCGTGCTTGATGATGCACACCTTCTGGCTGCTGAGGAGCAGGGTGCCGATTAGGATGCCTCCATCGGTCTTGGCACGGCAGCAGAACACCCGCTCATCTTTGACCGTTGTGCCCACGGCAACGGCTCCCTTTTCATAGAATCCATCGAAGCTCCTGACCCAATAGTACTTGACATCTCGCTCAGCCACAAGGATGTCGTAAACGAGGAGCTTTGAGGACGCGGTTTCGGTATTGAAATAAGCAGTACCAGTTTCCGCAACAACTCGAGCCGGCAGGATGCTATTGGAGTACTTAACACGACCTACATAGGTGGTAAATCCGTAGGGATCGAAGCCACCCACAATGGCATTATAGGGAACAACGTAGGACAAATTACCAGCCTTCCACACGTGCTCGGTATCTGTTCGAAAATATTATGTTAATAGGATTCAGTTAACCGTCTGGTTTTTTTGGTTCTCACCATAAGTCGAGGGAACCGCGTAGGCAACTGCGAACAGGGCCAAAACTACACAGGCAACTTTGTACATCTTGACGGATTCACTTTGAGTGTCTGGCCAGTGAGTGACTTAACTGCTTTTATAGTCGGCTTCTTATCTCCCGACTCCAATTACACTTATCGCTATCAAAAGATTGGTATTGATAGCATCTGTTTCGGTGACTAACGCATCGTAGTTTTATTGCACCCTTTAAAAGTAACATAAGTTTCAAGAAAAAATCCCCCTAAGCCATTTCATAATATTGAGTTATTACTTAATTGTTAAATATAGAATGTTTAAAAATAAAAATAAATACAAATATAATTAAATATATATATTTATGTTGTCTTTTGTTAATACAATAAATGAGCTAAAAACTTTATTAATGTTTTTATATTTTAAAATCAATATAAGTACAGCATAGCCATCGAAATTTGAAAAAAAGTTTGTTAGCTATTCTTGATTAAAATAAAAAATGTAATAAAATAAAAATGGTTGGCTTTAATTTGATATATTTTAAATAAAACAATATTAGAAAACAGTTTCTTAAAGTTTAAAATTTTTTTACTAGATCAAAGATCCTGTCAATAATTACGATCAATAATTTCCTAAGGGAATACCTTATTCGTTATCCCTTAATCCATAATAAAATTAAAAGTTGTATTATATTTTAATTATCTTAGTGAAATTTTCATGTAAATTCCTTTCCTTATTAAAGTTTTCATCTTATCTAACATGATAAATCAATTAGGAACGCAAAGAACATTTTTCTGATAAAGAGTTATAGATTTTATTTGCTTGCATTCAGTATACAATGTACCCATTTACAGAGCGAATGGCATGAACGGAGCCACTTGGCGTTGTCTGACCAGTATCTCGTACTTGTCGGATTCATGGAGTTGAAGGTTATCGTATTTGACAATGCACCTTCTCTTGGAAGGATACAGGGTTCCAATGAAGACGCCCCCAGCGCATCGGATGCGACAGACGAAGACGCGTTCATTGGCGACATTGGTTCCCACGGATACTGCATTATTCTCCCGAAAACCATCGAAGCTACGGATCCATTGATAGCTGACAGTGGCATTGGACACCAGGACCTCGTATGTTATAGTTGCAAAGTTAGCCTCGTCCGTGTTAAAGGAGGCTCTTCCCAATTCCGGGACCACTCGGGCAGGCAGAACATTATTCACGTAGTACACACGGCCGACGTAGTTTATGTAGCCATCGGAATCAAAGCCGCCCAGCACTGCTTCGTCCGGCAGATCCTTCGTCCTGTCGGCAAGGATCCATTTGTCATCAGTGCTATAGACTGCTCCTTTTATGAGGGTCACCAAATGAACTAGGACTACGGTCCCAATTATTAAGCCCTTGTAGAAGTACATGCTTGAACTGTTGACTAGGAAGATGTCTTGAACATTCCCAATTGCTGACCGTCTTTATACCTTTTTTATTTTTGGGGTAATTTACTTGTTGTAAATTATTTCGGGGGTAATTTTATAGATTAGATAAATGGTTATTTTTCTAAAAGTTCTGTTGTCAATTCATCGTGAGATTAAACTTCAGAAAAATTACCGAAGTTAAAGTTCCCCTTCACATAAGCTGTTCTAAACCTCTTGAGGCCACTATAAATTTAATTTTCTTAAATTAATTTTATTGGATTTTTTTGCAAACCTAAATATATTCTCATCAATTAATACTCAGCTAATGGGCGGTTTGTAGGCGTGGCATTCTGAAATATAGTTCCACAGCGTAGTCGTCACTAGAATCTGCAGGTCTGATCTTAATGTTCTAGCTCAGATTCTAGCCAAGATTACCATGATTATACAGACAGACGACTGAACAGTCGGGCAAGGCTAGATTGACTCGTCTAGTGATCTTTATCGAAACTATATATACTTTGTTGGGTTGAAAAGGCTTCCTACAACCTTACATAACTTACATAATTTTCTACAAATCTAGTTAATCATTTTACTCTACGAGTAATTTTACATGCGCCTAATGCGTAAAATAATTGGATCTTAATTGGATTTCGATCTTGAAGTACTTCATTTCTTTAATTAATAATTTTTGATATGTCAAAAACTTCAACACAGTTGTGCTGTTTTTCTACCTGATTTAAATAAAGATAAAAGAAAAAGAAAATTGCATCTTAAAACTTTGCTTCTTTAGTAAATATTTGAATTAAATTCAAAGTCATTAATTAAAGTGAAAGGAATTATTTTACATTAATAAATATTTTTTATATATATTTGATTGTATTTATTTTGTTGCTCAGCATTTAATGTTGTATATAAAAATCATCAAATGGGGAGATGGCAGCTACACGACGTTCGCGGACGAGGATCTCGTACTTGTCGAACTGCCGGAGCGGGAAGTTGTCGTACTTGACGATGCACATCCGCTTGGCAAGGTACAAAGTGCCGATAAAGATGGATTCATCACAGCGGACACGGCAGATAAAGACACGCTCACTGGATGCGTTGGTTCCCACAGATACGGCGTTCTTCTCCCGGAAACCATCGAAACTTCGGATCCAATGGTAGCCTACAGTGGCGTTGGACACCAGCACCTCGTAGGTGGTGGCCTGGTTGCCCAAGGTGTCGGTGTTGTAGGTGGCCTTTCCCAGTTCCGGAACCACTCGGGCTGGCAGAATGTTACTGCTGTATGTGACACGACCCACGTAGGTGTAGTAACCATCGGGATCGATGCCACCGAGAATCGCTTCCTCTGGAAGGTCCAGGGTCTTGTCCAGGTACACCCACTTGTCCTCATAGCTGTAGACTCCTCCCTGGATAAGAGCCACCAGCTGGGCGAGGACTACGGCCACAATTGCAGAGCTCTTGGCTGAGAACATGATTCGATTGTTGAGAGGCGGGGTATTGTGGACATTTCGAGCTGCTAACAGCTTTTATAGGTCTTTCTTATCTATAGATTGATAGTAAATCACTCTTCGAGGGGATACTCTGTGATTAGATTGTTAGTGACTTTTTTAGATCGGTGATTAACAATTAAAGTTCTGGGGTCAGTTACAGGGAAGATCTTCAAACCTTTTGTTAAGCCCCCTCCAAAAAATTCCCCTAAGAACAACCAATGTGACATATTGTGGAAAATGAAAACGGTGATATACATTTGCTAATACACCGAATTCGCTAGGGATCCTGACAAAGGACCCTTATCGGGCTGAAAACGATTTACTAAACCAGTTTAGTTATTTTAAGAGAATGTAGTACAACGTTTTACTCAATGAGTAACTACCTAAATATTGTATTCAAGGAAATCAGCTTTTCAGTAGCTTTTTTATAAATAAAATCTATTTAAATGACGTTTTCAACTATTATCTACGTATATAACTTAAGCGGAAATATCATGTTTTAGAATGATGATTTAATTTAATCGTATCCGAAAAATAAAGAGTTGTTTTTATTTAGCAAGTTCTTATATGTTAAATAACTATGTGAATTGGCCAACCTTCCAAACTTGGCACGCATATGGGTAAGGCCAAAATCGTACCAAATCAAAGGCAGGAATACTAATCAACTTAATTGGAGATATTCAAACAAGTTTGTGGTTCATCAACATAGCCGCCTTATCAAAGAACGAGGTACAAGAACCCTGACCTAAGTCAACTATCATAATACAGCTTAAAACAAAACTTGGCTTATATTTTTTTCTCGCAATCTCACTTGATCCCTTCGAAAGTTCGTTAAACTTTGATTTGTGCCTTTGCAAAAGCCTCATTTTGGTTTTGCTTTCATGGCGGTTGGTTTTGCTTTTGCACGATTATTTCTGTTGCTGTTTTATAGCAGTAAGCTATAACTTTTACTACTATTTTTCGCGCACGCTTCGTGACGTCACAGTCGTCGGAGTCGGCGAAAACGTTGTCACTTTAAAAGCGCCAAAATCCAGCGAAGCGTTTAGTCGAGTGGAGAAGTCGCTGGGAGAAGGATCGTCGACGATCACTTTTCATCGCTGAGCCATTCAGCTGATATCCGCTGATTTAAGTGTTTAAAATTAAGTGTAAGATGCTAAGACGGCTAAAATAGCGCGTTTGGAAAGTTCAAGTATTCTCCTTAAATAATAGGATTAAAATAAGTAAGGGTGATCACACCAAGTGCAGTGATTTATGCAGTTTTAAATAAAGCTCATGTGTCTTCCAGATCATTTTTTAAATCGATTTCCGTTATCTTAGTAATAATACGAATAATATTTACAATAGTTTAAAGTTTATAATACTCATTGCAAAGCATCAACTAATTATATATACGAAATTTAAGTTAGCATTGAGCACTGAACCAGTTTTTTTTTTTCTAATATGCTAAACACAGCTCTATCTGAATTGAAAACGCTCTTGCTTTAATGAAGTCATTATAAAAAAGACATTTTTTTAAGTAAAATGAAAAGCACTCGAAAAAACATATTACTTTATGGCTACCGAAGAGCTTCAATAAAAAATTTAAACGATTACGTTAAGAACCACTTTCCTAAAGCGCATATAAGGACCATTAAATTAATTGATACGTTTTGATTCATCTTGGTTTCAACAGTTTTTTGCTCTTTTAAAATATTGAAGCAAAGTGTAACGTTTCACAATTATAATTGGCTAACGAAAAATGTTATTGAATGAAAATGAACATAACAATAAATTGGTTTTAGTATAAGATCGTCAAAATCCTTAAAGTTTTCAACCGCGAACTTTTTTCCATTAAAACTTGTTTCGATCGCATCAGTCAGAGGCAGTTGTGTTGTCTTTATACATAAGAACCTTTCCAATAACGACCGATTAACTTGATCTTAATTGCATCACAAGTGTTTTATCAAGGTCACGATATTAACAACCTGTGAAGGTCATCGCCTACCCGCTGGGCGTTCCCATTCTCAATTACAATCCCACATGTCGTGACGAAAATTCCCATCTCATTCGCACGACTTTCTTGTTTATATCCAAATTATGTGGCTTTATTAAAACTCGGTCAAAATGCTAAAAAAAAAATTGCACAGCTCATAGATTTTATTGCTTGTCTTGCTTATCTGTGATTTCATTATTGCCAGCTTTTTTATGGCTATTGCGCGACAATTAAAACACAGTTTTAGCCATGATAAAAAGAAATTACACTCCTCACGGCGAAGGTAAGCCCAAATACAAACTTCCAAGTGTTACTCGTTTTATATAATGTCCCAACAATTGTTGCTAAAGCCACCAAAATAAAACGACAATGGTTGAATGAACTTTTTGGCCATATGGCACACTAAACAATGGAATAGGTCAAGAGGGAAGAAGTTTGGGGGCAGCGCCTGTGGAAGATGGCTGATTATACAATTGCCAATTATGGCGCGGAAAATTTAACAGATACTGATTATACTGCCTGTGCAATATTATTAAAAAGACTTTTACATGCAGCCATTTCCACATATTGCAACATTTTAAGTGTTTTTCGGCGTTTGCAGAGTAAGAGTTTTAAAAGACGCATCTCGGAAATTTTTATTGACTATTTGCTAATATGAAACGTGTACAGACAAATCTTGAGACAGCAAACCCATATTATTGAAAAAACATCAACGATGAAACGAAGTGTTACTAATTCTGTTTAATATATAAAATATCTATTTATAACATAGATTTGGAAATTATTGGATTGTCAAGGCCGTAAAGATGACAACTGGAAAAATCCACGGTCTGCTGGTAGTGAGTACCATATTCAGCCTGGCATTTGGATCTGGATATTCCACAAAACCAAACATAGTTATAATACTAATAGATGACATGGTATGTTGTTGACAATAAACTTTACATGATTGCCAAAAAGAACTAATTGCCATTCCAATATCAGGGAATGAACGACGTCAGTTTTCATGGCTCAAATCAGATCCTTACACCGAATATAGATGCTCTGGCTTACAATGGCATCCTGCTGAATAAGCATTATGTTCCGAACTTGTGCACTCCATCTAGAGCTACTTTGCTCACTGGAAAATATCCCATACACACAGGTAATATGCGTTTTACAGGCAAACAATCATTCGATTTCCTTACATCCGAATATTTTCAGGAATGCAGCACTTTGTGATTATCACCGATGAGCCGTGGGGTCTTCCTCCGCGAGAACGCCTTATGCCCGAAATTTTCCGGGATGCGGGCTACTCGACCCATTTGGTGGGCAAGTGGCACTTGGGCTTCTGGCGCAAGGATCTTACGCCAACAATGCGTGGATTCGACCATCACTTTGGCTACTACAATGGCTACATTGACTACTACGACCATCAGGTGCGATTGCTCGACAGGAACTACTCGGCTGGACTGGATTTCCGGCGGGATCTGGAGCCGTGTCCCGAAGCGAATGGCACTTACGCCACAGAAGCCTTTACTTCGGAAGCAAAAAGGATAATTGAGCAGCATGATAAGAGCAAGCCGTTGTTTATGGTGCTCAGTCATCTGGCGGTGCATACGGGCAACGAGGATAGTCCGATGCAGGCGCCAGAGAAGGAAGTGGCCAAATTTCCCCACATTAGGGATCCCAAGCGACGCACTTACGCTGGCAAGTTAATACACAACGTCTAACTAATCAATATTTATAATCGTATTACTATTTTTTATCATAGGTATGGTTTCCAGTCTGGACAAAAGCGTTGCCCAGACAATTGGTGCTTTGAAGGACAATGGCATGCTGAATAACAGCATTATTCTGCTCTACTCGGACAACGGAGCACCCACGATAGGCATCCATTCCAATGCGGGTTCTAACTATCCCTATCGAGGAGTAAGTAATCCAGGAATATAATGAAAACCATGAAACTAGAATATTCATTCACCTATTTTACATTCAGCAAAAGGAATCGCCCTGGGAGGGTGGCATTCGATCGGCTGGTGCTCTGTGGAGTCCACTGCTGAAGGAGCGAGGATATGTGTCCAACCAGGCGATACATGCCATAGACTGGCTGCCCACACTGGCAGGAGCTGCCGGCGTATCCTTGCCGCAGGATCTTCTGTTGGACGGCATTAATCTTTGGCCCATGCTGAGTGGCAACGAGGAACCAAAACCAAGAACAATGATTCATGTACTCGATGAGGTTTTCGGCTACTCATCGTACATGAGGGATACTCTTAAGTATGTAAACGGGAGCAGCTTCGAAGGACGATACGATCAGTGGTTGGGTGAACTGGAAACTAACGAAGACGATCCCCTGGGTGAGAGCTACGAACAGCATGTCTTGGCATCGGATGTTCAAAGCCTACTGGGAAATCGGGGATTAACTGAGGATCGCATCCGACAGATGCGCAGCGAAGCCACCGAAACGTGTCCCCCTGTTGAAGGACAAAATCCTGTAGAGCCCCATTTCAAATGCGAACCACTGAAAGCTCCCTGCTTTTTCGATCTGGCCAAAGATCCCTGCGAGCGATACAACCTGGCCCAAGTTTATCCACTCCAACTGCAGCAACTTGCCGATGAGGTGGAACAACTTCGGAAGACTGCGATTCCCAGCGCCCGAGTTCCGCATTCTGATTCAAGAGCTAACCCGACTTTCCACAACGGAAACTGGGAGTGGTGGAATAATACGGATACTCAATCAAGTTCCGGCACCTTCTCCATCAATTTATGGCTTGCGATGGGCAGTATTATAGGCTTAGTATACCCAAATCTGTTGTAGTGGTAAGTTCTTACTAGAATAATTGTTAATAAAAGTTAATTATAGAAAATAGTTTCTCCGTCAAATCTTTAAAGTCGCTTGAGTGCGAACTGGTTTTCCAGTTAAATAATAGAAAAGTGCGTATATTATCTGTTGATAATTCACTTTGTAAACAACTTGAAGTTGCAGCGTGAGCTATACTTATCTATTTCCACTCTTCAATAATGTGACTTAAAACAAAAAAAGCCCTAAAAATATGCAACAATATTGCATGTATATTAAAGCTCTGTTTAAAAACAGCTTAATACGTTTCTGAAAATACAAATTTTTACGTAACATGGTCATTTTTTCTTTTTTTTTTTTGAGTTCATATCACAACTTAATGAGCTAAAGGTGGGTTTCAAATAAAAATATTAATATATAAACATTACCGAAGTGGATTGGTTTTAACTAATTTTATTGGAAACAACAATGGACAGACATCTAAATTATCTATAAAGAATTGAAAAGCTCACTTAAAACTAGCAATTGTAATGGTTTGTTGATAACGGTGGCTTAAGACGAAATTTACAAAACTTTATAAAAATAATACAAATTTATGCAACAGATAATAACAATAGAATCCCTACTAAGTTTAATACTCTCTAGTTATGCGTATCTAAACACGTATATACATACAATACATAATACAAGCATAATACAATCATACACTCGGATAATACTCTTAATTTAACTCCAGCGAAGTAAGTTTAAAAATGGGTTTCTTCCGGACTGTGAACCTTGGTATCTGAGTTTCCTGCGTGACCATGGGATTTCACTCCTCGTTGGCGCTATTCGATCATATTGAATAGTAGACAGGAGAATATCATGCCAAAGATCTAAAAATAAACAAAATACAATTGAGTATTTATTGTATAATAATTTTGCTACCGAAGAAAGGCTTTCACTTACCATCAGTATGGCCACCGCTATGGATGTACCTCCAATAACCGCCGCGTGATCCCTGATGAAGTTGGTCGTCACATAGAGGCATCCCTGGTTGTACAGATTCGTAATGGTCGGGAAGATGGTGCACTCCTTGCGCTGGCCACCGAAAAGCTCCTGGCAACAGGACTCGGGCACTGGTCCGTACCTATTCCAGTCGTGCCACGTATCCACTCCGCAGCACTGTAGTCGCTCCTGGGTCAAATCCCAGGCCTGGGTGATCTCCCTCCTACTTCCGTATAGGGCCATTGTAGATCGCATTTCCTATGGGATATTGGTAAGGGTTAATGTGCCACCCACGTGTTGTTATCGATGGATTTGCCTCACCTGCCGCATGGTCTGCTGAACTCGTTCGCGGAACACGTAACCCAAGACACCGCCAATTAGCATGGTGACGAAAACTAGGGCCACTATTATGAAATACTAAAAATGGGAAACGAGTGGTTAATTTTTTAGCTAAATGGTGTTTGCTTCATAGAAAAGAAGAAACTGACAACTTTTAGAAGATTACATTAAAATGATAATTTATTTAGGTGGTAAATAAATATGTCAATACAGATATGATTACTCCAAAAATGACAAAGTTAATTATTTAATGAAATAACATTTTTGTTTTAATTGTTTGTTGTTTACTTACTGTTAGGAGGAGGCATTTGACTTCTTTTCCAGCACCAACACAACCCAAAAAGGACACCAGGCAAATGATAATCGATGTAACCAGCAGGACGTAGACAGCACCCGAGAAAAGATTCGTACCGAGCAGCTCATTGACGAAACTGCGATCCACCAGAGTCCACAGGGTGAGACAAAATACAATGGCTCCACCCACCTGGAGTAAACACATAATTTAGTATAATTTATTTCTTTAAAAATGTTTCTTTAATTTAAGCTACTAATAGATACTCACGAATATCACAAAGTTGGCTATGAAAAGACTGTACTTAACGAACTGCCCGCAGCAGTCCATTCGCGAACTGAAGCCCATGTCGTCTTCCTTTGAAAGGATAATACATTTCAATTAACCAATTCAATGGAGTAAATAGATTTCACATTGTTTACGTTTGTCTACAGGTGAAGAGCCCCAAAAGGAAATTGATGCGGGGAGAATAATGCAGGGAATTTGGGGTAGGATGATATGCAGAGGTTCTTGATGGCGATACAACTCTATACGGTAAAGACAAATAAGAATAATATCACACTTAGCTTTAATTTAGTTAAAGTACTTAAAACTAAGTATCAATTTGTTATACTTTGTGAGGTCATTCAATCACATCCCTATGTCTTATTATTAAACCAAGTTAATAAACGCTTCATTCCGATTTCAATGTTACTATTTTTGGCCTACTCTCTATTGCAATGTGATGTAATCTCTAGAATGGACTTTTCAACAAGTTTCTTCCGCGTAAGATTCACTCCACTATATGGGCTGGCTATCTATCAATGGTGTTTGGCTTGGCGAGTGGTGCGCATGCGCATGCGCAGCTGTGGTTTCGGCCGACTGTTCGCTGTTTCTAAGCCGGGTCCGAACCGCGAAGCGACCGAAGTACGCTTAACCATGACCCACTTTTTGGGAACTGCGACTGCGCAGCGATGCTGCCAACGCAATGCGCCTAGACAAGCGTTCATTATCGGCGGTGGCTGCCAACGTATTGTGGATTTTGTCAGTTACGGCTCTAAAAACTTACTTACGTCGCATTAGGCCCACTTCAAGGGTTCGCCGAGCCGAATTCCCCCCGTTGAAGTTGTAGCGATCAAAACAAATAAATCAAAGTAATAGCCTGACCGAAAATTTGTCAGCTAATTGTAGTGGTTTACCTACGCGAGTGCCGCCCCAGCTCTGATTCATCTTGGCGCAGTGCGATGTTCTAAATGCTAATTAAAAGTAATTGCAGGCTGAACAGTCGCGTACCCCTCCTCCCAACTAGCTGGTAAACGACATCTCATTTCGAGCATTATTCTTCAAATTCAAATTCGAGTTCGCCAGTTAATTGGCGGGGCTATTAAAAAAATGTTCTCACACTGTCTGAATATTTACTATTTTTCATTCGGCGTTATCATGTTGCGCGAATCGTGCCTGAGATGACAGTAAGTCATCCGAAAGTCGCCATTAATGATGGGGCGTTGGAGGCGGAGCGAATCACTATATCTGCTGCTTGTAAGCTGAGACCAATTAAGTTTATGGTAATTGTTCAGCTGTACGTGCTACACATGGTAATAGATCACTTAAAGCTCGGATTCCAGGTCCTGTCACTCATGGAAAACTTAGAAAATCATCATTAAGTACTATCCACTAAACTTTGAGTTCACTCTTTTATGCTCCTTCCATGCGTTATTATCTATCTATAAGCTTAGGAGTAATAGCTTTACTAAGTCATGTGTAATCTTTATTTGTAGCTGATGTTAGCTTAAAAGTTAGTGAGCAGAATCGGTCGAGGCTATAAATATACAATATATACTATTTGCTTACACTCGAAGCTTGAAAATATAGGAATGGAAATAGGAAAATGATCCTATTTATAAGTATAAAATATATACTATTTGTTTATATTCGAAGCTTGAAAATATAGGAATGGATATAGGAAAAAGGTCCCAATTGAAGGACCTTTGTATGAAACTGTATATATTGTGATTAATTAAAACAAATGAAATATTATCTAATAAGCAAATTCACTTACAAGTTTGCCGTCCCGTAGCACAAACGAAGTTTTCGTTAGGTAACCAATTTTGGCGGTTTTCTTTCTCAGCTTCGTATATGTAAATTGCCTTCAAATTGTTGTTTTGCAAAAACACAAAGCAAAACAAAAGAAACGGCCACTAATTTTAGTTGCACTTGAATGCACAGAAACTTTGGGAGTGGCTATAAAAAAAGAAGGAAATTATTTTAACCCTTTTAATTAACATTTTGGCGGTAAGAAGTAGAAGAGTTTCTGATTTCACTTTTATTTATAAACAACTTTTTGCTGAATACGCGTTCATTCACTTTTTCGGTCGTTTTTAATCACTTGTTTTAGTGTTATGTCCGTTATTATATGACTAAATATTATTGACAAGATTTGTTTGCTTGTTTTTAAAATGTTTCGTTTCTCTTAACTGCTTTGCTTTACTTCATTCAGATCGAAAGAGCTCGCAAACTTTACATACGCATATATCAATTTATGCCATATTCGTTAATATTTGCTCTCGAATTTTTATGAAACTTTTTTTTAATACAGGTTTCTTGCATTTGTTTTGAGCGTCACTCGCAGTTGATAATTGTTATTGAGTTTTTATTCGATTGTTGTTGCTGTTATTGTCAATTGCAGTTCTCCCATGGCAAACAACTTTTTTTTTTGCCGTCTTGCTTTTAACATTTGCTTTTCAAGTTACGTCACGTTGGTCAAGGCAGCATTATCCTTGGCGGAGTTATCACTGTACTATCGGGATATTTCGTGGGGATAAAACAATACGATTCACTTGATGTCTCATGGACCTAAGTCCCGCTGTGGAGCTCGCCTTACAGGGATTGAGTGGATCCGGGGAGCTATGATACTATGGTGTTTTATGTGGTGACTACTATGGTGGTGTGGTGGCGGCGACGACTATACCGCTCGAGAGCTCGCTTGGAACTGGTTGTGGGAACAGTCGGGGCGATCGGTTTTTTATTAGTTTCGCTCACAAAGAGCTCCGTTGTCTGTTTCTGGTCCCCGTCTCTCGCTCTCGAAATTACAACAATTCCGACTTGAGCCCCTGCTTTCGGAGGCTTAGCACTGCAGGTGCGAGGAAGATGGGAGTTACAAACCGCAAATACTTCTGAATGTTTTCGTGCTTCTCTCTTATTTATTCATCTATTTTTCGGCTTCTTTTCACCCCCTTCCCTTTGCGGAGTCGGCATGTGAAAATGCGTTGAGCAAACAAAATATGATCCGTCTTCCACAGCCAGCACCTTTGTTTCATTTCGGGCAATTGCAAAATATAAATATTGATAAGCAAGCGATATTTGATATTTGTTTTAGTTTTCGGTCTGCACATGGCAATGTACGGAACAGTGACTTTGGCGGCAAATAAATATATCCCAATTGGTTACGGTGTTGTTATAACAGTTCAAGTTTAAATACTTTTCGAACACGGATTATTTGTAATGATTGTTTTCTTTCTTAAGTTGGAACATTTGCCTCCATTTGCAACCATATGTATATTCATTATACGAGTATTGAGTTCCTTTTCTCACATTCTAGAATCTTAGTTTTAAAGCATGGAACTTTCTCAAAAATCTTATTTTTATCAGTTGAAACGGGCCGCATCGGTTTAAATGTGATCTGAATTTATCTTATGTACTACGTACATATGAATAAAGAAATATAGAAATTTATTTTAAAATATTAGAAAAGAACTCAAACATTGCCGAGTCTAGCTTTCTTTCTTGATTTCAAGGGCTTAGGGTTTCAAGAGAGCACAAGGACAATATACTTATTATCAGTACTACTACTACTACTAATTCTGTTGGTCGAACTCAATTGCTGCGCCGAAGGACAACCTTTGGCACTTAACAGCTTAATTTTCTTGTTAGTCGAACAAATAGTTTTGGCTGAGTTGAGTAATTTTGTAAGCAATTTCCAAGCTAAGGTCAGAAAGTTGGCTGCCAATAGACGAATAGCTCACCCTCCCTACTTACACTCCACAGCACGGTTGAAAAGCGCTCAAATTGTTGGCTTGTTTAGCACTTTTATGGCTGTGTTAACAACAAACACCCGCCACGTCCCCGTAATCACCATCCAATGTGTTAGTTGCATGGCAAAAATAAAAATAAATCATAAAAAAAAAAGAAAAACAATTACTCTGCCTGTTGATTTTGCATCTTATAAACTCGCTGTGGGAACCTTTTGCGTTTTATAGATGCCATAAAACCCATTTCCACACACTCGTCCACTCGTGTGCCTCGTCATAAAATATTGCTCCGAAATGGAAGTTAGCGACTAGTGCTCAGTTTTTCTTTCTCAAGTGGCTAAGAATCATTAATATTATGGGGAATTCTTAATTTTAAGCCAGTCAATTTCGCCTATGAACATACACTTACTGAGATCCGATTAGTGTGAGCGAGTTGAAAGCCTCGTTGAGCTCGGCGAAGGTGACAAGCGTCAGAAGCGTTAAATTGTGGCACTTTAACTGATTGGAGTGAGTCAAAAATTGGGGAGGCAAGCAAATGAATACTGCTAGTGGAAGATATAATTAAAATGTTAACCGAACTGCGCATACAACTAAGTTAACACAGCAACATGCATACATCATACATCACCAGATGCAAACTAAGGTGAAACATTGAAAAACATTTTCAATATTTTTGATTCTCACATGACTTATCATAGCTGCTATAACTCTACTTACTGATCTCGGTATAAAAGCGATCTCAATCACTCAATAATTTGCATATTCCATTAATAAATTAATGAATCTATGGGAATGTGGTGTGCTCGTGAATAATGCATTGCGAAAGTTGAAAGGTTATCAAGAGTTAATGATACAGAATTTATTTTAGCTTAGAGGAGTATTCCTTTATACTATTTTACAGAAAATTCTGAATTAAAATGAATCGCCATTAACAACATTTTCACGCAAAGTGACCTTCCAAAATTCGAACTTGAGGGCTGGCATTTATTTTGGTGGACAACCGCAAAACGCAACTGAATCCCAGATCTTGACCAACTCAAGTCATGTAGTTTTTCCCAAGCGCTACACAAGTCCAAACAAACTCCAAGTGCATTCTGTGGCCTCGGGCCAAAGTCATTAAATGGCTAATCAGTTGGTACAATTGTATTCCCTTTTGGCCACCGCTTAGGGCATGTTCCACCTCCTCCCACGAAAACACACAGATATTCGGCAAACAAATAGCCAAAATATACATCTGAGTTTAGTCATGTGCCCGCTAATTGGTCGGTGTCAGCTCCAGTGATTGTACGTGGCGATGTGTCAGCCAAATGCTGAATATAATGTCTGCCGGATCAGGTCAGGCATTTCCGACCAATACGACAATCTCATGAATCCTAAGTACATAAATATATGAATCATTTTTTATATAGTATAGTATTTATTTTGCCCAGAAAACGGTTCGACGAAGGTTCTGAGAATGTTTTCGTTTCAAATTTTCAATTTCTAAATATTTACACCAGACTCTCTTCAGAAAGAACATCACGGAATCCGATTTTCCTACTGTTATTACTCTGTTAAATTTCTATCCGAAGAAAAATGAATAGTTAGTTACTTGTGGTAACTTTAAATGCTTATTATATTTTAATCCTTTCCCTTTATGTTCAATATTAATTATGGCTACATGACACTTTTAAGTATCTACATATTAAATTTGTTTTTAAATATTTTGTGGCGGCACCTCTGGTTTAAAAATGTAACAAAACACCGTTCCTGTTCTAAATTCTGTACTAAATAGAATTAGAACATCAAATGCGGGGTACAGGATTTCCGGTATTCAGACTTGGCAGCACTTTGTTCGGAAATAAAATACATTCGATAGTGACTTTGTTGAGAAACCCTAAAGGTAGGCTTCATAAATGTACTAGAAGTTCGAATCCGACCCGCTTAAAATCCACACCAAAATAAATACAACAAATTCAATTAAATGTTTATGTACAGTTTATACATCTCCATACATATCAACCTTACGGACTAATTGTGTGTGTTTGAATTGTTCATTTTGGTACAAATTGCACTAAATCAATGCACTTCATTGATCGATTGAAGTTCTTCGGTTGCCTGACTGGTGGGCTGTGTATGCTTTAAGTACAAAAATCAATATTTTGGAGGCACTTAAACAAACTTAGCCTATTCTGCTTGATTGTAGACGGCGACATTGTTTCTATTCAGTTTAAAATAGACTTTAGCAACTAGGAAGGGGTTTTGATGCTACGATTCACAAGCTATCACTTGGACATATCACAAAACGTGGTTTGGCTCTCTGCCCCAGTTAACTGGGGTGTCTGGAGCAGGGTTACCCTCTCACGCTGTTCGACAGGCATTGGCATATTCCACACAATCGTGCAGGGTGGGGAAGATCTCAAAAGGTCCTTCGCTGAGGGCCATACTATGCACCAGGGTATCGTACACCCGATCTACGGGACTAGCCAACAACAAACGAGCTCCTCGCACCTTCAGCTCCTTGCTGATATCCGTCAGGGTGCGACATCCCGCCACATCAATGTGTCCGAGCATGGAGAAATCCAGGACGAGCACCTTGAACGCACCTGACGTCTCTTCTAACTTGCCATTGATTGCCTTTCCTCCGTTCTGCGATACTGGGGAATAACTCGATTTGCTGCCCTTGCTCGGACTATTGCTATTGCTGCTGCTGACTTTCGTTGGAGGAATCTTGTCCAGGCCCACGGCCTCGTACAGAGCACGCCGGAAGAACAGGCTGGTGGCAAAGTTTAGCGATCCACTGTAGCGGAAGATGCGGACTTCGGGAACCTGCATGGCGTTTCGGTGCTGGTTGAGATCCATATAGATGCCTGGGGCCTCTGGCATATAGCCCAAAAGGCAGGAGTACGGCTTCAGTCCCTTTATATACAGAGCCAACAAGGAGATGCAGATGCCAATCAAAAGACTGCAAAAGAATGATAAACATATTATTGTTGGTTTCAAGTGGAAAATTCAAAATTAAATATCAAACACACCCAATATCAATATCGATGATAACGACGCAGAGGAAGGTAGATATCCATGTGAACATTTCCAACTTGCCCTGCTTGGAGAACTTTTTCAATTCCTTGGCCTGCATAAACATCGGCTTCAGTGCCACTATAATCACGCCAGCCAGAACGCACTGAATAAATAGGAATGAACGAATAAATAAAAGTTGAACAATAATTATGCAAAGTATAAGACTCACCCTTGGCAAACTGCTGAAAAAGGGGCCGATCCACATGAGGGTGACCACCACCAGCGAAGCGGAGACCAATGAAGCTATCTGTGAAACACCACCAGTCTGGTCCTGGATGACCGATCTTGACAGAGAGCACGCCATGGGAATGCAGGAGAAGCAGCCGCCAACCATGTTTCCAATGCCCATCGCGAACAGCTCCTGATTTGGCCTGACCTCATACCCGTGTTTCTTAGCGAACGTGAGGCCCATGGACATGATTATGGAGTAGGTGACGATAGCAATGGCAATTGAATCCACGGCCACCTTTGGTACAAGATCCAAGCGTGGCAGAACGGGCTCCGGTAAGCCACTAGGTATTTTTCCCACTGGATTTACGTTGTAATCGACATACAGGTTGAACCATTTGGAGATCAATGTGCCACCGATCACCATGATCAGCTCCGCTGGTAGGGGAAAGCGGCATTTTTTACTCAGTCGCGGCTTTAAGATCTCATTGCAGATCATCATGAACGCAATCACAGCCATACAAAAGCCAAAGTTCACAAGATTCGTTTGTGGCACTCCCTTGATCACGTCGATAACTGTGTATATGATCTTGAATGCACCTTTGTGACGCGGTACTGAGATGCCCAGCACATCCTTTAGCTGGGCGGTAACCACGTGACACGCTGCAGCAGTGGTGAATCCATTCACCAGAGGTTCGCTCAAAAGGGATGACAGGGTTCCCAGTCTTAGAAAAGCCATTAGAAGCTGAGGAAGAATTAAATATTAATTTGCTAGGCAAACCTCTTTAAAAGACAACTTACGTTTACAATTCCCACGGTGAGTGCCAAAGAGGTCGCCACCTCTATTTTAGTAATGGGATCCGCATTTAGAGTAGAATTTAAAAGCTGAAAAGGTGATAAAGTGGTTGAGGAGACAGAATCCGCAACCGCTGAGGAATTTAATAGCAGGAGTGGGGATGCAGTCGCTGTTCCATTCGATTGCAAACCGAAGGCATCAACAGGCAATAAATGATGGTGGTCATCTACGTTGGCATACGTATCCACCACCTTTGCCGTCATCATGCTGGCCACCGCAAAGGTGCCGATGGAGATATGCTTCGAGGTCCCCAGGAACATGTAGGCCAGCACCGGAAACACGGCCATATAGAGACCATTTCCAGCCGAAACTCCCGCCAAAATGCCATAAGCCATGCCGTGAGGTATGTTCATGATGGCGACGGTGAAGCCGGCGATTATATCGCCAGGAAGATCTCTCCTGGGTGAATACTGGGGTAGCCATTGCAGAATGGGAATCACGCCGGTGAAGAGTGCAAAGAAGTTCCAGCTCTGCCAGCAGTTTCGCAGCGAGGAGGGTATGCTCTTGTCCCTGGCCGCATATCCTGTTTGCTTTATCACCACCTCATGGGTCAACACATCCCGGTGAATGCTGTATTTTGGCTGGATCTTTGGCTTGCTTGGTACACTGCCACCGTTTCCATTTGAATTGTTATTGTTCAGTGGCTTGGTTCTGCAATAAGGAAGGATGTAAGTATCTCTAAAAGCGAACAAAATATCACTTTTATATTACTCACTCTGGACTCTCTTTATCACTAGGCATTTTGGCTATATCTTCCACTACTTCTATGTCTTTTGGGTTCCTCCCGCGTTCCACATTGGTGTCTGTAAAGGGATGAATGCGTAGGTCGCGTTGGAATTGCAACTGCCTGAAGCGTGAAACTGGGCAACTTGGATTCGGATAAGCGTCTTTGGGTCTCTTGGGTATTGTTCCAGTGGCTTTGTTTGATGAAACCTCTTCGGTATATCCAATTGGTACTAATAGGGTACCAGATTCGTTTTTGATATGTGAATCTTGGAAATTGTTGTCTATTGGTAAGTAGCGTCGTCTTTTCTGGCGATCGTGTAAGTCTTTTAATCGCTTCCAAGCTCCTTTGGGCAGGGTTTGAAGATGGTGTTTCGGTTTCTGAAAAGAAGAATGATAGAATTTTTAGTATGCCAAAAATTCGAATCCAGATTGTTAATAGACCTTATAATTATGTGCTTCATATGAAGTTTAACAAAATCAATTTCTTTCAGGCAGTGCAATGTCCGTTTTAAAAGGAAAGAAACTTTGTGAAGTACGTTTGTGGAATAAATCAACTTGTATTTTTCAATTCATCTTATCTGAGAGCAATTACTTTCTTAGAGCTTCTAAAGATCTTTAAGTACTTGTCTTAATTTGTTTTCTTATCACCATTGATACTTTCAAGAAAAGAGATAGGAAACGGAAAATTTTTCGGCAATCCACTTGTAGCTTATTATCTTAAACACTGAATCGCGTATTTTGCAACACCTGTTAGATAACATCGACCAACCGCATCCGATTATCATCACTTTCGATCACAGAACAACGGGCTCCCAAGCTACTAACCTTAACAAACTCGACACACGACTGAGGCATCTATCATCATCGTACGATAATTTATAATAATATCCCCGAATTCGTGGACATTTTTGGATACAATGAATCGTGATTTCGTACCAAATGCTAATTGGTTTAATGATTTGATCAACATTTGTTCTCTGGGTGACCGAAAGTTTTTGTCAAAATCAGTTGAATTCCCTGAAGAAGTTTTCGCTATCGGCCATTATTACGCATACGCAACGTTGACAAGTGCCCACCGTTGACGTATTTCCTAGAGATGTTCATCATCAATTACAGTCTGGCGAAAGCCACTTGCTAAGTGCTCAATAAAGTAACATACACCTGTGATAAAGGGGATAACAGTAGAGGGCATTTTACTCGTTTTGTCATTCGTTCCATTGGCTCAAACCATAATCACCTATAATAATCGGTTCATGGTAGATAACTTTTATGACCAACGTCTAAGCTAGAACCAACAAATATCAGTTGGAGGTAAACCCTCCTGACGAGCAAATGGGGGACTTAATGAAATAACTATAAAGCTGTAAGCAAACTCGGTTACAAAAAGTTGGATTGTACTAGGTTGTTAAGGTATTTACTCAATTTGAATATATATTTTTATATTATGTAGTCGTAATGGTTAATGAAATACATTACAATAAAATATCATTTAATAATAGAATCAAAACGAAAGAACAATTAACCAGTACAAATGAAGTGTTGCAATAGCACACCCGCTATTACTTATAATTCCACTCTTTAAAGCCCCGTTGCCAACTGACACAATTCCTGCTAAGTGACCACAAAAAGGCACTCCATAAACCAAAGTAAACAACTTCATAAACCGGATCTACAAAGTGGCAGCCAGATATAACAACAAATACGACAAAAAATATATTTTGAAAGCTGTGTTCGGCAACGCCACTTGCATCACAGATATAATACTTCCCCAGTTTTTCAGCTGCGATCTGCTGAAAAACCTTGCCGCCAATGTCAAGTTCAACGATTTGTAAGGTGATTGAAAAACCAAAAGTATCGCCAGTTATATGCTAAGTATCTGGAATCGATCAGTGGATCAAAAGATCACTGGCCTACCGAGATCAACTGACTCAATTGCATTTGCATTTTAAATTAAGGCATGTGAATTGAGTCTCACACAGATTATACTCTTAAAAATAAACCAACTCATTCGCCATCTACCAGACTTTCTTTATAAATGTATATATGCTTAAACAATATAATGAAAAAAGGTATTATTTTTATTGTGGATTTTGTTACGGTTTGATTTAGCAAAATCAGTTTATGTTCCACAACTTGAATTGCCAAAATCGGCGGTAATTGTTTATTTCTCTCTCTTTTCGCTCGATTTTCGAAAGTAATGACTAACACGTTTATTCCCATAAAAACGAGCTTATTATATATAGAACAAACACCTACAATCCGGTTTAATTGTGATGCCCCTGGTTCATTGTTGTACTGCCGGCAATGGCGAGGGACCTCATTAGTTCTACCAACGAAGCGTTTACTGTGGAAACAGTGTGCAAAAAAACGGGATTCCACAATTGGCCCAATCCAAATGGCTTATGCAATGGGCCCAAACGCACATGACCACAGCGAGATTAGCTCAAAAGGGAGCCGAAGGGGAAGGAAGATGTCTTATATATAGATATAAACATATATAACTGGAATAGTGTAGTAAATACAAGCGCCTGGGCAAAATCGCTGCTGAATTCTTATCGAAAGTGTCCACTCGGCTTATCAGCAAAACACGAGCTTCCATCAGCCTCGGTAATCAATGTTTTAACCTCGGCACAGTCACAAAAACCCCTATTCAGCCGACTAAAACATGTGTGGTCATTAATAAAAAGTTTCTAAATATTAACTTTTAATCGGAAAACAATTGAATATGTTGCGGTGCGCAATATTGAGTTGTACATACATATAAGGTTATATACAGACGGTATATTCAAGCTTAATTTGTCAACCGTTTTAATTTTAAGTCTGTTTTGAAGAAATGACAGTTGTTAAAACTGGATTTAAGCATTTCACATTTTTTAAGTAAGACCTCAGTGTTGGCTTTTAAAGCTTTTCGTTTCCAAGTTACGAAAGGTCGAGTTCAAAATTAATTGAAAATACTCATACTACTGCAGCTGAAAGTGCTTAACTCGTTATGTTTTGCTATATAAATTCAGGGGGATTCCAGCACACAGGTGCTTGTCGATATATTGACCCGCGTCTTATCAGCAACTAATGGCCATGAAATAGTTACAGTTTGCTTTATCGATCCCACTTTTGTAGGCACCATATGCATTGCGTTTGATATCAAAATATTGATTGCGTAAGTGGGCAAAGCGAATGTCACAGATAACGCAGACAATTTTGAAAGGAACTTAGGGTAATAAAATCGGTGGATCGGAGATACGTACTTCAATCATGTTGATTGATCCGTCGTGACTTTTGCTGACGCACTTGCAGCGACTTCTTTGTTCTGGGTAATGGAGAAAACTGAGGCAAATACTAAGATTCGGATCAGATTCCGGGGTCTCCGTTTTCCACATTCAGCTGATGCTGTCTACTTAATGTGATAAAACTGACGTTGAAGTACATAAACGAGCATTTCTTGGCAAAATATTTGCCTGGGATTTGGAGAAAATTTACGGAGCACGCGAGCTTTAGTATTACCTTTATTTTTTATAGAAATAATATAAAAGGTAAGCACTGGTTTATGAACTCAGTCTTTATTTATAGAAAGATGGTAGCGTACTAAATAATCGTGGCAATATTTACCCATGTACATATGTATATAGCAAGTGATTTGCCTGATTCATTCAGCCAAAAAATTATGTTTGTCCAACAAAATATTTCACAAGTAAAAAAGTGAGTCACTTTCATTAAGCCCAAAATAAATTGATAGAAAGCGTAGACATGCGCTGTTATTTTATCATGTTCATCATAAAACAATTTGACATTTAGTGACCCCTTTTGTATACATTTTGATAACTCTTTGGAATTTAAGGTCACCGATAAAATAACAAGCAACATATAAAAAGCAAAATAAACTCCTTATGTAAATGACTTACGGTTTGTTTTAGTTACGAGAACTCTTTGCATTGAAGGTAAGAATTTTTTTAAATTTTTAAATATTCAATTTGACGCCTTACTTATGAGTAAAGCAATTGACTTGCGAAAGTTGAACTTCATATTTAAGATTCTTGTTCAAATATATATAATATCAAAAAATATATTAGCAGTAATTCTCTGTGTAATATACCAGTAAAGTCAGAGCTCCATACGCTTTAAACTGGTTGCCTTTGGGGTTGGATATTGAACTATATAGGGCATTTATGCATGTGCCGCGCCCTTATCGCCAGATTAACCCTTGCTGGCGGAGTCCAGTTCCAGTTTCATCATCGATTTGACCACAGAACTGCAAACAATGAGTGCTACACATTTCCCTTGATTATGTTTAGCTTCCGTTGGATATGAATTGCATTCATGTTCATCGTTTGGACTTTGAGTTTCCCTTGTTTAGCTTCTGTAGAAGTGCTGGTGCGGCAGTTGGCAGATTTTTTATATGTCTTTGTTTAGATTTCGATTGTGCGGCATTTATTTATTTCTGTGTGGCGGAGGGAGGGGGGAGTAGGGGAAGAATTGGGGCTGCAACATTTTCAATTTTCCCTACTGTGCGCACGCACGAACTTCGGACAACGCAGTGGAAACAAACCAAATGAAATCAATTGAAACATCGTTGATTGATCAAAAATGATGAGATAACTCGGTGCTGTAATATTTATTTCCAGAATGAATTTATTAAAAATACAGAGATTTTTAAAACACATTAGTTGTGAAAATAAATAATATGCTTAAACATCTCATTCATATATAAGCTTCTGTGTGCGCGTATACTTCCGCAAATGCAAGTTAAATATAGGCACGCGATATGTGATATTTCCCGGCACAATATGAGTGCTATCATTAATCCCTCAGTTTCCCTATTTATTACTATAGATTCTTATTGCAGTTATTGTGTGCTATTAGCGGCGAAAACTTCAATCCTAAATCCAAAACAGGTGGTTTTAATCTTGAGCTCAAGGCAATCTTTACAGCTCACGTATAGGTGATAATGTTTAAAAATAATCTGTGTAAATTACCGATTGATTGATAAGTAATTCACAAGTTTTATTCGCTTCATTGTGGGAAAGTAAAAGGCTACATTTTAATATTTGCCAGAATGAAAATATAATTATAGATTATAGAAAGTATTTAAGTATTAAATCTGGTTCTGTGTTCATAACCAATAATTTTTACAAAAAGACCAAGTCGTCTATTAAGGGGAATTTTTGAGAAATAATTGCCTTTGCAATTGTGCACTTTGTGTGTTGCATAATATTTACATTTTTTTTTCAGACCAAAAAACCAATTAGTTTCCATTCACTATTTGTTCTCCGCAGCGCGGTGGGCTTATCAACAAATCCCAATAAGTATAGGGTATTCCGAACGGGCGACGCGACAGGTTGGCAAAAAGTCGCCAAAACGGAAGAATGACATAAACATACTATATACATGATGTACTATAACGCTTATATACTATATATACACTATGAGTGTGTGTCAAGTGCAAGTGCACCGAAAACAACAGAGAGGGCCCACAGAAACAATAAAGCCAATGAAAAAGCTGAAAAGTACGCAATTAACGTGATTGTCCCCAAATTGACGAGAAATCGAAAGGCAACGGCGGAAGTGAGTAAATGTTGGGCAATACAAATGAATGTGAAAAGATGTCGAGAATGGAAGATTCTTTGTGGCCTTTACCTTTGGGAAACTACATTAATTTTTGTTGGCACTCAATTCGGTTGCCAACGAGTACAGCTGTTGCTGTTGTTGTTGTTGTTGTTCTTGTAGTCGTCTATACTGCCGCTTTCGATTTGTTGGCACCTTCAACTTTTGATAGCGCCTTTGTTATTGTTGTATCACTTGTTGCCAATAAAAAATTGATTAACACTTTTCTGGCGCATGCATCGCAAATATGCTGAACTTTGAGCACTCTTTAGCGACTTTTTGTTCTGCCAAAACGATTATCACTTATATAAAACCGGCTAAAAGGGCCGCAAATTAATAGCCAACACTGTAAGCTCTGCTTTGTTATTTCAATAATATTTATTTTCGCTTATTTAACTTCGCACGTTTAGTATCTCTTCTTTTTTTTATGCCGAAAAGCGTCGCTTGCGACACACGTAAAAGTATTTCTTTGTCGTTATATATGAAGTTGTTGCTGCAGTTGTTGTTGTTGCTATTGGGGGGTCGAACGCCAAAAAAAGATGCTCGCGCCAAAAACCAAATGTTTGGAAAATCCGCGACGGAAGCAAAACAGCGTCCGACTGACCTAGTAAAACTGAAGAAAAAAGTATTTCAACTCACATTGTGGCGAAAGCTTTTTAAGCTTACCATTAACAGCTGTTCCCGATGCCTCCTAATCTATCGGTCTAACTATCGTATACACACATTTTCTGGTAAATAGCATACGTTTTGTTAATATGAATACAAAATGTAAACTATAGGAATGGCATATACTTTTTACAAGCGTTAAACGTTATTTTTTAATATTTTATTTAAGTGGAGATGTTATAACTTATCTTAGATTTGGTATATTTCCATCAGCTGATTGGTATATTTGAGGCGCGCGTGTACGGCTACACTGAAAAAGAGGAAGAGGTAGCCATGACAACAAAACAAGTTGTTTTTGATAAATCCTTAGCTTTTCACCGGCCGTTTTTGGAATATTAGCATAAAGTGAGAAAGAAAAATAGATCGTCGGAATGGACAAGCCCCAGCTGATCGAGCACCTCCACGAGTCACTGAACTACACGGTGTACGATACGAAATGGGTGCCCCTTTCGGCCAAGTTCGTGATTCTGGGCTCCAAGGCCAACGGGCACGGAATCATGGACATCTACGAACTGAACCAGGATAAGCTGGTGAAAGTGAAGTCCGTGGAGAAGAAGGTGGCCTTCAAGTGCGGCACCTTCGGAGCAGCTTCGCTCAGGAACCGCCACATGGCCATTGGAGATTTCGAGGGCAGGCTGCAAGTTCTGTAGGCATAATCCCCCTTGAGTCATTTGAAGCCTTTCTGACATGTGTTTTTTGCAGCGATATGGAGCAGCCGGACCTTCCGGTTTACAACGTAAAAGCCCACAACGGCATCATCAACACGATCGACGCGATTGGAGGCACTCAAATCGACTGTGGTGCTCCGGAAATCGTTACTGGAAGTCGTGACGGCGCCGTTAAAGTCTGGGATATACGTCAAGGGCAGGCCCCTGTGGTGGACATGTCGCCGCCGCCGCAAATGGGCGATGGCGTTAACAACAGCAGTGGCCGCCGGGACTGCTGGGCCGTGGCCTTTGGAAATACCTACAATGCCGAGGAGCGCATCGTTGCCGCCGGCTATGATAATGGAGATCTGAAGTTATTCGATTTGCGCACCCTTTCCGTACGCTGGGAGGCCACCATGAAGAATGGTATCTGTGGCCTGGAGTTCGATCGCCGGGACATTCCCATGAACAAGCTAGCGGTAACCACTTTGGAGGGCGGTCTCCTTGTCTTCGATATGAGAACCCAACATCCGACCAAGGGGTTTAGTTACGTGGAGGAACGCAACGCCGGACGCAGCGTAGGGACAAATGGCGTTATTAGCGGACCCAAAGCCACCGTTTGGGTGGTTCGTCATCTGCCCCAGAACCGGGATCTCTTTCTCACGGGCGGCGGAACTGGCTCCATTCGCCTTTGGCAGTACGAGTATCCCGACAGGAGGGTCATTGACGACTCTGATGGGAACAAGTTGGGAGTGGCTGGAGCCCTTAGCATGGTTAGTGCAGCCACTTTGAGCTCTCAGCCGGTTCACTGCTTTGACTGGCATCCGGACAAACTGGGCCTAGCCGTCTGTGGAGCATTCGATCAAAGCGTGCGCGTTTTAATTACCACCAAGTTAAACACTTTTTAGATGGTGGACATCAAATGAAACCTATTAAACAAATGCCTCATACTTGTGATATTGGATCATGGGTAAATGCTTAGATTTATATTTTTATGAATAGATTTTCATTGCACCTATTGCGAGACAATAAAAATAAATCCTTAATGCGCAATAGCTCTTAAAATCAAAAAACACCGGATAATCTGCTTGACCTGAATTATATTACAAACCAAAACTAGCTTACAAATATATCAGCAATAAACTATTTCATGTACAATACATACATACAATAAAAAATGAATCTTTTTATTTGTTATGCAATTACAAAATAGTATAAAACCTTATACAAAAAGGCCTTTTCATGTTTATAACTAAGATCGAGACGCATTCATTCGTTCCTGGACAATTTTTGTCAGGTCTTCGATGCGCTTTTCTAGCTGCTCCACTTTTGCAGTCTGTTCTGCCGGCACATCCACATTTATGGCCCTCTTCAAAGCATTCAGACAAGATGTGCCCGCCAATCTGGCAGAATTTAGTTGAGAAGTAATCATTACCTCACTTTCGTCTTGAATATGCTCTGTGATGGCCGCCACTGAGAGATCGCAGACCTCTAAGCAAAGATCCAGTGCTTTTAAAGCGTGCTCCGATTTTGTTTCCCAGCCCAAATGCTTCGGTGTGTACGCACGATACGATTTCACCAGTTTCTCGGACTTTTTCAGTGGCGTTTGGGCCACCAAGGCGGCCAGTTCCCAGACAAGAGGCTCGTTACCATGTTGAATGCTCTGCTGTCCCAGCAGCTTTATGAGTCTCTTGATCAAAGCACTTGAGCCGGCGGGATCCTCCTTCGAAACTCCGTAAACAATACGGGTGAGCACTTCCTGATCGAGGTAGTGCTGCTTTAGCTCCGCCATGCGCTGGTAAGCCCGCATGGCGTCGTCCCAGTGGGAAGTATCCACTGACACCAGCATGTAGTTCTCCCAAACCTTCCAGTTGCTGTAGTTGCACTTCAAGGCCTCACCAAGAACACGATGTGCCCGCTGTTTGTCACCCAATTTAATCAAGGCCTTGGCTAGATTGTTCCAGGACTCGAAGCCATTGGGTTCCAGGTGGGTGTAAGCCAAATAATATTTAACGGCCGGCTCCCAGCGTTCCAGTTGGATTGCGCAGTAGCCACAGCGCAAAAGAATCGCTTCCTGCAAGTTGTTGATCTCCAACGAGATCTCGAAGTGATCCATTGCCTGGGCATAATCCGCACTCCTGTAGAAGTGGTTGCCCCAATAGGCTTGAGCTTTTCCACTTGTCTTTTTGGAATACAACCAAGCCTGCTCGTAGAACGAAGGATCATCGATCGCATCGCCAAGGAGGCAGTACAGCAATGCCGTTGGCTTCTTTTCTAACTCCTGCCTGATGATCTCCGCTGCCTTGTGACGAAGTTCCAGACTCGTGTAGCACTCGATCACCTGCTGCCAGGCGTGTATGCGAAGACAGATGTCCAGAGCTGTTTTGGTCATACCCAAGGATCGCAGCAAGTCCACAAGCTGCAGCTGCACCTGCCACTTGGGACTCAAGTGGGCGGCGAAACCGTAGGAGAGTCGGGATCGCAGCGATAACTCCTCCTCGGAGGTGTCAAGCAGCTTGACACACTCCTCGCATTGTTTCCAGCTGCGTTCGACTGTCCTTCTTTGATTCGACTCCTGAAGGCAGTTTAGAAGAAGGGCTGACTGCCGGACTTGGAATGGACCATGTTCCTGGTAGAGCAGGGTTTGCGTATACGGCTCCAGTTGCTCATCCGCCAGGCGATCCTTAGGCGTTGAGCGTTTCAATTGCTTTCTGTTTACAAGAAAGAAATTAGTATAATTAGTATAAGAAATAATAAGGACTATTGGCCATTCTTACACTTTGGCCAGCACCAAAGCTTGGAGCACACTGGGAAGTGTCATCACTTCGTTGTCCTTCAGCTCCACAAAGCGTATTCGCTCCAGTCTCGTGTCATCCTCCAAAAGAAGTAGTTTGGGCAACTTGGTGGTCTCATTTGTTTGGACGGCTGAAGGCAGAGGCTGCTGCTCACTTAGCTGCTCAACCTTAAGGCAGAGCTGTGGAAGGGCCTTCTGCTGGAATTTGGTGCGTACTCCTAGTAAACCCTCAACTTTCAGCTCCACCTGGAGATGCTTGCACAGTTCATCCAGTATTTGGGAGGCAATTTCAGAGCGATGAAACTGCAGGTAGCCATTGGCCAACTCCAGTAGCAGCAGGGATTGCAGTTCCCTGCTCTCAAACTGACTGAAATGAGCCTGAAGATGTCCAGCTGCTGATTTAAACTGCTCATACAGGGAGGCCGCCAAATCATCCAGGACATGCTGATGCAGGCAGATCAGTCGCAGTCGCCACCAAATCAGGACCTAGGTATATTGCTCATTAGTAAACAGCATTGCATTTCACTAAAGCCAACAAACCTTTGATTCTGGTTGGTTTTCTGAAAGTCCCTCAAGGATTTTCCTGGCAATCAGTAGTAGTTCTACAGATTTGACATTTGGATTCAGTTCCTCGCCACTGGCCTTCAGTTTCTCGAGTGCGTCGAGTTTTGCCAGCTCTAGTTCACTATGGATTTGTTGGTACTCTTCCAGTTTGTCAAAGGGCCCAGTGAAATTGTTTTGAACAAAAGCGAAGATCAGCAGCAGGAAATCCTTGAGTTGTGAAGTGGGATCATCTTTCGAATCTGGCTTGCCTTGCTCCTGCCAACGTTGAAGGATCTCCCGGAGATCATCTATTGTCCACAGTTTCTGGCGGGTCCACAATTGACGCAGTGTCTCATCCGCTGGCAAATCTATAGGTAGTTTTTGTATTAGATATTACAGGCAAACTATTGTGATCCTTTATACTCTACCTTCAACTGCCACCTTATCGTTGAAATTGCATATATAATATTCACTGAATATATCGGCAACCATTATAAAAGCTTTTGATGGAATTGTTGTATTTCTTGGATAAACAATCCACGTGCTTCACGTGTTTAAGAATACCGGCTTGATTTTAGGCAAAGATCCTACTTTATAAGAGAAACTATACTTGGTTGGTACTTTAACTGTTTTTCTTGAATGAATTCAACCTTAATTTAACTGCTTAACAGTCATTTAAAGCGTGTTTCTAGAATGTTTTCAAACCGTGCAGATTGTTTATTAGTGATGGGAGTTCCCGAATATTCCGCAAATAATCAGCTGATCCAAAATATCGCTACTGAAGGCGGCAAATTTAAAGGGAAGTACATCGTTTCTATTAACAACCAATCCTTTACTATCATTCGTAAAAGTCTATGGCATCTTTGAAAGACTATATTATGTCGAATAGTAGCATTTATATTATGTCTATTACGCAGAATCTAAAAACTAGCAATAAATCTTGTGCGATTTCAACAAGTGAAGTTTGAACTCTTCAAGAGTATTAACAGTCAGTATTAAAAATACCAAATGACCTGCACAAAGCTAACCAACACTTTGTCTTGGCGGTAATTTCAAACTCATTCATCAATCAGCTAATTAAAAAAAAAACATTATTTTTAGCCTTACGATAGCTAAATTCGCCCCGCACCGATTAGTTCTGCACTCAATTTTGCGTAATTAGACGGATTTACATCATTGACCAAGTCGCGACGGCGCCAGTACTCAAGTTCATGTTTCATTAAATTGCTTTTCAAAATAGCTGCCCGCTTCACTTGAATATTTACATAAGTCACATGAAGCAAACTCGTGAAATGGCCAAATTTATTTTCGAAGAATCTTTGTTATTATTGGGGGAGTGCAGGGGAATTACCGTTGATAGAGCGCAGCTTTTTCTGCAATTGCCAGAACACACAATGACTAATACACTGGCGAAGATAGCTTCGAAAAGCTTGGTGGTATTTTATTTTTTACGTCTTAGCCGCCGCCGTAGCTTCTAAATTTAAATTTCACGGTCAAGGTCGTCGATTGCCGTTGCTATCGGAGAACGCGCTGAGTTGCCGAGGGGTTGGTGGTGCGGGTGGAGCATTGGCATCGAGAACAGCCCCCCCAAAAACGCAGTACAGTTGCCGGCGGAGAAACAAAAGAAATCGTATCTGGCAGATACTTTGTATATTCCGGCGAAACCCAATAGCACAAGATGCGATAAAGGGTATCAGTGCCATTTAATTGCGATGTGTGGGTCTATCTGCGAACACTTATCGTCGAACGGAATCTGATTGAGTTCAAGGTTGCCATAGCCAAACAAATCCGGTGGTCAGATAAGGATGGTATTTCCCGTTACCAACTAATTGGTCTTTAATGCGGCTGTATTATTTTGATGGAATTTTAATTAGTTCTACAAAGTAGATTACACTTTGTTATTAATTTTTTATATGTAAGATAAATTTTTGAGTTTCAAATGCTCACAGTAATATCGATTGGTTGTGGATCATTGTATCTTTGAAGTATAACTAGCTCTAAATGTATTAAGATACATTTACCATATGTTTAATTAGTTTCTAACCTGCGTCAATTAGTTCCTGATTTTATAATTTCATACTATTCAAATTATATTTCGCTTTTATTATTAAACTTAAGAAAGTTCTAGACTTATATATTCCTATAAACATTTTCAAAGCATTTTATTTAAATTATTTAAATTTATTTTTTTACTCTCAACAGGTCTACCATTTAAGTTTAAAACTTAAAGACATAAGCTTTTTTAACGGCTTCCTTCCATGTATCTCTTAAATTTTTTAAAATTTGAATTCCACCACACAATCAAAAGAGAAAAAGCTTTTATTTCTCTTCTATAAAATAATACTCTTTTTAAATGTAGTAACTCTTTGAGTTTAAAGTTTTCTGCTGAGCTTGGCTTAGTAGTCAGCATAAAAGATTTTGCCATTTTGGCGCGATTATTCCGCTCTCTCCCTCTTTATGGCAGTGCACTCTCTTGCACGCCTGCCTTGCATGGCCAAGTGCACATCGCATTCAAATGCACTCGAATCGAATCCGGTGAATTGAAGCCGGCACGCGGCTTCCAAGTGGACGTCATCATGACCCAAAACGGGCAGTTCGGTTTTATTTTTTTGTTTTTATCTCCATGTCGAGTTGCTAGGCTGCAAGTTGCACGTCAGTCATGAATAATGCAGATACAAATGCCCTCACACAGGTACAAAAAATACAGATGCAAACATTCACTGCAGATACGCAAATGACTAAAGTCTAATTCATAACAATAGTGAATGAAATCCAATGAATCAATTGGGTTATTAAAAAGCAGACACTAATGGGGTTATTTTTTTGTTTTTTTTTAAACAAAATTAAGAAGAATAATACATATACATTAGATGCTTTATACATACATTTAAACTGAACTGACAAAAGTATAAGATTTCACAATTAATTTATTTAGAAATTTTATAAAATCTAGAAGAACTCTATTATATGTATATTATATGTATATAAATTTATATAAATTATAAATGTATTCATTTTTGCATTTAGGATTTTTAATAATTCTTCAAACAAAGTTTCTGTTCAAAACAAAAGAACATTTGCAACCCCTCTAGAAATAAATAATCCTTTAGTTTTTTATTGTTTAACTGGTCCACATAAATAAATTGAAGTTCTAAGCTCAAAACATTTGTTCGCTGTCTCCAACTCTATTTATATTTATTTATATCTGTTTTGGTGGGCTTAATTGCATTTCGCTTAATTTATATTTTCTTATTTTGTTTTAGACTTTTTAATGTTTCTATTTGCCTGTTTTGCTTGCAGCCCAGCCATTCAAGGTCGTTCGGGTTTTGTTTCAATATATTCGTATTTTCCTTTTTTTTCAGACGTGTATTTGTGTGCCTTTGTTATGGCAAATAAATGCAAATAAATATAATTTGTTTAAGCGTTCATTTTTACTTGTTGCCCAGCGCTCGCCTGAAATAATTTAATTGCTGTGACATAAAAGCCAGCCCCAGTTGCTCAAACATTTGGCTACTCGATTTGTGCGCCAGCTTTATTCTCTGATTTTCTCCCCCCTCGTTTCATTCATCCGCGGAATCGATGTCAGTGGGTTTCCATGTCTCCGGCGCCGGCGCAACATTTTCAGCCTCAAATCAGTTTTCACTTTCGCGCCGCAACTTTCACGAAACTGTGTGCCCCATTCGCCCAAAGGCGGACTCAAAAGGCTGGCTTTGGGGTCAATAGTTTGTGCTAAATTTATTAAAATTTTTACTTTTTAAATACTCATAAAATTTGTTAAATGCCCAATTAGGTTTTGACGAAGAAATTATTTACTGCATTCCAGCGTTTCCCATTTCGTTGTAGCTTTCGCTTGATGTAAATAATTGCATTTTTAACTGCTGCACTTTGCAGTTTAGTTATCTTTTGTGTTGAAAATGGCACAAGAGTGTTTGGCAAAAAGTCAATTTTCGGCTATTAGAAGTTATTAGTTATTGATTTTGTTAGGAAATGATCAAATAAGTAATTTATCCTGAGGAAAATATATATTTCAGAATCACTGTCTGTCTGTATAAACCTCAAGATCTTGGAAAGTAAATGTTGGGTGTTGGGTCTTATTTACCAACTTCTAAATATATTTCAAAATAATTTGGAAATAATTCCCGTCTAGCAAAGAAATGGGTATCTGATAGTCGAGACACCAGACTATGGACTTTTCTGTACCTTCAATCCATCGGAAAACTCATAACAACAGCAAACATTCAGCTAACTCAATCGTCTGCCCACGCACATTTGGCCTTGAGTCATGCTTTGATTTGACCTTGCCCGTCTATTAGGAGCTATAATTTCTTGTTTGCCATTCGAGACGGCTAAACTGCTTGATAAATTTTCATTTTTCGCTGTGTGCTGCCTGTGACTAAAATGCCACACAACGCGTGCTAAAAAGTTCTACCGAAATTAATTTATTTCGCACTTAATTATTCAGCGCGAGCAGCTCGAAGACGCGGCGACCTTGAGCAGCCTCCCCTCCACCGCCTCCTAAAACCACCTCCTCACCGCCCCGCCCACTCACACTCGCAGCGGCTACTCGTTTCTGGTTGCGATCAAATAACGACTGCCAAGCAAAAAAGGCAGCGCCAAAATTTGATCATACTTGGACATCCACATCCATTGCCCAGAACCACAATCGCTGAACGGATAACAACATTGTAGCGACTTGAGTGACAGAGGAGATCTTTGAAAATAGTTTTTGTTCTCGGGATGGGAGCGTTGAAATAGAAACACCACGGGCTTAATGCGCAATTGGCTAAAAGGGGCTGACTACAGGAAAATATTTGAGCATCATAACAAAATGATGAGCGAAGCACAGTCGGGGAAGTATGAAATTAATAGTCGCATAGAATCAAAAATTGTATCTTGCAAGCTATGAAAATACCATGTGACGTTTATAAAATTTATAATTTGCAGATAAAACTGGGGAGTGTGATATATACATACTCGTACACAGTGATTGTGACAAATTTGTTTGGAATTCTTAGGAACGAATTTGAACCATTTACTGGCTTAATGGATAACATTTCTCTGTTACCATTGTATTTAGATATATTGGTGTTGGCATTTGCGCTGAAAAGATAAAATAAAATTATATTAATTGATCATATTAGTTATCCGGTTAGTAATACCTTCCCAACACTAAACATGTGCGTTCTACATTGTATACACTTGTACAGTACTGATTACTTCCCCGATTATCCCATTTGCGACCTAAGGTTTAGTCAGAATGGATTACGCATTTCAGCCCTGTGAATCCCATTGCAGTACAACGCTGGCAAATTACCTAAGCACAATTTCCCATTAACTGTTTTAATGGCATTTTCGCTGTATTTGTATTTATTGTGAATTTCACACTTGCAGAATGCAATCTCATTTCGTGTCATAATACGTATATCTAGATATTCACCTGCTAGTAAAACTCTTTCCCCTTCGAAGCTTGTTTTTTTTTTGTGTTATTCTAAGGCAGAATGCTCATGTCGACCTTGAGCAATTATTGCTTATTAATACCGGTTGCTATACGGTTTTTATGGCTTTTTGCCGGAATCGCTTCGTTCCTGTTTCTCGGCCACTTGTTCTATTTTCCATGTTCGACTTTACGCGCGCGTCAAAAGTCGTTCATCATAAGAACTTTTTGAATTAAAATCTATTTGTTGTTTTAATCAATTTAAGGTGCACACGTGTCGTGTTGTTTGCGTGAGTGGTCTAATTAATGTTGAAATAAAAACACAAGCTGCCTTGTGGTAAATCTGATTGTACATTATGTATGTATGATATGTACACTCATATATGTTCGATATTAAATCGATTAATTGGAGCTTTCAGTGCTGATCAACGATTTCTAGCGTTTGAGCGGAAAATCCTTGAACCCACCGCAAGCACAATTTTATCGCAACGAATGTAAATAAAATGAAATGAAATGGAACGAAAGCAACAATTACAGGAAGGTATCTGAAATACCGTGTAAATCAGTTAGAGATTACACTTTTCATTACAAATACTACAGATACTAACTTTAACATTTTTCAATAGAAACTTATTCAAGTACCAAGAAATAATCATTTTTAAAATGAAATGTTAAGGTCTTTTACATTTTCTTTTCGGTAATAAAATTGAATATGCATTTTTTTAGGCTTAGCTTTCTCTTTAGTCTATAAATCCCAAGCCTTTGGTTAAGGGCTAAAGGGTATGAGTGCGACTGGTGCAATATGCAATTAGTTCAAATTCAAGGGTTACACGGCCGCGATTTGCATGGCATTCGAAGGCATTGTCAATGAAATGGGTGCAAAAAAGGGTTCCTATAGATGGTTAATAAATTTGCATTGTATTCCATATAATTACTGGAAATGGAACTGCATATTAATATGTGCGCTTTCTGCATTCCAGCTGAATCATATGCAAGCTACGTCAGATCTACCGCTCTCGCTCCGTTGACGTCTACCCGTCTCTATTGCTCCAATCCTGCTGTCTCTTTCTGGGCAATGTCCCTACTGCTTATTCCCTGTGCATTTTGAGTTATTTGCGTCGCCGCTGGCGTTTTTGAGTTTAGCGGCCTGTTGCGTTTTCAAGGACGCCCCGCTTTGTTTTGTTATTGTCTGGAGTAACTCGGTACCTTATAAAATCACAAAGTATATAAATATATAAAAATATACATATAATAAAAAGCAAAAAAAAAGTGCATTGAAATCAGAGTCAGACGGAATTTTTAATATAATTTTTTCCATGAAATGTACTCGAACTTTGGATTCAGCTGCGTTGTGCATCTGTATGTTTATTTTCCAATTTTATTTTCACTTACTGAATTACTTGGCGTCGTTTGTTTTTGCCTCGTAGCTTATTTACTTAGAATTTTATGGGCAAACTGATTTATTTGGCAAAATATTAGCAAATAACAGCAAGGTGAAGGTCAGCATGGAAAGTCCCCCGGCCCGGTACCAAACAACACATTTCTATTTATCTAATTAACAAAATTAAAATCAACAAATGCCACACTGAATAATAAGCGATAATTTAGCAAACAGCAGTCCCCAAACAGAAACTCGCGTACAAAACCGCCTCGAAAACAGCTTTGAAAAGAAAGAAGCAAATAGGGAACAAAGTGAAGCTCAAAATTCGGGTTTATGGCCAAGGTCAAGGACGCCCCATGACAATCAGAAAAATAAGCCAGCCAGAGTACAATGAATAAGCGAACTGAACTGAAATAAAATCAAACTGATTATGGGCCAGTCTGACAGAATGTCGAAAGCGAACGATAAGTGGGGGCAATGAAAGCTGAAAGAAAGCAAAATGTGGGCAGCATTTTGGGGGAGAAGTAATGCACTGAACTTCAAAATTTTAAGATCGCAAAGTGAAAAAAATATTTTGACATTCCAAGTTTACTTCTTGTCACTGAGTTCTTATCATGATAAGATATAAAATACCTTGGGGTACAGCGTGTTAAATGTAATAGAAAGTTTATTATTATTTATTGGTTTGTCTAACATTATATAAATTATTTAATAATAATGAATACCCCTCGTTCTGTGATTTCAATATTCATTCTTTTATGACTAAAATATTTGAAACCATTTGGTCACGACTCACGGGCATTGCTCATACTTTTCGAGATGCGAACTTGACATTTTCCAGATCAGATGCCACAAGATCGCAGAATCCGCAGATTAGGCCATTTAAGCCCGTTCATCACGGCGCCAACGTGCGGCAGATAGAGACAGCGATATGGTGTCGGAGTGAGAGGGTCGTTTCCAATCACAACGACTCATAAAATAAAAGATCTGAATAATCAGCGCTGGGGGCTCGCTCGTGCTTTTAATTAATGAGCTGAACTTGGATGGCGGTGAGTAGTTTTTGTATCTGCTTCGAGCCGGGCTTTGTTTTATTTATTTTTCCAAAGTCGTTGCAAAGCGGAAGCCGAAAACGCTTGACCAGCAGCTGTCGCTTATCGTTAATCGCTGTAGCTGCTGAGCTGATCTTTTCTCCTGCCCCTTCTCGCTCTTTGGCTTCTTGGCGCCAAAGGGAAGTGGGCGCTGCTGGGGGTGGTGGCGTGTTCTACGGGGGGCTTAATTGAAAGTGCAGACAGCGCTGGGTAAAGAGCAGATTCTAAAATAAAATCCAGCAGCCAGACAGTAAAAAGGCATTAAAATGTATACAAAAGAAAAAGAAAAAGCAAAAAGTGAACAAAAAGCAAACACAAAGCAAAGCCAGAGACAACAAAAATCAAATACACTGTTCAAGGTTAGGTTATCACATTGCCAAGATCAAGGTTACGTTTTTTCATTCCTTTTTTTTGTGAGACGGACGTTTGTCGATAGGTGTGTGTGCGTGTGTGTGTCTGTGCCTGCGAGTCTAATTGTGCGTCTGTGGGTGTGAGTATCTGTGTGCGCAGTGGTTGCCGTGCCAGACAGAACGTCGATAAATTTGCGAACCTGCAAAAAGCTTCTGAAGTAAAAACTGGCTCACACTCAAGTAATAATTATAAGTGACCGCTGCTCGATGATGGCCTCATTTGTGCTAGATTCTAAGATTAAGACTCTTTAAATTTACCTTGGGAAAGAATTATGCGAGGGCCCAATTGGATATTTAGTATTATATGCAATTTATTTAATTCTACATTTAGAATCTCAAATTATTATTGAAAATATCTATAATTAATTTCATAAGCAAACTCTAATATATCCAAATGCTGTATTATGCATTTTAGCTTTTGTTAAACAGATCAATTTTTATGTTAATTATCATATTATAACTTGTATGAAAACTTATAATGAATAAAGTTTTTAAAGAGGGTTTTTATTATAAATCTCTTCAATTAAAGGTTTTAGTTTTCTAACAAAAATAATAAACAAGTATATAATATATTTGTTAACTGAGCTGATTTAATTTTTGCTAAATATTTCATCATATATGTACATATAAAGAAAATCAAAACATTTTCAATTTAACAACAAGGAGATAACGTATTGAACATGTGGGTTTCACCTATAAACAAATAATATAAAAAAATAATATTTATTCACTTCAATGCTCAATAATGTATCAATATCTGTATTTATTTAAATACTTTTTTCTTTAAATACTTTTTATTTTGTTATACACAGGAAAGTAAATGATACTCACTACTAATTCATTATATTAAAAAACCAAAAATTCTGTTTAATTCAATACAATCTTTGCAAATTACCGAATTAAGGGGTTATCTGCAGCGAATTTGGCAAATCGAATCAGCGACACGAAATCACTTAGCGCTTTTTTCAGATTATGTTGGCGCTTTTCGGGGGCTAATAAATAAATAATTTCGCTGATTCGGCTGTGATTAATTGGTGGTGGAGCCGTTGAGGAAGTTGGCCACGATAGATGGGCTGTCCCCAGCGTCTGAAACTAAGGCTGTCACTTGTCATTGGGGGCCGAGGAAAAATGAAACCGAGATCGGAATCGGTATTGGATTCGAAATCGGAATCGTAAATCGCGCTGATAAGCAAATAAGCGACTCGAAATCGGAAGTGGCTGTATAACGGTGTACGGTGCATATCCATATGAATGAATGGCCCGCCAATCGAGAAACGAATCATTGAGATATGCGAAGGGAAACTGGTTCCGATCAGATCGGATCGGATTGGATACGGGGGTCGGCCGTGATTCGCTTATGCGGGCGACTCTCCAAAGCTTCTGAGCTCGCTTTTCCAATCTCGGCCAGCCTTTTGAGCCGATCTCGCTCGTCTCAAGTTCAAGCGCCCAACCCAAATCCGTTGGATCTCCGAGGCGCCGAAAGCAATCGCATTCGGTTAGTTGGCTAGTTGACCAGATAGTCAGATGCCAGATAGATGGACATAAAGACCGAGGGACAGACCTAAGGTCAGTCCGAATGAAGCCGAAATTGCTGCGGCTGTTTAGCAACGCCCAGATCCAAATATTGACGCTCTAAATACCCGCAGAGCCCTCGCAGTGCGGAAAAACCTTCGACGACACCTTGACTTCAATTTTCGGTGCGCCGTTGTTTGCCGTTGGTTGCTCTTGGTTGTTGGCAAAGTTGTTGCTGCAAGTATCGTTGTTGCTGCTGCCGTTGTTGTTGTAGTTGTTGTTTGTGGCAGTTCGTTTTCTTCTGCCGAACTCGTGGACCCACCAAACTTGACCCAATTCCGCAGCGCTCTTCATTGTGCGGCTTTAAGTGCCTTAAATATGTGACCCTGACCCAAGTCTGGATCGGTCCTCCAGACAGAGCATATTGCCAAGTCGGGATCGGGAGAGGTTTCACGTGGATTTCGTTTTTAATTTTGTACCTGAGTATGAAAAACACAATCAGTACCATATGCAAACTACGCCATCTATCTTAAAATATAATAAGTCACTATATGGTGACTTATAATATAAATAATTAAATATATTTCCTCAGTAAATCATATATAAAAGTTCTTTTTTATTCCGATTTGCATGGAAATCTAAGATTTATGAGGAGAATTTTGATTGCTTGAGTTTTACTTTTACAATTCAAAGCAATTTTCTTAACTTGTTATTAATTTTAATTAAATAACAACTTCCATTACAATTTTAATTGTCATTTTCTAGAATGGAATATTAGGTCTTTGCGATCTGAAAGAAAAACAACTGTCCGCCCTTAAGTAAATTTCCTGAGGGTGCTGGATAATGGATAGATATCCATTTCGTTAAACAATGGATCCGATTTCAGCTCATTTCCTGTCCTCTGTCCAGGAATTGCTATCTCAGCTTGGGCTCTCCAGCCAGAGTGATCCGATGCGATCGGCTGAGATCAACAAACCGATGGCGTTCATTCCACCCAGCCGTAAACAAGAGTTGACAACTCCGACCGGCAGCCGAGGGCTAACGTGTTTATTATTATTATTTTATAATTGCCGGCAAGTGGCCGATAAGGGGCCGATGAAATGGCAAAACAAAAATGTGCAGTAAACAGAAACCAGCGGGCTAACCAATAGTAAACAAAGGGTGCTCCATCTCCCCGGGGAGTCAATGGACCAAGCCGAGAGGAATTAGCTACTCGGCGGGCACAAAGAAAATAGAATCACTAGTAGTCATTTTTCTATTTATGGCAGCTGAAGGAACGGGTTCAATGCCTGCTTATAGTTCCAGCTTGAGGGGAACGGCTGAAATCTGCATAAGATCGAGGAATTACGCGGCAGGATGGGGAGACCAGAATGCAGATTCCAGGTCCCATATCCCAACTGTCTGTCCCTGTAATTGCCCGAATAATTCTCATCTCTGCGCTGGAAAGAAGACGTGATGTGCATTCGCAACTTACTCAACCCAAACGCAACATGCTCAACTGCTGAAGTGCTGAGTTGTTTTCATAACTCATCGCAAAGCCGCCGTAAATCACGCCCCAAAGAAAAAAAAGGAGGGACCCCCCCGGAGGACCACAAATGCAGAGTACCAAAGAAGAGGATTCGCCAAGATGGGATGTTATGATATCCTCACCGATTCTTGCCAAGGCCAAGTGCCTCATGTCTCATCGCCGAGATTTCTGACTGAAGTGCAGGAGAACCATTTCTTCTGATTTCTGATTACCTATCGTACATATTTGAATAACTTCATGAAAGGCGATGTAAAGCCATCAGTAAGTATTACAAAATATATTTATAACAATACTAGATTACTTCCACACATTTTCTTTTTACAAATATTACCAACTAATGTAATTTGAACTTATTCGCTATTTAAAATAATTAAAACATAAGACAATTTGTATTGTGTTTCAACTTAAGTAAGGAACATTTTGATTATTTTTGGAGGCATCAGTATGTATCCGCAATAAAGATGTTACATGGTACAATACCCAAATCTGACCACATGTAGCCTACGCATTTTGGGGAAGCCAAGGACAACTTGATTGAGTCGCCAACGTATTTCCGGCCGACTTTTGTCTTTTCGCTGCACTTATTAGCCGCTTCCTCTGCACCAGCGCCAAAAAGGAAAAAAAATCTAAAAAAGAGCCGCAAACAAAAGAAAGATCTTGGAAAATCAGAGGAGAACAGCAGCTGGCAGACCATGAACTTTGTCGCTGACGTTGGCATTGCAATTCCCCATATTTCTTTACCAGATTCCCTTTATTCTTTGTCGCCGATGCACTTGAAAGTTTGTTTCGGATCACGGAGTTGAATTTATTCTGTCTTGAAATCAGCGGGGGAATCAATGATTGTATGCATTATCAGGAATGTGAGATAGTCGTGAGTTGGATTTTTTTTGGACTTGGTTATATTACAAGAAATTAGGTGGAGGTATAAATATATTTAAAATATCTAGAAACTTATGACTTTCTAAATCTTTTAAATCAATAATGAATGAAATTCAAATGTATCAAAATTAGTTTTCTTATGTAAATTATATATAAGTTTTTTGTTATTATCGTCAAGCCGAGGGGCATCTCGAATACCCCTTATCCATTAACGTAAACCGCAGAACTGTAGGTCCCCGGGGATGTTCCCAGATCCGCACCCTTGAACTGTCCATTGACCGCTTAATTAGGGCGAGTGAGTACTTTGTTCCGTCATGATCGCGAGTGCTAGCTTCCTCTGTAGATCCCTCGGCTCGCTTTATAGAGGACAATGGCCGAAACGATCGGCATCTCGATGGTCTTTCCATCGGTCTATGACCTGCCACGAGCGTCAACATTTTTAATTGTGCTCTGCATATCATTTGATATTAAATATATGCCCATACGTACATATATGAGTGTACATATGTACATATGCGGTACAAAGAACTCAAACAGTGATTCCTCCGGCAATTACTCTCTGCCCCTGATTATATTCAGCTCGATGATTAAACTTCCACGTATGCGCAAACTTTGCTCATTGCGCTTATTCATAAGCGGTCTACGAAGGTTTTTAAGAAGCTTTGCTGCTTAGGACAACCAGATGTGTTGAGGTTTTTCCAGGAGGTGGAATGAATGACTCACACCCTCCATATCTTCAATTCAATGTTATGTGAAGACTTCAAAAAGGCAAAGCACTTTGAATAAATTGAGACATCACTTTGTCCCAACCTAATTCTTCTATAAGAGTGCATGAATTGGATGTCAAATTATAAATTAAATAGAATGTCGGCTTTATGAAATCATAAAATATTTGGTAACAAATTTGATTTTTCCTCAAAAGTTCTAAAAGCCTTAAATTCCGAAGAAGCACTGCAGGAAGTCAATTGAAATCAGGTAGCTAAGCAAAATCACTGAATAATGGTTTAAGTTGTTATAGAGCTTATTGATATATTATATATCTATATTTTCCAAATACTACCATCTTCGATTTCCCCCTTACAGTTCATCGATATTCAACTGATTTTCCTTTCGTTTAATTCGCTTAGCAAAGGGAAAACAGATAGAGCTTATTGATATATTATATAACTATATTTCCAAATACTACCAACTTCGATTTCCCCCTTACAGTTCATCGATATTCAACTGATTTTCCTTTCGTTTAATTCGCTTAGCAAAGGGAAAACACAAGCTGGCGCATAAAAACCCTATAGGCATTCCAGCGTGTTCCCAAGTGGTGCCCCCAGAAGTGGCGCTTAACTAATTTGATTCATTCTTATTACGCAGTCAGCTCTCGACTGCACTTGACCCTCGGCAATTTGCGTCAATGTCAACGCCCAACACCCTATTCACCCACCCCCTGTGCACCGATGGGCGGCTTGGGTGGGCAATTACCGTTGTGGAGCAACGATTGCGACGATTGCCGGCTGCAGCAATGACCTTGAACATCCAGAGCCAAACGAATGACCTTTCAATGCAGCGCGCAGTTGCTGTCCCTTTCTGGGGTTTTTACCCAACTGAACCTGTTACTAAAAATAAGCTCGTTGGAAAAGCTCACCGGCTGAAGGTCAAAAAACCCACCCGGCTGTGGATGGCAACCCTCCCCATTTTCATTCCGTTGAAAAGGGGGGCACATGCAGCGGCCGCGTGCGCAGGTTCAAGTGCAAGGACTCTTGCACCGCGCCCTCACCACCCCCTTTACCCACCCACTCGGCGAGCTGTGACCTTGCCGCACACCTCGCTGCATTGACGTACCGGCCACGGTCACGGCCATGGCCACGGTCATCATAGCTGTGAGCTGTGCTGCCAACTAAAGCCACGAAAATATAGCTACAGCTAGCGTATAATTGTAAATATACTTAATACTTTTAATTAATAGGCATTGATTATCGATATACTTTTATTAAATTATTAATAGCGAAGGCTTTATAAAGTAAAGTGTAAAATGTATCGGGCTTATAAAAATCTTAAGAATTTTGAAATATTTATCATTCTGTATTAATATCATTGAGGGTTCTGAAATAATATGATTAATATTTTAATATATGAAATATTGTTCGATTAACTAAGTATCGAAATTAATTTTAAAATGATAAAGCTTATGCATGCATCTTATGTGACATCGTTTAAAAATTAAATTAAATATTAACTCAGATTTGGCTTGACAAGAGCTATAGTGGAATCACTGATTATAAGCTGTCCTGCCCATCCAACACCTCTTGAATCATCCCCAGCACCATTTTCTAATGAAATCCTAGGCCGGCCGGCCGCTTTCGGAAAACTTTCTCATGGTCACCGCGACCGGCTTGGAACTATTTTTAAGCATTTCCCCTGCCCATTTACCACCTCCACTCAGAGAACAGCGGTTATCAACGTCACTTGGCCAACTTGGGCAATTTATTTGATTTTAATTGAAACCCAACGGACTGTTCTGGAAAGCCCTGTTGATTAAATGGTTTGAGTTGTGTCAGAGGAGTTGGGTGCGAAGGCATGTGGGCGTGACAAATTGCTTATGATTTTCGGAACGTGGCGTATACTTGATTAATTATTTTAGGGGAAATACTGCACATTTAATGGAAAAAGCAGGAAGACAAATGAAAATGTTACTACGTTTTATAGGTACAAAAGGTTAAGATGTTTAATATATAATTTAAGAAGATAAACAATTAAATAATACATTTAAATGAAATCTGGTGTAGGTATCATTAAAATAGCATTGGTAAACCATTTCCTAAGAAGCTTCAACTAAGACCGACACTTACGCAATAAAGTCGAGAGCATTTTGGATTTTCGCTCACTACCACCTTTCCACCTTGGTCCCCAATTCTTGGCACTTATTTCCAAGAAGACAAGTTAATAAAACAAACTTTGACGACGACACGTGGCTTAATTGCATTAAAGGAATATAACTTTGATGGTATTTTCCACCCCAGATTCATCGGCCCTCCCCTCCCCCGGTGACGGTGATAAAAAGCAGCCAAAGCGTCGTCCTTTTGTTGACCTTTAACGATGCCAAAACCTGGGCTAGATGGGCAAAAGAGAGTCGAGCTGCTAAAAGAATCATTTAAAAATCAAATCAAAGTCACGCGCCGCAACGTAATCAGCGGCCAGGAGGTGTGCGAGCGAGAGGGGAGCAGCGATAGAGTGCGACAGAGATGGGCAGCAGCACAAGGTCAAATGTCAGGATGGCAGCAGGTGCGTAAGAAAGGTCCAGCTGCCTTCAACAATAAGCATCTCCACGCGCCGCAAAGTATGCAAAGACATCGAGGCTTGAGGCATAGGTGTGCGTGTGTGAGTGTGTGGGTGGCATTGGCAATGTCAAAGGCAAGGCGCGAAAGAGACAACAGCCTTTAACCTTGAACTTCACCGTTGCCAAGGCAGAGCTTTCTGACGTCTCCCTCTCGCTATTCAAGCTTTTACGCTAACCTTGCGATGAAAAGTCCTTGAACGTAGTGTAATGTGAGTGGAAATTTTTTGCCTCTTATAGGGAGGGGGTAGATGCCTCCCCAGTTAAGCTCTCGAAAAGAGAGAGTTCTCCCTTAAGGGGAGTGGCTTCTGGGGAAAGCTTCGTTTGGGTTGACTGTACCTCGCTGGCATTGGGTAGCTTTTGCCTTGGCATTGCACGCTTTTGAACTTTTACCTCACCAAGGCTCTCTTTCTGAGGGGTTACTGGCTCTCTTTTGTACTCTGCGAAGGCCGAGCGGCAAGTTTGTTGCCATTTCCCGTGGGTGGCTGGTGTGGGTGGTGGCTGGTAAAGCTCCGTTTTCTGTTGCGCATTTCCAAAGTTTGTCATTTACCTCGGCCCCTTTCTCCCAAACGTGGCACACGCAAATTCAATTTGCATTTCGAAATAAATTGTTGGGGACAACTTCTGTAGAAATGGAAACCCATTGTAACTATAGCCTACTAACCAGCGTTTTAACACGGTTTTAATCTACCTTCACACAATTTTGTTCGGGGTTACGGAAGCTTGCCTAAGTCTTCAAGCCAAGCTAACCGATTTTTACGACTCCGCGATGGGCTGTTTTGTGAATGAACTTGGGAAAAGCTGGAAAATTTGTTGGGTGACTGGAAGTTTAAGGGCGAAAGTGGTGGCAAACCGGACCCCGAAAAAAGAAAACTTCCGGGCAGGGACCAAAAGTCAGACTGGGCTATTTATAGTCCTTCAGCCCAACTTCGCTATCTTTCCCCCCAGCTCGTTTTTATTTGCACTTGTCAACTTGTTTACTGGCCCTGCTGGAAGTTTCTAATTATTACGAAAGCCAAACCACAAAATTCTTGTCACGCGAATGGAGAAGCTTAACCTTGACCACGCATAACCTTGGGGGTTGGCTAAGTTTTTGGTGGTATTGTAGGGGGTGAGACCCAACTGCCTCGAACTAGTTTTGTATAGTATCTTGCATGGGGTGGGAGACTCTTATGATATTATCAGGCAAGTAATTGCTTTGAGGCATATTTTTGGGGAAGATTATAATGGAATTTTCTGATTTGCTTTATTAATATGTTAATTGAACAAAAAATTGAATTCTTCAAACGAATATGATATTTATTTATTTATTTATTTGTTAAACAGTTGGCATTCTACTAAGTTTTCAAAGTATATATTATATTTATCCTAAGGTACTAATTGTAAGATATTAATTAATAATGATTTATGATATGCAATTTGGTAAAAGAATTTCGTCTTATTGAAGCCCGGAAGATTTATTGGAATTAGATCCGCTTTCATAAGCAATATTCTTCTTCGTTTGCCTTCATTCAGTGCCAATGAGCGCTTTGAAGAACATAAATCTGCCTTCCTGGCTGACTCTTCAGATGGAAAACAGCTCGCCAAGGAATCATTACCAAAGCAGCAAGACAAACATTTACATAAGACAGCGCGGTGTGGCATTAGCTTTCCGCATTTCCCGCTTTTCCTTTTGCTCTTGGGCGAAAAGTTCGCCGCATTTGGCAAGTATTATTTTTGGAAATTTGAACTTATTATCGATTCAATGTCAAGTGTTTGCCCTGAACTTCTGGCGCACTTGAGTGGGTTCAGATACGGATTCCTTGCCACCGAAGTCACCCCATTTTCCAGCTTCCTTCTCTCGTTCCAACACGTGTCCTGGCTTGGCGCTTCCGTATCCTGCTTTTGGTGGTGGGGCATGGAATGGAGCGAGGAGCTGGCAACGGATCGGGAACGGGAATGGGCTCGGATTCTCGGATGCTGCGCAGTTTGTTGTTGCCCCCGCTTTTTTGGGTGGGAGGGTGGTTGGCTTTCGCCGCCCGCTCAACTTCAAGGTTAACTTCCGGTCCTCAACTTGCCCAATTTTCCTGGGCTTGTGCGGGCGCCACATTGTCCTGACAGCGGCATTATGTAATCCACTCCTAGGTTCCAGCTCCAACAACGCCTACTGTTTTTCCTGTTTTCCTGCTTCCTTGAGTTCGTTCAACTCGCGCTGCGGTCATAAATCTCTCGTTTTTGCCCAGCGGATGGGACATCCTGCTGGGTCAACGACTGCTGGGTCGTTGCCTTCCATACATGTCCTGTTTTTCTCCACCGGCTCCTCCTTTTTTTCCATTTCCTACTCCCTATTTCACTTCACTTTTCCACTGATGATTACTTTCTGGCGTGCTGTTCCCGTCCTCATTTCTCTGCCATTAAATTGATGAATTAGCGTTTACATATTGGCCAAAAGCTTTCGAAAGCCCCTACCAACACCACTCACTCAAGTCCTTTTCCATTAACATTATCTCGGAAGTTGGAGCTATCTGTGTTATGTCTATGTAAATTTCTGGGCTAGTATTCATGCAAATTGTTGAACTCTAGACGAGTTCTTGGAACTGCTCGTGGGTTACATTTGGTTATGTTTTGACCTTTGGGGTGACAGGTTATTAACATATGGGGGCTGATAAGATTTATGAGGCAGCGAATATGATCTCATTGAACATTTACAAATTAAAATATATGTTAGATTCAGAAATAATTATGTAAATGCAAATAAAATTACGTGAATTATAATAAATATCCAATACCATTAAGGAATAATAAGAACATAAGGAATATATCTGACCCTTACAAACTGAAAGAAGTACAGAAAATAATGAGAGGTGTGTTCCGTGGCAGTGAAATTTCAATGTCAAAACTAGAATTGTGTAGCCATTACTGACCGATTCTAGCAGAAAGGTCAGGGTGATCACATGGAAATAGAATCGCATATGGAAATCGAAACAAAGTAGCGCTGAGTGTTTGAGAGCTGAAATCAAACCGCACAATCAATGACCACATGGGACCCAGCCCTACCATTTTCCCCTGCCCACAGCTAATTGCGACTCAATTGTTCTCCGTCCCCTCGAAATTGTTTTGGGTCATTTGCCTGACCCGTGAGCACCGCTCGGCATATTTAGCAGTTCTGGGTGCGTCATCATTAGCGCAGCAATTGTCTCAGTCGCAACTTGGGCGGACATCGGCCGCCGGTCAATGGTCATTGCTCTGCCCCCACCCAGAACCTTCCCAGAACCCCACTCGATCCCGCCCTACAAGTGCCCGCATAATGTGTCTATATAGCCACCGGGTAATGGACGCCTTGTCAGCTATTTTCGGTGAACTTGAAACTCCGTCATGCATTGAAGGCGTGCAGTGGATTCGATACAATAATATACATAGCTCAATATTTGGCTGAAGAACTACGCTTTCAGAAAGTATTACAGATTTTCTATCATTTCAGAAATATATCATTATAAGAAAAAAATACAAATTAAACTTTAAGTATAAAACTATAAGGTAACTAAGAGCTAAGAGCCGCTCGATAATTTTAATTTACAAAATATACCTATTAAAGGTAAAAATTTGAAAATATTTATAAATACTGTTTCCAGAAAATTTAAATCCAGATTAATATTTCTAAATACTGTTGCCCCAGGCAATAGATTTACATATATACAGATATATATATGTATATAGATAATACATACAGTATTGGTTGATGTTTTTTAGAAAATGTAGATTACTTTTCACTTAAGGGTATTTCAAAATGGTTCTTTCAAAAATATGTATAAAATTTTTATTTCAAGCTGGTGTTTGTTTACTTTAAATGTTCCCCATATAACATAACTTCCAGGAAACCAGTCCCGTTGACTCTGCCACATTTGGATAATTGCTGAAACCTTGAAAAATCGGCGCAGGCAAACCGAGCGTGAATTACATAAAACTTTATTATGACCAGATAAAAGCAAGCTGTGCTTAATTTAACTGAATTAAAAACACTCAAGTGGAGCAGCTTACAAAAACAGACAACGAAACTGTGAAGTAAACATTTTCGCCGGGTTCTGGTCATGTGCTCGCTGTGTGGTTCCCGATTCCAGGGAATATTACGAACTTAACACTTGGTCAGTCCATTGGCCCATGTGCAGCGTGGGAAATCTGGAAGCCATTCGTAGTCCGTAGTCCGGAATGAAATGAAATGTGGGTCAAATTCAGTTTCATTAGAACTCGCCAGTGTCGCTAGGCGATCGAGTTAGATAAGGAGTGAAGTTGGGACGGGGTATCCAAGTGAATATGACTTCCTTATCCACGACAGATGGAATTCCACTGAAAGTGAAACAGGTAAAACAACAGTTTATGAATGAAAGGCACACATCTTGTATCTAGATACAAGACTTTTAAAAAAGAGTTACATGATTCTAGAACAAAATTCATAAATCGTAAAAGGATTGTATAGACAAACTTATGGTTTTACAAAGAATTTAAAGTTTTCTTTTTGATAATGTTTCACGAAAAACAATTCTGAAGTTAGACTTTGGACAGATTGGTTAGCACTTTACAATTTTTCAATTGTTCAATGTGCGTTAAGCATAACATTCTTACCAATATTATATCAAGGAATCATCCCCACGTTTGTTCTGAAAGTTCATGGCCATGTCGAAGTCAGTAACCAGATACTTTTTGGTCTCAAAAAACGCAAGACTAATCCCAATTGGGAGCATAACTCCTGCACCTTGAAGTTTCGGGCATCTGTTGCCTCCATTGTGGTCTCAATTGGCTTGTTATCCGATATGCCCAGACCATGCCCTTTTCACCCTGCTTTTGAAATTTTCTCCGGCAAACGTTCACTGACCTCTTTCAGAGACCGGAGATCCGAAGAAAGTTTTTAGCCCGAAAATGCGTCACTGCCCAAACAGAAAACAAGCGGCAACAGAAGCAGCATGAGTGCCAAGAAACTGTGAAGAGTGTTTCATAGAAAAATTATACATCATGATCGGCGGCCGATAAAGATCTTCATTAGTCTGGAAACACGGAGTTGGGCCCCAACTCCGGAATGGAGACTGCTGACTGGGTGACCCCAATAGGCATTCAAATCTCTCGCTTTGCCTCCGCGGCCCAACTCTCACTTTTTGCCGATCGCTGCTGTCGGTGAAAATCATTCAAATTCGGAATATATGTATGTCCAAGAGTCGGGGCCAGTTCAACAAACCCCATTGAACTCAATCCGGAGCAATGACACCTCGCCGGGCCCTACAATCCGCACTCAACCTCACTTTCTTTTACGTGCATATGTCCATCCCTGTCGACCAAACATCTCGCTGTCCCTATCACTCTTCGTCCCTTTCGCCTTTGAGGGGCGATTGTCTTATAGAGCTGTTGCCGTTGTTGCAACATTTTTCACTTTCTTTTCGGCGATCGCCATTTGAATGCCTTTCTTTGGCAGGGTATTGCAAAGCCAACAAGGCCGACGATCACCTATTTTGCCACATATACTAACAAAATGTTATTCTGCTGCTTTAATGCATATGGTGTAGTTTGGATTACAAAGTATTATTTGTTTTTTAACGTTTAATCAGTAATAAAACTTTGGAATGTTAAACTTTTTAATATTTTATTTTGAATAGAATAGATATGATAAACATATACATATATAAAGTACCTTTAATTCGATGATTTATTCTTTGTCTCAGCCCTCTAAGATGTTGGATCGACATGTTATAGTTTTCTGATTTGTTTCTCTTTTCGGAACGTGTAATTGCTGGCAGCCACCTACCCAAAACGAGAGTTTGAACTTGCCACTGTTTGACAATGCCCCCAACGTCCCCGCCCCAAAGAAAGGAAAAGAAAGTGTTGAACTTTCGTTGGCTATGTCTCAATTTCTTGTCGAGTTCGGCTTCGTTTATTTGGTTCGTGCTTATTGTAGCAAACATTAAATTGCTTTTAATGGCGAGATGCAAAGATTTGGGATTCGGTTATTTTCTATTTGGGCAGCGCGGCATGGCGTGGAAAATGAAAGCGATGAAAATTGTCTTCGGCAGCTGATTGGACTGTTGCCAGACACGCGATCTAAAAACATAATGTCGCTTTAAATGCCTTTAGTGTCATCTACCTGTGTGTCGGAGCTAGTGAACTTTTACTGCCGCTCATCGATGACCGCGAGGGTCATTAAGAAAGTTGCCGGCTGCCCTGGGATAATGCAGATCGGGCATCTCGGATGGTGGAACTCAGGGGCGCTAAGCGGGGAACAGGATGTCGAGACATCTTCATTTCCGTATAGTTTTCTCGGTTTTTATGGCCATCCTTTTGGGCCAACAGCAGTTGCAGTTTTTATGCGCTTGCATAAATGCCTTCTTTATTTGCGTCTTGCCTGAATGCTTGCTTATTGGCCAAGTTAAGCAACGTGTCACTGCAGTTTCTGGGTCAGCAACGAGTGAAAGTCACTGCAATCCACAAGGTGCAATGTTTTGCATAGCTAGTGAAAGGAGAGAGGGGCTGGGAAAATATGTCCAACATTTACGAGATTAAATGGTGAAGAAATGAGTAAATAAATAAAGGATATAAGGTAATATTTTAAATAATAAATTAAAATAAATAAATTAAAAGTCAAATACAAGCTATTGGTAAATAATGATTCATTTTAAATATATACAAGTTTTATATGGATTCAATTATACAAAACTATAATAAGTAAAAATTACCAGCTTAAGTTGTACGACGCAAATTTGTGTTCCTTAAAATGTTAATTTATGCCACTTGGAATATTTCGTGTATCCAATTCAACGCAATATATTAAGGATCCCGCTGGTATGGTTCTTACAATAATTTCTCCAAATTAGCATTTTGTACTCGCTTGCAAAGGAACCCCATTCCCCAGAGTATTAATTAACCCAGGGAAAGGGCAAAATGAAGTACACTTTTACCAGGCGAATTACAAATTCTTGGTCTGCTTACTGCGCTCACAAAAAAAGAAACAAAAGCGAAATGAAAATAACTCCCCCCATGTAACACCATTCCAAGCAACCACTTCTGGCATAATTAACTCAATTAATGGCAAAGCCAAAAGTCGGCTGAAAAGAAACTCATATTTTCTTCTCCCTTTTTATTCAAGAATTCTGCACCACTTTCCTTGGCTCCAAAACGCTGATTTTTAATTCGAATGTAAGAAACTCACATTGCCGTTAAACTTTTGAACTTTTGGAGCTGCCAAAAACGAGGTCAACACCAATCACTGGAAATGGAAATTTCACTCTCATTATTGAGCTGTCTATGGCTTTCATCAATTGTTGTCTAACAAATTGTCATTATTAATGATCAGACTTCTCTGCCCGGGCTGAAAAAAAGCATTCAATATGGTTAAAAGTGAAAACCGTTGACAAAACGAAAGAAATTTGAAGAATTGTGGCCGGTTAAGTGAGGCAAAGAAAAAAAGACAAAAATAATAGAAGAAAAAGAAAGAAATACACTTTCGCTTTTGCTTTCAATTTCATTTCAAACGGCGGCTCTACCATCTCTTTCTCTCTCTCCAGCTCTATCTCTTTCCCGCTCTAATTGCCTGTCGCGCATGCGCAGCAACTTAATGCGCGGCACGAGTTTCTTACAGAAATATACATCTGTATATATTATGTATCTATCATACATATATCCGATCGGCCTGAAATGGTATTTTTCGCTTAAATTCTTCCTTTGCCACTTGGCATATGTAAGAAACGTTAATTAAGAGCAAATCGACCAAGATGGGTCATTGAACTGGTAATATAACTATGTATTAAGAGCCAACCATCAGAATAATTGAAATGAATATTAATTAAAATTTAATTAAATAAGAACTAATAATTTGAAAGTATAAGAACTGCTCAGTCAAAATGAAACAAAATCATTTGGATTTTTAAAATCAATTCAATATATTTCACTTTATGGTAGTACTTGACATTAGTAGTACTTGATATTCATAAAGCCATATGTATATAAATCAAGAAAGTTATTGATTTTATTGAATTGCAAGAATTAAATAAATTGAGGGCTACGACTAAAAAGATATCTTAATATAACTTTTTCTAGGCCAGCAAGCGATCTATTTTGCCAATCTTGGGAAGCTAGGCGCTTTAACCGAGACCTTTAGTCTGAACTTGCCGAAAGGCTAGCGCGGCACAGCAAATTGTTTCATGTTCATGAACAGCAAACGCTTTTCAGTACGCGTGCATTTGAGGTTAATTCGCATAATTCATTGCAAAGACCCTCGGCGGCAATTATGAGGTTATTCAAGCACACACAGATCGCCGGCTTGTCGTTGTTGGTTTGTCGCGCTCGCCGAGCATTGAGCTTGGCTCATGGGACATGGCCAATGGCCAATGGCGACGACTTGGCCCGGAGGAGCAGCCGGCGGAGTGGGGGACTGGAGGAGTGGGTGTTTGCCCGCCTCGAACGACACTTGCTAATTGTCTCTGACCTTTTTTGGCATTTTTTGTGTTTTTTTTTTCAGTGGCAAGGCACGCCGAGCGCATAAAAAATCGCTGCCAAATCAGCGAAACTAAAAGGAAATACACGTACGCCAAAATTAACAAACTAAAGAAGCCGAAAGAAACTGAAACCAAAAGTTGTACCCTCAATTGGGTTAGCAGACGGCGCTTTCGTTTCCAGCGTTCATTGACATTTTCGCCCCCCTTCGAATACAACTCTTACATACATATTTCAGCATGCAGCCTTTCGAGTGCAGCATGTGAAAAGAAAGTAAAATTTTGGTTCCGCTCCAGTTACGCGCAGGGGCTACTTATGGGCCCCGTGGATCGTGTGGATCTTGTGGATCTTGGGGGCCCTCGCCTTCTCTTGCCTCGCGAAGTTCAAAAGCCCCCAAAGAGTTTCACTTTCGCTGTCGGCCGTTGCGCAGGCGCAGACGCAGCCGCTGACTTATGTTGGGGCATTTATTTTCAGAGTTTCGGAGCCAAGAGAAACTTTTAGGGCTAAGCAGCGCAGGTTATTGACTTCGCCAAGTAGCCTCACGTGAGGCTGCAAATTAAAAATCCAAACATTTATAATTGCTGTTCATTAACCGGCCGAAAAACGGCCTAAAGCACCGAGTCAATTGGAGGCCAACAGAGCGAGCCGAGGATGAGTGCACGACAAAAAAGATTAGCAAAAACTCTTGGGGCAGCTTAAAACTAATTTTTGAGTCAAGAAATGCGTTAACTTATATCTTAGTATCTACAAAGTTAGTATATATTTAGTAGTATCTATTCAGTTAGTATCTTATTATTTTTAAAGTTCGTCAACATAGTTCCAATCAATCTGTAAACCGAGGAAAATGTTCCAAAAGTACAGCTAATTTGAATTAACAACTGTATTAACCTTTCTAAATTTTCAACAAACGAGGGAATTGATTAACTACTGCTACTATCAAATAACAAAATCTCAAAATCTGTGACTAAGTATACCTAATTTTTTGCTGTGCAATAACTGATCGCCCTGAACTTCTGTCATCGATGACTACCCAAATACCTTAAGCCCCCCCTCCCCCCTCGCGACACATTCGAAAAACAAATGTCGCCACAACTAATTCACAAATTGCTTTGCAGTTAACTGAAATAGTTTTCGCCTTGATTTAAGGTTAACAAAGCAAAAATCATTTACAGTTTCGGTCGCGATTTCAGTTGCGTTTTGTACGCTTCGATTTTAACATAAACTGCGACTAAACATGGCAGATTTTATGTGGGAAACCTCCAAAATATTTATGGCCGGCTGGCTCGCAATTTTTTTTTATTTTTTTTTATTTCGCTTTCAATGTTTGCGATATGGAAATGGGGTCAGTTGCAAAAAGTCGCGTGCTCAGTGCGTTTTTCAGGGGCGCTAAAAATGCGCGCGATTTTCAGGGCTGACAAATTTCTCCATCATTTCACTGGCGGTGCTTCGGTTTGCTTGCAAAGTCCGTTGACTTTCGTTTTCATAAGCGAAAGTGTACTCCATTTATTTTAAAGTTGCCTTGTTTTTGTTGCATTTCTTTTGGCCCAAACGGGTTTTGCTCTTTCTGGGTCAGCGAAGAGTCTTTTTTTGTGCGCTCGAGTGGCGTGGAAAGTGTTTTTGTGGGGGAAATGGAAGCGAATGTCAATTATTTGATATTTGGACATTTAAATTATCGCTAGAGGAAAGGGAGTTGGAGTTGAGTGAACTCTGGGCGAGAGAAACTCCGGCTCGAATGCAAAGAAAGTGAATTTCAGTGCTGCGGTCTGCACACAGAAATTGGGTCGTACCAACCTGGTTGCTACCCCTTTTTATTGGTGTAACAAATTGATGGCGCTTAGAGCCGGTTAATGTCGTTTATTTTTGGTCTTTGCTTTTTGTTTTGCAGTGTGTTTGTTGCCGGTTTTTTTGGTTGTGGCACAGCAAAAAGTGAAATTATCTTATTTATGAGCGTTCAATTTGATATTCATGCATTTGCGCTTAAGTTATTGTACGCTTTTTCGTGTATTTATTGGCCTGCCCGCGATAGTTAATAGCCAAATTTGAAGCACCCCCCAACCCCCTGCTAATCATAAAAGTTGGTTGTATGATTTTGGTTTGTTTATGTTCGGCAGGAGATCATTTGATATGTTTTCTCTTTTGAGCTGATAAGGAGCTGATCAGCTCCTAAAAAAGATATATATTTTATTTAAAAAACATCCAATTAAAGATTTGTTTCAACTTTCAGAACTTTACTTTATCTTCCATATATCTTTTACAAGTCAGCTTGAGAGGTATACGACTTTGAAGTTACAACATTATTAGCTTTCCGATTTATGTAGCTTAAGGATTCATTTTCTCACCTCTGTCAAACTTAAGAAGAATTCTTTTATATTTTCTCGAACCTTTTTTTTTATTATTTTATGATGACAAGTACAGGAATATCTCGATGCACTCGTGCTTGATAAATTGTAAGCTTTATGCGATGAGCGATGGCTACCATTTACTGCCAAAATCCGGGTCGGGTTTCGACTCCACCCGCCACAGAAGGCGACCTCAATTCACGCATAAAATCTGCAATCAAATGTAAATAGGAAAAGCTTATAAGCTCGCCGGGCTCCAAAATGGGGATATAAAAACGCCGAGCTTTGCTGAGGACCCCAAAAGAATGTATTTGCGGCAGGCTCACATCATCGGGGGTGGTTTCACTCGGACAAAATGGTGCCAAGGATGGGGAGTGTTGAAGACATTGTCACGTATACGCCGCGTATGCCAGCAATTATGTATGTAAACGAGGGCGTTTTGGCTGATGCGAGGTGGGTGTATTCGAGTTAAACAAAATAAACCGAAGGTTACAGGGCCTAATAACATAAAGAGCGCTTTGTGGAAGGAGCCGGAGGGACACTGGAGTTGCCCGATGCGCAATTTCATCAGTTGATGGGACTGAGGCCTTCTTATGTTGGGTGGTTTGGGCGTTGCCCTTCAAAGAACCCCGCCCATTGCTTATGTTCGCGTGGGCTAAAATATGCAGCCTAATATCAGGTAAAGAAAGGTTAATATTTTGGTGCGGCCAGCCACCCACCCATCAATCAATTTTCTGGCTACCCAGAACTCAACCACCCACATCTATCCATTGTCTGTCTGACTCTTTCTCCCCACTCGTTGGCAGTTCAAGGTCGTCGGTATCCTCATTACCCTGAAAATTAGTTGGGCTGGGCTCATTGCCTTTCCCTAAATGCGTCGTATTCCAGAGTGCTTCAATTTGGCTTGGGTCAATTTTCCACCACCACTCGCTATTTCACATTTGTCCACACACAAAAAAAGGTTGTATTTTGCATAAATGCATATAAATACATTCTACTGGCACATACATATTAATATTCACATTGTAGAGGCCATCTCAAACAATTTATGTACTTGCGAGTCCCTCAAAAACTTATGTTATGATTTGTGCTATAGTAATTTTATTTAAATGGTTTACTATGTGGCTGAATGGCCATTATACATATTTTTATATTTTCTCTCTGTGCACTTTTCGACTAGCTGATAGTCTGTAATTATCTAGCGTAGGCGTTTACAATGTTTACGGCGCCATCATATTGTTGTGGGTGTTTCAGTTTCTGTTCGGTTCTTTTCGGTTTTGGACTGTCATTATGGAGGTCCCATTAAAATTCCTGTACGCCAATTGCCACTTCTGCGTCTGATGCATTTTTAAGGCGAAATGGGCTGGGCTGGCCACGCCCCGTCAAGGGAAGATGCCGGCGACACACTTGAAAATGAGTTTATGATGACAAGCAATGCAATTTTCACTTTCCATGAGACGACGAACAACGTGCTCTCAGTTTGCTTTATTTTCTTTAGTTTATTGCTTGTTTAAATAATAGATCATGATGTGTTTCGGTTTAAATGGCAGCTTAGACCCTGATCTTTATGATCCTTTTTCTCAAACACACTGACAGGAAAAGTCATTTTCTTCACAACAATGGTATTTGTTGACTTCATATCGATTATTAATTGAACCTATTAAATGAACTTTCCTCCCTATAATCAAGGCAAACTCCTTTCATGTTTATTTTGGTTATGTGCAGGTAATAATTTGGGTAAACCAAAGCAGGCAAAGGAAATCTGAAGGATGTCAGAGCCCAGTTAACTCCTCTGACGGGTTATGGCCTTATAAATAAACCCATTGGCAGTCGTCCTTGAGGTTCGAGAGCTTAGGGCGCCGCCCTCTTTTATGGCTGCTCCTACTTCTTTCCCTCCGCTCTTTTTAGAGAGGCATTAGAGAATAGAGGATGGCAACCAACCAACTGTTGCCACCGATAAATGACTGGCGACAGACGACACTAGGGGCTGGTTTTTGATGGTGAGGGGGGCGGGGCAGATAAGGAAGAGGCTTGGGGGTGGGCATACGGATACGGCGCCGCCTGTCTCCGAACTGCTCTACTTGTTAAGGACATCGGAGCAATAAAAAATGCGCATACTATTTGACAGACTGAGGCATCAAATATAAAAATCGAAAGGGAAAAGAGGCTTGAGAGAATGGAAAAAAATAGGGGAGAAATATAGTAAGTAGGTGGGTGTTTGGCCCAACGCTTCTATTAGCAATGCAAAGCTACGGCAAACATTTTCAATGTCATGGGTCTTCCATGTCTTAACCATTCAGGAAGTGCTGTTCAATATGCCAACGTCAGCTTGTACCGCCCCCTCCATCCATAATCCATCGCAGCAACATTGAATAAAATGAATATAGCGATCACTTGATCCCCCAGAAGTGTTTAATGCATTCGAAGATCGAGTGCGACAGGAAACAGTCAATGAAATAAATAAAAAAAAACAGTTACGTATAATAGAGTTTAATTTATACCCCCTGTCAACAGGGCAGTGCGGAATAATGTGGAATTTATTGTACAGCCGAGGACTGATTTGCAATTGATTGAGTGAAGCTGAAAGTAAAATATTCGATTTTATGAAGGACCTGAGGCAATTGTCCTAGGTCCGATGAAAATGTATACAATTAATAAGTTTTCTTCTGACGAAATCTTTACCCAATTCACCACATAGACTTGTTTAGTAATTTTTGCTAGAACAGAAAAGTGATTCAACAGCTTTTTTAATTCCCTAGAATTATAGAAGAGATTTCCCATTAGTTGTTCAGTTGTTGTTAGCTGATCCCATATAATTGTTCTTACGCACAAGGTGGAAGGCAACTTGGCATATAACTCACGTCGTCAGACGATCATAAAGTGTCTTCATTTATCAAGGCAACAAAAGCAAACAAAATCCCCCACCTTCGGAACGAATCAATGATCGCCATCAAAGTATCGGACGTAATAAGAGACTGAGTGTCCGAGCAGTGAATTTAAATATTTATCCCAGCGCACAGTCGGATGAAATGTATCTGATCCCCCACCACTCGGTACTTTGTTCGTTCGCTCATGAACTGAGATTTTATGCGTAATTTGATTTATTTTACATAGCCGGAATATAGAACTATAATTTCGCATTTTGCCATGTGCCAGTTCAAAACCGAGACATAAGTGGCCTTCACGTTGCATAAGTTGCATCGAAGGTCTCGCACTGGAAGTTACAAAAATACATTTTAAAACACATTTTGCATGGGAAAGGCCTGATCTGATTTCTGCCTCCAATGCCATATTACATGCAGATGATGTAGTGAGTTCTTAAAATTTTACAAATAAACTCTCTCATACCTTCTGGCAATGTCACTTTATCCTCGTTTAACCCTTATCACTAAATGTGTCCCTTTTTATAATATGCATCTGTTGTTGACTTTCTATTGTTTTTTAATTTTCAAAGAGCCCATTTTCAAATTGTGTTGAGTGCCTTTGTAAGTGCCAGAAATACCCATTTGCTGAAAGTGGTACAGCTTTTATGGTCTTTTCATTTTTTGAATAGCCCTGATATCCTAATTTTATTTCCTAATAAGTACTATGAAGTAAAACGTCAGCAGATTTACTCAGTTGTTTCGTTATTTTGACTCATGTGATACAATACTCTAGGATGTAAAGAGATTCCACAAGTCCAGGCTATAAATCTTTCAAGTTTCTTAAATTAAAAAAAAAGTGACAAAAATATTGGTAAATTTTTATATTGCTTAGTATGATTTAAAAGATCTTAGGTAGCTAGTAGTTACTTCGCTGCTCTTTGGTTAAGGACATCGTAGTTTCATCAGCCGCCTTTGTTTTTATGGCCAGCTCTCAACTTTGACCTTGAGTCCTCGAATAAAAACGGAGCTTAGAGGCGATGGATTCGCTCCGACCGGGATTCCTCGTAGAAATGCGACTCTCGTAAAATTTCCTCCACAGAATTCCCGACGCAATTTTATATCTGTGGTGGAGGAGAGGCCAAGCGGCGGAACACTTCGTTGCTGTAATTGTGTAAATAGCAAAACGCTCTGGGTTATTGGCTTGTGTGGGTTTCCGTGGGGCTGGAGCGCGTGTGTTTTGTTGCTTTTCCATGCGGTTATTTGCCTTGGCAGCCGACCCCACAACAAACCGAAAGGCAGGCGGAGCGTGGCCTCAAAGGGGGCGGAGCTGGGTGTTTGGATGTTTGCGCGCGGCGCCCATGTTTGCTTAATATTTGTAAAATTAACTGGAACCGCCGCAAGGGGCCTCCGACAGGACTGGCCACTTGGTGTGGAATTCTTATTAACTGGACTCCTCCGGCAGGCAGCTGGGATGAAGGAACCTTCATGTGGGTCTTGGCCAATAATCGCTCGTCAATTTGAGTCGGATCTATGCAGTATTTCTAGCACTGATGCATAATACTCGATTCAAGAAACATTTAATAATTAGAATAATTGTTGTCATTCGAACAGGTACTTCAATACAATTAGTTGCGTGGCTTGAATATTTAAATTTAAAATCCTCTTGTTTTTTTTATAATACAATTACATATTTATTTATTCACCATTATGAACCGATTGCAGTTTTAGCAGTTGATATATATTCAAGCAGTTGAATATATACTATCTTATTGAGCTAAGCCCAATCACATAACTACTTGCTTTTCTTCTAGACAGGACCAATGTACAATGTACAATGTACTACGCCATTGTCCACGCTTTGGAACTCCAGAACGGGTATTGTTGAATGAGCGTAGGAGTCGCACCCACCGAAAACCCAAGAACCCAGAAAGCGGAAGGGGCCGAGTTGGTGTCTCGAATTCCCGAATGAGCGCCACGTGTAAATAAGCAATCAAGCAAGTCGAGCACCACCGCCCACCTATCCTGCGCCCACGTGCCACGTGGCAGATAACGGGACAGGAACGGAAATGGGGATGGGCAGGAGAGGGGTGTGAATGGGTCCGGGCTCGAATCCCGGTCTGGGGACTGCCAGAGGGTCCCAGCTGAAACCACCAGGCATGCAATGTTATTGCCAAGGACATTTCAATACAAACCACGCGTCGTATCTCGTCGTCGCTGTCGTCGAACCCCGAAAGTCCTCCACTCAATTTGTTTGCTAAGCTTTGGGCGTCCTTTGCTCCTCGCTTCTGCTCTCCCAGGATGCTGCGGCATTGCCTTTGACCTTTCTGAAGGAGATTTCCAGAGCACTCGATGTGGCTGCTCTGCTGATTGCACAAGGATGAATGGAATATCCACATGGGATAAATTGGGCTAATCTCTGGAAATAGAAACTTAACATCTAGAACTGTAAAAACTTTTGGACGAATTCAGTTAGTTATTTAGCAAAGCAAAAGTTTTAAATTGTTTCTATTTCATTTATAAATCGTAAAACTAAAGCTCCAATATATGACTTGATTGGAATGAAAATAAAATAAAATAAATAGCAAAAATTAAATAAAAGAAATTCTATTTTGCTGGTTTCAATTTTATCAGCGATGCTTACTAATATATATTGCATTCTTTTGTGGGAATTTAGCTGTAAATAAGGAAACTCTGGTCCACAACACGTTTCGATTCAGTGGATATTGCCATTCGGTTGACACAGAGGCGCAAACATTTTTAAAAAGCCAAGGAACATCGGGAGGATTCCTAATTCTGTTTACACTACTCAGCAAGCAAACCAAACAAATCGAGGGAAGTGTCTCAAAATAAATTTGCTTAGAATCAGAAATCACTTAGCCACCACACACGCCACCCAACGGATAAATGGGGGGCATATAAAAAGGAGCGCGTGTCGGTAATCAAGTGCGAAGCAGAATAAGATGAAAAACCGGGGATGGAAATGAGGGACCGGCGCATGAAAAGTAAATGGAAAACTCGGCCCAGGGAGGGAGGACCTTTGACCCCGTGGGCAGGCGCGTGCAACACTTGTCAGCGTGACCTTGGCAGCTGTCAATGCCATTCGGGCTCCACTCGTGCTCCAACCACCGTGATCCTGATGTGTGTAATTTGCGCGCTTAGCATATTTTATGGCACTCCAAAGTTTTTGGCACATTTATTGTGTTTGCAGTGCCTCCACCCCTTCAACCCCTTGATTTTACAACCATCCCCAACGGAGCCCATCAAATGCTTATGCGGGCAACAAAGGGTTAACATGGCCTGCTGTCGATGGCAGGCAGCATTTGGGATCAAGTGGTTGTGATGGTCGAGCAGTTTTTCCAGAGGTTTTTCAAGGCAACCTGTAACGTTATTTTGAAATACAGCAGTGGTACTCAAGGTGAATAAAACCCCGTATGGTTTTCTCCATTATACATATTGCCTACTTTTGTGTTATCACATGTCTTTAAATTAAATAAAGTTCAAAAGAATCGGGGTTTTAGTAAAATATTAAACAAATTTAAACAAATTAAGGTAAAATTGCATGTTTGTCAAGATGTTCTTTTAGGCGTGCCATAAGTGCAATGGTATAATTTTAAAATAAACACAATTTCCCATAAACTAACACGCTCGTCTATCTCTTCCTGCCATATATTAGTTCGCTTTAAAAAATCACATCACATCTAAGGTCAACTGAATATATTTCATACTTTTAATTCAGTCCCTGTGAATCAGTTTATAAAGAAAGCAAATTACTCATACGCCACCGATATCGCTGCTTTATCGCTGCGCTCCTCACTCTCTCTGCCTCTCGCTCTGTTCGGCCATCCTCTGTCCCGCTTTCCTGGTAATTTGTATTTGTAATTTCCATTATGGTTTACACGGGTGGCATTGTTGTTGCGGCCGTCGGTGACGCTGTTCTCCAACCCTCCTCATCTCATAATATTAAGTATACGCCCGGGTTCGTTCGCCAGCTGCATTTGGCATTGGCGCCCGTTCCGCCCCTCTCACGCCGTCTGTCTCCCTCCCACCCACTGGTAGCCGACTGCTATCAGCTCGGCCGACTGCGACGTCGACTGCAGGCGTCGACTGCAGTTCAAGTTCAATGTCAAGCGCATTTCGCGTTGTGTTTATATTTGCCTTCGTATTTCCATCCGTGTTGTTGTACTCGCTCTATAAACGTATATTTTTGTTTATTTTTTCCTCTATATTTTACTATTGTTGGTAGCTTACTAGATTTAGTTTATTGTAAATTTAGTTAGTTACTGCTAACAGTAGAATTATTGGCCACAACAAATATTATTGCAATATTGAATAGAAATGTTTTGGTTAGATACTAGTTTTAAAGGTTGGTTTATCTAGATCCAATCTGTATTACTGTTTGTTCGATGTAGAGTTATAAACTATTAGGGTGTGAAGATCAAGTAGATACTATGATATGGACATGCAACGGACTGTAAAAAGTGAATGAACTCTGGAACATAAACTGCTAATAGCATTAGTTGTGGAGATGCCTGCCTACGGAACTATTGAATTACCCCACTTCCCGGATCGATTCCACGCACCGTAATCTATGGAACCTTTCGCAGCGTAAAAAAAGTACTGTCGCCAGGCTGGGGAATACATAAATCGCCATATTTACGGACCCAGAACCCAGTAGAATCGGTCACGAGCAGAAAGCCCCTGGCAAGTTCACAGGCTGGCCCCTCAAGGACAACTCGCGCATAATTCCAAATAAAATGTATAACCATTAGGGCGATCTGTGGTGGGGTGGTGTAGGGGGGTAGGGGGTAGGGGGAGCGGTTGGTGCTGAGCACGCGGCACATAAATGAAATTTATTATATGCTGCGCAAAAATGTTCTATACATTTGCCATCGAAATTTCGCTGCCTTCTATTCACGACTCTTGTTGTTTTTGCTATTTGCTATTTAGTCTATTTATTTGGTGCGAGTGTGTCGCCGTCTCTGTCTCACGCACGCTGCTCCCAAATGCCCCCACGGGAATATATCAGCAAAGGCTTAGCACCAAAAAAAAAAAATAGGCGAAAATCCAATAAGAGTGCGTAGACTAAGATTTACCGACTGAAACCTATAATACCCTGTATGCTTACTTAATACTTTACATTTTTGATGGTCAATGAACAAAGTACCATCTCTACATTTTTCACTACACCTTTACTTATTTATTTTCAAAATTTTTTCAGGAAATGTTATACTTGAAACAGTAAGTATAAAATAAAAATACCTTACCGGAAAAAAAATGTTTAAAGAAAGCTCTTTATTTAATGCAATCCAAAATGAAATGAATGTTTAATTCCAGTGTGTTCAAAATTTTTAAAAAACCGTCCTAACTGAAATCGAATATGTTTAAAAGAAACTTATTTTTTAGTTATTTAATTAAAAAAATATAATAATCGAACAGTTAGAGATCGATTAAAAATGTATTTGTAATTCATTAAGATTGTCTATACCCGAAAAGATAGAATACTTGGGAAAAATGCCTAAAACCAAAGGCCTATGCTGACGACAATGGTTATATGGAGTGCTATAGGGAGTGAGACAGAGAGAGTGTGTGAGAGAGAGGTGCGGGTGGTGTGAGCGAGAGGGGCCAGCAATCACATGCGTACGCACGCGTGCAGTTCGTTGGGGAGGGGGGTGCGTGTGGGAGCAGCAAGAGGGGGCGGAAACGCGTTGCGTGAGTTTTTTATTTCAGCGCGTGCTCTCATCAAGCGGTGCCCCCCTCCGCCGCCCCCTGCAAAGCCGTCATCCCCTTGCCCATTCAATCATCTGCTAGAACTTTGCTAATTTCGTCTAATCAGCTAACCTTGAATATTTGTTTTATTCCCCCCGTCGATCCCTCGGGTGTATTTATTCTCGTTTTATTCTTTTATTTTTTTGCTCTTTCTGCTTTGCCTTTGTTGGAATTTGCTCTCTGGCGCTGCTTCTTCTACGCGCGAGTTGTTATGGCCGCTGTTGTTTGTGCCTTAATTTATTTGAGGCTTGTTTTATTTCAAGGTGAAATATGCGCAAATAAAAATTGCCGAACAATATATCGAAAGAAAATGGCCAAAAATATCAGGCAAAAGGTGGATGGATCTTATTGAACTGCAACGAACACAATACACCCTATAACTTTCGTATGAATACGTACCCTTACGGAATTTTAAGCATGTAGCACTAATTTAAATTTTACTTAATTTAGCTAAAATATTTTTTATGTATGTATAATAATTACTTAAATAATTAGTTTTAGTTCATTAAATATATGGATATACTTTACAAGATTCTTATTTTGTATGCCTGGCGGTGCCTAATTAACTTTTGCACACAAATCTGCAAAAGAGAGTATCAACGAGCTAATTTTTAGATCAGAGAAGAAGAGGAGGATCTATTGATTGACCCTCTGGTGTCACACACACCCCCAGAAACCTCCCTTCCGCTTTTAACCTCCCGAAATGCAGTGCATTGCAGTGTTTCCTGCTTGTCACTTGTCGTCTGTCACTCGTTACTCATACGCCACCGGACCCACACTAAGTAAATTTGTTGTGCTCTTTCAGTTTCTTGTTCTTCTTCTTTTCTGAATCCAATTCCGCCCGCTGCCTCCCCCTTCCCTGTCTCCTCTCGGTTGGCTTTGACATTGACTTTGAAGATAACGAACCGTGTGCCTGTGTGTGTGTGCACAAGTGGCTCTCTCTCACACGCTTAAAATTAGACTACACTCATACTTTTTAGTTGCTCTTATCGGCGTTTTGGGGTGGTGGGCGGTGGGGGGCGAGTGGGTTTGGGTGTCTGCCTATCGCTGGCATCGACCACTGTTATCTACACGCGGCACTCACGCTGCCCAGACGCCTTAACCAACTAGAACCCCACCCTGCCAACCCCTTTGGCTACAACAAAGCTGATTTGATTATTTCGGCAAATTCATTTCGCGACTCTTATCGCCAAGGTCACGGGCAAAATTCCAAAACACGCCAACAAAAGCCTAGGACAGACAGCCGCGACATTGAAAATAATCGCTATTCTCGGCAACCGCAAAAAACGTGCCTGTGTGCGGGATAAGCTATTGGCGCCTACGGATATAGTAATGAACGATCGCCTGAAGGGGAGGGCACGAAGCGATGAGTGTTTCCAAGGGTTATTAAGAATGGCTGACATTGTACTTAGCCCTAGGTGATAGCATTAAACAGCACCACAAGTTGCGTTTATTCTTCATTTTTCAAAATAAATGACATTTAAAGGATCAAAGGTATTTATTTCCAACTTACGCTTCTGAAAAGCATTACCAAAATCAAATAACAACACAAACGATTTGTTTTTCATAATTTTTGTTGATATATTTTAAATACTTATTTTCAATATTTTATTCACATATTCCATTCTGGGGGGTTTTCATTGTGTTTCCATTTAAAACAAACTGTAATATTATGTTATTTCACAAATACAAATTTTCTGTTAAATTTTATTTTTATGGAGATTCAATCAATTTTCGGAACATTTCCTTTTCCTCCCGTCTCATTCTTCACATATTTTTTTTTCGATTTTTGCCAAATTCTCATGTTTAAAAACTCTTTTTTGCCGCAATTTGATTTGTGACTGTCCTTGAAAATATATTCATGTGTATATATATATTAATAGATATTATTCATACGGTATTTCATATGCCTCAGCTGGAGTTGCCTCAAAGTTGCATTATTCCTTTCAATGTTTTAGTTTCTATTACTTTACTTTAAACTCTTACGGCTGTTTACGGATACGTTTTACATATACTTTACGTTACGTTACGCTTAATTGTCGCAATTTCATTGTTTCAGTTGTCGCTGCCGTCGTTCGGTTGGATTTCCTATCAGAATCCATCACCATTATCATCATCTTGACCACCATAAACACCCATCTGCATCATCGCCCAATGCTGAGATAGTTTTTACATAAAATATTCACTTTTAGTTACACAATTACAATTTTCTGCTGTCGTCTTTCTGGCTAAAAGTTACGGACAATGTTACATACACCTACATACATACACTCAGACACCAAAATCGTTTCATCTACGTACATATGCTGGCGTGTATATATAGAGTCAATTATTGAAGTGTGATATCTTTGTTAATTTCGTGGTTTTGGTGGAACCATCGCTTCGTTACGCTGCATAAATTTTAAAAGAATATAATATTTCTTGTAGATTTCCCCTTCTCTTTGCATTTTTTTGCCACCGCTGACGATTTTTGTTTTTACACATTTTCCTTGTGGCTCATTTATACACATAAAATTGTTGTTTATTTAATTATGATATAAATACTTTCGATATAATTTAGTAAATATTTTTACAGCACGATAGTCAAAACGAAAATGAAATCAAGTGAAACCCAAAATCTTACCATTCCAAAGCAAAGTAACGTAAAACTGAACATTTTAAGAAAAAGTGTTCAACTGAAAAGGAAATAGAAATGAAAAAACTTAAGAAGCTTTCTTTTGAAATTTTTAAACAAATTTTTTATTGATTTGACAATACAAATTTCTGCGCCAGTGTAATTTTTTGCTTGTTTTTTGTTTTTTTTTTAATGGTTTTTGCATCTTTGTTTTTTGTTGGTTTGTCTAAGCATAAAAATCGTAATTAATTAATCATAATAATTAATAATCATAATAGTACAGCATAATTAAAATGTAATTAATATAATAGTTTTGTTGCTACCGCAAGTTTTCTCTTTTGTTTTTCTGTAATATAAATGTATACTTTACTTTTAAATAATATATCATAATTTTTGTTTGTTGTTTTTTTTTTTTGTATTTTTCGCTTGGTTTTCTAAGATGCCAATCAAACATTGAATCTTTTAAGCATAGGTTTCTTCATTAATAATTATGTGTATTTATATGTACTTTAAATATGTTTTTGTGTTTAATTTAACATTTAACTATGTACACAACAGATATATTTAACGTTGGGTTTCTCTTCTTCATCGTCGTTTTACTGCTTGCTGCTAAAACTTTAAGCATTTTGTTTGATTTTCAATTACTTCGTGTATATTTTAATCGTATTTTTGTGGTAGTTTTAAAATTAGAAAACAATATTTATTCCACTTGATTCTTTAGCATAGAGAAGAGCTTTGTGCCAAAGGAGAAATCAGGAATACGGGTAGCTAGATGGTCAGATAGAAAGATCGATAGAAGGGTGGAAAACTATAACAAATTCATAAAATTAGTTAAATTCATAAAAAATGAATCGTTATCAACTTAATCGTAGTTAAAATTTGTTGCAAACTGCACTTCAATTCTGCTTGGAGATCGCACAATAAAAAATTTCACACACATTGTTTTGTTTTTAGGTATTTAAAAATTTAATAATAATAATTTGCAGTTTTTTCAAAAAACATCCAAAAAAGCAAAGTAGTTTTGCTCCAACTACAACTAAAGCGCTAAACATAGTTACCAATAAACGTAATTAATATGTACAACAAGAGCTTAAAACTTATAAAACAATCAGGGGTCGAAAGACGGGTTGGTCTGAGAGGGGGGGAGGGGGGCGTTTTAGGTAGCAGCTGAAGAAAAGTTAATGCGAAATCAGAGCGCTGCCTTGGGTTTGTTGGTTTCTTGCTACGTTAAAGTTTAACTGCTAAAATATATTTATATTTTTTCTGTTTTTCTTTTTCTTTTGTAATACCATTCAAGCTTGGGTTTTTTGTTGTTTGTTTGTTTGTTTTTTAAATTAATAACTTGTAGTTGTTTTGTTTGTTGTTGCTTTAAATATTAGTTTTAAATTGCATGCATGTTGGTTTTGCTTTCAAACTTTGTACACGGCTCAATTAAAAGGTAAAATAATTTAATTCAACTCCTGCCGATCCAAGTGATCCTGCTTCCTGCTTCGCTGAACTGCCACTCCCAGTCTCTGTCTCTCCAACTTCTCCGCGTAAAACCACCTACCTCCTCCCGCTCTTACGCCTCCAGCATTACCTTGTGCACGGCGGCGCTCAGGCCCGGATTGGGGGAGCCCACACTCGCCGGCGGACTGCTGCTGGGCGCCGGACTCGCCGCCGCCGACGGAGGACCGCCATTGGAGGCTGTCACTGTGACGTCGGCGGACAACGTGGGATACCGTTGAACGGCATTGGCGGCGGCCACCAGAGCGTGCAGCTTGCTGGGCGGCGGAGTGGGCGATTTCTTGGACAAATTGAGCGGCTGCGCCGAGTCAGCAATGTCCACCTGCAGTTCCAGCAGGGGCGTGGCGCTGTTCGATCCCGAACTGGAGCTCGCCGGTGCACTGGTGCCGTTGCTGGTGGAGTGCGGCGACTGGAAATACTGGCAGCTGCTGGCCGAGCTGGAGCTGCAGTTGGAGGATGTGGAGGAGGAGGACGAACTGGAGCTGGAGCTAGAGCTCGAACTGGAGCTGGAACCGTTGCTGTGCGGCGACACGGACTGCTGGCGCTGCTGGCAGGTGGTGGTGATCACCGAGCTGCTGCCCCAACGCTGCTGATTCTGCGACGCCGACGGCGGCGGTGTGGAGCTGCTGCTGGGACTGCGGTTGCCCACGCCGTTGGTGGTGCTGCTGGCTGCTGTGCTGTTCTCGCGCTTCAAGTAGTTTTGGATAATATCGCTGCGCTTCATCTGCTCGGGCGTCATGCGCGGCTCGGCCATGAGAGACTTGGCCAGCACCGAGTGCGAGCTGGCCATCGAGGCCTTGGGGCTGCTGCGGGTCAGGTGCATGTGCAGCTGGCTCTGGGCGAGATTACCTGCGGCGGCGCTGGCCGCCGATGGCGGGGGCGTGGCCACACTGTTCGGGACTGGGCTCTGCCGCGGACTGCCGGCACTCAGGCTGTTCGAGCCGGAAGTGGAACTGCTGGCATCCGCCTCGGCGGTCTCGAACTCGCGATGCCGCAGGGCCCGGAATTTCTTGTGCGGCTTGTAGGCCTCGTCCATCAGCGAGTTGGTGTCGTACAGAGGGGGAGCCTGCAGGACGCGCTTCAGCACGGGCATGTCCTCCACAATCTGTCGCTTCAGATGGCTGCTGGTGGAGGGCTGGGGCGAGCGAACTGGTGACACGGCCACCACACTCAGCTGCGGATGCTGCACCACCTGGTTGTGATTGGCAGCGGCATCGCTGCAGTCCAGCGCATCATCCACACTGGAACGCGGACTGGAGCACGAGGAACTGCCCCCCGAACTCACCGCCTTGCACTCGTTCTTCTCGTTGCCCGACTCGATGCCCGAATCCGTGGGCGAATCTAGCTTCCTGTAGCGGGCAGCTCCGGCTGTCAAGTGGTGGTGCAGTTGTGGGTGCTGCTGCTGTTGCTGGCACATCGCGTGTCCCCCATTCAAGTTGCGGGAATGCGCATTATTGAGTATTCCTGCAAGAAAGAAAAATAATTTCAAATTATGAGGGGAATAATAAGAGTGTATGTTTTCAATTAAATACTGAGAAATCGTATCTCTACTACCGATTGCAAAACTTTTCAATTATGACGTGCTTAAAATACTATAACTATATTCCAATAAAAGATTACTCACCGATCTGCTGCTGCTGTTGTTGCTGCTGCTGGTGTCGCACAATCGGCGTGATTGTCAGCCCGTTCTGGGTGAGATGTGCATGCGAGCCAACGATGTCCATCTCAGCTGCTCCGGAATCGCCGCTGGAGCCGGAATTGGCCCGGTTGCGCAGGGGACATCCTCCGGAGAGGGTGGCCGCCAGCAGAGGAGCCGAGCTGGCCAGAGCCGAGGGCTGTTGCTGCGGCGGCGAGGGCAGGGACACGCCCTGTGGCTGCGAACTGCTCGGACTGCCGTAGTCCAGGTCGGCGGACTCACTGCTCGATACCGAGCCCAGCGGACTCTTGGCCGCCTCCACGTCCATGGCATCCGCCCAGCTGCCCGAAGGCGACTTGTTTTGCTGGCCATCGCTGTTGTTGCCGTCCTCCATGGACCACATCTGCTGGCGCAGCAGCTCCTTGTGCTCGGTACGGAAAACGACCAGTTTCTCGGTGTGCAGGGTGCTCAGGGTGCGCAGATCGGGCATCGTCTCCAGCAACTTGGCCAGGAACTCGGGCTGATCGGGCCTATTCTGGGCCACAATGTACTGCAGGCAGCCCTTGAGCCGCGAGTACATCTTCTCGATCAGCTCCAGGTTGCGCAGTCCAGGGCGATCCGGCGTGATCAGAACGATGGCGCAGAACAGGCCTATCTCGGCATCTGTCAGGTTCATCGAGTTCATGCGCTCCGCAAAATTGAAGGTGGAGTCCACCAGGAAGCGGGCATTGGCTCCGTTCTGGATCGCATCCCGTCGCATCACCTGGCCATTCAGACAGATGATTGAGTTTATCGACGAGTCAAACATGCAGATCAGGCGCACAAACAGGGCGTCGAAGAGTCCCGCCTTCAGGAGCGTGAACTTGTCGTCCTGGGTGAGCAGCTGGAAACCGGGAATCATGCCGGCAAAGTCGATCACGCCGCGAATTACGTGTGCGAAACGCTGCGAGAACTCCTGCTCCGATTGCAGTTCAGGGGCGGGGTTCAGCGGACAGGCCTAAAAAAATAGGAAAAAAAGAGGGTAATGTGTTAAAGAGATGTGCCAAGATAGTAGAGTGCTTAAAACTAATACCTGACTGGTGATAAATTGATTTAAAGTATCAAAAACAACTGCAGTAACTGTCGTATAAGTTGTTTATAGTTCGAACTGACTGTTCAACTTTTCCTATAACTGTTGCTTGGCCGTGTACTTTTCCCCGCACCCATCACGTCATCGCTTATTTCACACGCGAAGGTCAGCGAACCTCCCCTCCCGCCCACTCATTTAAATCAATAATAATAACTATTTGTACTTCCGCACGCCCACCACGCCAGCTATCTGCCGTCTCTCTCTCTCTCTCTCTGCGAATGTCGCATTTCCTTAAACGCCGCTGGAAGCTTTCGACACAATGTGCGCAAAAAGAAAATAGAAAATAGAGGGAAAGCTTCGCCTACGTCAGCTGGCCGGGTTAGTTTTTGTGGTTTTAGTTTCTAGGGGCTGCTCTCTCGCTTTTCCCACCCCACCCTAACCGTAGGCTACATCCCCCTCATAGTCGAGAGCTTTTGCCGCTGACATTAGCAGCCAAGGTCGACGAACTAGAGTTCAAGGTTCCGTATTGTGTGCTGTTACTCTATGGTTGTTTTTCTTTTTCCTGCTTTCGGCGCGTGTTTTTGTATTTCGCCAGCAGAGTGAGGAGGGTAAAAAATGGGGAGGGGGGTGGGAATTGCTCAGCGTCTAAGCCGAGCGAATGTTCATGTTATTTCGCCATTTGGCTTTCCGGGTTTTGAGTTACACGAACATGCGCCAAGTGCCCCAGACAGCGAACGTGCCACCCCACGCCCAACCACCCCCCGTGGCAGCCATCATCATCTGCCCACCATTGTTTTCAGCGACTTGGATTTTAATTTACGTTTGATTTCATGTGTGCCTCTCGCCTTTTGCTACGTTCTGTTTCAATAAGCACACGTTGTGCTGTCTGCCGCCGAATCTCTTTTCTGATTCGATTTTCGTTTGATTAACCTTGAAATTGTGTTTTCTTCGCGCAGAAACACACAAAAAAGAATGCCATAGAAACGGGCTCGCACGAAAGAGAGAGGGAAAATAGCAGCCGGCAACCGGCAAGCCGATTTTCGCCACATTTTCTTTTTGCCGGCGCTTTGACGTCGTCGTATCATTTGATTTTCCGCCACGAAAATATTTCTCATCTGCGCAAAAGCGGAAATAGTTTGCGAAAAATACTAATGAGTGTGTGTGGGGGGCTATTTATGACTCGACTCCCGCTACCCGAATTTCCTTTCCTGACATATCACAAGATCCCATAACATCCCATCCGATTCGACTCGACCTTCAAATGGCGTTAGTGTGTGGCCTTGAGTTTTTGCCAAAAATAATTCGCAGAACTCTTGTACCGGCTGATATGGACTGCCAGATTGAATAATCTCTAGGGCTAATCGTTTCGCTAGAGGAATTTCTATTTCGGTTCCGAATTCCGAATTTCGCCGAGATCGTAGCGCCTTAGCCTCACCTTGCACCGCCGGCGAATCTTCCGCCTTCCGTCATAAACTGAATTGCTGACATTTTGCATATTACGCTGTCTAATGAACCACCTGACAATTTTACAGATTGCTCTCACTGTATCTGTATCTGTATCTGTGCATGCATACATACATATGTGTATTGCAGTTTTGTGACGCCGTTTGTCTGGCATTCGCTTCCTCATACTCATGACATTTTATGCATATTTTTTGTGCCATTATTGTTTACTCATATATAGTGGAAAATATGAACTGCAAACAGAGAAAGAGAGGGAAGCGGATCCGCTCATTTCGTTCACTCCAAGGTTGAAAAATAACTTGCTCCAAGGTCGCAGTTCTATACTACACACAGTACTTCTTAAACTGCCGATCGCATTTGATTTCTTTCCTTTCTTCCCCAAACACCAAATCAAATTTTAACTTTTTTAGCCTTGCACTTGACTCTGACTTTGTGCCAATGTTTTTCCCATTTTTCGTTGTGCTCGTGTCGCTTTTAAATATTTTAATAATAATTTATTTAAATGGACAACGCATGTGTCTGGCCCGCTCTCGCCGTCTCCCTCTAATCCTGTGCTATCCCTCTCTTTCCCGCCGTGATAGCAGCCCCTGTTTGTGTGTGTGCTTTCATTAATAATGACGCTACGCTTGACCTTGAGCTTTAGAACTTTGTTTTTGTACTTTGTTGTTGCCGAGAGCCGGGACACGTTTTTTTATATATCACTCTTCTTTATCGCTTTTGGTTATGGTATGTGAAATGATTTTTTCGGGCTATTATTTACAGCGCCGAATCTGTACTTCCTCTATTCTCCACCTCGATCTATTTGCCCCCAAAATAAAACCAAGTGACGTCGATTGTAAAATAAACATTCTGTGGAATTTACAAAGTAATCACGCAAATAAACGATAGCTAGCATTCATAGCATTCATCATTCAGCTGTCAGGGGAAACGTCATAAATCTGACATTGACAAGCTTTTCGTCAAGAACTTGACCCCAAACTTGCCACTTCAATGGCCACGTTTGGAGGCCCCGCAAGAATCGCCGAAGAGCGAAGACTCTGAAAAGAGTGGCTCGTAGACGCGTCTACGTGTGGCGCGCGATTTCCTGGTTTAGAATCGTGCAAACAGGTTCACCTTGGCGCATGACTAACGCCGGCAGTAGGCAGTAACCAGTAAGCCAAGTTGCCAGTTGCCAGTTGCCAGTGAGCAAAAGGCAAAAAGCAGTTACTAGCTAGCTAGTTGATATTGTTTTGCTGATCTATGCATGTCAACAGAAGTCGGCGGCCCGGAAATGTGACTTCGCCTACGCCGTAACCTTTGGCGGTCAATTAATAACGTACTGATAGTCTACATAGGGCAGAGCTGCTAGACATTTTCATAATTTTATGGCCAATGGTTATTTATGATTGTCTCTGTAAATGGAGTTGTAAAATCTCCACAATATATGCTTGTTTGTTCTACTTGGCCGGATGGTAATAAATTACAAGAAAACCATAAACCATATTGTAATGATTTGTTTGACTCACGCTGCTCACGCTAAATATCTGGCAATATCCTATTATAGTTTCTATCTTAGGGTGAGACTTACCAGAAGTGTGGGCATGGAGTAGGAGGGGCAATCCCGCGCCCGCTGCCGCATCGCCGAGACCTTCTCCTTGGTGAACTCGCAGGTCTCGAGGTGGGCGCGCAGCACGGCGGCGAGGAGGCGTGGCTGGTCATCCAGCTCGGTGGCGAGGGCTCGCTGCTGGCCGCGATTCTGGGTGCTCTGTTGCATGGCCGCCAGGATACGCGCCTTTTCGCGCTTCGGCACGCGTCCAAAACGCACAGCTGCAATTGGAAAAAGGACACAATCGGTTAGTTTTCGGCCTTGTAAGCGGTGCTTAAACCTAAACGTGAGCATAAAATTATGGGCCCCATCAATTACACACTTCACTGCATTGCGGAGCAGGTGCAACGGACAGCTGTTGTCCTGTTGTCACGCAGGAAGTGCCCCGTCTTCCCCTGCCATTTACAGCCCTTCGAAGTGGGTCAATGCCTCAGCTGCCTCTGCATTTCTGTGCTTATTCAGTCTGTCAGTCTTCGGTGTTCAGTCTTCAGTCTGCTCGCTCGTCAGTCTTCTCTCCCCTGTTACACTTTCTCTTTTTTTAGATTTTTAATTTCTGCCTTTGGCTGCAACCGAAAAATTTGTATGTGGGTGAACTTTCACATTTCACCAACGAGAGGAGAAAAAAAACCAGGCACATTTGCGGTCACGTTTTTCGCACTAGGAATAAATCAAAGGGGAGTGCAGATGACAGGCATCGATAAAGTCGGCCGATCTGTGGGCTGGCTAATTGGGTTTGCAGGCGATCGAGGGAGACTAAGACCTACTCAGCTTATGATGTATTAATTTATAAGCCCATTTAGAGCACTTCTACTACATTAATTTCCTGAAGTGCCACTTTAGCCGCTGGCCATTTTGGAAGCACCAGCACCAAACAAAATCTGACAAATGTTTGGCCAACTTTTCAATGTCAAAAGAAATTTCTACTCGCACAGTTTCACTCCGGCTCGGTCGCAAAAGTGAAACAGCGGCTCTTTAACTGATTTTTCACCGCTTTTTCCAGCAGCCAGCGAGAGAGTGTGACCCACTTGCCGTGCAGCGAAATCCAGGTCAAACGAAATGGAAAATGAAGTCTGCGCAGGCGCAGCGACGAACTGCGCGTAGAAATTAGAGCGACGCGCCGCAACGTCCAACTTTCCCATGCGGAGAGACTGAAAAAGTTGGTCAAACATGCGATATTGTTGCTCCGCTCTTTCGGCTCTTTTGCTTGTTGTTTTTTCCTATTTTTTTTCGTTTAGAAAATAGCAACGCAACGCTGCCTTCGCCGCAGTTTCGATTCAAGTTTAAAGCTCTTCCGCGGCAAAGAAAAAATTATTGTATGTTTTTAAACGAGGTCAACACTTCAATGGCGCTCGCTTTTTGGTTGATGCTATTTGTTTGGAGGCATCGGACAAGAAAAAAAAGGTAAACAAAAAGCGAATCAAAAGTGGAGAATCTCAGAACGCCTGCATTTCTCTGCGAGTTGGTTCGACTTGACTTTTTTGAAAACCGAAAGCTGGGTGTTATTTTAATCTTGTTCAACTCTTTTTCTGGCCAAATCTGTGTCAGTTGGCTTAGGGAAATTGCTGTTTGGCTCTTTCACTTTCTAACTTCGACTTTTGTGCGACTTTCGGATCGGATAACTTACGCGCATTGTGATAGTTGACGTTGCCTTTAAGTATGCCCTTCAATATCGGGAGTTCTTCGCCCATTTTTGTGTTTTCTGTGTTCGATTTGACAAAATATCTTGACTTGGTCACTTTTCCCTTGGGGGGCACATCAACCACTCAGTTGAGCTTGCTCATTAAATATTTTTGGATAATTCCTCTTGGGTTTTTGGCACACACACAGCTTTTTGGTTGGTACTCAGGTACATATGGATGTTAGCTTGAGAAACTTGTTATCTTCTTTGCACTTTATCTCGGTTAAATATTTTAATTAACTGCTGTTTTGTTGTGAGAGGAACTTTGTTTGCTTGCTTTTCACATTGATTGAATTTTTGGAATATTTAGCAAATAAATTAGTTGTTGGTTTGGTTAAATTTTTAATTTTTGTTTTGGGCGCGTAATCCAGAAAGACGAGTGTGTAGTGGATGTTGAATAAGTGTTGTTTTTTGGGGAGACTTGGTCGACTTTTCTTCACATTAACAATTGCATTTAACATTCATTGGCATTAATCAGCATGTTGTTTCATTTAATTAATTTTAATTAATATAAATATTTGTGTAGTTACTGCTGGCAACTGCCGCACTCGCGTTGTGATTCTTGGCTTATTTCGGATCCCGCGGATCGCTGGCTAACATGACAAAACTCGACAAGGTCTCGAACGCGACTAACTGTAAAAGCCAAAGCGCGTTACGAATATACCCAGAGTGCGGTACGCTATGCTATATGGTATCGGATTTGCCCGAAATCGAGGAGAGCGAACCTCAACTGCGGCGACTGCGACGGCGACTGAGCTTCGGTCTCAAAACAGAAACGGAAAACTGAAAACGCCGCACAAAACACAAAAGCCGCAGAGGCAACGACCAACGGAGCAGTCGAAAGAGAGCCGAAGAGAGGACTTAAGAGTGGAAAAAGCTCTTTGTCAGTCTTTGTGTTTTTTGCTGTTGATAAGATGTGGAGTTCTTTAAATATCTAAGGTTAATTTTAAAGTTATAGCAATAAATTCTTTAAAATAACGTACTCTGCTTTAATATTTATTTTTACTTTTTTATGTCACATCTTTCTTACGCAACGTTTGTATTAAAAACAATTGTTGTAATATAATTTGACTTTCTCAATTCTTATTATTTTATATGCACATTTCCTAATTGCTCTTTAATATATAGAAACAATGACCCACCCCACACACAAAGCAAGTTCAAGCGCTGATAAGCTTTATGTGATAAGCTTGCCCCAACAGCTCTTCTTCATGTTTTTTATCGGCGCATATATCTCTTTTGCTGCGGCAGGAAAGTTCAACAAACTCGGAGAGAAAATTTAAGAGCAACACTGACTCTCTTTACAGCTCTTAAGCTTTGCAAAGCTTTTCACCACGAGGGAGCATATGCAAGCTTTCGGCAAGCTTTTTTCGCACTTGTAATTTGAATATTTTGCACACTGTCATCATACACACTGCGTATGAGTGATGTGAGTGGAACATTGCGCATACGTCTCGTTGGCAGGTGGAAAATCGAGGATGGAGGCTGAGGCCAGTAATGAGATTGTTAAATCAAGCTTGATGACTTAGCGCCTGAGTGGATAATTTACGACGCCACTGGCCCCGTCTGCCAGCTGAGGGTTAAGCATTGAGTTTGCATTTAAATGCAGATATTTTGTCTGCTTTCATAGCTGACTCATTGGGGCGATCATCGCCAACTGACGTGAGTGTTCCAGATTGTTTGTGTATTCAAACTCTGGCTTTGTCATCGAGTCGGTTCGGTTTACCCCAGCACACTGGTCAATGAACTTAGCGGCCCGAATGAGGCCACAAAAACGTAACGAACAACTAGCAACATTTAATAATCATTCCGGCGATGCGACGAAAGTAAAAGTGAAAGTTGTTTGGCTCTTTTTCGGGTAGAAATTTTCGTGCGTGCCGTGGAAATGCAAGCAACTGGATTGGTCAACACTTTTAGGTAGGCCTATAATGGTTGCATAACGCCCCGAAGATTGGGGCTAAGCACCGAATACACCAGAAGGCGGAAGGGCGGAGAGACAACTGGATTCCACTGGGGCGAAGGTGGCCCAAAAAACGAAACGATTGCGATGTGATAACAGGCTGGTAATTTAATGGGCTTATTTATAATTACATCTAATGTTTCGCAATGCTCAAACTGGGACTTTGTTGTTTGAAACATAATTTGCTTATCATTTTTAGTTCGTGTAGATAGGAATAGAGTAAGCTCAACGGGCATCTCAATTTCTTAATTTCTCATCTTTCATTTACAATGCAAAACTTATATAAGAGTCTTCGGCGTCTCGAACTGAAACCAGTTCGATAGCGTCGCTGTGCTCATAATTGACATTCACAATAATGTCGGCAATTAAAAGCCAATTAACAAGTTTCACTTTCACAGCGACAAGTCGCGACGTCAGCCCCATTTAGCGCCGTGCCATCCCAAGTGCCTTGTATCAAGTTGCTTTCTAAACTCGAGTTGTTTATGCTTTCTTGTTACTGTTTGGGCATTTGCGCGGCTGACTTCCTGAATTACGGGGAAATAATAAACGAAAGCCGAAAACCAAACTTGTTGTTTACGAGACACTCGAGTTCATTGCACCCACCGAGCGGAGAAAGACGAAAAGAGTGCGGAGGGTTAGGCCTACTTTCGGTTGGGGGCTGTTGGCTGTGTGGGGCCAGGGGAAAGGGGAATGGGAATGGGGAAGAAGGTGATTCACAGACACCTCTGGATGGCTTTACGTAAAGTCACATAAGCGACACAATTGTTGTTGCTTTGGTTTCTTGGCTTTTGGTTTGCTTGCGTAAGTTGTTTACAACGCGATCGAAGCGTGTGGAAAGACCCGCACGGACAAACAAAGGGGGGCACTCACAAAAGAAATGATATGCCAAAGAAAGGGGCCGAAGTGAACCCCAAATAATAAAATTAATAATAATAACGAAGCCATCATGCGTTTGTTTTGAAGTTTCTTGAAATTTCTCAAGACAAAGAAAGCCCCCGCATAAGCAAGCATTTTAGTTTTATTTTCGGTTTGGAGCCTTCGTTGTCGTCGTCGCTTTTTGTGGGTCATGAAAAATGCCTCAATGAAAATCGCCGGGGAGGTCGCCGCCTATAGCGCATAGCATATGGCGCATAGCACTTGACATCGCTCGGATTGCTCAGGGTAGAGTAGACCCTGTGCCATATTATTAATTTTACATGAAAAGGTCGTGCCTGGTTTCATTTCTCATCGATGACGCGCCGCGCGAACAGCAGGCGAAAATCAAACAAAAGGCACACAAAGGCAGGCGCATTTAAATGTTTTTGTTTTTTGCATTATGAGGCTACTTATTCCTTATAAAATATATTAAAAATATATTTAAAAAATATAAAAAAAAGGTCAAAATGATCATAATACTTTCCAATTAAAATACCTTTCCTTTCCATTCCCCTGACCTTTACAATTTCGCCCGAAAAACGCCCAGTAAACACAGCCAACTTGTTTACAAGTTCAGAAATTATACCCCTCCCCCCGCGCGCGTAATTGAAATTGGGTCAAGCTGATCTGCATCTACGCGCATTTCAAGCGAACGGACTTCAAACGCATACGCAAAAATAATTCCATTTCGTGTCTAATCATTTTCGAATAAATGCGCGCCAATGCCGTCGCAGTCGTCGCTGCGGCAGAGGCGAATGACCGTGCCTGACCCAAATAGAAGTCGCTGCACTCGGCGACAAACTGCAAGCCCCCTGCCCGGTGCCCCAAGCAGCGGCAGTTTGAAACATTCGCGTTTCGCTCAGCCTCTGACGTCGTGCAAAAATTGCAGCCGAACGAAACGAAACGAGGCCGAGTGCAATGAACAGCATTCAGCGCACATGCGAAAGAGAGGGCCATACTCGTATGCTGGCAGAGAGAGAGAGAGGCATGCAAATGCAGCTCCGACTTCGAACAAGTTGCGACTGCTCGCCGCTGGATGTTGCAATGCGAAACCTTCGAGAAATTTTACAAGAGTCGTTGAACTCTGCGGCTCGGTCGCTCGCTTAACTGTGGCCCAAAACCAGCAACAGCAGCAGCAGCGGCAGCAACACCAAGAGCAGCAGCAGCAGCAGCAGCAACTGCAACAGCAGCAGCAGCAACTGCAGCAGCAGCAATATTGCTGCAACGCTGCTCTCTCGGAGCAACTCTCCGGATTTGAGAGCTGGCAAACTAGTTTTTGGCGCCGAGGCATTGAAAAAAGCGAAAGTACATTTTTTATTTCGCCCGCTCCTCCCCGGGAAAAAATATATAATACAGCTGCAGATACATAGATGTGTGCATGCACAAAGCTCGGCTCGTTCGCCAGACGAACGCTCTTCGTGGCGAGAGGTAAATGAACCTTTTGAAGGTTCAGCTTGCGTAGTAGGCGACGCCAGCGTCTCGTGTAAAACAAGTTTGTTACGTTCGCCGTTGGCAGCCAACTCTTTTGGCTCTTGGCTTGTTTTCTCAGCGTTTCGTTGCGTTTCGTTTCTTTCTTCGATTCGCTGCTTTTGGCGCTCTTTTCTTCGCAATTTCACCGTTAACAACTTTTTGTGGCTGCCTTTTGTGAGGCAGGTGAAGGCAGGCAGGCAACGACTTTATGTAACCAAAGCCAAGAAAAAAGCAGGCAAAAGAAGCGCCAGCAGGCGGCCAAAACTCAAGTTGTCAAGCAGCTGCCGTTGCTGAAGCATTTCGCTCGCTGCTCTCTTTCTGCCGCTTGTACCATATACTCCCTTTTTTCGGCGATGGATGACACGCGTGAAATGATTTCACTTATGGATAGTAGGTAATTGTATAAGCAGTGTAGTAATTGGACCCAAAGAAAGTACCAGAAAGTACTGGCTTGATTAAAAACATACCAAATACATTACGCTTTTAGATGATCCTCTATTTCGGCATAGTTCTTAAGCTTTGCCCAGTCTTCTGAACCTTTTCGATTGCCTCACATAAACCTTCACCGCCTTAATAGTGCAGTCAAAGTACCCGACCCCACCACCTCAATGTAGAACCTCACCCACATCGTCATCATTAGCATTTTGTACTTGAAGCTGTGAGCTGTTTCCAGCGCCGCCCACTCACGCGCCCACTCTCATGAGCCGAGTCGAAGGCTCCTTGAACTGCTCCAAGTGTTCAACTCCTACCAAAGGCCCAACCCCAAAAGCCCCAACCCCTTGCCGTTCGTTCTCTGGTCTCTAGTATCTGGTCTCTGGTCTCTGGTCTCTGGTCTCCTTGTCCGCCTTGTTCTCGTTGTTATTGTAAATTTTGTGTAGCCTCCAATATTATTTTAGTCAACAGCTTGCCATGAGTATCTGTGTGTAGCACTGGCACTTTAATGTATTTGTAATTGACCTGAATAAAGTTCAAAACACTCGCAGCGGCGAGGCAAGGCGAAATCTACATGCATGCTGTTGCCATTGCTGCTGTGTGTGTGTAGCCTCAAAATAATAATGATTGCGACAACAACAGCAACAACGAGCGTGTCGTAGTTGCTCGTTTATATATATATATATTTATGTGTGTCTATATGGAAAAAATGCTATGCCTTCGATAATTGACAATTGTTTGATTATTTTATGTGCCTTTGGGACGACTAATTGCTGCTGTGCATGTTGGTAGCTGGTAGGTGCGGTTATCTATGTGCTTCACGCTTAGTTGCCAGGCAGCGATTTGATCGGAAGATATACAAAGATACATAATACAGTAGCATAGCTAGTTAGTTATATTTGCTATTCGAACGACTCCCAATTCGGCTAATCTCCAAGCATATTTCGATCGACCTCCACCCCTCTTTTTTCGCGGGCTTTATCGCGATTCTCGTTCGTGTCGCATATTTACTTTCAATTTGCCTAACCTCGCGCTAATTTAAGTTCATTTCAATTAAAAGCCAGCATGTGTGCATGTGCATGTGTCTCTGCCAGTAAGGAAAAGCACAAATAAATATATATGGTATGGCGAGAAAAATCCAACGATTTATTGTTTCCACTTTTTTTTTTTTTTGGCCAGCCCACGGTGAACTAATAAATTTCGATGCAAATCCGCCAAATCAAATGCAAAATGAGCAGCGAAATTGAGCGACGACGAGTGTTGTGTTGTGCACATTGTTCGCTGTTTACTATCGCCGCTCACACAGATGCGAGTCACTCACACAGACGCAACCACCTTCACTGCCGAGCGCGGCGACTGCGCTGCCGCTGCGCTGCCAATGGTGACCCAGTTTCGCTGCACGTCAGCGGCGGTCAATGAACTGAGCTGAGTTGGGACGTATTTTATTTGACTTTTTCGAGGGGGGCGCTTGTGTGCGCTAAATTTCGGTTTCGTTTTCATTTCTTGCGTTATTTTCGTGTCTTTGCAATACAAAAAAGAAAAACAGAAAACAACCGCAACACCAACAAAATGGCGCCTATTACTGGCGAAGAAATTATGAAAGCAGGCGAAATGTAACGAAATGAAAAAGAAAGTGTTTCGAAATGGCCACCAATTATATTCCATTTCTTTTTTTTGGTTTGGTTTTTTCCAAAAAGTGAAAGTATGCAACGTCTTCTTCGTGATTTTTAATAAACAAAAAATAAATTATTATTTCGTGGCGTTTTCTAGGTCACTCGCTCTTGTTTTATAACTGTAAATTGTTCATCAGCGGCCCTCGATGTTTTTTGTGTTTTTTTTTTTTGTTTTGGGTTTTTGGTGTGTGCGTTTTATTTTAATTTTCCTTGAAAGATAAGGCAACCGGCAGCGCAGTCGCCGTCGCTTAAATAGCACACGGTCATTTTTATTATAAACAATTCGAAATTTGTTGCTTTGCCTTTTCTCTTTGTTTTTCTTTCATTTTTTCGATTTCATTTCATTTCATTGCTGTTGCCGAGTTCGAGTTTGCTGTTTATTTGGTTGACGGTCGAATTTTTGCACGGTTCACATGGCTTATTTTTGGCAGCAGCTTTGGGTTGCTCTAGGCGCAGAACTAGTTCAAGGATTTGCTAAAAAATTATTGCGCTCTGCTCTAGGTTAGTGGCTAATTAACGATGGCATTTAAATGGTGACAGCATAGAGATCCCATTAATGTTTGGTGGTGGTAAACAAAAGCATAAAACTAGTAGTCAAAATTAATGGGGGGATGATTTGGGAAAAATATGGACATGATTTCTTTATAAGCAGGCGTTGTGGCTCCTTATAGACAATAAGCTCTGCTGATTAATACAACCTGACAAACATACATATACTAAGCACAATGATGTAAATAGCTTATTATTTTGTGTCTGCCTATTTTTTACTTTCCCATTGCCTCACACGCGCGCTCCACATTCGAAAAATATCAAAATCTAATCCATCAATTACAACATCGAAGGCAACAACAAATACTACATATTTTACACAAAGGCCGCGTCTGCGTGCTGCCTACAAAACAGCGTATCCCCGTCTCCCTTTGCCGCTCTATCCCCATCTTTCTCCCTCACACACACACACGCATGAACCACTTTCGTTTTCGTTTTCACTGCAAACAGCAAACATGGCCGCCCAGCGAGAAGTCAATGAACGTGGAAAAGAGAGTGCGAGAGAGTTTGAGTGTGTGTGTGTGATGTGCTTTCATAATCGCTGGCTATTTCCTGTAAATATTTTCCGGGCTGTGAGCTTAATTTAAACAAATTATTACAAAACTCAATAATAACAAATGCAGTCAGCGTAACGAAAAGAGCGAAAGAGCGAGGAGAGCCCAGAAGGAAAGAGATGGCGATAGCGCGAGAGACACGATGGCCTCGCTCTGCTGTCTCCATTATGGATTTGGGTTAAGTGCGTTCATTCAACTTTTAACACCATTTCGAAATGGCGCACACTTCTCGCCGACAGCCTGCTCTCAATTTATCATGCGGGTGGTTTTTGTTGTTGCTCGGGGAAATTGTTTAAACAAAATAGACAACTTTTACTTTGCCATGAAATCGCGCCAAGCGAAATGTTGCAATACAGCCACATTCATACCCCGACTCACACTCACACTCACACTCATTTCGTTCACGGCTGGTCATTGAACTCCGAGCAGCCGAAGGCACTTCGTGTGGCAGTCGGCTCCCCTCGTGCAAATGTGGCTGCTAGCATTGGTTTGAGCTTGATTTAATTTGGCCCGTTCTATCAGTCCCCCTCCCTTAATTGATATTTGCATAGAAAAGAACACAAGGTACTACTCACCATCGCGACTCATGCCCACGGCAATGCACTTTTTCAGGCGGCAGTATTGACAACGATTGCGATTGATGCGCAGAATGCTGCACTGCTGATTCTTGGTGCACGGGCGATACTGGATCTTTTGCTGGATGGAGCGGCGG